>NC_090444.1:218182312-218807312 GCF_031143425.1 Pleurodeles waltl | reverse complement strand
CCAAATTCTAGTGTCCTACTATCCTGGAAAATGGATAGTGTGTGAAGAACAGTCAACAGAGTGAGTCTGTGGAACACAAAGGGGCTCCATCAGGAAGAGGTCACTTCCTGGCAATGGTTGAGTTCTTGGCATCTGCACCTTCTGGATGTTTGGGTGGATGTCCCCGATTGCAGGGGGGTTCTTTAGCTACAGAGGCAGGGGTGTCTGAGGCAGGTCCTTCCCCTGGCAGGGCCTCCCCTCCACTGGCTGCCACTGAGGTCGAAGGGGCTGATGTTACTAGGCCAATATCAGGGGTCTAGTATTGTTCTTGATCCCTGCACAGGGTGGTGTCAATGTCCCTCAGCACCGCTGTTAGGCAGGCCAAGGTGGCATTGTGTGCCTCCCACTATTGCAGGATTTCATGGTAGTTATCCATCCGCAGCTGCTTGATCTGTGCAGCTGCTTGATCTGTCCTGAGTTCAGTGAGTACACTGGGAATGTTGGTAGGCTCCCAAAACCTGAGTGATGGTGTCCTGGCCAGACCGATTCCCAGCAGCCTCAGCCGCTGGCCCACACCATCTATCCCCACATGCCTGTGCCCACATGCCTGTGCCCTTGGCAAAGATTAGCCCCTACCACTGGGTCCAGGTTCATCATTGTCAGAGGTGTCTAGATGTGACTCAGGTATCTGGACTGGTGGGCACAAGATTATTGATTCTGTCCTCGAGATGGAGGTTTGGGGGCAACTGGTCGCCTGAGATGTTGATGCAACAGGGCTGGGAGGAGTCAATGTGGTCAGGGTGAGGCTGACAGGTGTCGTCTGACCAGGTTCCCTGGATGGGCCAGAGCCGTCCCCAACATCCACACATCCAGGAGTGGTATCCTCAATGAGGGCTTAATCCATGGGGGAGCGGCAGTCTCTTGATTGGTATCTGTATACCCAGTGGCAGATAGACCTGTTGAAGTCAGAGACAGAATGTTCCAGGTTATATTGTGACATTTACCTCCAACAGGTTACAATGACATTTAATTAAGGGCATGTACACATTGGCTTTGCATTATTCCCTTATGTGAGGGGCACACCTGCTAGTAACTGTATAGACCTAACATTTGTGGAACAGATCTATTCCATTTCAAGTCACCTTGCTACAGGAAGTCAGATTATCTTGGCACGTGGATGTCTCTTCATAGACTCATACCTTTCCAGCAGTGCAGTCAAACCAGTGCCTGGGCCTGATGTGGCTTAGGTCATCTCAAGACCTAGTAGACTGTTATGCGTGCAGACCTGGATCCTTGTTCTTGTATCTGTTAGTTGTCATCATGTGGTCGGTGCATTGTGAATATGTGTTCTACCTCAAACATTTAGATGTTGAATCTTGGTACCTTTGAGTTTTCCTACGTTCATTGGGCACATAAGTTAGGTAGTCCTTCCTGACAACATTATTTTCATCTTGGCTTATCTGCTCAAGTATGGCTGATTAGACACATCACAGAGTGTACCCTTATCTGTATGTTGGTCCCTTCCAGGTAGGTAACCTGCATTTGTGAATTAACAGACAGCAGCACAAGGTCATTGTGGACAGTGTCTGGGTTACTGGAGTTAGAGGGGATGTTCTTCTTGGGTTTTACAGTCATGTTACACCAAGTACTACACACAGCATACATAAGTCAACCCCTTAGGTGAGTGGACTTTCATAGCAAGTTCAGGTACAAGGATATTAGGATAGATGCACAGTAATCAAGTGTTTTGCTTTGAGTAGATAGTGGCTGCTAAGCTTGGAATGTCTGCCTTTGCCTGTCCTACCCACACACTCTACAGTTGCTATCCCCATAGGTGAGTACATGGCAAAGGCTGAGTACAGGGAGAATGGTCCTAGCAGCAGAGGACACAGTATTTGCTGAGTGGCGTGACATTGCCAGTGGCTGCTGAGCTTAGCATTCCTGTCTTTGCCTGTCCTACCCACACACTCTACAGTTGATATCCTCTGAGGTGGGTGACACTCCAATGTGGAGTTGACAAAGGTGGTGAGTTGGATTGGCTACGCTGTTCTGGTATTAGGGAAAATGGAAAAGTGCCTTCTTGGAGTTGTAGTGCTGTCAGTCACTGTACTACACCCACTTTACAGAGATGTGGTTCCCCCAGGTGGGTGTGATTGGCATGTTGGAGACCAGACAGGGGTTCATGGGCAGGTGGGAACTGGACAGTTGTGTGACATTGTAAGTGGGGAAAGGTGATCATTGAGCATACACACCAATACATTTAGGTGGGCAATATTTGTTCATGTGACTTACCCGACTTGACTTCCCCAGGTATTCCTGTCAAGCCCTCAGGATTCAGAATGGCCAAGACCTTTTCCTCCCATGATGTGAAATGTGGGGGAGGAGGTGGGAGACCATTGCCAGTATTGTGAACCCCCAGCTGGTGCCTGGATGTTATGGAACATACCTTTCCCCTGGGGTCATTCCACCTCTTCCTGATGTCGTCACTTGTGCGTGGGAAGCTGCCTACAGAATTCACTCTGTCGACTATCCTTTGTCCTAACGTTAGTGGTCTGCTGGACTTGGGCTCCAAATAGCTACAGCTCTACTCTAATGATTTCATCCACCATCATGTGAAACAGGGATGTTTTTGTGGTGACATGGTGGTGGTAAATAAATGATGTAAAAAATTAATTGTAGGTGCTATGTGATGAAGGGGTGACGGGGAGTATATATTGTGATAGGGTGCAGATATGTGTGTTGGGGGTATTGTAAGGATGTGTGATATGTGCGCTGTGAGAGATGGTGGACTGCCTAATCTATGGTTGTTTTGCTCTGATGTTGCTCTGGCTTCTGTGTTTGGTGTTGTAGATGCAAAGGATTGTGGTGTGTTGAGGGATGTGTTTTATAGTGTGATTGGTTGGTGTTTCCAATGTATGTATGTGTGTCAGCTGTACTGTTTTCAAAGCTATCCAATGTGGTGCTGTGTATTACTGTGGGAACCGCCAGCCGCCGCGGTTCACACCACCATTCGAAAACCGCCATGGCAAGACTGCCATGGCGACTTTCGACTTGTAATAGGTTCGGTGTTTGGTTGACGGGCTGGCAGCGCCGGTGCTCAGACTATTTCTTTCCTGCCCTCCAGAGTCCTGGCGGTGACGGGATATTGGCTGTCTTTTGGTGGTCCTGGCTGTGCAACTCGTAATACGGCAGTCTGTATGATCGTCAACATGGTGGTCTTTTGGTGGCCGTCACCACGGACGCCTAGCGGTCAAACCGCCAAACTCGTAATGAGGCCCTAAATCTTATTTGCTGAAAATGAAAAAAATTATTTCAGTGTGTAATTTATGAGTTTTATCATTTGTAAATAAGTTTGATATATATTTATACTCATTTGTATTTTTTATATTTAAATGAATATTACAATTTTATTTTTTATTTTTATAATTCATATTTGACTTTTTAAAAAAATCCTTTTTCAATAAATTTGTAGTCAAGATATTTACATTTAATGAGGTTAAAATATTTACTTTAAGTAGTCTGTGCTTAGACAACCCAAGACACCCTCTACCAAGAAACAAAAAAATCATTTTTGGATGAAAAAAAGAACAATTAAATATTTTTAAATTTAAATTGCACTTAAAAATAAAGTAATTCAAGCAGACTACCCAGACAAAACCCCTGTAAACTCCAGCAACCCAAAATAATATTATAATGATATTTATGAAAAATTGAAAAAATATGTATTTTAAAATGTGTTCTATTACAATTTTTAACAGTATATTCATTTCTGCACTATCTATTATCCAAATACAAATTATACCCCAAAACTAATGTTGATACTGATACTAAAAATAATTAAACATCTCGACATTTTAAAACACTATGCATCGTATTCCTGTAAATTACTCAATTACCACCCAAAATTACAATATGCTCATTATTCTAAAAAATTAAAATAAAAACAAATACAAAAAAACTAAAACCACTACATAGAAATGAATAAATCAAACACAATTACATTTTGTTCTAAAACATTAAAGCAAGTTATAAAACAACATTTAAACACAAAAAACACAAAAAATATATATTATTTATTTATTATCAAAGTTATTGATATTTTGGATATTGGGGGAGCTCGGCAGGCAATGACAGGGCATCATTTGAGCTCCTGGCCCTCGGGGGTAGTGCTCCATGTGACCTCGTGGTTGGGGGGTCTCCACAAAACAGGCATGAGCCCACACAAAATCACCAGTATTGTGGGCAAAGGACAGGAGGCAAAGATGGGACCTGGCAGCCCAGTGGTAACTTTTCCCATAGGCAGGGTCTGCGCTCCCTCACAGTCTAGAGTGCACCTGGACTAAAGCACAGATGGCCTGATAAACCTGGAAGCCAACACATTCTGAGGAGGGGCTGCACTATCAGAGAGCACAGAGGTACAGGGATGGCATAGTTTTGGGAGAGGCTCTGATTAGCACCCCACGCTAGAGCACCTGGGGCCAATATAAACAGAGGTGAGGTAGCATTTCACTGGATCTATGAAGAGACGACTTAATAAGTGAACCATATCCAAGGCAATCCTCTAAGGTGGCATAAAGCAGTGGGGACAAACCAACCATCTAATCAAGACCCCGCTCAGAAGGAGCAAATCTGTTCTCCGTGCTCCCACACAAGAGCCCTAGGCTATAGGGGCATAATTTGAACAAAGGCAGAAGGCAGAGGTAGGCCAAACATACACTGACACACTAAGTACTACCAGCTCCTGCGCTCTTATACCACACTAAGCCTATGGATAGCAGATTAACTGCCAATTGACACTCAGGGCTCTTCCACCAAAAATAACATATTAGAACCAATGACACAGACAGACTTCTCCAAGCCTCGTGCCTGATTGACACAGAGTTCTACATTGCAGAGTGGGACCACACACTACTCTACTCGTCATGGCTTCAACAAAACATTAAAAGGGACTCATCGTCCAAGACATGCTTACTAAATCCTCTCAAGAAAGACCTGACACCCATCCTAGGGATTTGCTTTCCATGACAAAAGTGCACCACTCATCAGGGCATTTAGAGAATCTCTATTCAAATCAGTTCAAACAGACCTGCTTACCTTGAAGAATCACCTATCCAAGAAACTTAAAGTTGTGAGACACAATGTTACAGACATCGGAAACAGAGTGGCAACCCTAGAAAATGCAGAATGAAAATGTTACAGCAATAAATAAGTACTCTCAAAGAATAGAACTTAGACCTCTAACCCCACAATGAAGATCTGGAAAATCAGTCACAAAGACAAAATATCTGAGTTAGAGGAGTCCCACTAAACGCCGAAGGAGACTTTTCAATCTTGTTCTCTCAGATGTCATTCCCAAGTAATTCAAAATAGACAACGCTCAGAGAACAGGTCGACTAAGCAACAAAGGCATAAGATCATCTGACATCTTGGCATGTCTTCATGATTATCGACAAAAAGAATGGGCCTTGTTACCTGCTAAAGACTCTGGCCCCATCACCTTTGAAGGCACTAAAATCTCCCTTTTCCACAGTGTGTAATTTATAAATAAAAACGTGCCAGTGCCCAAAGCTCTCATCTGAAATAGGCAGCTGCTGCAATTTAATGTGCGAGCACGGAATGCTGAGGCTGTGTAATCCTGAAGAAATATTGCGCTTCTTTAATCCATTTACAGCTGCTCCCTGCCCCTTCAGCTCACTCTTGCAGCTTTCTGCTTTCTCCTTTTGTGAAGGTTTTTCATTTTTTCTCTTCCTCTGTCTTCCCATATGTGTCTTATGCTTGCAGTAAATGGTTGAGGCAGAAAAATAAGTGCCGGCCCTCAAAAATAAGGGCCAATGCCCGCACTGGAAACAACTGTCTCAAATTAAGCACTGCTTTTCCAAGACCATTCAGCAGTCTCTTTACAACACTACAGGGAGTTTAAACCAGTAGACAACTTTCTTCAGGAGAAATAAATTGGGTATGGCAGGGGGCACAGGCTTGGTTTTAGATAGCAGGAATGACTAATACAAATGTGCACCCTCTCCAACGTGAAACAACTTCTTGACATTCCAAAGACTGAAACTCTAGAATTCTCACAGAAGAATGTTTATCATTAAATGCCTAGAGGTTATAAATGGTGTGAGAGACAGCCTGAAATCCACATCTCAATATTAGAGCACAAGAGCATTAAGCAGTGGTGGACATCCTATGAGAGATTATCAGCCTTACAAAATCTCTGCCTACTGCTGAGTAAGATAATTTGCACAGTGGATACCCTCCATTAAAGTACCCTTTGATCAGCGTTGTGAATAAATGCTGTCTGGGTATGGCGGTGCCCGGCATTGATGTTGGGGTTTACACACACGGTGTATAATTGTTCATGCATGATTTAACACAGACAAAGGGCCCTTTGCAATACAATTGGAGGGGATACACTTGTTTAATTAAAAATAGTCTACATTCCACTATACTCACAAATACATCTGCTTGATCCAGGAGATGGTTCCTAAAGACTGGCATAGATTTAAATCACACTGGTTCTCAAGGCAATTTCTGTCCTCAAGCCCGTACAAAAAAGGAGGGAGTTGGTATTCTTTTATCTCACTGATTCAAATGAGAGCTCAGAGACAACATTTCCAAGATACGGGGTAGAGCTCTTGCACACAGGCTATGAGTAGGGGTGGAGACATTCACTTTTGCAACAATTTATGCCCCTAACACTGGTAAAGGCAATAATGGAAATTTTTAGTCTCCCGGTGATAGTATTTTGATAGGTAGGTACTTTAATCTGGTCTTTGTCAATGATCTGGACAGATCAGGGCAGTGACATGGCTCAACCTGAGCCTTTCCAGTGGCTGCCTCCTCTTGCTACGTGAGAGCAACCTGGAGGATCTATGGAGGGCAACACACCCTACACATAAAGACTTCTAATTTTATTCACCTACCCAAAAGCAAGGTCCAAAATGGAGATCTCCCTGTCTGATCATGCCCCAATTAGTATATCTCTGCAATTCAAAAGTACATGTTTAGAAACTAGCCTCTGAAGACTTCATAACAGCATACTACAGTCATCTACACATTTTATGACCATACAAACACCCATTGATCATTACTTAGCTGGGAACGCTTCAGGAACAGGACCTCTTTACACAAAGTGGGAGGCCTTAAGACAGCAGTAAGGGGGGAACTGATTGCCATATCTGCTACAGAGAGCAAGGCTGGGTTAGAAGCAGGAATAGAGCTAGAGAACACGATGTGTGAACCTGACACCATACACAACTCGTCACCTCTGCCATTGATTTTACCTAGATGGTAATAAAACAGGGCAATCATGTGAGTATAGACTTAGAGCACAAACTGCTGAGGGCAAAATGAAAGGCATACTCAATACACAGGGAGAGGATGTCAATGAAAATACCTCATTAGAATTGGCATTCAGAGTCTATTACCAGGGCATATATACAGAGCTAGACCAGACACAAGGCTCAATAATTTATACCACACACAAGTCCCACTACCCCATCGACTCTCACCACTCAAACACTCTGGAAAGAGCTATCTCAGTAAATGAAGTCTTAATGGCCAAATTGAAGCTCATTAAATCCCCAGGCACAGAGGGCTACACCCCTTTTTCTATAAAACACTTCCGTCCACATTGACCCCGCTTCTGATCAAAATATACAACTCTTTTGCAGATAGCAGAGCCCTCCCCATCTATGTTGGAAGATTCCTTAACATTAATCCTGAAACCAGGCAAACACAAGTTGCTGTGTTCCTCATACCAATCAATCTCCCTCATAAATTCTTATGCCAAGCTCTTCACTACGTTATTGGCTTTTGAGCTCAACCCCTTTGTGCAAGGCACAATAGATCCCGATCAGGCCGGCTTTGCACACAGCAGGAAGAGTGCAGACACTACTAAGAGACTCCTCCACATCACTGAAAAGTAAAGAGAATAATCTCCACCCCCTCCCCTTCACATGCACAATAAAGAAAATATTGTTTTTATCTTTCAGTTCCTGGCTTAGACAGTGACGCAATGCTTCTTTGCCACTGTGAAGGAGCCACCCCTGCGGTTCACTGTAGCTTGAGTCAAGGTGAACAGGATAGCCTCACCAATGTTTCTCATACCAGGTGGAACAAGGCAGGGGTGTCAACTCTTACCAATATTTTTTATTATATACGGAACCTCTGGCCAAGGGTAAGGCTTAACACTGCCATGACAAGAGTAAAATAGAGCATCATATGCACACCCTCTGTCTACATGCAGACAATTTAATAGTGGCACTCACACTGGGTCTCTTCATTACCTGCTCTGATAGAAGAGCTGCATCAGTTTGGCAACATCTTTGACTTCAAACTACATTTGGAAAAATCTT
Source organism: Pleurodeles waltl (assembly GCF_031143425.1). Lineage (NCBI taxonomy): Eukaryota > Metazoa > Chordata > Amphibia > Caudata > Salamandridae > Pleurodeles > Pleurodeles waltl. Next base: position 218,798,976 of record NC_090444.1, on the reverse strand, counting down.
CCATCCCTAACCTCACTGTGCCTGCTGACCTGCAATAGACACTGCAGGCTACGTTGCCAATCCACTGAGCCCCCAAAGCATTATATTCCTGGGCTTATAGATTGCAAGTTTAATCAACAACATCCACCGTCAGTTATCATTCAATGCTCCTCCAGACCAGACAGGACTTAGATGAGTGGGCTCAGTATAATCTGTATTGGTTGGGCGGGATGGCAGATGTAAAGATGTAAAGACGAACACACCACCCAAGCTGTTCTTCGTGTTCCAAGCCCTCCCACTCCAACAGTTCCCCAACACTCAAAAGCTCATACAGAGCTAACATAGCAACTCTATTTTGGGTGATCAAACCCCCACTTCCATCACAATCTAGGATACTGACATTAAAAAGAGGGTGGGCTGGGCATCCCCAGAGTGAAACAACATGCAAGCAGCTCAGCTCCACTACATGGCCAAATGGAGAAGAGAGATATTGGAACAGAACTGGTGCTTTAGGGATCAGCATGTGGCTGGCCAACACATATAGAAGGTACCTTGACTGCCTAGACAACATAGGGTGTGGGGCTTGCATTGTGGCAAGAGCTGCCCTGTCTGTCAGGGATGCTGTGGTGCTTAAGAAAAATCTGATCACATTCCAGTCCCCTTTAGCCCCGATAATCTACAACCTTGATTTCCCCCCAACTCTCCTGGGAGACAGCTATGGGTCGTGGCAAGAAGCTGTGTACAAGATGGCTGGCCGATTACTTGAGATTACTGACATTATCCTCTTTAGACAGTTAAAAATAGATTATAGTTTCATAAAAAAAGAACAGATACAATACAATCAAGGCCGACACTGGGTTTTGGATAAAACAATGAAGCCCCAAGGGAGTAGGGAATTAACTGGCTACGAGAAATGGTTGTTCTCCGAGTCCGTTAATAAACACTTACTATCCGACATATACAATATGCTGACTCAGTGAACTGTAAAGAAGAGATCAGCAGGTCAGAGAAGGAGGAAAACCGAGCTAGAAGTAAGTTTTCTGACAAACAGTTAAAAGATGTGTTTCATAGAGCCCAAACCCACAACTAATCCCAACGGCCTCTGGGAGAAACAATGGTGAAAACTCCATTCTTATGGGCTACATGCCTGGACTCCCGAGGTATCTGGGGAATGCTGGAGGTGATGTGGAACTTCTGGTTCACTCCAAACGTAGGTACTGGAAACACGTTTTAGAAACTATAGCTAGGAAATGTGAAGTAGCTCCCATGCTTGCCTGAATGCATACTCCTAGGCCTACCAAATAAACAAACAATTCCACTCCACTCTATGAAAGGCAGACTAATAGCCTTAGCGCTATGTGCGGCTCATTACCAATATTCAACCAAAGAGGTTCAAATAAAACTCTCGAACACAAGAACTGGCTCTACCGAATTTGGGATCTATCAGGGATGGAAAAGTTAACAATGTCTACAGAACATAAAGAAACAGCCTTTGGAATTGTGTGGGCACCTTTTATGCAATTCTTCTCCATTGAACTAACTAAACTCACTTGCCCCGTCTACTGTGAAAAGTTCTATGTACTGCTATCTCTTAAAAGCACTCATCACCTGGACATTGATCTGTAGAGGAAGCATCATGACAGCTTCCTGCTGACCCCATGTGTGGATGGGAGGGCCAGGAACGGAAGGAGGGTTTTCGAGGGCTGTTCCTTCTGGTATTCCCAGTAAAAGGTTAGCTTCTGTCTTGTCGATGGGGTCACGTTTTGTTTTTTTGTTCGAAATTTGGGAAAACTAATAGAAAGAATTGACCCATAAATCAATATTTGCTGGAGATAAGCAGTGTCAATATGATCTGGTGAACACGTACACTTTTCTCACTTATGAGTCTTTAGCAATTTACAAAGAATTTGGGGCTGGTTTGGTTTTAATGGGCGTTGAATTTAAAAATAGTAAGATGACAGCCAAAGAGGGCCTGATTACGGGTTTGGCGGTCAGGGGACCACCAAACTCGCAGTAGCAGTTGGACTGCTGCACTCCTGGCGGTCCAACAGCCAGATTACGATCCTGGCGGTCAGACTGCCAGGAGACTGCCGCAACTGCCAGGATCATAGATCCTGATGGGTTGACGGTGGTCGGAGTCACGGTCAGCACACTCGGCGGTGACCATGGTGGCACTGCCATGCTGATCATGACTATACTTTCCGCCAGCCTTTCCATGGTGCTTGCACCATCATGGAAAGGCTGGTAGAAAGCAAGTGCTGGGGGCCACAGAGGGACCCCTGCATTGCCCACCACCATGTTGTGGACAGTGCAGCCCCCCCGCCAGCACTATAGGAATGCGCAGTCTGCTTTTCAGACAGTGCGCATTCTGAGGGTGCTGGTGAGTGACTCTAATCTGCACTGAATCCATCGTTTCCATCAGTCAGCCTGGTGGAAACATCGTAATACGATGGGGGTGAGGTCGCTGGCTGGACAGAGGCGTCATCCCCACAGCTTTGGTGGTGCGATGGTCGGACCAGCAAAGTCGTAATCAGGCCCAAAATTTGCAAAACAATGTCTGCTAATTTTACTTTTCTTGAAATATTATTTAGTCCACTCAGCCACACAACTTGGAGCTCCTTTACCTTATAATCCCAGACGTTGTACCTTCACTTACAGATTTCTATATGATTTTTTTTTTTTTCTACCGTGAAATTCATACTGCCAGATAATATAAGAAGGGATGGGCGAAAATGTAACTGGAAAGTGACATTGGAGAAATCCTGACTGTTTTTTAATAACCCATGGAGGGGAATTAGGTTTGATAGGCTGACATATCTGCTCTGCAAATGGGAATGGGAAAGGGGTACATTTTGTGCCAAAAAACAGGAACGCACTTGTGTTTAGACTCAGCTCTGTAAAACATGGTCCAGGGAATCGGGGACACACACAGCGATTCTGATTGGCTGTCAACAGCAATCGGATTGCTCCTACTGAACAAGTTACTTACCTTCGGTAACGCTTTATCTGGTAGAGACTCTATCTAGCTTCAGATTTCTTACCTTTGATTTTCCCAGGCATTAGACTGTCAGACTAGATCTGGAAACTTTTGCTGAGCAATACCCCTTGTGTGCGCCGTTGGATGGCTCCATTCGGCTCCGCGTGGTGTCGTTGGTGCCAGAAGTAACGTTGTGGTCACCTATATAGGTTTCACTCAGGTGCACGGGCATCAGTTACTTTTACCACAACTTTCCACGCCAGAAGTGCAGAGCCATGATAAGAACTGGCGCAAAGTCTGTCAAAACTAGGGCCCTGAAAAAGGGATCACCCTAACCCTAGTAACAAGTCAGCAGAGTGGGGAGGCACGGGTAGGTGTAAGGAGTCTTCAGCTAGATAGTCTCTACTAGATAAAGTTTTACCGAAGCTAAGTAACTTGTTCATCTGATAGAGACTTCTAGCTGCAGATTCCTTACCTCTTATTAGATACCCAAGCCATATCCTCCTGGTGGTGGGCTGCGGATACTGTCTTAAACTGAAAAGTCCTCCCTGACTGAATGGGCAAAATGCCCATCCCTGTGGACCTGACTGTCCAGGAGGTAGTGCTTTGCAAATGTGTGCAGTGACACGCATGTTGCTGCCTGGCAGATGTACAGGACAGAGACTCCATGTGCTAGCACTGTGGTTGCAGCTTTTCCCCTAGTGGAATGGGCCCATAAGTCCTCAGGAGGCTGCTTCTTAGCCTTGATACAGAGAATACGTGTGCAGTGACACCAACTTTGCTGCCTGGCAGATGTACAAGACAGAGACTCCATGTGCTAATGCAGTGATTGCAGCTTTTCCCCTAGTGGAATGGGCCCATAAGCCCTTGAGAGGCTGCATCTTAGCCAGAGAGTAGCAGATCTTGATACAGAGAATGACCCAGTGCAAAATGGTCTGCTTCTGTACTGCTTGTCCCCTCTTTGATTCAACATACCCCACAAAGAGATGGTCGTCCACTCAGAACTCTTTTGTGCAGTCAAGGTAGAATGACAATACTCTTTTTGGGGCCAGCCCATGGAGTCGCTCCTCTTCCTTAGAGCGATGTGGGGGAGCACACATGTGGTACGTTAGAACCAAATTAGAATCCCACTGAGGCATTACAAAGGGAGCAGGAGGAAACATATTTAGAAGCCCTTCAAGAAACCTACTTACAATAGGGGATTTGAAAAGACTGAAAAAGCAGAAAGATAGCCTTTCAGTGTCCCCAGAGAGGAACCCTGTTGGGCAAGAGAAATAATGAAAATAGGAATATCAGATAGAAAAGCAGAGAGAGGATCTAGAGATTTCTCTGTATGATATATATATATATATATATTTTTTTTTTTTTGCCAAAGGCAGCCATATACAGTCTTTGTGGAAGAACGCCTGGCTGCCAAGATAACATTACAGACTTTGGGAGGAAGGTTCAAAGCAGTCAACTGCCACCGCTAAATCTGCACGTATCAAGGTGCAGAGTTGACAGGTTTGGGTGGAGGACCCTCCCCTCCTGCTGCAACAGATGATCCCCCAAAGGAGCAGCCTGATCGGAGGATCGATGCTCATTTTCAGAAGCTCGGGATACCAGACTATCCGCGCCCAATCCACAGCCACAAGGATTACTTGGGCTCGGTCATTCTTGATCTTCTTGAGAATTCTGGGCAGGGGTGGTATGGGTGGAAAGGCTTACAGGAGGCCTGAGCTCCACTCACGACGAAAAGCGTCGCTCAGTGAGTGCTGCCTTGGAAACTCCAATGTGCAATTCTGCTGGCATTGCGCTTTCTCTTCAGAGGCGAATAGATCTAACGAAGGCTCTTCCCACTGCTGAAAGAGTCCTTGCGTCAAATCCAAGTGGAGACACCACTTGTGATACGCTAAGCATCAATGACTGAGTTTGTCCGCCCTGGTGTTCAGAGAACCTGCCAGGTGTTGAAACACCAGGGTTATGCCCTGCTGTTCCAGCCATGTCTAGAGATGCCGGGCCTCTTGACAAAGGGTCCACAGCCCCTCCCAGTCCTGCTTGTTGCAGTACCACATGGTTGTGGTGTGGTCTGTGAACACCTGCACTAACCTGCCCTTGACAGAGGGAAGAAGTGCCTTGCACGCTAGTCGTTCGCCCTGAGCTCCAGCATGTTGACGTGGAGCCCTCTGATCTCCACCTCTCTCAAATGGGCACCCCATCCCAGAAGTGGCACATCTGTCACTACTGTGAGATCTGTATGGGGAAGGGAGAGGAGCATGCCTCTGACCCAATCGCGGTTTGTTAACCACCACTGCAGATCTTTCTCAGTTCCCTCCAAGATCTGGACCATGTCGGAGAGATTTTCCTGATGTTGCAGCCACTGGAACTTCAGGTCCCACTGCAGAGCCTGCATGTGCCATCTGGCATGTTTTACCAACAGGATGCAGGCGGCTATGAGGCCCAGCAGCCAGCAGAGTCATTCTCACCGAAATCCAGGACAGAGGCTGAAACATTAGTATCATAGGCTGAATATCCTGGACTCGCTGCTCGGGAGGATAAGCCCGAAACTTCACTGTGTCCAAAACTGCTCAGATGAAAGGGAATGTCTGAGAAGTAGTCAGGTGTGACTTTGGCACATTTATATTGAACCCCAGCAAATGCAGAAGGTTCACCATAGTTTGGATGTGGGAGACGACAACCTGGGGCGAACTTGCCTTCAACAGCCAGTCGTTGAAGTAGGACAACACTGAAACCTCTAACCTCCGCTTATTAGCTCCAACATCATTTTGGTGAACACCCGAGAGCCACTGGTAAGGCCCAATGGCAGCATGGTGAAATACAAGTGTTCATGGCCTGGCTTGAACAGCAGGTAGCACCAGTGGGTCGGCAGCCTTGGGATATGGAAGTACGCATCTTGGAAATCTAGTGCTACCAACTAGTCTTCTGGGTCTAGGGCAGACAAGACCTGAGACAACCTGTGCATCTTGAATTTTTCCTTCTTGAGAAAGAGATTGACGGTCCATAAATCTAGAATAGGGTGAAGACCCTTGTTCTCTTTGGGTATCAGAAAGTAGCGTGAATAACAACCACTGCCTACTTCGGACATTGGGCTCTTTCTATGGTTCTCTTGGCCAAGAAAGCCAAAACTTCCCCTGGGAGTAGATTTAAATGATCATCTGTCACCTGTTTGAAAGTAGGGGGATAGGAGGAGAAAAGGATTGAAAAGGCAGGGCATAGCCCTTCCCAATGATCTGAGGTACCCATGTGTCTGATATTATTGACTTCCATTGGGGAAGATGGTGGTATATTCTCTCTCCTACTGGGCAAGCATGGTCCTGTAGATCTATACTAGGAGGGCTTCAAAGCTTCAGCTGCCGGGAGCTGTGTGGTAGACCACTTCTGGCCTGCAGATTCTCTAGCTCTGAAGACACCACTCCCATGTCCGCACAAACCCTGGGTTGGTTGCATGGTTCAGTGGGTGACACGAAAGGGGCAATAGGCAGGCGGTTGACGAGGGGTCACAGAGAGGCCCTAGGACTTGGCCGTAGCCCTGGAGTCCTTAAAGCGATCTAGCGCTGAGTTTGCTTTCTCGCCAAAAAAGCGAGTGCCATCGAAGGGTATATCCATTAAATTTGCTTGGCCATCTCCTGAAAAGCCAGATGTCCTCAGCCAGATGTGGTGCCTTAAGGCCACTATCGTCGCAACCGCTCTGCCCAGCGAGTCAGTTGTGTCTAGTCCGCACTGTATGGTGAACTTAAGTGCATCTCTGCCGTCTTTCACAGCTTGGGAGAGTATGGCCCGGGACTCATCCAGGACCTGAGGCAGCACTTGCGCAACCGTGTCCCAAATGGTATGGGAGAATCAGCCCAATAAGCATGAGGTGTTCACCAACCTCAGTGCCAGGCTGATGGAAGAAAACAACTTCTTCCCAAGGTGGTCCAACCTCTTGGATTACCTATCTGGGAAAGCAGAAGGAAAAGCGCCATGGGACGTAGAGGATTAGACAACCAAGCTCTCAGGGTGGGGTGTTGGCTGAAAAAGCTAGGGTCACCCAGAGCGGGTCGATGGTGGCGGGCGATCATCATATTATCAGTTGCCCCTGTGCTGGGCTTGGATCAAGTTCCCAGCAGGATGTCTGTAAGTGCCTGATAAAGGGCAAAAGGGGTTTAAATGTGGAAGCCTCACGCTGAAGCACTCCCATCGACATGTTTGTCTTGAAAGCCACACTCGAGGACCTCTGCTGCCCTATGCACTACTATTTCATAGGATGCTCCATCCTCTGTAGCCACAGTAGAGGGAGAGAATAACCCAGTGTCTGGAGAGGTGTCCAGACCGCTAGCCTCTCCTAGCTCCTCAGACCAGTCCATGGATTGTTCCAGCTGGTGTTCTAGAGGGGCCAGCGACCACTCCCACTCTTCTCCCATGCCTGAATAGGAAAAATAAGGCTGAGGCAATGATCTGGCACCTGTGGGCGCCGTCAGTGACGGAATTGGCATAGTGGATGCAGTTCCGGCTCAGGATCATCTGGAATAAGAATAGGGGTGGCGCCGCCGGTGGGCACCAGGAGCATTGGCGTCATGACTGGTGGCAGGGAAGATTGCCTGGGTAAGACCAGCGCCGGTTTGGATCCAGACTCGGATCCATGAAACTCCGCCAGTGCTGAGGCCGAAGCCATAGAATGGATCCGGTAGGAGTTTCACCCAACCTCTCGGGGCCCATAGGCACGCCAGAGGGGTCGGCCTGCTCAAATCCATTGGCGTATGGCCTCGTAAACCTCTCTTATTTGAGCATGTGTCAATCTGGTCCCCGGAAAAGGTGGGAGACCCGGAGTTGAACAGGCTAATGGCTCCGCAGAACCTTGTAGGGAACGCCAATGTTCCCCACTCGTCTCATCGGCTGACGGATGAGGCAAAGTCAAAGTCTTCTTGGACTTCTTATTCTTTCTGTGCCTCTTTCCCAAGTGTCCCGAGGACCTTGAATGAGAAGAAGAGGACTTAGGGCACTGAGATCAGTCTTGCAACCGCCTCCTCGACCGGGACTGAGTCCTTCTCGGAGTCATGCTCACTGGTTTTGCAGACTGCAAGGCGGCAATCAGCTTTAAGGAAAGCTCTCTCAAAGCCTTTGGCGCCATGGCCGGCAGTCCGAGCACGACTTGGAGGCACCACAGGCAAACAAGATGGTGGTCAGTGACCAACATTATGCTGTTACAGGCGCCACATGGTTTGAACCCAACATTTTTTTAAGACATCCTCGACACACTGCCAAAAAACCTTGACAAAATGCCAAAATAAGGCCGGTCAAAAAGTGACAGAGGGGTAGCTCTCTCCAGCTCTGCGCTAACTGGCATGGAAAGAAAAGAACTGACACCCGCATGCATAGCAGGCGCCTATATAGGTGACTGTGACGTCACTTCCGGCACCAACAACGCCACGCAGAGCCAAATGGAGCCACCCGACAGCGCATGCAAGGGGTATTGCTCAGCAAAAGTTTCCAGATCCAGTCTGACAACTGCGAAAATCAAAGGTAAGGAATCTGCAGCTAGAAGTCTATCAGATACAGGGACCTTTTCTGACTGGTTAAAATGATGGCCATTCGGATTGCAATCTTGCCAGCTACTTCTTCAATCAATCAGAGTAGGCCCCCAACATAGGTCCATTTTAATTGGGCACTGGCAGTAAATCGGCATAGCCCTAAGGCGAACTATCAATGACTAATGAGGGTGCTAGTAATTTTGCTGTGGGCTATGGAACACTGACTGCCACACTAACACCTGCTGTTCGTGTGTTTTTTCTCTCAGCCCATAGTAGCAGGAAGTGCATCCCCTGACAAAGGCAAATTCAACACAGAATTGCTGCTGCTTACCGTAAACAGAAGGGAAGAAAATTGCCTAGTTCTTTTTGTTAGAGTGGATATAGTGAATTGATCATATGTTAATAGCCCTTCCCGGGGCACCTGCATCCCTCCTAGTGGTGGGCTAAGAGAAGCAAGCACCCCTGAAGTTGGAACCTTTGTGAAGTAGTGCAAAGTTCCCCAGCTTTGCAAACACATGCTATCATTTTGCTTATCAGACACCCTGCAACAGAATGCCAGCCCAAAATGTACAGGATGTGAGGCTACAAGGAGTTGTGTTTGTCACTAGGAACTTTCCATACCCTGAGAAAACACAAGGAAACACAATGGCCACCAGCCACCACTCAACAGCTCTCAGCTCCTTGCTGCCGGAAGACCATCCTGGGCATGAAAAGATGTGTGGAACAACTGAAGGTAGCGGTAAACTGTTGCTCACTGGTGCAATCATAGCTCTGTGCAAAACGAACTTTTCAATTGTAGTGTATAGGCCCCCTTTCTTGCCCTTACTTTTGTAAAACCTTTGCAAGTTGGCATACATTAAAAAAATGCAAAATTGCCAGGACCATGATTTTGTAAACTTGCATATCTCTAGTCCCACTTCCCAATTTCAGAAGCAGCATTTATTATCATCTTTGGAGGAAGTCATTAAGAAATTGAAACCGGCATTTCTAGGTTTTAATCGGTATTTCTTCATGTGACCAAACACGGATAAATTCCTGTATCTCTGCTTACCTTATATTGTCAATTTGTGTAATGTAAAAAATATATTTATGTGTAGTTCAGTGGCACTATCCTTCACCTCCTACTGCCCATATTATGTTATTGTCAATATGATTTCAACTGTAGCAAAACTCACAATACTGTTCTAGACACAACACCCCAAGTTTGCGCACTCCTGTCAACATAAAAATATTCATTGTAAAGCATCATGTTGCTGGTTGGAGTTAGGCACCTGCTATTTCAAATACACTGTATAAAATATAAATAACCTTGTGAAAATAGGCACGTTTGTGCAGCAGCTACAATAACCAACCACGCTATCTTACTGTTAACTTGTGATAGCGATTCATTAGAAATAGATTTTCTCATGTTTTTCTATACACTGGACAGAGATGTCGAAACATTTAATGGCATTCAGAAATGCTATTTTTACTTTTCAAAATGCCATCAATCCACAAGCAGCTTTAACACTCAATCTTCTATCCTCCGGATAACTTGCTTGAGTCACTTGACACCTGATCTTCATGCATACAAAACATCATCTTCATGTGCATCACACAAACACCTCAGTGTTTGTCGAGAATATCTCAGACGCGTCCCCAGGAACCACAGATTAAAATATGGCCCTAGGAGCAGATGTTGGTGATGCTTCATCTATGACAAAGTGGAGACATTATTCGAACGTGGGGCCAGATGTAGCAAAAACCGAATTTGCGACTCTCAAATTGCGAGTCTGAGCAACTCGCAATTCGAGAGTCGCAAACCCAGATGCTGTCCCTGACACCATCTGCGAATCGGAATCGGAAGGGGGTCGCAAAGACCCACCTCATTAATATTAATGAGGTGGGTCGCAATTTGCGACCCCCTTCTGATTCGCAGCACTCACAGGGATGGTGGCCTGCTGGAGACAGCAGACCACCATGTCTGTAACTGCTTTTTAATAAAGCATTTCTTTTTTGTATTGCAGCCCGTTTTCCTTGAAGGAAAACGAGTTGCAACGCAAACGAAAAAAGGAAACGTTTGTGTTTCATTTTTTCAGAGCAGGCAGTGGTCCATAGGACCACTGCCTGGTCTGAAAAAATGATTTCAGGGCCATTCACAAAGGAGAAGGGGTCCCATAGGGGCCCCTTCCCTTTTGCGAATGGGTTAGCACCCATTTGAAATGTGGTCACAAAGCAATTCTACATCACGATGCGAATCGCAAATAGGAAGAGGAACACCCCTTCCTATTTGCAAGTCACATTCCCATTTTGCGAGTCGGTAACCAGGTTACCAACTCGCAAAATGGGAATAAGCATCGCAATGTGCTTTTTGCATGGCGCAAACAGCATCGTACATCTGGCCCGTGGTTCTGCTTGCCTGTAGTGGGTGCCTTGACGTGTAACTGACCAGGCTGTTGCCTTTACTTGGCTTGTGCTTTATGGAGCATGTGTATTTCTGCAGGCAAAGTCCCAATCTTTCGATATGTGGTGTTTTCAAAAGTTATGATAACTGCCTTCTGGTCTGTTATTATGATGAAATGTTTCCTGTGTTCAAACACATGATAAGGTTCACATGTTCTTTTCCCTTTGAGGGTATGCTCATGCTCTGTCTCACAAGCTTCTAATGACATAAGACACAAAGGTCAGTGCACAGGCCCATTTTGATGTTGTGCTAGAATGGCTCCTAGCACCATCAGACTGGCATCCACCGTGAGCTTAGGCCATAGTGCGTGACCAAATTAGGAAATTTTAGTGGCATTACTGACTTCTTTTCTGATGTTTAGAAATGCATCTTCATACTCTTGTGTCCACTTAAATGGACACTCTTGCTTGACAAGTTTGCAGAGAGGGCTGCTAATGGTGGCATCTTCTTGCTCTGCCCTTGATGAGATTGTTTTGGAACGTTTGGAAACACGTCTGCCAGTGGTTCACAGCGCTATTATGAGCCGACTAGATTACTGTAATGCATTGTTTTTGGGACCTCTGGCCCACTCTCTGAAACACTTGATGCATATCCAGATGGCTGCGGCTATTAGTCCTTGCGCAGTCAAGATTTTCTTCTACCTCTCAGGCTCTAATGGAGTTACATTGACTTCCTGTCCAAGAAAGAGTTCTTTTTAAGGCCATGTGTATCACCATGAGGGCTTTAGTTTTTGAGAAGTTAGCGTTAAAAAATAATTGTAGATCTAGATGGTTGCGTCCACGAGACTATCTTGACAGTCTTGCAGGAGCCCCAGTTAAAAAACATAGCATTCTGATTGCCCAAGGAGTTTTTTTTCCCTTGGGCCAATTTGCACCCGTGGGAGTCGGACTCCCACGGGAGCAAGCACATTACAGGACTTGGGGCTTGTGCAGGTTCTGGGAGGAGGGGCACTCAGACCCCTCCACTTTTTAATTGAATTCGGTATAGGGACCCCAGGATCTAATGAGGTTCGGGGAGGGGGTCCCCACATTCCCCTCCCCTTACTAGAAGTGCTTGGTGGGTGCTATGGGTGGGCACCCACTTATAATTTAGAGAGGCCCTGGAGTTGGGGTCCCCAGGACCACAATAGGCTTAGAGAGTTTAACCCTTTAGAGTTAAGTGTGGTCCCAGGGTATGGGGACCCCAGGACATACAAAGACTTGCAGGGGGCGCACACCCCTCTCCCCTTAATTAAGGAATATAACCCCAGGGGAAGGGGGCCCTGGGACTAATAAAGCTTGGCAAGAGTCCCCTTCTAATTGGTTTAGGCCCCACGGGACCAGGTCCCTGGGGACTCATAAGGCTCGGGGAGAGGAGCTGCCCCCCTATATATATGTGTGTTGCAACTATATATATATATTTTGGCCACAGGGGACGTGGTGCCTGGGGTCACTATCGGCTTGGGGAGGCGGCCATGCACCCCTCTAACATACATGGTTTGGCCCTGAGGGATGGGATCCCGGGGCATTGTTGGCTCAGAGAGGGGGGGTCGTGCGCAGGCCAGGCTCTGCGGCCAACCCTTCGCTGCTGCACACTGCTAAAGGCTGTGTGCAGCACGGGGTTGGGGGGTTGGACACAGGGCCTGGCTGCAAGCTAGGCCTTCCGGCTAGCGCCACTCTGCTCACGACCCAAAGCAGTGCGAGACATGGGGTTGGCTACCTCTGGTGGGGTTGACCACGGGCCAGTCCTTGCGGCCAAACCATGCCACGCACAACCAAAGATCATGTACGGGGCGGGTTGGCTTTACATCTGGCAACAAAATATTACTTTGCATAAAAGAAAAACCCTAGAAATTCACTGGAAAAAAAGGTTAAAGTTATGTTAGTTAAGAATTGTTATTCTATTTTACTTTCTATTTTAAAAAAAATTGAAATTCACTGAAATACATTAAAGTTTAAGTAACGTTATAGCTAGGTAATGATGTCAGTGCTAATATAACATGTTGAACTACAAAAAACACAGAAATTCACCACTTATAGTTAGCAAACCTAATTATAACTTGCTTCCCCGCCATGCATTTCTTATGAAATCACATATTACATCACTCACATGTTCTATGACATCATTTATGATATTACTGATATCTCAAATGACATCAATGATGACATCACTTTGGCTGTGTGACAGAAAGGTTTGGGCAGGTGTGAATGGCTAACTGTGTGAAATAACCATTTCAAACATGTCATTTTAAGTAAGGCCAACGTACTTATTTTGTCAAAGCGAGCACTAAAATATAAAAAGTCAGTATTGGCTTTATCAAGGGGTCAGCACATCGACATATAAAAACAGATCTATTGTTTTTGTGAAAATATCACTAATAATTGTAATCATATTTATATTTTATAACTTCACACATTGCAATGTTTAACAAAAGTAATTGTCCTCCATTTTTTTTAAAAACACAATTTTAAAAAATCTGCATATCTTTGAGTCTATCTGATACCATTTTTCATGCCACAAAGTGCAACCATACAACTCTCCACAAGGAGCCCCTGTACTCCAGCTGAAGAGCATAGAGCTCCAGCTAGGAGTGCTTTAAGAACATGCTAAGCTCTCCTAGGGTTATGGATTCAATGAACCAGGAGACTTACAGGTTTTTTTTAAATGTTGCGGGGGCTGCAGCATTCCCTGCAGTGCCCCACAACATTAATAACATTGTTGGTGGTGCCTCTCCCAATTCTAGGGCCACCACCAGGCTTGACAAATATAAGTAAAGAGTCCATGCAGGCCATTATGGGTGCTTCTTCTCTCGAGCAGAGAATAATAAATGAGCGGCTCCTGTCACTCATTTATTATTAATGTTATTCATTTTTAGAAATATATTGTGGGATGCCCACTGCCCACCCGGGGCACCCACTCCTATTTTTTAAAAGTTGGAGGTTGTGGAGGGGTTCAAAGGCCCTGCGGCCTGTGCTGGCTCCCCAGCTGGATTTTTAGTAGCCGTGGATCCCATGGAGACATCCTGGGGTACCCACAATAGGATATTCATTGGGGAACATGGGGGCAGCCCCAGGACCCAGGCGACCCCTTTTAGTTCCCCAATGGCCACTTAGATTATTGGTGCGTGCCCCGGTTCCCATCTGGGCCACCCACAATGATTCCATTGTTGAGGGCTGTCAGAGGATCCCCAAAGCCAGCACAGCCCAAGTCAGCTCCCAGGCCAGCACCATGTTGGGTGCTGATGGGAGCCGGCTCCATTACTATGATCCCCCCCAAGCAGAAGCAGCTTTTTTTCTCTGCCTCTGTCCAGGAGTGAGCAAAGTTGTGTTTCCTGACCCGGAGAGTGCAGGTAGGGTATGCCTGCACTCTTCCAAGCAGGTTAATGGGGTCTCCAGGACAGTACTTGACCATGCTCCAGAGTATGAGGGCCCTGGAGCCAGTCCATGGCTGATGGAGGGGGGTCTAATGCCACCTTGTCCAAAAAAACAGTGGTCCCTTTCGTGGCTTCACTTTTTAAAAACTTTTGCAAGTTAGCAAAAATAAAAAAATGCAAAATTGTGAGGACCTTGATTTTGCAAGCTTGCACAGCTTTAGTCTTACTTCCCAAGGTTTCCATTGTTGGAGCCACAGGGACAGCACCGCAACCCCAGCTGTCTCCCCGACCATCATCATGCTGGGTGCTGGAGGGAGCTAGCTTCATGACTTTACCATAGCTTTGTTTCTCTTCTCCCACCCCAGAGGTTTAGTCACCTGCCCGGGAGAGTACAGGCAGTGCATGCCCACACTCTTCTAAGCAGGTAACCACAGTGTCCCGGGACATGGTTTCCCCAGGACACTGCTTGACAACGCTCTGGGGGATGAGTTCTGTAGAGCTGGTCTATAGCTTAGGCAGAGGGGCCCAATGCTTAGGCAGAGGGGCCCAATGCTCCTCTGTCCAAAAAACAAATGGTCCTGGAGGAGGAGGTGACCAAGGCCCAACTCTTACTTGGGGATGGGGGCCACATGCTCTGTCTCCTTAATTTTAAATACAACAAGGGATGGGGTCGTTGGGGCATCATGGAGGCTGGGGGAGGGGGCCTGGATGCCCTCTTCCCTTCAAATACAGTACGAACTCAGTAGATGGGTGTCCCCTTAAGAGGGCCGGGGGGCCCTCATGCCCCTCCTCTCAATTTTAAATACAGCCCCAAGTGGATTGGGTTCCCAGGTCTCTTTGAGGCATGCCCTCCACCATAAAAAATACAGCACCTGCGGATGGGGTGCCAGGGGCCTCTAAAAGGCTCAGGGAGGGCACCGTGTGCTTACATCCATATAAAATATAACTGTGCCCCCGGGCCCTCGCCCACCCTGTGTGGGTTTTTAGCAGATCCCTGGTGGCGATAAAAAATTTATTTCATTTTTTTGGGCACTAGGGGGAGGGTTGCTTCTGGGACCCTCTCACCAGGCCTGGGGGCAGGGTATCTCTACCCTGCCCCTATATGTTTTTAACAATTATTTTCAGGACAGCGAACTGAGTCCCCAAGTCCTAAAATGGCTGCCACCACATCTTTGTTGATGTGGTATCAGCCAATCATATCTTATCTCTAGATCTGTCGGCTCTGGAGATCCTCTGCCACTTGAATTATCTCAATTTTGTTAACCTTCATTTCTCTAAAACTAATGAACGGAATTACTCCAATCACAAAAAGCCTAATTTCTGGACCAAGCTCTTGCTCGCTCCCAAATTTGGTGTAATTATGTTCAGTTGTTTTGGCTGTAGTTGTGTCTAATTTTCCCATGGGAATAGATAGGGGAAAACAAGTTTTAGGACCCCTCCTTTTTCTCTAGCCCCACTTGACAGACTGCTCTGAAACTTTCCAGGATGAAGCTGAAGTGGATTATTTTTGGGGGAAATGTTCGTGAATATTTGTCAAATCGCGCTAAAGTTATTAGCAAACCAAAAAATAAATTTTCTATGTAAATGTGGTCCTAACTACACACACACACACACACACACACACACACACACACATATATATATGTATACATCTATAGATAGATAGATATAGATATTTTTTATAAAAGATATAAATGTAAAATAATAAAATAAAACAAAATAACATTTGTTTTACAGAAATTAAAACAAATACTATTAATAGCTAAAACAAAATGAAAAACACACAATAATTTATACTTTTTGTTCATGAAATTCTATAAAACAACCAAAAACTATACTAAATTACTTAACATGCCAGAAAAGTAGACTTTTTTATCAAGTTAAATAAAATTTCCAAATTAAAAAACATTATAAACACTTACAATAACAACACTTGTCCCTACTCCAGTACAATTCCAACCAACACAAAAAATGAAATGATACTAAAATAATTAAATAAACCAAAACATAAAAAAATAGCAAATATTTACAAAAAAAAAGGACACACTAACAATTATTCAGCTCCATTTAAATTATTAATAGAACAATTACACAAGTTAAATTATTAAGTTAGTAATGATTAAAAACATAAACTACCAGTGAAAACATTTACATAACTAAAACAATAATTAGCCAATTAAAATATATGAAACAACAACGTTTATTCAGATAAACTGAAAGAGTAAACAATTAAATAATTTATATAACTATTAGTGTGTTTAACCAATTACATTTTACAAAGTGGATTTGTTTTAAAAAATATATATCTTTAAATATCTTCACACCTTATTCCCCTGGAAACCTAACAATCTGCCAATAATGTAAAACAAGCATTTGCAATGCAAGAGGTCTCGCATTTTCTTGAGTTGGAGCTATATGCATTGTAAATGCATAAATTGACGTTTTTGCCACATTAATTGTTCAACCCTGCCATATATTTGGTCCTTTCCACTGGCCCTGTATATAACTAAAGGGCTAGGAGGCCTAGTGGAATATTTTTTCCAAACCAGGCCATTAAAACACTAATTGCTCCTTGGAGAGAGAACATAGTTTTATCTGGTGGGAGCTTGGACTCATTATAAGGTATCACAGAGGGAAAACAAAAGCACAACCAGGGCACTCCGAATAATGAGTCCACAATGAAGAAAATTACAGATTTCTTTATTCCTTTGTATTGATAAAAATCCAATCAATGCTCAGAGATAATCAAAACCCCATAGACAGTAAAATTATTTTGTGATATCCGCCATAATTTTCACATAGACTAAGAGCTCTCCCTGAAAGATATTTATTTGCCTTGCAGATGCAAAGCATTTTTCAAGCCAATTTATTCTTTCTACATGTACGCTGCAGTTGTTGGAAGTAGACTGTAGACAGCATTGTTACTTTAAGTGCAGAAAGAAGCCCTACGGTAAGAGCAGAATAGAAAAAGTACAATGCAGAATAAAGCTGCAAAAACTATTCACGTGCAAACTTTCATCAAAGTGTCTTTTTCAATAATATACCTTCTGAAATCAGCCACTTGAGGGCATCGATATCCTTCTTCGACCACCCTCAGTGTTGACTCTTCTAGAGCAGCAGTGTCATTTTATTGTGGTGGCCCGTTCTATGCAGCAGTTTGTTAATAGATGTTTTCGCTGTTTTGGAGAAGGTTTAGCCTTCCTGAAAACAGTGGTCGTTGATGATGCCATGGAGTCATTAGCTTTCATTTCCCTTGGTTTATTCTAGCTCGTTTTGCTCAGTGCAATGGTGCGGCCAGCTGGCATAGCACTGCATAGCGCAGATAGAAATATTACAGTGAATACTGTACTCAGCATCAATTAATACTCAGGAGATGAGGTGATTGCATGAGTTATTTAACCGAGAATGTGCTCAGTTAGTGCTGAGGTTGAATCTGGAGGTTGTGGCATCTCACGGTCTGCCTGCGCACTTGAGTGCACGACGCATAAACCAATATTAACTGAGGAGTAGATATTGAATTCTTATGATATGTATTTGCATGCCCCTTTAATGAAAACATTGGAACATTAACTGTTTGGAGCCACGGTATTCCCATAATGCTCGACAATCTGCAGTAATTGTATTTTAATGAGTCACATACCGTGCGTGGCCTGGAACAGACCGGCAATATTCCCACCCACACCGGGCATGGTGTTCTCCTAAAGCAAGGATGCTGAACTTTAGAGCTAATTCTGTTATTTATTTTTTAACATTTCCGAAAAACAACCTGGGAAGGGTAGTCCGTTTTTCATCTCTACAAGAAGACAATGAAGACAAGCATTTGGAATGCAATAGTCTTGTGTTTGCTCGAGTTAGAGCTCATAGCGTTGTAAATTACTGACTGGACTTTTATTGCCACACACACTGAAAATAACAAGAGGAAGAGAACGAGAGAGAGGGTGAGCTGGCCCGGGAAAAGCCCCCCTCTGATGTTGGTTTATGTTTACAGAGGGAGCTGGTGGGGAGGAGGGACTGAACACACACCCACAGTGCAAGGCAAACAGGCCAATACTGAAAGAAAAAGTCCCCTTCAGAAGAGATAAACAGGACATAGTGTAATTACAAAGTACTTTGTGCTGTTCCCAAAGAGAAAAAAGGCAGACAAAGAGGCAGAACTGACCACTAGCAAGCAAGGATTTTGAAGGACACTGCAACTAACAAATCAAAATGCTGGAACTCACTCTATTGTACTTTAGTATACAGCAGGCCGAACGCTAACGCTCGACCTAAAAAAATGAAAATAAACTTTAAAAACACAAATATTGCCAAAACCGCTAAAAAGTTTACAAAACAACTAAACTTAACGTATTAGTAACTTAAAACACAAAAAATTCTAAAACACTACAAACTAATTTAAAATCTATAATATATACCACTATATTTAAAAAGTCAATGGTAAACATTCACAAAAAAAGTTTTTATCTGTGATATTCTGTACCACAATGTTAAATTCGTGCCTTTGTCAGATGTTTTGTCCAAATAATTAGAGTTGATTTCTGTGTAAGTCACACAGCTCGCCATTTGGAGACAAGTTTGCTTTTTGTGTCTCTTCAAAGACATTGTGTAGAGCTGTGTAATTTTCTTCTCTTGATGCTCTGAATCGTGGAATGTTGGTGCTATGGTTCAGTGCACTGATGATGTGTCTGATTAGTCTTCATATGGCTTCCTGGAATATCTTGACGGCCAAGGATACGTCAAAGTTTAGCCCCTCATTACGAGTTTGCCTGTCCAACCATGGGAATGCCAAACTGCGGGGAGGACGCCACTGCCTTTGCGGTGGCGTCACTGCCGAGCATATTACAATGTTACAACCGTGCTGACCAGCAGGAACATTGCAATACACGTTCCCTCCAGTCAGTCTGGCGGGGACTGTGATAGAATATAGGGAGCCGAGTGCCATATCGCAGCACCCTCAAAATGTGCACTTTTGCAAAGCAGACAGTACGCATTCCGACAGTGCTCGACAGGGGGGCCACTGCCTGCACTGCCCATGCTTGTGAAAAGGCTGGTGGAGAACAAGGTTGTAATCAGCCAGGCGGCGCTGATCTCAGCGACGCTCTGGCTGACTACAACCAAGTCCACCGTCAGTCCGTTGGGAACAATGTTCCCGGCGGGGACGGTGGGTTCACCAGCTGGGGTCGTAAGTGGGCCGTCAGACCGCCCAGAGTGCAGTGGTCCGATCATCGACGAGAGTGTGGCGGTCCCCTTAGGGCCTCATTATGAGTGTGGCAGTCTGAGGACTGCCACACTCGCATTGACACTCGTACTGCTGCACTCGAGGTGGTCTAACAGCCCAATTATGTCCCTGGCAGGTGGACCCACAAAGGGACTGCCACTGCGTCAGGAACATTGTTCCCCACGGGCTGATGGCGGTCTTGGTTGTAGTCAGCCAGGATGATTACAACCTTGTTCTCCAGCAGCCTTTTCATAGTGGTTTCCCCACCATGAAAAGGCTGGCAGAGAACAAGAGCAGAGGTCCACAGGGGGCCCCTGTACTGCCCATTGTATGGGCAGTGCAGGGCCCCCCCTCCCCAGCACCATTGGAATGCGCAGTCTACTTTGCTGCGATATGGCACTCAGCTACCTTAAGGAAGCCGAGTGCTATATCGTAACACGGTTCCCGCCGGACTGACCTGCGGGAATGCACATTGCAATGTTCCTACCAGTCAACCAGGCTGAAACATTGTAATACGCTCGGAGGGGGACACTACTGCCATTGCGGTGGCGTCCTCCCCAAGAGTTTGGCGGTCCTGTGGTGGGATAACCAAACTCGTAATGAGGGGCTCAGCCTTTTGTATCTCAATGATATGAGGTGGAAACTGAACTCTGTATTAGGCCTTGAGTCTTTGTGTATTTCTAGCTGGTGGTATTGTTCACGTCAATTTTAGAAAATATTGTGGTACTCTTCAGGGGCGTAATTATGATGCTTAAGAGTCATCCGGGAGTTTTTCCTTTCTTTGGCGGTATATAGAATCTGCATGTTGACACAAGTGCATATTTTTCTTCAGCGCTTCTCTTTGAACTAATACTAAAGTAAAGACTCATTTAGGGGGTCTTCTGGATTCTTCTATGATGTTGTCTGCAGTGCAAGCATTTCTTGCAGTTCGCTCTCGACTGCCAGTAGCAGGTAAAGGTTTTTTCCTGTGTTGTCGGGCTGTGGGTTTTACTTCCTCCATGATTTGCTGGCACACTTCAAAGTGTTACACTTTTCCTAATCTCGTAAATAGCTTGGAATACTGTCTCATTATGGGTGGGTCTTCGTCCATTTTATACAAGATGGCAATTAATTTTAGTTGTGTTGACGAAAGGCTGAGGAGGTAATCTGAAGGTGCTGCTTTATCCAGGACGTTAGTTATCACTTTAACCGAATGCCAGTGGCTTTGAATTTCGCCATCCAAGTGTAGATTCGTACATCTGTCTTCTGTAGTATGGGCCTGGGTTTCGTGCATCTGTTTTCTGCTGTGCATATTTACTTTAGCGATCAGTCACTGTTCAGCACAAACTGTGATAAATGATTTCCCATCGAAGGTCCAGTCGTGCATTCTTTTTGCTGGGGTGCTGTTCGTCTGACACTACGAACGGTGATCTTCACTGTCATCTGAGTATGTGGATGACGAGCTGGTGTCAGGTTCTTTTGATGGGGATCATCATGACATTGTTCTGGATCTCAATGGACTACTGCTCATGCCTTTTACTGTGACACATTGTATTGTCGTTTGTCATCTCTTGATTTCCGACTTTCTAGTTGTTTCGCTCCTTGCACATCTTATATCATAATGGTTCTCTTAGTGACATTTTCAGCACACCTGTCCAGTGGGTTGGCACCTGTCTGCATGAGGATAATCTTGCACACATCTGTGGCATTCCCTTTTTTTGTACTAATGTATTTGTCAGTTTTTACCACTGTGTTTTTTGGTGATCATTTAACCATGAGATCATTCCGTGGGAGCAGTGTTGTGTCCTTGTTTGGTTTTGGAGCCAGAATGCTTATTCTTGTTTCTCCGTCTTTCTCAACTCAACCTTTTTCTTTTATGCCTCCACCTCGTCATGGACCTGTGTCATTTGTCTCATTTTTTCTAAACTGACCCTTCCCTTGTAGATGATGCAAAGGGACTCAAACTGACACCCCTCTATGATGCTCAGCCCTCTATGTGTTAAAGCAAGCAGCGAAGATGTGTGATGAAGTCGCCTATTATTTCTTCATTCTGTGGAGTGTTGATAGTATCTGGTTTTCATCTTCCTTCTTCCAGGCTTTAATGAAATTGTCAAAGGAGTTCCGATATTCCGCTCATTTGAGGCCGTTGCTATGAGGTCTTCGGACTTGATCCGGGGATCATAACTAAGATACTGAGCTTTGAGTCTGTTTTGATTTGGTGGACATTTTTTGCTGTGTCTTCTTTTTTTGTGTACTTGAGTCTGCTTTATAGGTTATTCAAGTGTGCATATGTGTGTGTGCCTTTTGACATCAGTGCTCTGGCATTGACGTTTGTTTGCACTCTCAGTTTTGGCGCTTATTTATGCACTCATTTTGACATATGTTTACGATCTCTCTCCATTCAGTCTTATTTGTGTGAGGGTCCGTTGTAGTTCTGTTATTTTCGTTTTCGTTTATTTAGTTACTTATTTATTTTTGCTTGTATCGCCTCTGCCATTGCCACACATCCTCATTTGACCTGACTTCAAGATTGTGGCTCTATATTGTTTGCACTGAAGTCGTCTAATTTCAATATGGCAGCCTTTATCTCTTGACATTTTGTGCTGCTAAAACGCAAGTGCTGACCGTCTCTGTGTTGTGTATCTTTCCAAAATTACCAAATTGCTCCAGGGCTGAAAAATTGAGCAGTCTCTTGTATTTTGTTTCTGCTAGGTGCTTGCATGGGTCTTGTTTCCATAGTGTCAGTCAGGGACAGGAGGCTGGGGGCTATTGTGGCTACACTTCTGTGCTCTTATGAGGGCCTGCTGCTCGGTGAGCACTAGGCTTTGTGTGCAGATTCCTGTGTTCGTGTATTTACACAGTTAGCACACCGTTTAGCCAGGTTTACGAGGCGTTTAGATTATTTCTGATGGGCGTGTCAAGAGCTGGGCCGTGCTGTGTGCAGATTATCTTTTGCAGCTGTTGCATGTCGGTCATTTCAATCTGGACTAGCTGCATTCATGCACGTGGTTCGTGGCCTTTGTCACCAGTGGTCATGTTAGGGAGTGGCACTCCAAAGAAGACTCATCACATCTGCAGGTATTGTTCTTGTTAGATTCTTATACTGTCTTTTGCTGCACAGAGGTCATCTACACGCTGCACAGAGGTCATCTACACGATTCTTCACCTGCAGCTATAAAAAGGAGATTACACTCCCCATGCTCACCAGATGGAGATCACAGTCCTGGCCCTGCCTCATTTTCACACCTGGGCATTTTCTGCCCCCAGTAGCGGTGTCCTGTTGCAGGCTGGACTGCTAACTTGTACAGTGGTCTGTCCCTCTTTCATCGCCATTACAGGACTCTTTAGGCAGCATGGGCTACAGTCCTGCATCTGTAATGGCAACCAATATATAGAATATATACAAGCGCCAAAGATCATTGCCTCTGTATTTAGAATTGGAAGTAATGCATGAAAAGTCACCTTAAATTCCTTGGAAAGAATGGACTTGAAACAAAGTTCACAGATGTTTCATTTATTATCACAACTCAATTCGTTTATCTTCATTGTTGGTTATGACTTGTGGTTCCAGATTCTCTGTTATTTGTTCTTCTTCATAACTTTTGGAAGATTCACCATTGGTTTCCGAGTCAGAAAGAGCAGGTGGGTCAATCACTCTCACCTTCTTTTCTACACAACACTGCTTTCGCATACACTGAGCGCTACAGGGAAGTTCACACAAAGAAATCTCTAACTCCGACCCCATGGCTGGAAATTCTGGTTGAACGGTAGTAGCATGGATGCCTTCATTGTGAAAAACGTCTTTTATGTGCTTTGCCACACCCATGTACATACAAGGGTCAATGCATTTAATATGTGCAGTTGCAATGATCCTGCTACCAGCAAGCTGCCAGACATGCAGCTCGTGAACGTCTTCAACCCCTTCAATGCCAGCTAGTTTTTGACTTAAAGAATAAATGTCAATTTGTTTTGGAACAGTTTGTAGGAGGATGAGAGCAGACTCCTTGAGTACTGGAAATGCCGTGTACAGGAGTATACAAACTCTCATCAGGCACAGGGATGGGTCTAAATAAAGCAACCAACAGGGACCGGTTTCATGACAAGTTGTACTATTCCATCCATTGCTGGATAGGGATGTAACAGTATGGTTGACGTATGGATGCACATGATATTTGAAGTGGCTGTCCACACAGGGGTTGATGCATGGCACATCATCAGGGCACTCTTTCCAAACAAAGTAAAAAACTGTGGCATTAACAATCAGAATCACCGATCCCAAAGTATCACCGAAGACATGTAGAAAAACTCCACGCATGTTAAGTTGAGAGCCGGCATCATCCAGTTCTTCTGAGTTATCCTCGTGAGCAATGTTTCCATTTAGCTTAGGGTCAGCACAGTTCTTTAGATCACCTGTAAAAAAATGTAAATAATTGTTACATCTATGTTTATCTTCATTAAGTATAATGAAGTACAATTTATTCATAGAAAGTAAACTTATGTACTCATTAATTTAACACAGTTTTTGACATAGTATAAAAAGGGAGGATTTTGCAATTTGCTTCTATCAGTCTGTGTTAGAACATTATTATGAGATCAACTCAGGAATACCCTGGTCAAGATTAAAAAAATGTATTGAAGTTCCTTCAATTTGTTATCTGCTTAGACCTTTGGTACTTCCAACCTCCCTATCAATAGAGGGTCCCAACAAGAGTGATGTTTCAATATCATTCCATTATCTGACCTCTTGAACCATGCATGTGTATTAGTTAATGATGACACCATATCATATGAAAAGTTTTGAGTCATTATGACTTAGTCTGTCTCCCCTCCCCCTGACCAAAATGCACCATGTTTTGGTAAAACACAACACAGAAGACTCACTTTAATAATGACCAACTCGGTGCAGCTTGCTCATGAGGAGGGGTTATGCACAGTTAGAGGCAGGGTCTGGTGCTAGGTCATGCCATAAAGGAATACAAATGTATTGTGAACATATGTTCTAATAAATGACATCCCCCACCAATTGATCATGAACATCAAAAATAAAAAAAATAGAAAAATGGCACACAGCATTCCAATTCAAACAACTATTGTGCATGCTCACATAAAGGACACTAATAGTTAACACCACACTGACGTTGATCACAAACATTGAGAAAATAAACCTGCACTCACCAATGAACAAGAACATTGAGACCACAACATATCAAGGCCTCAAACACACACTTTAGAGCTAATATCCACAGTAATCACACATGTGCAATTACGATCGCAAACATGCACTTGCTAACATATAGCACTTTACAAACACTATAGATAGCAGCATTTTATTACTAAGAATTATAAATAGAGAAAAGTGTGGAATATATATACAACCTATTACATTTAATTAAAAAGTACCACTGAACTTCACAGTACCTCATCACCTTTTCACTTAATAGCTTTCATTTATTTCAACATTTCAATGTGGATACATTTGAAAATATTACAGGGTGCCCCTCATATGCTATACACACTCCTAAATTGCAACACTATTGAAACTTTCAATAATCAATAGAAAAAGCAAAATAAAAAGTAAAGCAACAAAAAGAGCACTCCAGTCTAGAGGAAAAACCATGTAGTCACACAGTTCACTTGATTTAATGCCAGTAGCGGCTGGTGTTAGGGCAGAGTGGCGGGACGGGGTAGGGATAGACACACAAACACAAAAAACACAACAAACGGACGAACACAGAAAATATAAAATAACTTACCTGACGCCGGGCGCATCGGTCCTCTTCTGCCCCTCTTCACTGCACCACAGGCTCCCAAACTCCCCCGCAGCCAGTCCAGAAGCTGCTCAGCATGAGAGCAGCTTCAGATTGGCCTGAGCGATCTAGCTTTGCACTCCCAGAGAGACTGGGAGCCTTCTGTCTCCATCCCAGCAACGCAGCTCAGGCTGGAGACAGCTCAGTCCGCATGTCTGTTTCGCCATCCTGAGACGGCCAGCCAAACCCACATGCACATTGTAGCAGTGCACACCACTCCCCCTCTGTCTATTTCACCTCGATGGCCCCGCCCCCAAGACTTGGCCCAGCCCTTAGCGGAGGTGCCGCTGCTGCTTAATGCCACCTTAAAAATGGCACTTATATTGACACTTTCTACAGATTAGTTTGTAAGGGGAAAAAGAGCCATGCATAAGGATTGAAAACTCCTATTTTGCACCTTTCCAGAAGTAGTCATCGGTTAAGATAAAACATGTAAACTTCCTGTAGAAGACGGGTAAGATTCTCCTCCAACTTCTGAATAAAGAGTAGCATATCGTCCACGTAGAGGGAAATGAGTAAGGGGCCCGCAATGTAGAGTGGTCAAGAATAAGATGTCAAACTAGGGGATCTAGGGCTATGACGAAAAGTAGTGGTGAAAAGGGGCAACCCTGTTTAGTACCTCTCAATATGGGAAGGGGGTCAGTGATAGACCAGTTTATTCTGATACGTGCCACGGGGTGGGCATATAGGAGATTTGTCAAGGAGGAAAAACTATAGGGTATGCCCAATTTACGAATCACAGCGTGTAGGAAGCGCCAATTCTGGAGAATCAAATGTCTTTTCAGCATCAAGGAGAGCAATGGCTGCGACAAGTCTGGGGTTATTCTGTTGAGCACAGAGAACACAGCATTCAGATTCAGTGCTGTTGAGCGATGTGTGATAAAGCCAGATTAT
The DNA here is from genome assembly GCF_031143425.1 of Pleurodeles waltl. Taxonomy (NCBI): domain Eukaryota; kingdom Metazoa; phylum Chordata; class Amphibia; order Caudata; family Salamandridae; genus Pleurodeles; species Pleurodeles waltl. The sequence continues at coordinate 218,772,820 of NC_090444.1, read as the reverse complement.
GCTGGGGATATGATTTGATCCATTAATAATGAAAGACATGTAGCCAATATTTTTGCAAAAATTATGTTACCAAAATTTAACATTGATAGCGGTCAGTAGGAGCCACAGGGCAGGGGGTCTTTTTCAGGTTTAGGAAGGAGCGTTATTACCACTTCACGCATGGTTGTGGGGAGTGCTCCCAGTTTTAGGGATTCCTCATATACCGCTAGTAGTCGAGGGGGCTAAGAGGTGTTTAAATTGCTTATAGAATTCTCCAGTGAAGCCATCAAGACCGAGAGCTTTGGAGCCATTTAAAGAGTCTAGTGCTTGAATGACCTTGTCGCAGGAAATGGGTTCAAGGAATTGTTATTGCAGAGTGACAAGCCAAACCATTGCCACTTTGTCTAAGTAGTTTGACAGGGTAGTGGCATGTTCTGCAACTTTCGAACTATAAAATTAGGTATAATAATGCAATATGGTGTGGGTTATATCTTTATTTGATGTGATGTGCCGCCTATCAGCAGTACAGAGTTCTGTAATGTAGGAGTTTCCCTTTGGCAGCCAGAGTAAATGGGCTACCGTCTGTCCAGGTCTCTCAGCCTGCCCATATCTATGGACCCTTCCATGTTTGCCCAAGAATAGGACCTCCTTCTTGGCTAGGTCACGGATTCGGTCAGAAGCGCTTCATGTTTCAGAGTGGTTGGTGGGCCAGTATCCAGAGATGCTTGAGCATCAAGGGATGCTAACTGTTCCTCACAGTGCGGAGGTTCCTACGGATGTCTTTGAGGACCCCTGATTGTTTAGCAATGCAAATACCCATTATGATGCCTCCCATAAAGTGACATGGGTGTCAACCGTCCCGTCATTGATCTGAAAATACACCTGAGTGGCGGTGCATATTTCAGAGCAGAACAGTTTATCTTGCATAGCAAATGGGGGGAATCGCAAGTGCTTCTCTCCGGTCCTTTAAAGGGAATGTTGAGGGTAATCAATGTTGGAGAATGATCTGAGAGTGTTTGGGAGAGGTGGAGTGTGGAATTTAGCCATGGGCAGATGGTGGCAGAGACCACATTTTGTGTGGGGCAGAGTAGTGAGTATAGTGTAAGACAGATGATTGCTTCAATTGTTAGGCATCATGCAGGAGATGAGTATTGCAAATGTCTTTAAGGATAGCAAGTGATTTTGAGCTGGTTGGTGGGCACTGAGCAGTGGTGTCAGTTGCGAAGTCCATTAGCAAATTATAATCCCTGGCTATCATGATGTGGTCAAAGTCCAGGCATCCAATCTGGGTGGAAATGGTATGAAAGAATTCTGGGAAGTCATGCTGGGTGCATAGATATTGCCTAGTAGCACTTAATGTCCTCCCAATGTGCCAGTCACCAAAACATATCTTCCCTCAGTGTCTGTGACAGTATTAGCATGCTTAAATAGAAATTTTTTGTGTATGATGGTACCAGCACCCCTAGTGTTGGACCTATAGCTCACAAAGAAAGGATGCACTCGCCAGCTTGAGGCAAATGTGAGTGTCCCACCTGGTGGCAGGTGGTTTTCCTGAAGGAATGCAATCTGAGCTCCATGTCTGGTAATATACTGCAGAACCTGTTTACCCTCACGGCGACCACTAAGACCTCTGATATTCTATGATATAATTCTAAGGGCAATATCTTGTGCTTCAGTAATGTGTGTACGGACCCAAAATGGTAATAGTAATACTACAATAAGGAGAGTGATTCGTAACTATATGACTAGCAGTGAAAGCGACATATCCACTAATCAGTAATGCAAACAGTAAATGTAACAACCCATCCCTTCCCCCCATCCAAACTGGGCTAAATGAAACCCAGTACATTCCCGCTTGATGAGCCCTATCAAACAAATAAAACAACATTTTAAACATGGATGTGTGTACCACTTTAGGGTGGCAACGCCACAAAGGGCACCCTATATATCAAGGATCAAGTGAAAAAAGTGCTGTAAGGTTCTAAAGTCAACAATTAAGTAGTAAGCACCATCAACAAGCAGAGGACTGTTACACAGAGGTTTGGAATAAAGCACGTAGACAACATGGGCCTTCTCGAGCTACAGTGGCACCAACTTTATCCAGCTGAGAAGAGATCATTGCTGGAACTGGAGTGAATGTCCACGGAATTTCTGTCCTGGGAGGAATTGTGAGTGGCACTGTGATCCCCTTGATGATGTTTACAGAATTCCTGCGCCTCCAGCGGTGTGTCAAATGTGTGTGATTTACCATTGACATCAACACAAAGCACGCTGGTACAGCATCCCGTAACGGAGTCCCAGTTTCCTGAGTGTGTTTTTGACATCTGCGAATCTGCGGTGTGCCTCTTGGACCATGGCAGTGAAGTACGGATACAGAGAGATGGAAGACCCCTGCCAGTCCTGTGGACTGTTTTCTCTGGCTAGTCGCAGAGCTGTGTCTCTATCCCTGAAATTGAGGACACGAGCTATGATGGGTCTAGGCCGGCATCCAGGATTTGGTTGTGGGCCAAGCGAATGGTGAGCACATTCAATCACAAATAAAGGGGTGAAGTGTTGCGCAACCAACAGATTAGTCGGGAGTTTTTCAACAAAAAGATTGAGCCAGCCAGTGTTAGTTGATTTAGTGATTCCTACAATGCAGAGGTTGTTGTGCCTCTAAATCCTTGTTTTCCATCTCCATTTATTTTGAACAATTTCACCATATGGTCTAGCTTTTGCACTGATTGAGCAATACCATCTTCTAGATCAGAAATCCTTCAGTTAGTCGAGTGTTGTGGTGGCCTATTTGTTCAGTCATAGTAATAAGTCTTTGAGCCAAAGCATCGAAGCAGCCATCCATGGCCCCAAATCCCGTTCTGAGCTCTACCATGATGGCCTCGGTGCCCCGACCAGCATTGGATGTGTGCCACGTAGTTCCCATTCTTCTGCCATCAAGGCAGACTGCACAGGGCCCTCAGGTTTTTGCTTCCTGAAGTTAAGGCACCTTTGTTTGGGGTCGCCACGGACCATAGCCACAAGGAACCCATACGGCAATGGTCAATGATCTGTGTTGGCTGTGTATCAGATGGCTGAGCACCTGTTTGCTAGTTGATATGTTAGGGATTAGGAGCCCTGCACACAGACCCGCAGTTCAAGGTATCCCCTTGTGAGAAAGACTGGGCCTCAAGGATGGATTCCACCTAGCACTAAACGATAGCACAGAGCGAATGCAACACTCCCATTTATGAGCCAATGTGCTGCACACCATATCCGTGTCACAGGGCCCATGAAGCATACTTCTAGATGGCACAGTACCCAGACCCCCCAGTAGATGGAGTATAGACAAGGCCGGAAAGCGCGCAGGTCAGGCGAGGCTGAGGTCCGTATGCACAATTACCAGCTATGCACAAGGTGCTGCAGGAGTTTGAACTGCACATCTTCCATGGGCCTTGACACTGTGCCCAATTACCGTAGGCAGTCCAACGGCCAGTCGGGCCGGTCGCATACAGGCGTGGCACAGTAGTAATAACCAGCCAGGTCCTGCAACCTGCCAGCCTCAAGGATGGCAGCAGCACCAGCGTCACATGGCACAAGAGGGTACTGCACTCGCCCTACCCCGACTACCTCAGCACTGATGCAATGGCACTGGTCCTCTCCCAGGAGACGCGATCTAGCATGGGCCTCCCAGGTCTGGTCCCAATCGAAAAAGCCCGAGCTGTGCTCCGCTTTTAGTGATTCAGCACCTCTGCATCCCTCCATCCTCTATATCTTTAATCCTCCAATGGCACCCAGGAGGTTGGCACAACACGGAAAGCGGCAGACCAGCTTGCAATCCCATACAACCTCAGGCCGCAGTCTTCCAACACATCTGCTGCAGCTCCTGGACCCATCTTCCACCACCTCCTGACCCCCAAGAGTCACCACTCCACTCCTGGTACCTTGAAAAGTAGTTTTATGGCTCCTGAAATCAAGCTTTTGGGCTATTCGCGACTGTAAACGGGGCCACTCACAACAGAACCAAGCCATGCACACAAAGAATCTACTGCAAGCTACCGCAAATTTGTCTCTTCACACAGGAAGCATTGTCACTCGCAAGGCTCCAGTCCACCCATCTGCAACACTCGGCTTACTGTTCGCACCCATGGACCACTGATGCTCTCCTTTCTCCCAGCGAAATTCTTCTCTGCAAACGGGACTTCAGCAGTACTTGTCTGGGACTATACCCGACTCACGCTCCAGCTCAGTCAGCCTGAACTTTTGGATTTCACCTGGTCCAGCGTGACCAGATAGCCGTGGTAAGCACTTTATGCTTTTAAGCACTATATTGCAGTTTAATCTTTAAAAAAACATATCTCGACTTCTACTTTTGGACTTTTGTCATGTTGGTCTTGCTTTACACATAAAATTAAGCTCTATCTTTCTAACCAGGTGTGATATCTTGTTGTGTGGTGTTTTCACTATTGTACTATTTGCAGTGTTGCACAAATACTTTACACATTGTCTGTTAAGTTAAGCCTGACTGCTCTGTACCAAGCTACCAGAGGCTGAGCACTGGTTAATTTATGCTGTGTATTTGACTTACCCGGACTAGGTTTGTGGTTCCTGCTTGGACAAGGTGCATACAACTACTAACTAGAAACCCAATTTCAAACAAGTATTAATTGATTTTAGGCCACAAGAAGAATAAAAGGTGATTCCAGGTACAGGTTGCAGAAAAATGCTCACAAACAATACTCATTCACCTCCCAGGAACCTGCCATCCTGTGAGATCCTACATAAGAGGACGGATGGACCTACAGAACTCCCATCAGGCTCTCAGGTAACTCTTCAAAGAGGACCTCAAAATGAAAATCAACAGATGTATCCATGATTTGAAAATAACCTTGGGCCCCAATGCAGATGAACTTTGCAAAGACAGATTCCGCTGCCTTTAAGTAGGCCCAAGAATAGAAATGGACAAAGCAATTCAAGGAGAGTCTGCATATAACTGTCAAGTGCATTGACATGGCCTTAATGAAAACAGAGGAAAAGGAAAAGAGGTCTTGAAGGGAAAACATTGCCTCAGGGGCCTTAGATAGGAAGCCAAGGGGACAGAAATATTAGAATTCATGTATTCAGTCTTCAGAATCAAATTGAAGTGTACCTCAGTGTAGGAAAGTACCATCTTGCCTGGCATGTTACCCCCATTTTTACATGTATGTAAGTTTGTTTTTGCCTGTCTCACTGGGATCCTGCTAGCCAGGACCCCAGTGCTTATAGTTTGTGGCCTGAATGTGTGTACCTGTGTAGTGACTAACTGTGTCACTGAGGCTCTGCTAACCATAACCTCAGTGCTTATGCTCTCTCTGCCTTTAAAATTGTCACTATAGGCTAGTGACCATTTTCACCAATTCTAATTGGCACACTGGACACCCTTATAGCTCCCTAGTATATGGTACCCAGGTACCGAGGGTATTGGGGTTCCAGGAGATCCCTATGGGCTGCAGCATTTCTTTTGCCACCCATAGGGAGCTCGGACAAATCTTACACAGGACTGCCACTGCAGCCTGAGTGAAATAACGCACACGTTATTTCACAGCCATTTTCACTGCACTTAAGTAACTTATAAGTCACCTATATGTCTAGCCTTCACTTGCTGAAGATTAGGCGCAAAGTTACTAAGTGTGAGGGGACCCTTGCACTAGCAAAGGTGCCCCCACATAGTTCAGGGCCATATCCTTGGACTTTGTGAGTGCGGGGACACCATTACACATGTGCACTACATATAGGTCAATACCTATATGTAGCTTCACAATGGTAACTCCAAATATGGCCATGTAACATGTCTAAGATCCTGGAATTGTCCCCCCATGCCAAATCTGGCATTGGGGTGCCAATCCCATGCATTCCCGGGGCTCCACTATGGACCCCGGGTACTGCCAAACCAGCTGTCTGGGGTTTTCTCTGCAGCTACCGCTGCTGCCAACCCACAGACAGGGTTCTGCCCTCCTGGGGTCTGGGTAGCTGAGTCCCAGGAAGGCAGAACAAAGAATTTCCTCTGAGAGAGGGTGTTACACCCTCTCCCTTTGGAAATAGGTGTTAGGGGCTGGGAGGAGTAGCCTCCCCAGCCTCTGGAAATGCTTTGAAGGGCACAGATGGTGCCCTCCTTGCATAAGCCAGTCTACACCGGTTAAGGCAACCCACAGTCCCTGCTCTGGCATGAAACTGGACAAAGTAAAGGGGAGTGACCACTCCCCTGTCCATCACCACCCCAGGGGTGGTGCCCAGAGCTCCTCCAGTGTGTCCCAGACCTCTGCCATCTTGGATCCAGAGATGTGAGGGCACTCTGGAGGCCTCTGAGTGGCTAGTGCCAGCAGGTGACGTCAGAGACCCCTCCTGATAGGTGCTTACCTGACTAGGTGGCCAATCCTCCTCTGAGGACTATTTAGGGTCTCTCCTGTGGGCTTTTCCTCAGATAACGACTTGCAAGAATTCACCAGAGTTCCTCTGCACCTCTCTCTTCGACTTCTGCCAAGGATCGACCGCTGACTGCTCCAGGACGCATGCAAAACTGCAACAAAGTAGCAAGAAGACTACCAGCGACATCGTAGCGCCTAATCCTGCCGGCTTTCTCGACTGTTTCCTGGTGGTGCATGCTTTGGGGGCTGCCTGCCTTCATCCTGCACTGGAAGCCACGAAGAAATCTCCTGTGGGTCGACAGAATCTTCCCCCTGCTCCAGCAGGCACCAAACTTCAGCGTCACCGGTACTCTGGGACCCCTCTCATCCTGACGAGAGTGGCCCCTGGAACACCGGTGGTGGACCCAAGTGACCCAGACTGTCCAGTGGTCCAACTGTCCAAATTTGGAGGAGGTAAGTCCTTGCCTCCCCTCTCCAAACAGTAATCCTGTGCACCGCATGAACTGCAGCTGCTAGGGCTTCTGTGCACCTTTCCAAGGAATCCTTCATGCACAGCCACGCCCAGGTACCCAGCACTCCGTCCTGCATTGCTCAACTCCCTGAGTAGAGCTTCGGCTTCGTGGGACCCTCTTTTGTGGTGTTGAGACGACTGCCGTACTCAGTCTTCTTGAACCTGTGTTCAAGGACTTCTGCGGGTGCTACCTCCTTGTGCATGGGCTCTCTACATTGCTGTGGGCCCCCTCTGTCTCCTCTCTCAAGTGGCGACATCCTGGTCCTTCCTGGGCCTGGGCAGCACCCTTTTTCTTCAACCGCGACTCTTGCAGCTAGCAAGGCTTGTTTGCGGTCTTTTGCCAAAGAAACAACTCTGCATCCTCCAGCACTCCGTAGGACATGTTCTGCACAAAGGAGAAGTTCCTAGCACCTTTCATTGTTGAAGAATCTTCAACTTCTTCCATCCAAAGGCAGCCATTTTGCACCTTCATCCGGGGTTTAGTGGGCTCCTGCCCCCCCCCCCCCGGACACTTTCACGACTCTTGGACTTGGTCCCCTTCCTTTGCAGGTCCTCAAGTCCAAGAATCTGTCTTCAGTGCTTTGCAGTCTGTTGTGGTCTTTGCAAAATCCTCTATCACGAGTTTAGTGTGTTTCTGGGGAAATAGTAGTACTTTACTCCTACTTTCCAGGGTCTTGGGGTGGGGTATCTTGGATATCCTTAGTGCTTTCTTACACTCCTAGCGACCCTCTACACACTACACTAGCCTAGGGGTCCATTTGTGGTTCGCATTCCACTTTCTTACTATATGGTATGTGTTGCCCCTAGGCCTATTGCATCCTATTGTATTTTACAGTGTTTGCACTACTTTCTGACTGTTTTTACTTACCTGATTTTGGTTTCTGTGTATATTTTGTGTATTTTACTTACCTCCTAAGGGAGTATATCCTCTGAGATATTTTTGGCACATTGTCACTAAAATAAAGTAACTTTATTTTTAGTAATCCTGACTATTGTGTTTTCTTATGATATAGTGCTAAGTGATATAAGTGGTATAGTAGGAGCTTTGCATGTCTCCTAGTTCAGCCTAAGCTGCTCTGCTATAGCTATCTCTATCAGCCTAAGCTGCTAGAACACCATTAATCTACTAATAAAGGATAACTGGACCTGGCACAAGGTGTAAGTACCATCAGGTACCCACTATAAGCCAGGCCAGCCTCCTACACTCAGACAGAGCACTGTGAGAAGGCCCAAATGCCCAAAATACTCACACCAAGGGCATTCTGGCAAAATGTCATTACTATATCAAAAAAGGAGGTCCTAATGTCTACCAGAAAACTAGCTGAAATCAATTAACAAGGTCAATCCTGTTTAATATTTCTAGATTAATCCAAAGAACATTTGCTGTGATGGGCAGCTTTTAGACTGGTTCCTAAAGCTGTGCAACAAAAACATTTGCAGGCCTTTGAAACTGTTTTAGACTACGAAAGGATCATACTTTATTTGATGGACATGGGCGAAGCAGCAACAACTCTGAAATTCGATCTGACGCCCACCAAGGAGGACACAGATAAATCTGCACCTTCAAACAATCCATGATCTTCTACTTGAACTTCTGTTCAACTTGAACTTAAACAGAAAAAAGGGGACACTAGAACCTAAAGAAAGTGGGTGAGCTGCACTGAGAACCCTCACAGATTTGATTTTAAAACCAGACAGCTAGTCAGCTGCTGAGATGTCTAGTTAAGTACTTTTGTTTATCAACTTATGTGTAGTAACCAATGTGCATAAAAGCATTGTAAGGTGCTCAGGTTTTTTTTGGTGAGGACAAGACGGGAAGAAGAGGAATTCATATTGTGATGTCTTCATTATTTTGAGCCTAGATACAACAGAAGACTTATGCCTCAATCTCTGCTGGTTGAAGGGGACTCCTCCATTTAATGTGAATTGATAGCTTACCTACAAGAATTTTGACACAACCTATGCAATATTTAGTTGTGAATAGCTCCCCTGTCTTAAACAGGTGCAATGTTATTAAACATAATGGGCCTGATTTAGATCTCGGCTGATGGAATACTCATTCACAAACGTGATAGGATATAGTAGGATCGTAATACCGCAGACAGGATATACATCACGTTTGTGATGGAGTATTCCCCTCCGCCAAGATCTAAATCAGGCCCTTAGTTGTTTGAAAAGGATGGGTGAAGAGGGTATGGAAGCTTAGGAAACTTCAAAGCTTATCTCCCGTGGTTGCCTCTTTGAAACCTTTACGAAGAACTCTAATTGTACCTCTCCACATTTTAATGTGCATCTACACAAACTCTGATAGTCTCTAATGATGAAAATACGCATGTACTACATGATTAAGGGTTTTAACATCTCAGTGAAAAGTAAGGCAATTAGGAGATCCATTAAAACATCATTTAGACAACATCTGCTTACAGGAACCCACCTAAATAGGAAAGATCGGGAAAGGATGAAACATAGGAGCTACCCAAGCATTTGTTTTCCTCAGTCAACAGGAAACAATTGTGGAGAAGCTATGTATTCCACATGGACCTCCCAATAGTCATCACTGACATGAAAAGCGACATAGAGATTTCTGTTAATTTGATTTCACTTAGATTGTCCCCCCTCACTATTGTCACAGTCTAAACCTTGAATACAGAACAAGGTTTATTCCCACAGAACATTCCGTTCACTAAGGCCAAATTTACAGTGAGGTATATCCTATCAACCAACAGGAGATTTCAATTTGGTTCCAGATAGGTAAGTGGATAGACCCAACCAAACAAAAGCTTTTTCGGCATTCAAGGTACACAGGCCAGTCAGTTAGACTTCACACGGGAGGTCCTAGGTGGGGTGAAAATGCAATACAGCCGGCCTCACGGGGAAGACTGCTCCCACCAGCTCATCTTAGGATATATCACTGAAGGGGAGTTGACTTTGGGTCTTCCCACTAGCTGTTTGAGCCGGTGCAGGTGTTAACTGCACAATGCACTGGACGTTTTACTATGCCATAGCGACAAGGACCATATACCTCCAGAAGGAATTACTGACGGTGTTGGCAACTTTCCTTGGCTGGTGTCTCCTTCAAATACTTTTGCCCTGATGATGATCCTTATTTAGGTTACTTGTGGTTCTAAACGTCAACAATTGAGTACATTGGAATGTTATTTTGAAGAATTTGACTAAAAAAATGTCAACACTCCCATTCTCAACTGTTGTTTGTTTTATTTATACGTCAATACCAGTAATTTGTATGTATCTGCACCTTGCACAGCACTTGCATACTTTTGTTTCACCCAATCACTTTCACTTCGCTGCAACACTTTTAGGAGCATCTATGTTTGCATACTGCTCTCATACAAATTGGATGTTTGATTTGAATATGATTATAATTTTTGTTATAAATAAATTTGTTCTAAATAGTATCCTATTTATTGTAGGTTTATTTGCAATGATTGCTGTGAAAGTCTAGGGTTATGCTTCCCCCTTTAGGACCATTTGTGTTTATTTGTAGACCCAAACATGGAAGCAACTCAGCTAGAAATTTCTCTAACATGCACGAGCCCTTGTTAATAAAAACTTGTTTTCGAGATCCATGGAGGAAAAAACATCAAAAGGACAGGGATTACAAATACTCTTCCCATGTACACTGCACGTACTTGCGTACAGACCTGCTCCTGGTAAATAACTCATACTATTGTTTGTTGAAAGAGTAGACATTAGACCAATCGCAGTCCTAGGTCATGCACCTGTGCGGGCTAAAATGAACCTGAACTTGAGGTTGCCCTCTGCACTTCACACTACTCAGAGACCCCTTTCTAAAGGCTGAAATAGTCAAACAAATGAAATAATATTTTACAGTTACTGCTAATACGGGGGGAGTCACTCCCCGATGTTTGCAACATTTTCAAGGCAGTACCAAGGGGAAAATGCATTGCTTTGATGGCGCACCCACGAAAAACTCAAGGTCTTGAAATACGAAATTAGAAAAGGAGGGTAGTGATGCTGAGAAAGAATATTAGGGCACCCCTCCCTTGCTAAGATGCTCAAATTGACATATATTACAGGACAAATGAGAACTATCCAAAGAACTATAGCAGAACTCTCTTGAAATGGGGACCCACTTTACAAAACAGTTGAAAAGGAAGGGAGAGAATGAATAGGATAAAGTAATAAAAACCTCCAGGGGATAATACTCCTGAACGACAATGAGAGATTAGAATTTATTAAATGATACAAGACATTCTACATAATGGGTACTTGCAAACATTTTCCCAGGGGCCAAAAACTATAACTATCCTTGTGGTGTGAATGAGGGCTACATTGATACTAGCAGGTTGGTGTTGGGGTGTAAAGTGGGAGTAGGAGGACTGAAGCATGCACATGGTGTGGAGTATGGGTTGTGGGGTTATTTTTAGGGTTTCACGCCTCTAAATAAAGACCCTAGTCTCTAAAAGAGGAATACATTTGATAATACTAGTGTGGTCTTCAAACGTTTTAATGCTGTGCCCTCCCATACTCCATAAAACAATTTACCCCTAGAATTTTTACACAAATTTGCTATAAAATGGCAAATATTGTCAAATTTAACAATTCAAACATTGCCATTATGTTCATATACATGGTTTCCAATATGCTATTGGCAGCCTGGTCATCCTAAAGTATAAAAATGTCCACAGTTTGAACCTTCATCAGAAATGGGAAGAAGGGGGAGTTTGAGGATTATTTGAAGCCCTTGTCCTTTTGATAACTTCTCCCAGACAGGATATGAGAGGCAAAGTATGATACTGATGACCACTACACAGTAGCTCACTGCCTGTGTTTTTTCACTAAAAACAAAACACTGTTTTTAGCATGATGCTCCTCTTGACTAGTGCCTGCCACCACCTCTGAAATAAATTAAGCTTCTCCCTCCCCACCCCGAGGGTTTGGAGACCACCTCAAAACTGTTTTATGCTGTGTCTCAGTTCCTATCCCTCTACCGTACCTTGGAGTAAGCCCTGAAAGTAAGCTTTCTCTGCTTGCTATCTCTATCTTTGGTGAGTCAGGTGTGTACAAAGGAAGTAATCTGATTTTTGAATTGGAATTAGAAAGAATCTTCACTAGCTCCTTATTCCTTTTTAGGGTCGAGCTTGCATTGCATGCGCTTGCGCATGCGTTTTCGCTTGCGAGACACTTTAGGAGTTAGAAAAGGGCTCGGAGCCCCGTTCATGTCACATCAGTTGTCTTTCATTGGTTCGTGGGCTTGCCTGTTAAAATCTGCTTGCTTTCATTAGTGGAAGGCACGCATACGTTATGCCTTTTCCGGTGGTTAGCCCTCCTCGAGCGCAGCGACCAAGTACTGAAAACATGCGAGGCTCGCTGTTTCCCGACGGGTTTGTGGACTACTTTTTTATCTTTTGTTCGCAGCGCGATCTCGTTTGACAGAAGTCGAGCGCTTTGCAGAACATCGTCCCTGTTACATAGTTAATTGCACTTTTGCCAGTTACGTAGATAATTTCACTTTTGCCGATAGGTTTCATTACGAGTGAACTGTAGCAGCACAATTGCGCAGTTTTTTTCTTTCAATGTGGAAAGAAAAATCCGGTTGGGAGTTTACAACTGCTAATAGCAGCGCGATCGTGCTGTTTTTTTCTTTCAATGTGGAAAGAAAAATCCGGTTGGGAGTTAACAACTGCTAATAGCTGTAACTCTGAGAAATGCGAGACCCTAGTGCATTGCAAATGCTTGTTAAACTTGGGGCAAGTTCCACTACACAGAAGCACTTCTTTGGTAAGAGTGGTGACTATGTCACACCATTGGATCACCCACACTGCAGTTCTTGTGTACGAGTAAAATGGAAACTATAGAACCAGAAAGCTCTTGGGCAATTCTTTTCTGAACATATCTCTCTGCGCCTTTTTATACAAAGGTAATAAGTATGTGATAACGAAACAGAACTGTAACCCAACAATCATTTGATTTTACACACGAAGGAGAGAATCCCAGCCTTATAGTGCATTCATTAACGTTGTGTAATGAGAAGGTTATGGATCTTGAAATAAGGAGTCCTTCACTGTGTGGTCAGTACTTCTGCTTAACCAAATTATTTAATGATGGTCAAATCATGTCCCTTGCATGTCTTTGTCTCCTTAATTATCACTATGTGATAGAGGGTGTTTCTTCTGAAGGCTCAAGCCAAACTTGTTTCAGGTGATTGACTCAGCTCGAGGTTCTCTTAGATTCTCAAACCCAAAATGAGCTGTCACTTCTATCTGTCACCCACACTCTAAACAAAGGTGCCTAGAATTAAACACAAAGGCCCTCATTATGACATTGGCGGTAAGTACCGCTTACCGCCATGCTGACTACTGCCAACATACCGTCGCCACAGCAGATAACTGCCACCCATATTATGACCAACACATAGCAATCCGTCACTATACATCCACACACACGTCAGCCTGCCCAAAGGTCAGTGATAAACTGGTGGTAGCAAAACCCACACCGTTACGCCAACAGAACTACGCCCATAGCATTATGACCCATGAATCACCATGGTGGACTTTCAATGGCGCTAAACAATTGGCGGTACATACAGACGCGCTCACGATACACACACTCAAACAAAACAACACCACATTGGACAATTCAACCTACACATACCTGACACACATACACACACCACACCCACACACCCACACCACTATAAAACACACACCCACACTACCTACAACCCTTTACAAATACAAACAAGTGCCACAAGAGAGATAGCAAGACCACAGACAAGACCACAGACACACACCATCCACGCACCCTACATCACATATGCCAACACAGCACCCCACACACCCTCACCCACACCACTCACAATACACCAATGGAACAGCAACAACACCACAGGTTCTCGGAGGAGGAGCTAAGGGTCATGGTGGAGGAAATCATCCGGGTAGAGCCACAGCTATTCAGATCACAGTTGCTAGGAAGATGGAGCTATGGCAGAGAATCGTGGACAGGGTCAACGCAGTGAGATAGCTCCCCAGAACAAGGGATGACATCAGGGAGAGGTGGAACGATCTACGGGGGAAGGTGCGTTCCACAGCAGCAAGACACCAAAGAGCTGTACAGAGGACTGGCGGTGGACCCCACCTCCTTCCCCACAACTAACAACATGAGAGGAGCAAGTCTTGGCAAGCATGCATCCTGAGGGCCTGGCAGGAGTAGGAGGAGGACTGGCCTGGTAAGTCAAATCTCTATTACTATCACCCCCCCCACCTGCACGCCATCATAAACCCCCACCCTTATCCTCACTCCCATCACTTCACCACTTCCCACATACCCCACTATCACAACCCACTCATCCCAATACCAAGCCCTGCATGCAACACCAAGGCATGGACACCCCTCACAGACCTCCATGGACACCCATCACTAAAGCATGCACACTAGAGAGAATCACCTAGCCCAGAAAATTATTACTCACACAAAGGCAAAGCTGCCAGGGCAATAACAACCATACAGGGCAACACACCCATGCACAAGATGACACACACAGAAACAATAACACTGCATTTACATCCCCACAGGTTCCCCACCCAACGTCACCGGAGAGGAGGTGCCAGCAACTTCCAGTCCACTCCCAGAAGAGGCCCACAGTGATGACAGCAGCTCTGGACGCCTGGATCTGGATGACAAACCTGGCCCATCAGGGATCTCCGGATGGTCGGTAACCCAGGCACAGTCCCATACCACCACAGAGCCTCCACCCTCAGGAAACACCAGCACAGTACCCACCCAGCGGGCCCATACCTCTGTCCCCAGGACATGTCAGTCAGCAGTGTGTCCACCACTACAGGGACCCCAGGCCAGCCCACAAACACAGGACGATCAGGGACCCGGGGTCAGTGGGCACATGGTTCAGGGGACAGAGGCACAGGACAACAGGGAAGCTGGGAGGACTGCTGTGCAACAGGGGGAGGACAGGGCCAGGGAACCGACTCTACAGGAGGGACTCACCAACATCCTGTGAGCATACCTCCATTCCCATGAGACGATGGGCCAGATAATGGACAAGTTAGAGGAGACCCAGCGGCTGCAGGAGGGACAGTATCTGGGGATCAGGGATGACTTGAAGGACATCAACACCACCCTGGACTCCATTGCAGGGTTGCTGGCAGACATGGCTAACACCATGAGGGAGGCAGTGGTACACCACTGGGCCCCTGACGCTAGCCAAACCGATGAACAGCCTTCCACCTCTACTGCCGCTAGTGGACAGGAGGCCCTGCCACAGGAACAACAGGCCACCAGCACCCTACCCCCTGCAGAAGGAGAACCACCCCGCAAACGGTCCCTGCGATCCAGGCAGAAGCCAGAGAACATTGCCAAGACCCCCGCCAGGAAATAAGACTCTCCTGAATGTCACCCTTGTGTCCCACTCTGTCACCCTGTCCACCTTGAACTGCCATTGCTCCCCTTCCTATGCCCCCTTGGACAATGCACCTGTGATACAAAAAGACTGGACTCTATCCTGGACTTTCCTCCATCATCACCCCAGCCCATTGCACATCCTCCTCTAATCATTAGCACTTAAATAAACACCATTTGAATAATTACAGGTATGGAGTATGTCAAATCATTTAACCAAGTATTCGTTTAACAAGCTTTACCCACTGCAATATAACTGTACAGTAATGTATACATAGGAATGACCTGTAGTTGGCTGCAGCCAACACACCAGGAGCGACAGTGGGGCCAAATATCTGAAATAGAGATGCCAAAGGGTACAGTAAGTGGCCATAGAAGTGGGAAAATCAGCCTGCCAGTGACAATGTCAAATACAAAACTGTCAATGTAAAGTGTAATTACAGTGTCTTATCTGTGTGTCATTGGAAGTACTGTCGTATTATTGCACTTCTGTTGTCCTCATCCTTATCCTCTGCCTCCTCAACTTCACTGTCCACAGGTTCCACTGCTGCCACACGCCCATCTCCACCCTCATCATCCTGCAGAAAAGGCACCTGCCGACGTAAGGCAAGGTTGTGCAACATACAGCATGCCACGATGATCTGGCACACCTTCTTGGCTGAGTAATACAGGGATCCACCTGTTAGATGGAGGCAACGAAACCTGAACTTCAGGAGGCCGAATGTTCTTTCTATTATTCTTCTTGTTCGCCCATGTGCCTCATTGTAACGTTCCTCTGCCCTTGTCACGGGATTCCTCACAAGGGGTCAGTAGCCATGAAAGGTTGGGGTAACCAGAGTCACCTGCAGATATCGAGGGACAACTGTTAAACACACACTAACCCCTAGGGCCCACACCATACCCATACAACAACAACCCCTGGGTGGGAACCAGGGCTCACCTATTAGCCACACCTGGTGCCTCTGAAGTTGAGCGATCACATATGGGGTGCTGCTATTCCTCAGGATAAAGGCAACATTTACAGACCCAGGATACTTTGCATTGACATGGGAGATGTACTGGTTCCCCAGGCACACTATCTGCACATTCATGGAGTGAAAGCTCTTTCGATTTCTGAACACCTGTTCATTTTCCCGGGTGGGGGGGGGTGGGGTGAGGGACAAATGTTATATGTGTACCATCAATAGCCCCAATAATGTTGGGGATATGTCCCATTACACATAGAAATCAGCTTTCACTGTGGCCAAATCCTCCACCTGGGGGAAAACGATGTAGCTGCGCATGTGTTTAATCAGGGCAGACAATACTCTGGTCAGCACTATTGAGAACATTGGCTGAGACATTCCTGCTGCCAAGCCCACTGTCACTTGGAAGGGGCCACTTGCAGGAAATGGAGCACAGATAGGACTTGCACAAGAGGGGGGATCCCGGTGGGCTGACGGATAGCAGATAGCAGGTCAGGTTCCAATTGGGCACACAGCTCTGTGATTGTGGCCCTGTCCAGTCTATAGATGAGGATAATGTGCCTGTCCTCCATTGTTGCCAAGTCCACCAGGGGCCTGTACACGGGGGATGTCTCCATCTCCTATTCATCTGCAGCAGTTGCAATCTAGGAGGCAAACTGTGAGTAGCTGGTCAGTATTCCATATTTCCAAATACTACACTGCATTGCATGTTGTGACTGTAACACAATATTGTTGTACAGGCCCAAATGGTGCCTATGTTTACTGTACAGTTAGGTGCCATGGCCTGCCCCCCCCCCTGAAATGGCGTCCACCTGTTCTGTATGGAGGGACAGGTGGAAATGAGGTAATTCCGCTTGCATTGGGCTCCATTGCGGAAGGCGGTCGAAAACCGCCTTGCAAATCCTCATTGGATTCCATTGGGCCCTATGGGTTACAGTGGCCAATGGTGATGTACACCACCGCGGACGTGACCACCATTTTCTATCTGTTCACCCACTTGCTACCTGACCTTCAACAGGAGAGGACCTACACTGCATGTGCTGCTGTGACCTGTGTCTGGAAGCGACCATGGCTTGTGTCACTGGGGAATGTCCCCTGCCTTCATCGCTGCAGAGTTGGAAAGACTGGTGGATGGGGTCCTACCCCAGTACCGAATGCTGTATGGCTTCCAGACCAACAGGTGAGTACATTGTGAGCACGATGAATGGGGCATGAATGCATGGAGTGCTGTGTGTGAGGGCCTCAATGGGGCATGAATGCATGGAGTGCTGTGTGTGAGGGCCTCATGTGGGGGGGGTGTTGGGGTAAGGGCCCTGGGCAGCATGCTGCATGTATGGTCGGCAATGTCTGTGCGTAAGGGGATGTGAGGGCTATGGTGGGCCATGAATGTAACAGGCAGGACTGTCTGACTGATACCTTTTCCTATGTGTATTTCTCTGCAGGTCAGCGCCCATCAAAAAAAGGGTATATGGCGTGCCATCGCCAAGGACATGTGGACCCTGGGGGTCTACGGCAGATGGAGCACCCACTGTCGCAAACAGTGGGAGTACCTGAGATGCTGGGCACGGAAGACAGTGGAGGCCCAGCTGCGGCTGGCCTCGCAACGAGGAAGGGGTGCCTGTCGAACCCTGACCCCTCTGATGGCCCCCATACTGGCGGTGGCCTATCAGGAGCTGGATTGGCGCTTGGGGGCATCACAGCAGTCACAAGGGGGTGAGTACAGTGCCCCAATATACTACTTGTGCATGGTGGCATCCGGGTGGGGGATGTGGGCGCCCCTAGGCCAGGCTGGCCAGTGCAGGGTAGGGCCCATGTTTGGCAGGGTCTGATGTCAACCTCCTCCAAACAAGCTAGTAGGCCTTCACTACTGGGCAGGGGTCTGTGGGTCTCAGGTATGCTGCAATTGGCGTTAGGTATCCCTGTCCATGGGCTGGTGACTAGCATTGTGACTGGTAGTGCATTGCCTAGTGCGTAGGGCTGTTCCCTGTGTGTGAGTGTATTGTGTACACACAACACCAACGGTGGTGGTGTTGCCGCCATTGACCAAGGGTATCCTTTGTCTCATCCCCCCTTTTTGTTTTGTCACCCTGTCCTTATGTGCATCTGAGGGAGGAGCAGAGGCACCGGCGACAGGGAGAGCTGCATCCTACAGGGCCCAGGAGGCCGAATCCACCGACGGTGAGGGCACCAGTGGGACGGAGGGTGAGGGAAGCACCATGGCGGAGACTGCAGGGGACAGTTCTGACAGTGATACCTTCTCCGATGGAAGCTCCCTGGTGGTGGTGGACACCTCTGTGCTCACCCCAACTACAGGTACAGCTGCCACCGCCTGTACCAGCACTGCCCTCCCAGCAGCCCCCCAGCGTCTTTCCCATACCCGCTCACCCAGGAGGGTGGGCATCTACTTCGCCCCAGGCACCTCAGGCCCTGCCCCAGTTAGCCCTGCTGCCCTGAATGAGGAGGCTATTGACCTCCTGCCATCCATCTCTGTTGGGCTGTCAATCGTTGTGAATGCCATCCAGGGGCTAGCAGCCCATTTGCAACAAACAAATGCATTCCTGGAGGGCATTCACTCTGGCATGGCAGCCCAACAGAGATCAATCCGGGCTCTGGCCTCCTGCCTGATGGCAGCCATTGTCCCTGTCTCTAGCCTCCCCCCTACAACTGCCTCTGCCCATCCCATTCCCCTCACCCCTAACCTATCACAAGCACACAGGCAGACCAGCATGCATCCAGGACAACACGCAGGAGAGGTTCAAGCAAACGCAAGCACCACACATCATCACACAGGAACTCACAAAAACACCATCCATATGCAGACATACCAACATCCACTGCCTCCACTGTGTCCACCTCCTCCTCCCCGTCCACCTCCCTCCCAGTATCGTCTACACTCACACCTGCATGCACTACATCCTCATCCACTACCACCATCACACCTATCATAACACGCCCCTCACTGGCAGTCACCACCCCCACTTCCATGCACACGTCCCCTGTGTCCTCTCCCACTGTGTCTGTCCCCCCACGGTATCCAAACGCAAGCACTCAGACACCCAACAGCCATCCACCTCACAACAGCATCCAGCCCATGCACCTGCACTCAAAGACAGCAGACAGACCCCTCCTACAACCACTTCCTCTTCCTCCACTCCCAAACCTTCACCCTCTTCCCGCCTCAATGTCCCTAAGAAGCTTTTCCTCTCCACCATTGACCTCTTCCCTCCCTTTCCTCCCCCATCCTTCACGTCAGGTCAGGGTGAAGAAAACCCAGGCAAGAACCTCGACCACCCAGTCTAGGGGCACAGTAGTGTTGACAGTTACTGCAGGTGGGAAAGGATCCATGGCACCAGGCAGCAACACTGACAGGGTGCCTGCACCAGGTGCATCAAGGAAGGGCAAGGAGGCACCACCAGCTGCAGGTGTGAAGGTCAAGGGGCAATCCCGGGCTGCTGACAGAAAGGGCAAGGGGCCTGCACCAGCAGGCAAGAAGGACATGAGGCCTGGTGCTGGGACTCATTCGGAGCCCCCACCACCAACCATGGTGGTTCAGCCATCCGAGGCTGCAGGGGATGGGCTGGAGCCTCTCCCCTCCACTGCCAGCACCCCCACCAGCACCGCACCCCAGGACCGTTGCCAGCAGCAGCATCCCCAGTGGGCAGCCGTCCGAGGCTGCAAGGGATGGGCTGGAGCTTCCTCCCACCACTGCCAGCACCGCCACCAGCACCACTGCCAGCAGCAGCAGCCCCAGTGGGCAGTCGTCCGAGGCTTCAGGGGATGAGCTAGAGCCTCTCTCCACCACTGCCCCCCCACCACTGCCAGCACCGCCACCAGCACCACAGCCAGCAGTAGCAGTCCCAGTGGACAGCCGTCTGACGCTGCAGGGGATAGGCTGGAGCCTCCCCCACCACTGCCAGCACCGCCAATAGCACCACCACCAGCACCATTGCCAGTAAAAGCAGCCCCCGTGGGCAGCCGTCCGAGGTTGCAGGGGATGGGCTGGAGCCTCCCCCCACCTCTGCCAGCACTGACACCAGCCCCGCCACTGCCACCACTAAGCAGCCGTCACCGCCGGGAGACAGTGTGTGGTCCTGCCTCCAAGGGCTGCTGTGGGTCCTGGTCCCTGCAAATCCAGTGGGTCTGACACCCACCTGAGAGACTGCGGCTTTGCACTCCCCAGGACCAAGCAGTGGGCAAACCACCCACTTGAGAGACTGTGGCCTTGCACTCCCCAGGACATCGCACAGGGCATGTAGCCCCCTCCAGGACCAGTGGTGTTGTACCATCTTCCAGCTGAGGTGCCCCCCCCTTCCCCGTCCCCCTGAGGTGCCTGTGTATTTTGATCTGATGCCCCTGCAGTGTTCTCTCTGTGTTGTTGCAGGAGTGAGGAGGGCCTTGGCCTATGTGTGGTGGCCCTATGGCCCAAGGACATTGAGGACTGGGCAGTGTCCCTCCATTTGTAAATATGTATATACGTTTGTAATTTAATGCACTTATTCATGTTCTTTAATCGTATTACACTCACTTTCTTCCAATCATTTTGTCCTTGCAATATTCCTGAGGGGTACGGGATGGATATGTAATGTTACTGGATCTGGTTGTGTGTATGGGGTTGGGGTGTTGCGTGTTGCGCGTATGTGTGTCACTCTCTTTTTCCTCCCCTATCCCTTGTGTGTTAGGCGGCAATACTCACTGTGGTCGTCTTCGCCGGCGTTGGTGTTCGTAATGCAGGAAAAGGTAGACGAGCATGGGAAATATGTGCAATTGGGCCCCATGGCGTCATAGTTGTTCCCTTTGTCTCCAGAGGTGAGTCCTTTGACTTCTGTGTTCTGTTTCTACCGTACTTTTGATGTTGGAAAAGGTGACGGACAGGCTGGTCATAATGCAGTGGGCGGTACATTGTCTTCCGCCTGGCTATTGGCGGTTACCACCGTGGTGCATGTTGCTACTGCAGTGGCGGTCGGTGTGTTAAAGTCGCTGTCTGTCTGAGCGGTTTCCACTGTGGTCAGAATTCCATTTTTGTTACCCCCGGCCTGTTGGCAGTATTACTGCCACTTTATCACCAACCGCCAGGGTTTTAATGAGGGCCAAAGTATTAACTTTTGTTTGATGTAAAACAAGAGAGGAAAAGAGATACCCATGTAGTGGCTGAATTGTACAATGTGAACCCAGAAAACATGGGATCAATCCCAGCTTTCACACATGACTGAATTGTCTCGTCCTAGATAATTGTTTTATTTCAATTTGTCCCCTTTTTCCTCATCACACATGAAAGCACCCTGAAATACATGAGTTCACAATGTGACTTGTACAAAACCTTCCCTTTTGCTGCATTTAATAGACTAAAACTTTGTTCCATGCATAATAACCTAAGCTATACTGGGGGTGCATATGCCAACTGACTTTCCTCTAATTGCATAGTCATCAGGGTGACGGGGGGCATGAAGGTCTCTTACGTTTTAATAAAACTATCCCTTTTATTAGGTGCCTCTCAATGCAGTGATAGAATCTCATTTACTAAGTGAAACGCATCCCCATGTTAAAGAAATGCACTTTTTTTAAATTGTGAAGAGAATTTTTTATTACATTATTTACATTCATGAAGAACTGAGAAGACAAGATAGCAAAACAGGTCCACACAATTTTGGTACCCCAATTGAAAAAATGACGGTTTGTTGCATTCAGCAAACCCATTAAAGACTTTCAAGTCTATGTTTATAAATCCTCAAATTAAATAGACATAACCAGCCAACACGTGCTTCATGATTTGATCAAACACACACACAAAAATATATGTGTATGTGTGTGTGTGTGTGTGTGTGTCCGGGTGTGCCTCATCTCATCTTGAACATTCATTAACATAATAACAAATTAATAAATATTCAGTGTGCCTAATCCCATGAATGTTATGCCATTTGCCTACTATTCATTTGTAGTAAATTGATTTTAAAAACATATATCTCCTAATAAGAAACAAATGACATATAGGTAATAAACTGATAATGGATTAACAGAGAATTGTAGCAGGGAAGAAATGGTGATCGAAAGGAGTTTTTACTCAGCCTAAGGGAACAAGCAGGTGTGCAGGTGTAGTTAAATATTGTTTGGGGAGGTGACAAGGCAATCTATAACATGTGTGACCCCCTTAGGATAGGGGTTCAAATCCACAAGTGAGTTGAGAACCATTTTATCTATCACTAGAAGGTAATGGTCCATTAAGGAGGGAGTACTTTATATATAAATAATCCTACAAGTGTTTAACCTTTTTAGAGAGACTAATGTATCTTTGCTTTATCCTTTGTAGGTACTTCAGAAAGTGAAGCCAATTCCCAGTCAGGTGAGAGTAATAGGCCTCACATGTATGAGTGACACACTAACTTGAATTGGCCCTGAGGAAGCCCCCTGGGCTGGACTGGGCTCGAGAGGGCTGAAACATGTTTCACTAGGATTATGGTTTAGCAGGAGCATTAGTGTCCCTCGGAAACCTGAGCTAGATTGGTTTTATTCATGCCTCTAGTACCCTCTAACAAAGAAAATCTTTGGGGTATACCAGCAGGCATTTCTAAGTAAGTTATCTGGATCCCTGCTTCTATCCAGTTGATACTTTATCTAAGCACTCCCAAGAGTTCTTGGTTGAGTCCCCCCCGGTAGTATTATCTTACCAAGGTATGAATAGACAGCCAACGATGAAGCATGTCACTATTTAGTGGATGAGGCATCTATTCCAATTCTTGGAACAATTCAATTGGTTGACTGTATGAGAAGCTTGCTTTGAATCTTAGTACTGTATAAATTGTGGGAACAGTCCTGGAACACATTTGGCCTAGTTGCTATTGTGAATATAACGGTGTACTTTGGGAAAGCACAGCTAGGCGACATTCTCTCACTCTCAGACTGTGATAACTGCCAATAAACTGATAATCTCAATCCTAAAATAAAATAAGAGTAAGTGTGATGGATCTATAAACATGCTAGGAGACCTGACTGAAATAAATCCTACTAGCAAGGGAACTCCTCTTTCTCTCATACTGAAAAGATTCACAATCAACTACCGTTTACAGGATTTGAACCTTCTATTATATTAACTCCTTAGATCTAGGTATATCGCTGAAACCATTTGGTCTGACTATAAGTACACAGTTAGCAAAAATTACAATTGCAAGTACTAACAAATCCAACCTACACCTTCCTAACAGATTATTTTGAAATAGGACATCCTGAACGACTAGACCGAAGGAAATTATATTCATCCTCCATGAAACGGGTATCTACACATAAAGTAACGCTCTATTTAATGTTATTAGTACATGAAAGAAATATCAGTACTGAAAATTGTATATACACTCAAAGACTCCAAACATACTTTTGCCCCGATTTGGCTCAGACAGATCTTGTCCTGTTACCCTTTGTATTTTGTGTTCATTATATTATTTGCATGTTTGTTACACAATGTCTTTAAACATGAAGTTGTTCCTGAAGATGAGTGGTGTAGGACACCTTCTGTGCTCAGTTTCCTTTACTTCTGTTAACGTGTAAATAAATTAACAACATTTTGAATGTTAGTGCTAAGTTGCATTAACAGCAGCCCAGTGCTGCTATTCACTAGGGGGCTGTGTGTAATGGTCAGGAGGGCTGCAAGCCACGCTCAGGCCAACCC
This sequence comes from Pleurodeles waltl, assembly GCF_031143425.1. Classification (NCBI taxonomy): domain Eukaryota; kingdom Metazoa; phylum Chordata; class Amphibia; order Caudata; family Salamandridae; genus Pleurodeles; species Pleurodeles waltl. Next base: position 218,748,934 of record NC_090444.1, on the reverse strand, counting down.
ATGAGAATCCCTGCTCTACACAAAAAGCAGAGTGTCCACAAGCCCAAGTCCATAACCTTATTAGAATATTCCCTGCTTACCCTTTCTACTTAGAGATGCTGGAGGTCCCAAAAACCAAGGAAGAAATCAAGCAAACAATACAATCCCTAAAAAGAACTAATGCCCTGGAATCAGTGAGCTTTACAAATAGCTTCTATAAAACCTACACGAGCCTACTAGTAGCCTTTCTTGACAATCTTTTGAATTACATGACAAGGCATTGAAAAGGTCACTCCTCTCACTATGGTAGAAGTGTTAATAACAGTCATACACAATGCAGGCTGAGACCCTCAATTATGCTCCTCTTTCACATTTGTTGCTCTATACACTGGTGTTAAGATTTACTCCTAAGCAAATAGGCTTGGTAGAATTCTACACAATCTGATTAATGCTGATCAATCTAGTTTGATGTCCTCCAGACAAACCCAGGACAACATTAGGCAGGTGACTAGCTGGCTAGAAAGGCACAGAAAATGAAGATTCCTATAATATCTGTATCTCTGGATACCAGGAAAGTTTTTAATTGGTGGATTGGTCATTTTTTCACACATGATTAGACTGATGGGCTTTGGACCCTGAGTTATAGCCAAGGTCATATTCATTTACAACAGGCCCACAATCATGATCCCACTGAAGAGCTTCAGAACTAAAACGCTCCTATTGATGAGAGGTATACACCAGGGTTGCCAGATGTCCACCTTATTGTTTGTAATTAGTGTAGAGTTACATGCCGAACACTTCCGAAACATAAATTAGATTAACGGAGTATCTTTTTCTCCATATGATTATAAAATCTATGTATATGTAGATGAAGTACTATTAACACTAGGGAACCCCAGATAATCCCTACCTGAGCTAATAAACAAATTGCAAAAATTGAAGGCAGTCCTTGGCAACAACTAAAATATGCAAAAATCCTAAATTCTTAATCTGAAACCTCCAATTCACACAATCTGGGTACCAAAAGATAAATTCTCCTTCCAATGGGCAGATGCACATAATAATATCTAGGTATTATAATTAAGGCACAGATAAAAAGAGTAAGCTTCCCACCCCTTTTGGAGACTATTAAGAAAGATCTTAGCTCTTGGACTAGACTGTTTATATCCTGAACAGGCCCCACAAACAGTTGAAATGAACAGTTATCTACCAATTTCAAGCACTCCTGATTCTAGTAGATTGGGAATTCTTTACTAGCATACTTAAGATGGTATTAAAATTGATATGGGGAAGAGGCAGACCCAGGGTGCCCCTTCGCCTCTTACAAAAAATCAGAAACAAGGGAGGTTTGGCCCTTCCTAACCTTCATACATATTGGCCCTCATTCTGACCTTGGCGGGCGGCGGAGGCCGCCCGCCAAAGTCCCGCCGTCAGGTTACCGTTCCGCGGTCGAAAGACCGCGGCGGTAATTCTGACTTTCCCGCTGGGCTGGCGGGCGGTCTCCTTCAGACCGCCAGCCAGCCCAGCGGGAAAGAGGCTTCCACGATGAAGCCGGCTCGGAATCGAGCCGGCGGAGTGGAAGCTGTGCGACGGGTGCAGTTGCACCCGTCGCGTATTTCACTGTCTGCGCAGCAGACAGTGAAATACATTTAGGGGCCCTCTTACGGGGGCCCCTGCAATGCCCATGCCAGTGGCATGGGCACTGCAGGGGCCCCCAGGGGCCCCGCGACCCCCCCTACCGCCATCCGGATCTCGGCGGTCCGACCGCCGGGATCTGGATGGCGGTAGGGGGGGTCAGAATCCCCGCGGCGGTGCAGCAAGCTGCGCCGCCGCGGAGGATTCAATGGGGCCGCGGTACACTGGCGGGACCCCGCCAGTGGTGCCGGTCCGACCGCGGCTTTACCGCCGCGGTCGGAATCCCCATTGAAGCACCGCCGGCTTGTCGGCGGTGCTCCCGCGGTCCTCCGCCCTGGCGGTCAAAGACCGCCAGGGTCAGAATGAGGGCCATTATGTGCAACACAGTTACGAATTGTCCACACTTGAGAAAGATAAACCATCGGTATTTAGGGATTCTGCAATAATGGATTCACCACTGTGGGATGTCATCTGGCTTCATAAGAATTAGACCTCTAAAATGCTTGCTTCTCAACACTGGCCAGAATTACCCTTAAGAGTCTGGTACAAAGTAGTGTACTTCTTTTCTCTCCTCACAGACACTAGTCTTACTGGTATTACATCCAGGATCCTTTGACTTATGGAGGAGGGAGATGCTGTATGATGGCCGACCAGACACATATGATCACATCACCAAGACAGGTTGGTATATGACTTCTCACTGTCTGGGCGAGACAAAGCTTGCCATTGCCATTGCCTTTCAATGGAAAAAGACAGAACCACCATTGACTGCCAATGGTTTGACTGACTTTGGTAGATGGTGACCATTGGGAATTCTGTTAGTAAAGTCGAGATGCTGCACGTTTCTTTAGAAGAACAATGGAGGGCATTGTTGGAGCATCTTTCCAAGGGCAATCCAGTGCTCCCACTCCAACCATAATGGACAGCTCTGGACCTTTTTAATCCATGACTAGGGCTATAAGAATTGTTGAAGGTTGTGTTGATAGGAGGTGGGACTTGATACACTTGAGGGGACAAATTTGTCACATTTGTCAATGATACATGAAAACAACAGTAGGAGGGTGAGAAGGGAAATGGGACAGAGGCTAACTCTTTTGGGAGGGGTAACAAGGCTTACTTGTCAGATTTCAGTGACTATTTCTAGACCTGCTGTATGCTGAACTGCCTGTTCCTCTATTTTGTTTAAAAAAATCTCAATTTAAAAAAATGTGTTTAGTAACTCACAAATATGGTACAATCAGCAGTCTCAATATTTTCAATCAGTCCACCTCTATGACAAATCAATGCTTTCAGCATTATGCACAAAGCAAATAAAACCTTAGCAAACTTTTAAAATGTTTATCTATTTGAATTTATTGCAATGCTGCCAGTTATGATGAGAGTGGCCTTCCAAATCACAGAGGTAAGTTTGATTTCAGATAATTGCACATGCATAGCAGTACATTAACTATGGAGTGTACATTTCCAAATGCATGTTGTTAGAAATGGGGTCTCTAGTTGGCAGTCAGTTTACACCCTGTCCACGTAGGGACCCTCACTCTAGTCAGGGTAAGGGAGGTCCACAGGTCAGATAACCCCTGCACACCCCTATGGTAGCTTGGCACAAGCAGTCAGGCTTATGTCAAAGGCAATGTGTAAAGTATTTGTACAACCACACACAGTAACACAGTGAAAACACCACAAAAGGACTCCACACCAATTAAGAAAAATAGCCAATATTTATCTAAATCAAACAAGATCAAAACAAAAATCCAACATACAGAATTAAAGATATCAAATTTTAAAGTAAAAAGAGTCTTAATCCATAAGAATCAATGGAAGCATTGTTTTAGCACAAAGTACCTGGTATGTATAAAAAAAATAAAGCCACACGGGTGAGGATGCATCAGAAAAGCGAGTGATGCATTGATTCCTTACCCGTAAGTGAGGTCGTGCATCGATTCTTTCCTCGCCAGGTAAGCAATGCCTCAATTCTTTTTTCGCAGAGAAGGGATGCATCTGTTTTCAGACAGGCAGCCTTGGGATCATAACCAGAGCTGGCACAACAGCCCATCACCCAGCTGGGTGTGCAAAGCAATATCTCTCAACAGCACACTCTAAAGGCATATTGCACAAATTTGGTCCAAATTCACAACGTCTCACTGGTGCCCTAACCTACCGGTGCACATACTTTGTTGTGCCATTTGAGATGGTCTGACAATAAAATAATCCCCATTTTCATAATAGATGACTGCCACCATTGCAAGTCCTGTGTTGGCCATTCCTCAGCCACAAGCTACAGTTGCCAATGCTGTTGCCTTGCCTGGAGCGCCATGTTGAATAACAGAACCGGGTACGTCTACCTACACATAACCAGGAAAATGTTACTATATGTCAAGATTAGCACAGTTAACTAACTTTACATCTCAAAGCTGCTGACTCATACAGATGAAAATGCAATAGATGTAGCAAACATGCGTGTTGTGGATCTGTGAACATGTCTCATGCTTATATCGTACAAAAAACACACACACTTGATACTACTACGACAGGTGTCAACAAGCCCCTAGATATGCAATCAACAAATGAGTGTTTTACATATTCTTTTCAACTTATTTCTTCTCCAGTGTAACAAAACTATGACTATGGTTAAAATACCAAAGCATTACATGTCCCAGTATAGACCACATATTTCTAGTGAGTAATGCCTGGCAACCTATCATTGCCTATGTTCTCACAGTATGTGCTGTTGACATTGTTTCTTCCATTGTACTTGTTATTACAATGGATGGGGGTGGGGAGGGAGGTCCTGCCACCGTTGGGGGGTAGCAGGGGGTGGGAGGTGTGGGGGGGAGGACTAGGGGATGGGGATGGGGGGTGGGGGAGACCCCTATCAGTGCCAGGAAAGGAATTCCCTGGCACTGATAGTGCCTACTGCCATGGATTTCATGGCTGTTCCAAACCACCCGAAATCCATGGCGGTATGCAGGGTCGTGATACCGCCGGCGGTCTGGTGACGGCCGCCGAACTGGAGACCGAAGTCTCCAGCCCATCGGTCGTCACCGCCCTGGCGGTCAGAGTGGAGAAGTGGCGGATGTGGAGAAGTGGCGGATGACCATGGCGGTAACCACCATGGTCATAATTCCATTTTTTTTTTTCGCCGGCCTATTGGCGGTATTACCGCCACTTCTCCCCCGTCCGCCAGGGTTGTAATGAGGGCCTAAATGTTTTCAATTTTGATGCCCAGTGTTACCACATGGGATCTGTATTATTACCTATATGCCCAGCTGGGGTCTGTAAATTTGGACATAAAAGTAGCCCTTGTGGGACACACTCCCAGGTGAACACCCCTAATATCATCTTCTTTAATGCACCAGGGGTGAAGTGTCCTGGGATGAGACCCTCTACCGGTACGGCTTCGCCCACGCATACTTATCTAGGCTGTCACCCAGACCCCCCTCTCATTCAGCAAGGGTTTTTACCTATACATATTTGATAAAGGTGTAGCCTCTAATTTACCATTTATCATGGTATTTCACACCCTAACTATGTTTCATTCCTAATGGAGATTAATGATGAAGAGGAGTTCTATGATGCTGTTGATGCGTCCATTTATAGAGCAGTGTCAGAGGCCATTGGTCCTCTTGAAGACAGACTTTCTCAACAGATTGCACACGAGCGTACTAAGTTGACATCTTCTTCCCTAACTCCTTCAGCACTTCATTTACCCCCAAATGATTACCAGTTGATCATGTTTTTGACCATGTCAAACACTTTCTTTCATCACAATTAGAACCCTCTCAGGTCTGTTACCTGTTCAAACCCCCCACTCTCCTATCCAATACTAGTTCCTCTAGACCATGGCTCCCTTCTTCCCAAATTCCACCTCAGGATCTGCACCAGATGTTACAGATATGCTGGATCCTGAAGTGATTGTTCATCCTTGGCCTTCCGAATGGGTCCCGTCCGACAAATATGCAAATTATGTGGAGGGACACATCCGGAAACCATTGGAGAAAGACTACCGTAATTGCCTCAGAGCTGAGTGCCCCCAGCCTTCTTTAATGGAAAGGTTGCCCGAACTCCTGAGTTGGACCCCAGAATGTCCACCTTACTACAAAAATGTATTTAAGACCCAAAGAAGAGAATTGATAGATCCTGGCATGCATGCCAGGGTAAGCTCCTGGATGTCTTGGGCCCGTTAACAAAAAACTTAGACATGGCTGAAGATGCTTAATCCTCAGGTTCCTTGATAGCTCCAGAGATTCTCTCCGGTTGGGCGCAACATGCTATTATTTTCCTGGGAAATGCAAACTGTGCCCTTTCAACTGAGAGTTGCCACTCTTTGTTGATAAAGTTAAACCCTAAGCTAGGAGACCTGGCTGATTCCGAGGCAGGAACTGTGGCTCAAGGAGGATTATTTGGAGAACCCTTCATTAAAGAACTGGGAAAGCTTCTGACACATTCACATCATTGGATAAGGCACAATCATCTATTAAAAGAGTGTTTCCCTCCCGAATTTTCCATGGGGCCGGTCGAGGCAGAGGCCGCTTGGCCGGCCATGCTCATACACAGAAATCTTTTAGAGGACAAGGCTTCCTACAAGGACATTTCCAAGATCAGACCTGTTTCGACAATTTCTACCCAAAAAGAGGACGGCGTTTCTGAGGTCAGGGAGGTAGAGGAGCATCTGCTGCCTCCTATTCTAGTAAGTGTTATCCCTTCTTCCATCCGAAAAGTAGGGGGGGCGCATGGCAAATTTTACCCAGGCCTGGGAGTCAATCACAAGGGTTTTCAGATAGAATTTTATGGCACCCCCAGACAGGATTTCCCCCCACGTTCCATTCATGTTTCCTCACACTACGCCCCTTTGGTGGATGCAGAGGTTGCGGCATTGCTAGCTAAAGACGCCATTTCCCCTGTAATGCCACATCCTCGCGGTTTCATCAGCAATCTGTTTCCGGCCGACAAAGCCGACGGGGGTCAATGACCAGTCATCACTCTACCCAAATTCAACAAATGGCTGGTTTACCACCATTTCAAAATGAAAGATATTCACCTTCTTCGCAATGTCTTGCATCCTCTCAACTGGCTGGTGTGTCTCGATTTAAAGAATGCTTATCTGACTATACGTATTTTCCCACCTCACAGGCGCTTTCTCCAATTCGCCTGGTGAAACCAAACTTTCAAATTCTCAACCCTTCCGTACGCTCTATCCTAAGCACCTTGGAGCTTCACAAAGGTTCCCAAACCAGTAGTGGAACACCTCAGAGCACAGGGCATATGCCTAATTATATACCTCGATCACATGCTACTTTTAGCTCAGCGTCCCAGAAAACTCTGCCTCAATTTGCAGGTGGCTGCCAACTTACTACAAAAGCTCGGTTTTGTCATAAACAAGTCCAAATTCCTGTTGGTCCCTTCTCAAAAGAGATTTTCCTAGGTTTCATCATAGATTCAGTCTCTGCCACTTTAAGTCTTCCATCTCGCAAAATGACAAAGATACATCACGAATTGTGACGCACTCTGGCCAAACAATATGTTTCACTTCGGTAAATAGCTCGTTTAGTAGGACTCCTTTCGTCTTCTATGCAGGCAATCTTTCCTGGCCCACTCCATTATCGAGCATTACAACGTCTAAAGGCTGCACATCTTCGCAGAAGTCTGACGTACTCTCAGTCAGTTCTCCTATCAGAGGAATCACGAAAAGAGATACATTGGTGGCTTTCACAAATGGAGGCCTGGAATGGGAAAGCAATCTTTTGCTCCGCCCTGGACCCCATCATAAAATCAGATGACAGCAAATTATATTGGGGTGCAGTGTGGAGATTTTTACACCAGAAGATTATGGTCTCCGGAAGAACAAAAATTACATATAAACTGCTGACACTTTTAGCTGGTTCTTTTGCAGTCAAGTGCTGGTCCAAAGATTCAATTCAGTCATGTTTTCTCCTGAAAATGGACAATGTATCAGCCGTCCGCTATATCAATCACCTGGGCAGTACCCGATCCAAGACGCTGTCCAACTTGGCGACCAGTTTTTGGCAATATTGCCTGGATTGCCAGATCTTTGTCACAGCTCAATACCTTCCTAGCCAGGAGAAACAAATTGCGGATTTCCATTCCAGACACTCCAGATTCCAGTCCTTGGAAACTCCATCCAGATATTTTTCATACCTCCAGAATCCGTGGGGTCTGTTTCCGGCAGATCTATTTGCATCCAAGTGGATCATCAACCTCCCAGATTCTTCAGTTGGAAGCTGGATCCCAAGAGCCAAGAGAGTGGATACACTTTTCCCCCTTTTGTGATGATTACTCAAACATCCTCTAAAGTCAGTCGCCAACAGGCCAATCTGGTCCTGATTACACCCATTTGGAAGTCTCAAGTCTGGTTTGCAGTTCTTCTGGAACTTTCTTGGGATTCTCCAATCCGACTCCGCCTTTTTCCCTCACTTCTCCGCAACCCGGACCATATACTGCATCAGATGGTTCTGGAGGGATCTCTATCTCTGATGGCGAGGTGGATTTCCTGGGACGATGGTCAGTTCCTGGCCTTTCGCAACAGGCTGAAGAACTTTTATCCAAAGCATGGGCTCCCAGCACATCTAAACGCTACAGATCAACATGGGTTCGAGGGTCCCGTTGGTGTTTTTTGACGACGTTTTGATCCCGTGGACGCTGATGTAGTGCATGTACCTAATTTTCGAGCCAGCCTCACTACATCTAGCATATTGTTCTATTAATACTTTTAGGTCAGCTATTTCAGCTGGACATTCCATAGTGGGTGGCTTTCCTTTAGGAAAACACCAGGTTGTGTGTCGACTCCTTTGAGGAATCAGACTTTCTGTCCCACCAGAACCTCGTTATTCATCCTTTTGGGATGTCAATCAACTACTAAACGTATTTTTGTCCTGGCAACCTTACCAATATCTGTCCAGAAAGGAGCTTTCAGGTAAGTTGGCTATGCTTCTTTGTCTCATATCCTGCAGAAAAGTCTCAGATGTCTGTGCCTTAAATATTTCAAATAGGACTTTTTATCCATCTGGAGTTTTCTTCACAGTAAGTAAACGAACAAAATGTAACACCAGTGTAATCTCTTATCCTGCCTTCCAAGACTTCTCAAAGCTATGTGTTGTTCATTGCCTCAAAGTGTATGAGGAGCTGTCTTTGGAATTTCGTCCCCCTGGGGACCGTCAGCTTCTCACTGCTTTGCGTAAGCCACATAAGGTGGTATCCTCACCCACTATTGCACCCTGAGTTCGTTGAGTGATGCAAGAAGCTGGAATTAATTTGTCTCTTTTTGGTGCACATTCCACAAGTGGAGCCATGGCTTCTAAACCGTTCTGTCTAAGTGCCCGATTGGAGGATATCATGAACGCAGCAGTCTGGTCTTCGGACTCTACGTTCAAAAGATTCTATTTCAAACCAGTTTTTGATATGGTTCATTTGGTTGTGGACAAGCTTTGAACTAGCATAATCCTCGCCTCCTGTCCTGACACAGAATGAAATATTTCCTAGCTATCGTAATGGAAAGTTTCAATTCTATTAAGGAGATGAGGATTATCTGACCTTAGTTTTGTCTTCATTCAAAGACCCTCCCTGTAAATAGTAAGTATTAATCTAACTCCTCATTCATATTGATTCTTATGGTGATTCCTCATGTTCCTGAGTTTAATACCTGTTGTTTTCTTTTTTCTAAAAGTTTTTTTTGTTTACCCTCCAACTTCTCTTGTTTAAGAAATTGTCCTCTATTCTTAGGAACTGAGACGGTTAAACAAGATGGATGAGTGGATCACAGCGTGCATTGTGCAATGAAAGCGGAGGAGCGGAAACAGATAATGGACTATGTCCAGGACTATTACTGTTTGATTGGCTATGTTATTCACCATCTTCCTATTGGATGTTTTTTCTTTTATACTTTGATTCCAAAGGTTTCATGGGAATAGTAGTTTATTAATGTTATTGTAAATGGCTGCTATTCAATAATGTGGAGAAAGGATAGCATAATCCTTGCCTCCATGTTCTTAATAGAATTTAAACTTTCCGTTACGATAGCTAGGGTATTTTTCATTCAGCAGTATGTTACCAAATCGTAATTTTGGTTTGCATCCAAATACCGATTTGTTATTTGGAAGGGGCATCCCTTCCAAGTACTCAATCAGAATGGTATGTAGTAATGTTTTGCAGCCAAATTCCAGTCACAAAACATCAATAATTTACAGATTACCGAAGTGTAGTGGTAATGTCTTTGAAAATGGGAATGGGTCCCTTTGGGTCCCCTTTCCATAGTGAATGTAAAAAAAAAGGTTGTCTAAGAGAAGGCAGTGGTCCATGACACCAATGTGCCTTCTTAAACAAGCAAAACCAAAAAAATAAACTTTTCTTTTTAAATGCATCCCATTTTCTTTAGTATGAATGGGTTGCATTTAAAAAAAAAGACTGCTTTATTTCAAGGCACTCACAGACATAGTGGTCTGCTGACCTCAGCAGGCCATCATTCTTGTGATAGCAGCGATTCCTAATATTTCAAAATTGCAACCTAACTCATTAATATTTATGAGGTAGGTTGATTTGCAACCCACTAGAAACTGCTAAATGAAACTCTATTAGTTTCATACATTAGGAATAGCGATTTCCCAATTGTGATTCGCGGAAAAATCGCCATTAGGTAATCACTATTCCTCATATTGATACATCTGGCCCATGGTTTGAGGAAGTAAATCTATTGGAAATTAGAGCTGCGAGTATCTGCCTTCTAACTTGGACAATGTCAGTTGACGGTGTCTTGCTTATAATTTGAGCTCCTCTTCCCATTTTTAAACCGTATCTAGTAACCTTTAAGGAAAGAAGGTGTATCTTGCCACTACCACTTCCTTTCACATGCCTAAACAAATTATTTTCTGTCTCTATATTCTCTCTCTCCTTTTCAAGTAGTTCTTCCTCGTGATAAAGGCTAGTGCAACCAACACATTTGCTGACACTGGGAAAAGTGCTGTACCCCTGGCTTGCTTTCTTATACAGTAAGGTGGTATGATTATTTCTTGGTTTGATTTGATAAGGAATAGTTGGTGATGGATGTAATGCAGGTGGTCTCAATGACCTCTCCACGAACACCCCATCCTCAGCATTGACAGACACATATAACACAAGATATCAATCACTTTTTCTGAATCATATCAATATACAAGTTTGTGTGTATTGAACTGTCAGTGTGGTCCGTGGTGCCTTTGCGCTAGGCAGCTTTTTGTCTCTCCAACTGATTGTTCTTACATGTGACATGTCACCCACATCAGTGTGTTGCATTTGTTTACCTTTTTCAACTCTTTGTGCTTTTTGTGTGGGCACAAGATGTGGTTTCTGCTGATTGTGACTGTGTTTAGGCTATTGTTCCATTTACTTTTACCTTTCTGTTTTTTTCTTTATGTCCTGGTAGTGTTACTGGCTCTGTTGATTTCTCTCTGAGTGGGCTGGTGTGGCATGTGACTTAGTTAGTCTGGGCTAGAATAAATCCAGATTAGAGGATGCTTTAAGCTTGTTTTGTCTGTAGCAGTGCTTGTGTGGGTGTAACTTTTGTGAATTGGGCATGACATACTTTCATGGGCATGTCTGTGGAGTTGCATTTTCTTCTCTATGTCCCTCTTCATTTTAGCCTTGCCCTCCCATTGTGCAGGAGATACTCCTCATTTTTAAGTCACTCCCCCTGGCAACACCCACATTTACTCTTCTATTGTAGGTTTTCATATGTAAATTAAATTGTGTACACAGTAGATTATTCTGCACACAAGCAATAGGATTGAATTTGTGCACAAACTTCCAAATAGCTCCTTGTGAATTGCCATAAATGTTTACTTAAAATAGTAGTACTGTAGTACTATTCCTCATGTTTGCCCACCCCCACCCCAGTAGTGAGCTCTTTTTGGCTATTTGGGGTAGTTCGAACTTAGGGCTCCCTAACTTTTTGTCCACTATGAAGCTATTCATGCCAAATTTGCGTCCTTTTTTCCAAACATCCTGGGAATTTTAAAGGTACCCAGGGTTTGTGGATTCCCATGGAGAGGACCGAGAATATTGCAAAATATAGCAAAATTTTGCTCCAGATAAAAGTGTTTGTTTTTTCCCTAAAAATGGCATCCATGATCAGTTTGTTGTACTAAAGTGACCATTTTCCCAGCTTTCAGGAACATGCAGAGCTTAATCAAAAAACCTAATTTTGTACCACAGTTTTGGCATTTTTCTAAGAGGTAACCTATTTATCCCATTTTTTGTGCCCTCAACCTACTTCCAGTTTGTGGTGGAAATCAATGTGAAACCCTTAGGTGATCCAGAAAAGCTATAGATTTCAGAAAAGTGGACACACTTCCAAATTCAGCAAAGGGTCATATGTGTAGATCCTTCAGGGTTTTCCTAAGAAAAATGTTGAAATAAAGAAATATTGAAAATGAGCAGGTAAAAACTGCATTTTTGAAAACATTTTCATCTATAACTTTTTGTCACAATGGCCGATTGACAAAAGCAATATATCATTACTTCTGCTATACCCTTCTGGTTGCGGGGATAGAGTTTGTAGGTACTCCATGAACTCAAGCTACCCAGAGCAAACAACTGAGCTGCACTACGGAAAGGATTTTCATTGAGTACCGAGTATAGACCAATTCTTATAGCAAAATGGGCACAGTGAAAAATGGAGAACAAGGAACTCATGTATTTCTGAAATGGGCACAATACATAGCATTTACGAGCAATGGTTATTGCTACATCTTGCAATCTGTAAGTACCCATACCAGCTTATGATTTGGAGGGTATTTTTAAAAATGTAATCTTTCTTATACACTGGCTTACATTTGAAATGCACAAATGAAGCAAAATCAAACTGGCGATAACAAATGTTCCATTATTGTATGCTCCTACAAGTCTCCCGATAAAAATGGTACCTCACTTCTGCAGGTAGGCCTAGTACCGGCAACTGGAAATTACCCAAAACACAACATGGACACAGCACATTTTTCCAGCCAAACTGACTTTCTTTTTCCGACCTGGGTAGCTTTAGTTTTTGGACTTTAGCTTTGCTGACACCTAGGGAAACCTAGCCAACCTGTACATTTGTGAAAACTAGACACCTTAGGGCAGGGGTCTTCAAGTTGGGGGGCGGGGCGGGCCCCTCCCCCAGGGGTGCCTCAAGGGATAGCAGGGGGGACGCCAGACTCTGGCCGAAAGAAGCATTTCACAGATAACAGTGTTTTGTTTTAAGCAGAAACATGTTATTGCATTTTTAAAATGGCAGCAGTACTTAACTGCAATGTTTAAAAACATCAATACATATACTGTATAAACATTGCCATCTTTATGAAATATTTGTGAAAAATTCTCAAGGGGGGCCCAATGATTTTTATTTTTCAACTGGGGGGGCGCGGCATTAAAAAGTTTGGAGACCACTGCCTTAGGGTATCCACGGTGGGCTGACTTGCATGGCCCTCGCCACATTTGTTTACCCAAATCCCTTGCAAATCTCAAACTTTGACTAAAAAAAACACATTTTCCTCACATTTCTGTGATTGAAAATTCTGGAGTCTGCGGGAAGCCACAAAGTTTCTTCCAGCCAGCATTCACCCTAAGTCTGTCAACAAAAATGATACCTCACTTGTGTGGGTAGACCTAGAGTCCGCAACAGGAAACGGCCCAAAACGCAATATGGACGCAGCGCATTTTTCAATGATTTTTTTTTTTAATACTAGACACCTAGTGAATCCAGGAGGGTGTGGCTTGCGTGCAGAAATCTACAACATTCCTACCACTCTACCTGTGCCAAAAAAAGCTGTCCCACTTGTGTGGCTGGGCCTAGTGCCGCAACAGGAACAGATCAAACCACGGACAATGGGAGCCCTTGCATGGAGACTCCTATTGACCCCGGTTGGATGCCTTCCTGTTGCTGGCCCTAGGCCCAGCTACACAAGTGGGGCCGAGTTTTTATTGGCATAGCTAGGGCACTGCTTGGTGTCAGGAAATTTGTGGATTCCTGCGGATTCCGGAAGTTTCCATCACAGAAATGTAGGGAAAATGTATGACTTCAGGCAAAGCTGAAGGTTTGCAGGGCATTGTGGGTAAAACGTGTGAGGTGCATGTGAAGAACACTACCCCGGACTCCTCCAGCTGTCTAGTTTTCAGAAGTGTTTGGGTCTGGTAGGTTTTTACAGGTGGCAGCCTACCCAAGCCTGAAAAGTGTAGCCGTTCACCGTTGCAAGTGGGACGATATTGGGAGTTAGCCAAGCTTGCCTGGCCCATATGTAAAATTAACACCCAGAAGAGTCAAATGTCTTGAATTCCATTGGAATGAGAAACCATAGTCCACAGGGGGAGCAGAAAGACTGTCACCCCCTTCTGTTGTGGTGAGGGCATAACCGTCCCCATTGTGGTGGGCAGCCCCACCCCTCTTTTTGTTCAAAAAATTATTCTCTGGTGTCTAGCGGGCTTTCTGCCTCCTAGGGGGCAGATCAGGTGTAATAACCCCATCTGTCCCCGGGGAGGGACACAGTAAGACTGTGCCTATTTTTGTTGGGGCAGGTGGCATTGCCATGCCTATTCTAAACAGCCCCCACCTCTAGGCTTTTAAGAAAAAAAAAACCTAGTGCCTAATGGGCTTTCTGCCTCCCTGCCACCCCCCCAGGGGGGCTGAGCAGGGGTAATAAGGGGCAGAAAGACTGTGCCCATTTGTTAGAAGGGGGTATTGCCATGCCCATTTTGGGCATCCCCCATTCCTACATATTCACAAAAAAGTAGTCTGTGGTGCCTAGTGCGATTCCTGCACCCTCCCCCCCGGGGGGGAGGAGGCAGGAAGACTGATTTTATCCAAAATAATGTTGAGGGGAGCAAAAGCCATTGCCCGTAGAGATGCTCGCCCTCCCTGGTGTCTAGTGGCGGATTCCTGCTTGGGGATCGCCCTCCTGGAGCGATCCCCAAGCAGGAATCCAATAGGGAGAGGTACCATTGGAAAGGGGAGATTATACCCTTTCCAATGAACCTGTTCCATCTGCTTAGGTGTTTGGGGGGCTGAGATAGCCCCATGAGTACCAATGCAGAAAAGTGAAATGAGTGAATCGGCTCATGCACTTTCTTTTTCAGTGATGCTATGAGCGCTGATCGTCATTTTACTGAAAATTAAGAAACAGCCTCTCCCCCAGCTCCCGAGGCTGTTTCTTTGAAAAGGAAATCAAAGGTTTCCAGTGCTATGTGCGTAAATGGCTGGGAATCGTCTGATGTATATGAGTACCACGGCGTCGAATGGCTCCCAGGCACCCGACGCACGCAACCGGTTAAATGTAGTGTTACAAATAGACTTTCAACATTATCCAGTTTAGTGCTGCATCCGTGAAAAGAGAGTCACCTCGAAAGACAAGAGGAATGTCAGTCACAATTCCCCTCATTTCTGGGGCAACAACACATTTATCATACTAGTAGTACATCCCATACTATACCTTGATGAGTATCTTTTTTAAAACACTTAACTTCACCTGTGTTTACAATTGTGAAAACTCATTTGTCAAACTGCTTCTTCTGCAAACATGCCTGTACTTTATCAATACACAGTCCATTAAGAATCATGTATGATATATTCACACAATTACATTCACAAATGAGCAATAATCAACAAAACATACTTTATCATTTAAAGGCGTAGTACTTAGAATACTATGCAAAGAAACTGATAGGGAGAAACCATTGTAGGTGAGGTGCATAAGTTAAATTAAGGTTGTAAAAGTTGAGTTCTTTTGTAATTCAAAATAGCAATACAAACCATGCATATCAATTTTGCTTGGTACACTCATTGTCAGATTGTGTACTAATGTGGAAGACTTTACAATCCAACTGTGTGTCAGTATCAACACATTTACATTTGTGAGTGACAGCTAAGACGACTTTACCTTTTAATGTCCATTTTATTTACTTCCAATACTATGTGCTCCTGTTTGCAGATTTGAGGAGATTGGATTTTGCAAGTTGAGCATATAAATAATGTGTGAGCGTGTATGTCACATTTTGAGTTGGTGTAATCTCTGCATTTTTACACATATTCTCTGTATTGATCTATCTTAATTTTTTTGTCTACCATACTCAGTTCATTTTGGGATATGGGGTTAGATGTACAAAGCATGTTTGTGGTTACAAACTGTCCGATTCACATTATCTAACATACAAACAGCAAGTTACAATTCAGTAACAAGTTACCAAATCACAGTTTGGGTTTGCAAACCAATTAGAATTCAGTATTTGGAAGGGACATCATTAGGGCATCCCTGCCAAATACCAAATCGGAAAGATACATATTAATAGTGTATTGTGACTGAAATTCACTTGCAAAACATTATACTTTAACCCCCACAGAAGTGTAGTGGTACTGTATTTGCAAATGAGAAGGGGTCCAAAGGGACAACTTCCCCTTTGAGAATGTTAAAAGATGTAAGGGAAAGTTTCATTTTTTTTTTAAACGGTTGATGTAAAAACAAATGCTTTATGTAAAAGAGATCACAGCCAGGGTGGTCTGCTGACCCCAGCAGGCTATCATCTCTGTGATGGCTGTGATTCCAAGTGGGTCACAAATTGTGACCTACCTTTTTAATATTTATGAGATAGGTCGATTTGCAACCCACTACGAATAGGTAATTTGCAAACCGTCCTATTAATACATAAGTGAGTTTGCAAAATAGCACTCTGCTCACAAAAATACTGGTCCCAAATTGATACCAGTATTTTGTGAACAGAGTTTAGTACATCTGGCCCATGGTTCTTTCCTTCCGAAGAACATGCACTTGCGTTTTATGTATTACTTTGTAATGTAATCAAAAAAATATCTTTTATTGACTTTGGCTAAGTAATTTAAGTAAAAGTAAATCAAAAGGAAAAGAGATGCTGTGAGTGTCACGATTCACCCTGAGTTTACCGTCGATGTTGGAGAGAGGTGGTGAGCGGCCCCGGTTCCTGCAAGTCCTGCTCTGGCCGAGGTAGGGGCGAACCCTTCCGGTAGCCACGGTGCTGTTTGACAATAGTAAGCCACTACAGTCTGTGCCCTCCAGAAGGAGTCCCAGTGGAAAAACCCCAAAAGGGTAAAAAACCTCCAACAGGAACTCCCTGAAACAGATGGAGGGCACAAGGAATTAGGACTTAAGATTCTGGAATTCTGGAAACTGAAGACAGGTCAAGTACGACTGGCACCACAAGAGGAAACCAGCCGGAGCGTGACTACCACCGCAGGAGTGTTGCAACGCAATGAGAAGGAAGATAGATTCCCCTTAAATACCCCTAGACAGGAAGTGAAAAACAGGAAGTAGAAATACCACCATCTTGGTTTGGGAAAAAGGTCATAACTTAAAATAGAAAACATGCTCCTGAAAAAGAGAAACAATGCATGCAGGGAAGAGAGGAAGTGAACAGCATGCTGGGAAGGGGAAAAGCATGCATAAAAACTAGTCATGTGCAGGCATATGGCTTTTGGCTGTGTGACAGGTAAGTGGGTGAAAGGAGGGGGTCCCGGGCATCCCAAGCGCGTTATTTATGTCTGTCACGCTGAGCGCGGCAAGGACCGTGTCCCGATTCGGGGTCTCCGGTCCTGCCGTGCTTGCCATGGAACCCGCGGCCGGAGAAAAGGCCGCGGCGGGTGTCGCGACCCTTGAACCGAGCCGCGGCTTCCCCCGCGGCCCACCCGCGGGCCGCCGCGGTCTCCATGAGCTGCGCCGCAGCGGCCCGTGCTCACGGCCGCGGCGCAACAGTAGGTCCCCCCCCCAAGGCCCCAGGCTTGTGAGGAAAAAGCCGGAAGAAACGACGGACCAAAAGAGGGGCATGAACCGAAAGTGCATCTTCCCAGGAACACTCACTCATAGGGTAGCCTTTCCAATGAATAAGATATTGGAGGCGCCCGCGGAAAAACCGAGAGTCACAGATCTCCTGGACCTCGTATTCGGGCACATTATCAACCAACAGAGGGGGAGGACAGGTGAATTGTCTATGAAAAGGGTCAGGAAGGTAAGGTTTGAGTTGTGAGACATGGAACACAGGATGTATTTTCCAAGTCTGAGGCAGACGAAGACGCACAGACACAGGATTGATTTTCTAGAGAATCAGGAATGGACCATAAAAACGAGGTTTAAATTTGTTCTGGGTAAGTCGGAGAGGCAAGAATTTAGAGGAAAGCCAGACCTTATCGTGGACCTGATAACGCAGGGCCTCACAACGCTTCTTATCAGCCATCCTTTTCATGCGTGTCTTAGTGGCTACAAGATTTGAACGGATCACACGTAATTGCCGGACATATGAGGAAATGGCAGGAAGATTGGAAGTATCTTTCAGAGGAGTAGGAAAAGCCTTAGGATGGAAACCATAAGAACCATAGAAAGGGGAGACTTTCAAGGCACTGTGTACTGAGTTGTTGTAGGAGAATTCTGCAAATGGTAAATAGGTAGACCAATTACTCTGCGTAGCATTGCAGAAGCTGCGTAAATATTGCTCGAGGCCTTGATTTAGTCGTTCTGTCTGTCCATTAGTTTGAGGATGGAACCCTGATGATAAGGCCACCTCTATTCTTAGGGTCTTACAGAATTGTTTCCAAAACCGGGAGGTATATTGAGGACCTCGATCTGAGATAATGACCTGTGGTAGTCCATGAAGCCGGAAGATCTACTGAGTAAAGATTTGGCTTATTTCCTTAGCCGTTGGTAGTTTTCTTAACGCCGTGAAATGTGCCATCTTTGTGAAGGAATCAATGGTCACCATTATCACTCGATTTCCAACTGAAGAGGGCAAAGAGCACATAAAATCGGTGGAGATAGTGTGCCATGGACCTGGGGGACCAGATAATGGGAAAAGTAATCCTACTGGTCTAGTACGGGGTGTTTTGGCTTGTGCACATATGGGGCAGGACGACACATAGTCCTCAGTATCAGCCTTGATAGTGGGCCACCAGAAGGAGCGAAGCAGAAGCTCTTGGGTAGCTTTCATTCCGCGATGATCTGCAATGGGGGAATCGTGGCACATACGTAGGGCTTCTGCCTGGACTATCTTGGTAGGTAAGAACAGGGCTTTGTGGTGGTAATAGTATCCCTGATCTATATGAAGCTGCGGGCTCAAATTGTTCATCTCTGTAGTTTCCCGGTGGGAATATTCGGATTTGACCTGGTCTAAGAATGTCTGTACTAAACCAATGATCTTATTACTTTCAAATAAGTTCTGCACAGGAGAATCGCTACACTCAGGGTAACGTTGAGACAAGGCATCGGCCAAGATATTCTGAGAACCAGGGATGTATGTAATATAAAAATCATATTGACTAAAAAAGAAAGCCCATCGAGCCTGCCGGCTATTCTGACACTGAAAGTTTCTCAAGCATTGTAAGTTTCGATGATCTGTCCGTGCCTCAAAAGGTTCTTTCGAGCCCATCAGGAAGTGTCTCCATTCCGTGCACGCTGTCTTTCAAGGCAAGTAACTCTCGTTCTAACACCGAATAATTCCGCTCCGAATCGGATAATATGTGTGAAAGGTAGAATACAGGATGCTCTAACCCATCATCATCTTGTTTCTGTACTAAGGCAGCCCCTATGGCTCTTTCTGAGGCGTCTGCGACAACGATGAACTGTTTGGTGGTGTCTGGGTGCCGTAAAATGGGAGCTTGAATGAAGGCTTTAATTCTTGAAAAGCCAACTCTGCGTCTTGTGTCCAACAAAAACCTTTCCTTAGATAGTCTTTCTTAAGGGTTTGTGTAATATAGCTGGTTCTCTGGGCAAAGTCCGCTATAAATTGTCAATAGAAATTGGCCAATCCCAAAAAACACTGAGTTTCTTTGATGGAAGAGGGGGACGGCCAAACCAGAATAGCTTGAATCTTATCTGAATCCATGGCAACATCTATTTGGTTAATGCAATATCACAGGTATTTTACCTCTGTTCAGTCAAATTCACATTTTTCTGGCTTGCAGAATAAATGATGTTGTCTGAGTCTATCTAGGACTTGGAGTACATGCTTAGTGTGTTGTTCTGGGTGGACAGAGAATATTAAAATGTTGACCAGATAAACAACCACCGTTTGATGTAGAAGATCAGAAAAAATAGAGTCCATGAATCTTTGAAAGATGGAGGGGGCATTGGTTAGTCCAAAAGGCATTACTCGGTATTCATAATGACCGAAAGGTGTTCTGAAGGCGGTTTTCCATTCATCACCTTCCTTTATCCTTAAAAGATGGTATGCTCCTCTAAGATCCAATTTGGTGAATCTTTTTGCCCCTCTGACAGCTTCTAAGATGTCCTTAATAAGAGGTAACGGGTATCGATCCTTAGTAGTGATCTTGTTTAATCCTCTAAAATCAATACAGGGACGCAAATCTTTCGTCTTCTTTGGTACAAAGAAGAAAGGAGCCCCTGCAGGTGAGGAGGAAGGGGCAATCAACCCACTCTGTATGTTCTCCTCTAGGTATTCCTTGAGGATCTGCTTCTCAGGTTCTGTTAGAGAGTACATTCGCCCAAAAGGAACCACGGCATCGGGTTCCAAAGGAATGGCACAATCGTATTCTCTATGAGGTGGCAATTCAGGTCTTTCTGGTTTCTGGAATACATCGGAATATTCTAGATAATGTCTGGGTACTCCTTGTAGAACGTTAATAGAACATCCCACCTTAGGGGGTGCCATTAAGAGACTCTTTGGGGACCAATAGTCTCCTGCTAAGTAACAGTGGTGTTGGCAGAAGTGAGAGGATAAAGAAATGGTTCTTGTTTCCCAGTTAATGTAAGGGTTATGCCGAGTTAGCCATGGAATTCCCAGGATCATAACGTGATGTGGTGAAGAAATCAAATCAAAAGAAATGTTTTCTTGATGTTTCCCGAATTGGAGACATAGGGTAGGGGTGGTATACTGTACTGGTCCCGAGGCCAAGAGTGATCCATCCACCGTGTGGACTTGTTCTGGTACTTCCTTAGGTATTTGCAAAATCTGTCTTTCCCTGGCCCAGGTTTCGTCTAGGTAGATACCACTGGCTCCACAGTCCAGCAAGGCCAGTGCCCTTTCTTCCCGGCCATCTGTTAAGTGGAGGATAACAGGTAAAAGGAAAAGAGCAGTTCCTTCCTCCCTTGAGGAACAAATAGAAGATATGTCGAAATATACCGTCCTCACCCTTCTCACTGAGGACGGGAATTGGCGTTTCCCAAAGGCTTGGCTGGACGGACGGGACATGTGCGAATTAGATGACCAGCAGCACCACAATACAGGCAAAGTCCTTTCCTTCGTCTGTTTTCCCGCTCACTAGGTGATAATGGCCCTCGTGCAATATCGATTTGCATAGGCTATTCATCGGTAGCACTTTTAGTTTCAGAACGAGCCTCCTCGGAACGATGAGGAAGGGTGCGGGACGTCACCGGGTGTGATGGTACTCGACTCTTCTTTCTCTCCATCCTTCGCTCATTTAACCGATATTCTATTGTCAGGGTCTGATCCATTAACCCCTTAAGATTCTCTACTCTGGCAGAGTGCACCAGTTCGTCCTTAATGTCCTCTCTAAGACCTCTGCGAAACAGGGTCACCAAAGTACGCTCCACCCAGGAAGTCTCAGCTGCCAATTGTCTGAAACGAGTGATGTACTGTAAGACGTCCTGATTTCCTTGTTGAATATCGCAGAGAGCTTCTTCTGCTGAAGACTCAAGTCCAGGACGCTCAGACATCTGCTTAAAGGCAGTGACAAAGCTGGAATCATTAGACAGGCTAGGGTCGTTGTTTGTCACCAAAGGGGTTGCCCATGCCAGGGCTGGGCCAGATAGGACCTTGGTCTTGTCTTGCATAAACTGTGAAGGATGGAATGCGAAATAGACCGTCAAGGCATCCAGGAACTCTTGTAATTTGTTAGGATCCACGGAGAAGCGAGGCGTAGTGGCGGAGACCATAGGAAAACCGGTGGTTCTAGAGGTGAAGGCTTGTCGGAAGACTGTGTTTTCGGTACGTAGCTGTTGGAGTTCTTGGGCCTGTTGTTGTATCGTAAAGAGCAGGGTTTGGCTTGTTGGTTCTGTACTCATCACGGGATTCTCCATGGTTCCGTACGGCAACTGGAGTTTTGGGCGTTGCAATCTGTCACGATTCACCCTGAGCTTACCGTTGATGTTGGAGAGAGGTGGTGAGCGGTCCCGGTTCCTGCAAGTCCTGCTCTGGCCGAGGTAGGGGCGACCCCTTCCGATAGCCACGGTGCTGTTTGACAATAGTAAGCCACTACAGTCCGTGCCCTTCAGAAGGAGTCCCAGATGAAAAACCCCAAAAGGGTACAAAACCTCCAACAGGAACTCCCTAAAACAGATGGAGGACACAAGGAATTAGGACTTAAGATTCTGGAATTCTGGAAACTGAAGACAGGTCAAGTACGACTGGCGCCACAAGAGGAAACCAGACGGAACGTGACTACCACCACAGGAGTGTTGCAACGCAATGAGAAGGAAGATAGATTCCCCTTAAATACCCCTAGACAGGAAGTGAAAAACAGGAAGTAGTAATACCACCATCTTGGTTTGGGAAAAAGGTCATAACTTAAAATAGAAAACATGCTCCTGAAAAAGAGAAACAATGCATGCAGGGAAGAGAGGAAGTGAACAGCATGCTGGGAAGGGGAAAAGTATGCATAAAAACTAGTCATGTGCAGGCATATGGCTTTTGGCTGTGTGACAGGTAAGTGGGTGAAAGGAGGGGGAACTGGGCATCCCAAGCGCGTTATTTATGTCTGTCGCGCTGAGCGCAGCAAGGACCGTGACCCGATTCGGGGTCTCCAGTCCTGCCGCGCTTGCCATGGAACCCCCAGCCAGAGAAAAGGGCCGCGGCGGGTGCCGCGACCCTTGAACCGAGCCGCGGCTTCACCCGTGGCCCGCCTGCGGGCTTCTGCGGTCTCCATGGGCTGCGACGCAGCGGCCCGTGCTCGCGGCCTCGGCGCAACAGTGTGATCCAGGTCTGCAAACAGTTGGATACAAAGGCACTCATTACGAGTGGCCAGGTTAATTGTGATATATGCTGCAACTCCTGTTACCGCAGAAAATGCAATTATTGGTTTTGTGATAAATATCAGTAGATCTAACCTGCCGATATTTATTGGGGAAAAAGTGCCCAGAAGTTAGCAGAACATACAGATTTTGGTGCAGTAAGCAACCAAAGTCTGCATGCTATTCCCAAATACTTGTAATTGGCTAGTATTGCACACACGCTATAAATTATGACTCAGATGGATAAATTTTTATCAACAAATCACTTATATTCACCAGTTATAGTTATCTCTGATAACCATAACTTGTTCCCTAATGTAACTATAACTTGTGCCCCAGCCAGACACAGTCTTGACATCGATTATGTTATTTCAAATACTGCAGTTACATCAGTGATGTCATAGAGCATGCCATGAGTGATGTCATGTCATGAGTGACGTAATACATGGGATAATTACCTGTGCCTGGTGAGTGCAAGTCTTATAGTTACCTCAGGGCACGAGTTATAGTTACTAGAGATAACTATAACTGGTGAATTTCAGTGATTTTTTTAGTTTAAAACATTACGTTTTCACTGAAAGTTTCACATATCACGTCACTTTAACCATTGTTTTTTTCATCAAATGTTTTAGTCTCACGCCACACACTGCCTTCTTGCATGCGCAGAGCACAATTGGTCTCGCAGGTCCTGGGGCTGCACTTAGGTAGACTTACTGACTTTGCCAAAGTGTCACAACAACAAAATTAAAAAAGTGACCGTATTATCATTTTTCTCCAAAAATCACCAATATTTTTAATCTAATGTATATTTCAGTAATTCATGCAATACAATGTTTAATAATAGTGATTATTATGGATATGTTTCAAAAAGGTTTTTAAAAAACAGGCCTGTGAGTGTCTTTTTAACATAGTTTTTTATTATAGCATTTTGTGGACTGAAAAATGTTTAAAAAAGGCACACAGACAAATATTTTCTTAAAAACCAACATCACTCTGAGTATTTAACCATTTTTCGGCCCACAAAATGCAATAAAAAAAACAACTGCAAAATAGCCTTGCATTCCAGCCAGAGAAGTGGCTCATGGGATGGGGGCCCCAATAACACCCTGTTCCCTAAAATTACTAAAGAAAGATTCCTGGGCCCTGTGCCACCAAAGATGTCTAATAATTTAAATAAAAAAAGAACAGTGGCCAACATTTTTATTTAATATGTGCTGCAATCCCTCGGGAGTCCCCCGACAGGCTTTAAATTTGTTTTTATTTATTCTGGGCTCGAGCCCCTGCAAGGGCTGGGGAGCAGGGTATCCTTACCCTGCCCCCTTATATGTCCTTTCTTGTTTAAACTCAGGGCAAGGGATTATGGGGGTCATTACAACCCTGGCAGACGGTGTTAAAGCGGCGGTAAGACCGCCAACAGACTGGCGGTCTTTTTTTTAGTATTAACCGCCATGGTCATCCGCTGCTTCCCCGTTCCGCCCGCCAGGGCGGAGACGACCGCTGGGCTGGAGACCTGGGTCTCCAGCCCGGCGGCCGTGACAATACCGCTGCCGGTATTGTGACCCAGCTTACCGCCGTGGATTTCCAGCGGTAGGAACCGCCATGAAATCCATGGCGGTAAGCACTATCAGTGCCAGGGCACTGATAGGGGTCTCCCCCACCCCCTACCCCCACCCGACTCCCTCCCCTACACCCCCCACCACCCCTGCCACCCCACCAAAGGTGGCAGGGCCCCCCTCCCCACCCCGACCCCCGACATTACCTGACACATACACACCCGACACGCACGCAGGCACCACCAACACACATACACGCACACACACCGACATACATGCC
The DNA here is from genome assembly GCF_031143425.1 of Pleurodeles waltl. Lineage (NCBI taxonomy): Eukaryota > Metazoa > Chordata > Amphibia > Caudata > Salamandridae > Pleurodeles > Pleurodeles waltl. Next base: position 218,724,527 of record NC_090444.1, on the reverse strand, counting down.
TACATCCACACACACACTCAGACACGTACACCCATATTCACACATTCACGCACACATCCATACAGACATCCATACAGACAGACACGCACACATTTCCGAAACACGCAACACCCCCGCAAGCATACACGCACTCACATACCCCCCCTACATACACAGACGCACACCCCCATGCACCCACACACCACACAACGCCCCCCCACCCCCCTCCCCTAACGGACGATCGACTTACATGTTCCGTCGATCTGCTGGGAGGGGACGGGAGCCATGGGGGCAGCTCCGCCAACACCGCACCGCCAACAGAACACCGCCGCGCAGAATCAAAGGATGTGATTAGCTCAGCGGTGTTCTGTTGGCGTGGCGGTGGAGGTGGAGCAACCTCCACTTCCCCGCCGCCCGCAAGTATGGCTGTTGGCGGCTCTCCGTCGGAAAAACGACGGAGGGCTGCCAACGGTCATAATACGCCGAGCGGCAAACCGCCACTACTGGCGGTCTTCCGCACGGCGGTCCCTCGGCGGTCTTCTTAAAAGACCGCTGAGGTTGTAATGACCACCTAAGTCCTTGACTCCTTTAATGGCTGCCTGCTACAGTTTTTCTCATGTTGTTGTGTTGCAGGCAGCCAATTACTTGCTCCCATGGGGCATGGGGGGGATGGTATTGTCAGTGGGGTTTCTCTCTTAATTTTAGTATGTGTTCGAGTTTGTTTCATTGGGTGGGGTTCTCTGGGGTTTGGGTGGGAGCATGGTAAAATGCGTTGGAATGATCCCAATAATGTCTTTGATTGGGTGGTCAGTTTCACTATTGTGTTGTGTAAATAATGTCGGCTGGGCATTTTTTGCATCAAGAGGTTTCTACAATGGCTCAGCTCAAGTTAAAGGACTGGAATGTGGCCGGCCTCAACTGCCCTCTTAAACGATGCTTGGTCAGAGAGGAAATAGCTATGTACAAGCCTCATGTGTTGTGTCTAACTGAGACTCATCTTGCTTATAAAGATCTGTCTTTGCTCAAGAAACTCGGCTATAATAGTCAATCTGTTTCTATCCTTTGGACTGCTATTCTTTGCTTAGGACATCTTGAATATGAGATTCTTAAAACAGCCTCTGACTCTAAGGGCAGGTGGGTGATTGCTCAGTTGATTATCTCCCACAAGAAGTTCTGATCTGTACTGTACAAGGGCCAAACACCGACAAACCAGGTTTACTCCACTTGCTCAAGTTAGAATGATTAGATTGAGTGGGTGATGTAATTCTTATTGGGGATTTTAATTGCATAATAAATTACATGATTGATAAAACTAATCACATCGCCTATCCTCGCATGGTCAAAACAAGGGCATCTATCCTCGAGGTTGTATGCGTGCATGGTCTAACTCATTTATGGGAGGCCTTGTACCCTGCGAGTCCTGGTTATACTTTTCATTTCCCCCCCTCCCATAAGCAGTATTCAAGAATTGATGTGATCTTTGTAGGGCATGGGTTAATTCAAACTGCTAAAATGGATATTTGTCCCAAGATCACCTTCGACCATAACCCGTTCTTGCTGACTCTGCTGTCACCTAATACCGGCACGGTGGTGCATTGTTTTATGTTCCACCACTCTATTCTTTCTAACCCAGCTTATAGGATTTGCTTGTTGGGTCTGCTTAGGGAGTTTATATGCAATGAAGGCATACATACAGGGGCTACTATGCAGTTTATACTCGATAATAACAAGTGAGAGAAAAAGGTGATGTATAACCTGCATCAGTAAGGAACTTGAATATTGGTATGCCCAAGCAGTCTCGGTTAAAAGTTTGGAGTAGGTATCTACCTTGTGTTACCCGAATGTTGCTGTAGTTTGGATTGGGGTTTAGAAAGAGAGTTGCAGCTAAATATCACAAAAATAGATAGTACGAATATGGAGAAAATACTGGTCGGGTATTAGCCCATTAGATTCCCGAGAGGAAACATATTAACCTAATTAAATGTATCAAGGACAATCCCAGTAGTCTTCATTATGGCTCTTCAGTCATAGCAAAACAGTTTAGTGACTTCTATAAGGACATTTATGATCAGCCATAGCTAATTAGACAGTCTGAGATCAATGAATATCTGCACGGGCCACGTCTACCTTGCCTTGATTCACATCAGGTCTCAGTGTTGGAGGGAGATATTTCTATCATGGAAGGTGAGGCAGCAATCAAAGCAGTGCCAACAGCAAGGGCAGCAGGGGAAGATACCATCCCTTTGGGTTTTTATAAAACATTTAGCAAATTACTTCTTCAGGAATTTATGCTACTAGTCGACCACATTGATAATGACAGAGAGATTCCTCCTTCTTGGAAGCTTACTAATATTGTGGTCTTTTTAAACAAAGAGAACCCCCTGGAGGAAAGAGGGTAATTCTGGCCTGCCTCCCTAATTAATTCTGACACGAAAATCTTTGCCAAGGTGTTAGCCTCACGGTTGGCCCTATTGGGTCAACATTTGGTTTCTCCACAGGAGCAAGGCTTCACACCTAGTGAAGACACTACCCACCATACCAACACAGCAGTTGCCATGTTTGATGATGTAGCGCATATGGGTGGTAGGGTCGGCATGATATTATTAGACGGTGAGTAGGCCTTCAATCGGGACATCAGGGATTTTCTATGGGCAACAATGAGAGCTTTTTAAATTAGCTACAGATTTATATCAAGTATCCAGTGTCTTTATAGAAACCCTATGGCTCGCTGGTTTTGGATGAGCATAGCTCTCCATTATTTAAGATCTCTCAGGGCACACGTCAGGGTTGCCCGCTGTCTCCTCTATATTTGACTTCTATATTGAGCCTTACCTAAGATTCCTTATTTTGATTCAATTGATTCAGCTTGTTATGTTTAATGGTGATGAGATCAAAGCCAGTGCCTATGCTGATGTTGTCACAATCTTTACCTTGAATCCCAGTTGTGCTATTGATCTACACTCAATACTCTACTGATTATTTTTTACCCTCTGTCCACATATTTACACCACTTTTGGGGGAACCCTAGATTTTCATCTATTTTCTATGACTCCATGTTAAGGTTTGGTATAACCATGGGATCAAAATAGTCGGGCACATCTTCAATCTTAACAGGTTTTGCTGATTTTCCACTTTACAAAGGCTTTATGACCTTCTGCAGCAGTCTTTTTTCAAGTAACAACACTTTTGTGACCCAATTTTGCATGTGAGGTAGTCTTGGAGAACTTTGATATCTTGTCTTACTTATACACCCCAACAGGCATGTCGGTGATTGAAGCATTGTATCAGATCTTCAGTGCTCATAGAGCCGATGATCTGGCCTCTAAACGGAGCACTAGGCTGAAGTTGCATTTTCTTCCTGAATAGATCACTAATGCTCTTGAGGCCCTCTCTGTCAGTCTAAAGCTCCAAAATGTCAAAACTATTTCTATGCTATATAACACATAGGAACAATATGTAAACGGGTCTCTAATCAGGTCTCTGGTAAGACTCATTTCCCAAAATGCTGTCCGCATGTGGCGGACATTGTTCATATGTTTGACGGCTTTCCGTTTCTACAGGATATTTGGTCTAGCATTGTTCAGCTTTTATCATTTCATCTCAGATTTGATCTTCAGCTATTTGCTAAAGACATTATGCTTGCTCACAAAACTGATTGCAGATTTATGTCAAACTGCAGTGATATCTATCGCAATTACTACTGCCCGATTATGTACCGCCAGATATTGGATAGGTCCTGTACCCCCCCAACGCAACTGAGTGGTAGGCACTCTTCTGCCAGATTTTTTTTACTTGAATCTGCTATCTCAAAGGCCGAAGCCACCAAGGGTATCAAATGTCCCCAAAGTATCTGGGCTGTCATTTTTGATTAATGAGGTTCGCTGTCCTATGTTCATTTTCTGCTACTTTATGCCTTGTATGGTTCTTTACTTTTCTGTGCTTTTTTTTTTTCTGTTCTGTGTGGTGCCTAACTGTATCACTGAGGCTCTGCTAACCAGAACCTCAGTGCTTATGCTCTCTCTGCTTTCTAAAATTGTCACTGCAGGCTAGTGACTAATTTTACCAATTCTCATTGGCACACTGGTACACCCATATAATTCCCTTGTATAGGGTACTGAGGTACCCAGGGTATTGGGGTTCCAGGAGATCCCTATGGGCTGCAGCATTTCTTTTGCCACCCATAGGGAGCCCAGACAATTCTTACACAGGACTGGGGTATGACCTTTAGGACTGGAACAACCACTCCATTCTGAAACATTGGAATCATAGTCTGAATGTCCGAATCTTCTGAGGAGGGGGGAAGGCATGATTCAATGTTGAGTCTAGTACTGCCTCTAGGACAGGAGGTCCTGAGAGGGCACCAGGTAAGATTTGGGCATGTTTAACGAAAAGCCCAGGTTGAACTAGGTTGTCACCAGTAAATGGTGCAGCACTTACTCTGGAGACTTGGCTTTGAGCATTCAATCGTCCAGGTAAGGGAATACCGATATTCCCTTCCTTCCGAGATGCACTGCAACCACTGCCATCACATTTGTGAAGACTAGAGGTGCAGAAGTAAGACCAAAAGGAAGGGCCGCAAACAGGTAGTGCTGAGACCCTACCATGAACCGGAGATTTCCTGTGCGACTGCAGAATGGGGATGTGAAAATATGCATCCTGCAAATCGATAGAGACCATCCAGTCTTCCTTGTCCAGCACCAGAAGCACCTGACCTAGGGCCAGCATTTTGAACTTCTCCTGTTTGAGTTTGCAGTTTAAAATCCTCATGTCTAGGATGGGCCTTATCCGACCATCTTTCTTGAGGATCAGGAAATACCTTGAATAACATACCTGACCCCTTCCTGCCCTGGAACCAACTCCGCTGCATCCTTTAACAGCAGATTTTGTACCTCCTGCTGAAGCAACAGCAGGTGATCCTCTGAACAGAAAGAGTGCTGGGGAAGGAAGGGGGAAACTCTCGAAAGGGAAGGGCACACGCATTTCCTATAATGCTCAACACCCATGAGTCTGATGTAATTGACTCCCACTCAATATAAATTGATTAACCTTCCCCCTACTGGGAACACATGCTGCTGAAAGGGGAGATAACTAGGGCTGCTTTCCTGACAGGTTCCTGGCGAAAGATGAAGTGGAGGAGAAGGAAGGCTGCTGGGTGGCACCACATGCCTAAATCTTCCCGGTACCTGTAGCACCTGTAGAGGGGGTTGGCAGATTGCTGTCACTGGAACTGCTGCCTCCACCAAAAGGAGGAGTTGCATCTAAACCCCCTAAATCTTCTGAAAGGTCTATAGGCCGAGGAGATAGTCCCAGAGACGTAGCCGTGGCCTTACTCTCCTTGAACCTCTCAAGTGCTGAGTCAGCCTTCTCTCCTAACAGTCTCGACCCATCGAAAGGGAGATCTATTAAGGTGGACTGAACATCAGGAGAAAAACCCGATCCCCTTAACCATGCATAACTTCTGCTGGCCACTGATGTACCCATGGCCCTGGCAACAGAGTCCGCAGTGTCCAGGCCATATTAGATGACCTGCCTGACTGTCTTGCAACAACTCTTTAAAATGCTCCTGCACATCTTGCAGTAGCTTAAGCACCACTTCCAGAATCCATCCGCGCATGGAAGTATCTGCCCAAAACACATGTAGTGATCACAGACTTTAATACCATGCTACATAAGGTAAATACATTTTTTGCAGACTGTTCCATACGTTTCAACTCTCGTTCTGCAGGACTTGTAGGGAAGGAGCCAGGAGCCGATTTAGAAGAACAAGAAGCCTGGACACCGAGACTTTCAGGTGTCGGATGCTGGCTGAGAAACTGCGGGTCACCAGCCAGGTGCAGCCCTATATCTCCTAGTGATGACCTTGGACACAGCCGGAGTAGACACAGGCTTCCTCCGCAGTTCCAGGACTGGCTCAGTATATGGCTCATTAAATGGCAGAAGAGGTTCAGATGTGGCTGATGAGGAGTGAAGAACCTCAGTCGGGATGGTAGACTTGACCTCCTATGTGGGTAATGGCAAATCCAAAAGTTCAGCAGCCTTCCTAATCACTCCATGGTAACGAGTTACCTCCGGAGGTGGAATACACCCAGGTGACAACAACTCCCACTCCCACTCCCACTCCGGAGAAGTATTTAGTCCACAAGCCACCTCAATACCTTCAAAGCCCTGAGAAGGTAATTGAGTCCCTCCTTCCTCGAGGTCTTGTTGTTCCTCCAAGTATTGTTGCTCCTCCAAGAGCCTCAAGACTTCCCTTCTAGACCTTAATCTAGATTCCAGTCACAGCATCAATAGCGAGTGCACCAACATCAAGAATGTTTTTTGTGGTGCCGGTGAAGCCAGAGTCGGGATATCAGTCTGAAGAGGAGTAGAGTGACTTGACGCCGGACGTGATCTATTAGACATCGGTATCGGCGCCGTCATCTCTGAAGGCGAGGGAGCCATAGGCAGAAAAGGCATGATAGGAGCTTGTTTATATGGTGCCGGGAAGCCCAGATTAAAGGCCAAAGGACCTGTGGGGCCCATAGGTGCACCAGCGGGGGCCATAGCCCTGTTGAAAATGCTAAACATAGCATTTAAGAAGACAGGTGGATCTGTCCCAGGAGCCAGAAAAACCAGATACTCCTGAGGCAAGGCGCGACTTGATTCCTGCTCTTTAATTTCCTGGCCTGGTGGAGTAACAGGAGAGAATTGCGCTGCAGGGCTCGCAGGCGACGCCGAGATCTCCACCAAAGACGGCACCGGTGACATCTCAGACGACTTCGGTTGTGGAGGTGATAAGGTGGGACTCAACTCCCAGGTCAGCCGGCGTTGAGAGTTAGAAGTCGCGACAAAGACTTAGGGCTAGCATCTCGGGAACAGCGACGCTGAGAACTGTGATGACGCTGCTTCTTGTGCGACCTCGAGGACCTGTAGGATGGCGATTCCTCTCAAGGCCAGCATCTTTGACGAACTTGCTTCTCTTTTTTAGCCTTTGCAGGAATAGCTTTGCCTCCCTCTCCTTCAGTGCCTTCGGGTTTATACTCTGACAGGAAGGGCATCCCCGACATCCTGGCCGGAACTCAGGCACCAGAGGCAATTTTTGTGTGGGTCAGTGACTGACATATGACCTCCACTCTCTTTACAGGGTTTAAAGCCTGACTTTTTTGGCAGTGACATGGTAACCTGAAGATAACTCTGTAAAAAAGCTCCTTCAATACAGTGTAACACTTAAAGAGGTGGAAAAAGGGAACTGACATCAGCACGCCGGCAAGGACTTCTTATGGCTCCGATGACATCAGACAGAGTCGAATGCAGAGCCATTCCATTGTGACGTCCTCATTGACGTGAAGAACTAGAAAGAAAAGATTTCTGGCGAATGCTGGTGCATTGGGAGTATTCAAAAGGTAGATGTATCCATCAGAAATCTATATTTTTTAACTTTTAATAGCTCCAAAACTTCTGGAGGGATTTACACCAAGGGCCATATGTATGTATGAAAAAATGGCCTTGCGAATCGCAACTAGCGATTTTTAAGAAATTGCTATTTACGAGTCGCAATAGGCCATGAAACAAAATTGCGAATCGAAATTAGCGATTTCTTAAAATTCGCTATTCGTGGTTTGCGAGGCCCATTTACCGAATCACAATTTGCATTTTCGCAATTTGCGATTTTTTACCGAATCAGTAAAAAATCGCAAATTGCGAGAAATTTCGAGAAAGCACACCTGGAGGAGCCTGCAGGAAGTGAGTCATCCCAGGCATTTTCAGGTGCCACACCCAAACCAGCACACTGAGCAACACTCTGAAGGAGGCAGCACACCTGAGCAAGGATGGACACCTCAGCCCAAGGAAAGGAGAAGGGAGAGAGAAAGAGGAAGCTCAAATTCAGCGAGCAAGAGCTTGAGGTGCTGGCAGAGGAGGTGGTCAGGAGCCATGACCGCCTTTTTGGGAAAAGCTCACTCCAGGTGCCGGAGAGTGAGAAAAGGAGACTCTGGGCAGATATTCAATCCAAAATCTGCGCAACTGGAGTGGCACAGCGCCCGGTCGACGAGATAAAGAAGGGGTGGTATGGCGGCGGTCTCGTGTGAAGGAGAGGGTGGCAAGAAGACTGCAGGAGGCCAGGGGCACAGGAGGCGGTCCACCCACAGAGGCACCATCCACCCCATTAGAGGACCTAGTGGAGTCGACAATCCTCCCTAAAGCTGTGACTGGGGTCACAGAGATAGAGATCTCCGGCACATCAAGTACCAGCCAAGGTAAGTGCAATATTGAATTGTAACCCCTTCAGTGCCTTCGGGTTTATACTCTGACAGGAAGGGCATCCCCGACATCCTGGCCGGAACTCAGGCACCAGAGGCAATTTTTGTGTGGGTCAGTGACTGACATATGACCTCCACTCTCTTTACAGGGTTTAAAGCCTGACTTTTTTGGCAGTGACATGGTAACCTGAAGATAACTCTGTAAAAAAGCTCCTTCAATACAGTGTAACACTTAAAGAGGTGGAAAAAGGGAACTGACATCAGCACGCCGGCAAGGACTTCTTATGGCTCCGATGACATCAGACAGAGTCGAATGCAGAGCCATTCCATTGTGACGTCCTCATTGACGTGAAGAACTAGAAAGAAAAGATTTCTGGCGAATGCTGGTGCATTGGGAGTATTCAAAAGGTAGATGTATCCATCAGAAATCTATATTTTTTAACTTTTAATAGCTCCAAAACTTCTGGAGGGATTTACACCAAGGGCCATATGTATGTATGAAAAAATGGCCTTGCGAATCGCAACTAGCGATTTTTAAGAAATTGCTATTTACGAGTCGCAATAGGCCATGAAACAAAATTGCGAATCGAAATTAGCGATTTCTTAAAATTCGCTATTCGTGGTTTGCGAGGCCCATTTACCGAATCACAATTTGCATTTTCGCAATTTGCGATTTTTTACCGAATCAGTAAAAAATCGCAAATTGCGAGAAATTTCGAGAAAGCACACCTGGAGGAGCCTGCAGGAAGTGAGTCATCCCAGGCATTTTCAGGTGCCACACCCAAACCAGCACACTGAGCAACACTCTGAAGGAGGCAGCACACCTGAGCAAGGATGGACACCTCAGCCCAAGGAAAGGAGAAGGGAGAGAGAAAGAGGAAGCTCAAATTCAGCGAGCAAGAGCTTGAGGTGCTGGCAGAGGAGGTGGTCAGGAGCCATGACCGCCTTTTTGGGAAAAGCTCACTCCAGGTGCCGGAGAGTGAGAAAAGGAGACTCTGGGCAGATATTCAATCCAAAATCTGCGCAACTGGAGTGGCACAGCGCCCGGTAGACGAGATAAAGAAGGGGTGGTATGGCGGCGGTCTCGTGTGAAGGAGAGGGTGGCAAGAAGACTGCAGGAGGCCAGGGGCACAGGAGGCGGTCCACCCACAGAGGCACCATCCACCCCATTAGAGGACCTAGTGGAGTCGACAATCCTCCCTAAAGCTGTGACTGGGGTCACAGAGATAGAGATCTCCGGCACATCAAGTACCAGCCAAGGTAAGTGCAATATTGAATTGTAACCCCATATGTGTATGCCCAAAAGCCCCTTAGGAATTAGCAAGTAATGTAAGACATTGTGAGAAGTAGTCCATGCCACATCCTAGAAGCAGCACAACAATGCATTATGGGAGTGGCAGTCCACAACCCATACCTGAAAATAGCACATACAATGTATTTAAGTAGAGCGACACCCAGAGGAACACAACACCCAAAACACAGTGAAGAGAAGTACCTGTACCTTTATAACCATTGTGTGGCCTTACTTGCAACAAACATAACTGACATGCTGCATATTGTCGTTGCAGGTGGGCCAGGCCCAGAAGCCACAGCATCAGCCAGCGTAGGCGAGACTGACACCCATCCAGCCTCTGATTCCAACACAAGTGGGCGTCTCACCATTGTGCCTGTCTGACGCAGGCCCAGGGCACTGCCACTGCCAGAGCTCAGCCTAGACTCAGATGAGCAGCAGGAAGAGCCAATTACACCATCCCCAACAGGCAGACGCAGCCAGATGCAGGAGGCCAGTTGTCAGCAGACCACAGCACCCTGCAGGATGGCGACAAATGCCGGTGCTCAACAGACTGAGGCAGGTGAGGGTCCCTCCTTCTTTGGTGGGCTGGAAGCTGCTATGTTGCAGCAGCAGTGCCTACAAAACAAAAGGATCCTTGGATTACAAAAAAATATGCAGCAACATAACACCAACATGGGGGGGCCTGCATCGCCAGCTTGAGTCCCTCAATTTTAACATAGAACTGCTGCATGAGGGACAGGTGCAGGCATCACAAGACAGCAGAGAGCTCACTTGTGCTGTGCGTGAACTATGCCAGGAGCTGCGCCATGAGAGGGTGAGCCACCACAGACAGGAGCAAAGATTCCTTAACATGTTTGGGGGCTTCTGTCGCTCTGTGAACAGGGTGGCTACTGCAACGTCACTGATTGCATGTCATGCAGTGGCTGCACAAGTGGAGGCAGCACACAGCAGCAGGGATGTGGCTAACGGACTGGTACAAATCACTAATGTGATCGATAACATCCTGGGACAGAGGTCAGCCACACCTAGTGAGCTTGCACTGGGGGACACAGAGGACAGTTCCAGCCTCAGCAGTGTAGCTGTACCAGCATTGGACACCAGACGGCGCAGTGCCAGGCACAGCACTGCCACTGAGGCGGACAATAGAAGGGCCAGTGAGGTAACTGGGCACCCGGCCGCAAAAAATAACTGTAGCGGCCAGAGGGGTAATGTGTTCACTATGACGTAATAGTGCATTACTCTGAACTTCTATTGTCTCTAGTTTTTCTCTTCATATTTTTTTGCTATTCTTAGAACGAACATTACCTGACATTAAGGTAATAAATTTAATTCACTACAGGTACAGTTGTCAGTGCATTTGTGTCATTCATACTTACATCTGAAATGGTTGTGTGTGATGTCAGCACGCCTTTGCCTTCCCTCTGCTGTACTACTCCTGTCTGCTGGCTGTAGGGGTGGTATGGGATCATCATCCTCATCACATTCAGATTCACATATTTCTACAGGTATGCCCCTGGGGGTAGCTATATTGTGCAAGATTGCTCAAGTAGCCACTATTCTACATGTGGTCTCTGGACTGTACTGTAGTGCCCCTCCTTTTGTGGAGGCACAGGAAGCGACTCTTCAGTAGGCCAAAGGTGCGCTCCACCACGTTGCGGGTCGCCCTGTGTGCTGCATTGTATCTCTGTTCAGCAGGTGTTGCAGGATTGAGGTAGGGAGTTATCATGTAGGTGCGAACTACGTAGGCACTGTCTCCTGGAAGGGACAGAGGGTATGATGAGTAACTGAGCTATCTGACATCAGCACGTCATCAATGCGCCATTGTATAGAGGGACAATACCTAGTAGATATCCTTCTCCAAACTCCCCAGCTAGCAGTCTTGTGTGCATGCCGCTATGGCGAAAGATGTACGAATCATGTGTGCTACCTGGGTACCTGGCCACAAGATCAGTTATGATGTAGGAAGCATTGCAAATCACCTGTATATTCATGGAATGTTGGTATTTCCGGTTGCGGTACACATACTCTGATGTACTGGTGTAGTTTGCTCAGCATGGCGTTAATAAATACATTGAAAAATCTGGAGAAGGTACTCTGTGAGACCCCTCCAGCTGCTGCCATGACCCCTTAATAGCTCCCTGAGGCGAGTACGTGGAGGGAGCATAATACCTGCACATGGGTGGGTATGCTGTGAGTCCTTAGTGTTCTGTGCTGTTCAACCTATACCTCTCATATATTTCCTCCTCTGTCAGGTTAAAAAGTGTAATGCGCACTCTGAAAATGCGCTCCTGTCTCCTCCTCCCTCTCCTCAAACCTGCCAAGATCCTCATCCTCCTCGCCATGACGTAGAGTGCAGCCATTGTGGAAAAGAGTCTGAGGCATTCTGGGCCTCTTTATATAGGTTGCACCTGGTTACCACCTGGTTTCACTTAGCGGTATTTTGCATGTGCAAAATGCCATTCTGCGAAAAATCACAATTTGCGATTTTTTGCAGCATTGAATTGCGACTTGGATTTTGTGAATCGCATTTTGCGCCTCGCAATTTCCTACTGGAAATACCGAATCGCAAAATGCGACTCGCAAAACCAGGTCTCAACGAAAAAAATCTCAATTTTTGCGATTTCTTATTTTTGGTCACATTTTTGCACTTGCAAACGCCCGATTTTTGCGATTCGCACCGTTTGTGAGTGCAAAAAAGTTTCATACATCTGGCCCCAAATCACAAAAAACACTCTTTCTGGGTCAAGAGCTAGCTTCTGCCAAATTTGGTGTAATTCCGTCCAGGAGTTCTGGCTGTAGTCGTGTTCAGAAATTTGAAAAATCCCATTGACATAGAATGGTGAAAAGTGTTTTGGGACCCCCCTTTTTTCTCAGCCCCCACTAGACAGATCACCACAAAACTTTCAAAACAGCAGCTGAACTGACTAAAGTATACGTTTTTAAAATTTCACAAAGATTCGCCAAGCGACACCAAAGTTTTTGGCCAAACAAAAAATGCTCTGTTTATGGAAAAAATGGTCCTAACTATAACTAAACAACTGCCAACTGCCAGTAGGATATATATATATATATATATATATATATATATATATATATATATATATATATATAAATAATCACTGAAAAACCCAAAGGTTACAGGGACGTTATAGTTAGGCTCAGATTTCACTCATGAAAAACCATTGAAATCCAGCAGTTATAGTTATTGTTATTTCAAGTAACTATAACTCGCGGCCTAAGGTAACTATGACTCACGTCCCCGCCATGCACATTTTTTTCTTCAATAATTTTCATCGATATTTTTATTCATGTTATAAAAGTTCTCAAGAGTGCTGTAATATCTGAGGTAAATAGCAGAGCATGGGCCGGATGGAAGTTATAGTTACCTAAGGCAGCGAGTTGTAGTTACTTGAAATAACTCTAACGATAACTGCTGGATTTCAATGGTTTTGTTTGAGTGAAGTCTGAGCCTAACTATAATGTCCCGGTAACCTTTGTTTTTTCAGTGAATTTCTAAGTTTAAAAAAATTTATTTCCTAACTATAACATCCCTGCAACCTGGGTGTGTGAGGATGTGTGTGAATGGTTGTGTTGGTGTGTAATGGAGTGTGTGAGTGTGGTGGGTGTATGAGTGCGAGTGTGACTGTCTGTGTGGGTCTGTGATATGGTGTGAGTAGGTGTGTGAGTAGATGTGTCAGTGTCTTTGTGGGTCTATGAGTGGGCGTGTAAGTGGCTGTATGTGTGACGCCGCACAGTGCAGCGGTGCCCAACGTACGGGCTGCGGTCAGATTCGCGGTCCGCATCTCAGACTGCCGTTTCTGTCGCAGGCCGCTTTTCGGGTAGCAACCCCTTTTTGGGCTGCAGCGCAACCTGAAACTGTCTCTGTGGGCTGTTTTGCGCTGCGCCCACAAGTTGCCCCCCTAGTTTTGCTTACCTGTTTTTTGTTGTTTTTGTTCTTTTCTTCTTTTTTCTTTTTGTTTCTTCTTTGGCCATAACTTCTAGGGGTCTGTATTTCCTTCCCTGCATGCAATGCTCCCTACTTTTTATACTACAGCTATTTTCCCATTTACTTCTATGTGGCTTTTCCCAATCCAAGATGGTGTCTTCAAAACTTCCTGCATGTCACTTCCTGTTTGTCAGTATATAAGCACAGTTGGTCTTCTGTTCCTTGCGTTGCAAACACTTCCGTTCTGGTAGTGCTCCTCGCTCCTGTATCCTGTGATTTTGGACTTCACCTGCTTTTCCTTGTCTGCAGTTTTGGTTCCAGACTTTTTGTACCTCACTTTTTCTTTACTTTAACATCTTTTTCGGGAGTTCCTTGATCTGAGGTTTTTCCCAAATTTGTTTTTTTTCCTCTGGGACTCCTTCTGGAGGAGACGGCCTGCTTGGTGTTCCATTATCAGCAGCACAGTGGCTGCTGGAAAGGGTCACCCCTACCTTGGTCCATCCAGAACAATCAAGAAACCTGGTGGTGCCTAGAGACTGGCAGATTACAGTGGTAAGAAGTATTCAATTTGTGACAGTATAGATATGTAAGTTTTTGTGTGGGTGTGTAAGTGGGTGTGTGAAAGCTGTGTGGGTCTGTCAGCGTGTGTGTGTGGTTTTAAGGGTCTGAGTGGCTGCATCGGTGTGTGAGTCTGTGAGTGGGTGTGAGATTGGATTTGTGGAACTGAGTGGCTGCATGTATGTGTGTGAGTGGTTGTGTGGGTGTGTGAGTGAGTGTTGAGTAGGTGTGTGGATCTCTGAGAGAGTGTATGTTTTATTTTAAATTGGGGTCTGGAACCCTGAATCCTTGAGGATCTGGGAGGTTCTGAGGAAGATCCGCAGCTCCTCACGTGGTTAAAAAAAAGGGTTTTGGGCAATTTCTTGCCCATAAGGGGTCCCTCACAGACCCCTCAATTAGTCCCATGGGGGTCAGGGTACCTCTACCCTGACCCCTTCTATCACTTTTTATCTTTATTTTCCCCACTGGGAACTGAGTCCGGATGAACAAAATGGTGACAGCAACTTTCCTCTTAGTTTCACGACACTGCTGTTGGCGGATGGATTCGCGAATCCAAGGAGCATCCTCGTCCCAATATATACAAATTCAAATTTTCTTTATTAACTCAAAAACGACTGAATGGATTTACACCAAATCACAAAAAGGTAGCTTTGTGGACCGAGAGCTAGCTTTATGCCAGATTTGGTGTAAATCTGTCCTGCAGTTCAGCCGCTATTCCTGTTAGAAATTGTACAACATATCCACGACGCAGGACTACACATCACAGCCCGCAGCTCCTCAGAACTGCCACTGCTTGATGCATCTCTATGCAGGACATCATATCACCACCGCAGCTCCTCGAAACCACTGATGCAGGATTCATCTTTATGAATGGACCTTGCATTGCCACCACAACTACACGCAAGGCCCTTGAATCGCCTTTGCTGCGCAATGCCTTCTTGATGCGGGACTTTTGCTGCGTAATGCCTCCTTGATGCGGGACTTTACATTGCTCTGCAACCTGGATTTAACATCCTTTATTCAGTAGGCATAGGGTGATCCCTGTAGCTGGCCCACCCTCTATTGCAATCAGCCTGAACTTGTGACTTTGTCCCAGTATGGCACAACCAGATAACCTCAGTTGATGCTTTGTGCTTCTAGGCACAGTTTTTACCTACAACCTCAAAATTGAATATCTATGGTTCTACTTAATGGATTTTTGTCGTTCTGGTGTCAAATAATTTACTCTGTTTTTCTAAATTGGTGTGGGGTTTCTTGTTTTGCGTTTTCCCTTCATTACTGTTTGTGTGCTGCATACTTTACACAATGTCTCTAAGTTAAGCCTAACTGCTTTTGAGCCAAACTACTGGAGGGTTAAGCACAGGTTAATTTGAGTTATGCTTGTGACATCAACCTGACAGAAATGTTGGCTTCCCCTTGAGTAGGAATTCACCCCCTCACATTTCTTACACTATAACTATAGAATTTCTAAGGTGTGTGTAGCTTAAGTTGGTTTTAAATACAAATGAATTTTCTAACTCTAACTTATAATTAACCTTTGTTTTTCATTGAATTTCATTGTTTTTATAAAAATATGTTTGAGAGCATCCAGTGTTGTTTCTTATGTTATTAATTTAATTATTTTTTTGGTATGGCAGTACTTTTGCGAATCTTCAAAGTTCATTATGATCGTCAGCGCCATCTGCATCACCGTTTTGTGTTCATTAGTGTTTCCTTGAAGTACTGCGGTACCCCTGTAAAACGTTAAAATCATATTAAGACCAAAAATGTCATTCTTATTTCAAAAATGGAATCTGGGTTTCATTGCTGGTTATGTTTTTTTAATAGTATATGTGTTAGTATTGTCACTGGAGGTTGTGTTTGTGAACTAAGCAGGAACTGTGATAGTACCGCTTAGAACCTTGTCAACTGTAGGAAGCACAAACTGTCAATCCATCATTGATCGCCATTTGTGTTACTCTACTATGTCATAATTTAGAACATTTACAGTTGAAGAGGATCATATGGTAGTAGTCATCATAAAACAATGGGGGAAATCAAATCAATTGGATTGTAAAAAAAAAAACCTAGATGCAACGCATGTCCAACTGTTAATATATCTATGTAATTTCTTATATGTGAATGCATAGAAGACAACAATAATTACAGGAGATTTTTATAAATGTCATCACCCATGCCAGGCCACATAATGACATATCTCCTAAATTATTTGACTAAAAGTCAAAAGTATAATTTTTGTGTTACAACAATGATAACATCGTAACTTAGAAGTTTTGATGGAAAAATAAGAAGGTAACTGTTTTTTTAAATTTTTAGGAAGTCAATGCTTAAACATAAGAGTAGTATCATTACATTCTGTCCAACCTTTGTTATTCTTTAAGCAGATTGTGTAGTGTCCGGAAGGAGTCAGAAAGTGATAGAAGAGCCTGAAGCAGGAAGATCAGCAGTGGCTACATCATTGTCTGCTACAACACCTTCAACTTCTTCAGCATGATCAGCACCTTCACCACCACCTGCTGCATCTGTCCCTCCAGAAGCACCTTCTACTTCTTCTGCTCTATTAGCACTTTCACCACCACCTGGGACATCTGCCTCTGCATCAGTAGCTGCTCCTGGTACTGCACTGCCAGTACATCTGTTGAGGCAGAATAGATAAATTAAAGAGCAATATGGCAGTACTGCAACATACAGTCTCCTCTGCCATATTGTCATTGTTGGAGGAGCGCAAGATATGACAATACATAGGGAGCTTGTCATGGCTCGCTAGTGTCCTCCCTAACAGCTTTCGTTTTTTTTTCCTTTGCTGTCCTGTTTCCTGTTAAAACGTTTTTTTGTTGGTTGGTCATGTTGACCTTTGAAAAAAATGAAAACTTCCAGAATTTTTTTCCAGAACTAACCAAATATCTCAAACGATAAAGAGCTTGTGCAAATATTAATCATATTGTTTTAGGTATTAGAAATACTGCATTGCTATTAGTATGGAGATAAATGGTAAGTGTAAAGTGATTTAAACATCTGTCTAACGATGGCTTCATAGAAGATGGTAAGTTATTAACAGACTATTACACAGATTTTTGATAGTATTTCATAAATATAACACAAAGTCAATCCATCGTTGATCACCATTTGTGTTACTCTACTATGTCATAATTTCGAACATTTACAGTTGAAGAGGATCATATGGTAGTATTCATCATAAAACAATGGGGGAAATCAAATCAATTGGATGGTAAAAAAACATAGATGCTCTGCATGTCCAACTGTTAATATATCTAACTATAACATTCTTATATGTGAATGCGTAGAAGACAACAATACTTACAGGAGATTTTTATAAATGGCATCACCCATGCCAGGCCACATAATGACATCTCCTAAATTAACTAACTAAAAGTCATAAGTATCATTTTTGTGTTGCAACAATGATACCATCGTAACTTCGAACTTGTGATGTAAAATAAGAAGGTAACTGTTTTGTACATTTTTAGGCAGTCGATGCTTAAGCATAAGAGACATTATTACATTCTGTCCAACCTTTGTTATTCTTTAAGCAGATTGTGTAGTGTCCCGATGCTGAGGTCTCCCCATAGTGGAAAATTATGACAATAGTAGTATAAGTGCATCCTGAAATAGAATAGACGATTGAGAAGCAGTAAATGTAGAAGTATTTATTTTTCTGTTGTTCACAGTACATCTCTGAATCATAAAAACTACATATATGGTTACCATTGTTAAATTAAGTGTGGAGACAAGTTCTGATTTAGACATAAGTTGTTTTGTGAATATTTAGATATTAAATTGTTAAATGGACTACATTTTTACTCAGGTATTGGTAGATATCTAAATCTCTCAAAGTTTGTAACATTGGTGCATGAATGTAGACAACTGAAGCATTCATGTTTCCCAGAGTAGCTTATGCCGCACAGTTCAGTAGCTATTATTTCTAGAACAGCCATAGAGACTTCATGGGCATTTTGTTGTTCATTGATAGAAAACTGACCAGCCCTTCTACACATATCTGCTGTGTCTCTTATGACACTTGTAGAGTGGCGTATGTGGTTGTCTTAGACAATCTTTCCATGAAGATTTACCAACCTTTTGAAAAAACATTGACCTACATGCTGGTGGATCATTTCTATGACAATTTGGCAGATTCCAGTTAAAAAAGAAGACTAAAAATTATATTGCTGCACCAATTTATACCATTCTGATTTTGAAACTGATGTCATGTAATTTCCGTGTGTTTGGTTTTCTGTTTTTATTTAGCTACTTCCTATTCTTCTTTGTCATTGTAGTTTGTTTAAATTTTCCTTTAGAAAGGCATTTTAGGTTTTAACAAATTGGGATATTGTCCAAGATGAGGAGCGTATCTGTTTAACAAACAACTGTATTCAATTACACAGTTACTGTCATCGATAATTCTTGTATCATCGAAACTGGTGATATACTATTCTGTATGTTTTTTAACTCAAGATAGAGCAACGTATGCCATACTCTCTTTTAATACTACTGCTGACCCAATGTTAATGAGTGCAAAATCTAAATTTAGCTCTTGTGTTTTGTGTATTATTACCACATAAACCAAAAAAAGAGGAAACTGTTCTCTATGAATATAGAAATCTTTCAGAAGTAAGAAGTAAGAATCTTGCTGAACATCTGGAGATATGTTTTTGCTGTTTTAATGTGGTGACATTTGACCACAATTGACTGTCTTCTCTTTTTCCAGATGTAACAAAGTCCACTACAAATCCCTTGGCTCCATTTACAAGTCCTTCTGCCTCATTTAAATTTCAAAATAAAATTATGCAACAATTCTTACATAACTATAAATCTCCAATCCCGCTGTACGTAAAACTGATTTTTCTATCCTTTGTAACTTATTAGCTAAAGTTTTGTTTATAAGTATCTATAGCCTGTGATACTTCACTGTATATTTTTACAGGTGTAGCATTTCAATGTTTAGTTGAGCACATTCTTCTGCAGTTAGAATTAAACAAACAACCAGTTGTGATTTTGAAAGAAGGTAAAGCATAACCTCAGGAGGTAAATGAAGGTTAGGAAATAACTTCCCTGTATTCCATGTCCTTAACACAATCTTTGCTTCATTTATTACAATGCCAAGGTAAATGTCTTCCAATATCTTGGCATATTCTTCATCAATAACTTGCCTCATATTTTGTGTTAATTCTCTATATGTGAAACACAAACAAATGGTGGCATTGCCTATACTTCCCAAACAATTGTGAGTTTGTTCTTGCAAAACACAAAGCCATGCTTGCCTTCAAACAGCACATCATAAGATGTTTTGAGTATCTTCTACATACAAAGAGGGACAAACACCAAATCAAACCTAGTCAGTTTTTTAAAGACTCTACCAGGTTCTTGGCATATTTCATTATTTAATTTTAAGAATTCTAATTTATCATGCTCCACAGATAGTAAGAGCTACTGCAAATGCTACTAAGTTAGAAAAGACTCAAACAGTGACAGTATCAGCACTCCTTTGCAATCATAAAATGTCTTCCACTTTTCATTTAAATATGAAGTATGACGATGCAGCACTGTATTGTCCTGATAGTGTTCATTTTTCAACCTATGGAAACAACATTTTCATTTCAAACATAAAACCTTGGCTTGTCAAACAGATATAAATAAGTTTATTTGAAAAAAAAACAAAGGCACTTTTAAGAGCTAGCCTATATTATGTCTACTTTTATTTTGTCATATATAATTTTTTTTAAACATTTTAATAGGTACTGAGGTACTCTCAAGATACTTTTGCAAAATTACAACTGTACATTGTAAGCCTTTTTTAAATTACATATAAATCAATACAAATAATTTCCCCTAGCTCTATCCACTTTGCTAAACAGCCTCATTTTTCATAGAAATTACAAAAATGGTAGTGAGCTATATTTCATGTACAAATAAAGACAAAGGCTGGTCTAAATAGTATGGCTGTCTTTTAATTTTGCAAAGGCCTTGACTGACCAATAATATTGTGTTTTGTCATCGCCAAGTCATATGTTATGCGGCAAACGTAATACGGTATACTGTGGTCCAATATATCAGTAACTTTTTGGCTCTTATTACTTAAAAATAACTGAACAAATTCAGATCAAACTGGTCTTCCACACCATAATCTATATTCCTGCCAAATTTCATGTAAATTCATGTAGCCATTTTGACGCTATGTCTATCTAAAAAATCTATGGAAAATACATTGGAGGAAAAATCTGTTTTGGGACAACCCCCTTTTTTGCTTTGCACCCCCCCTCAACTAATCACCACAAAACTTTGCATTACCACCCAATGTAGAAAAGAGAATAGGTCTGCAAAGGTTTGTGGGGATTCAAATGGTGAGAAAGTTATTACCAAGTAAAAATCTGAGGAATTCCTATCTCTCGCAAATCCTAACTATAACTACAGAATGCTTACAGTTTTACATATTTATATAGTTGAGTGTGGGGAGGGCCAATGACTCACAAGAGGTAAAGCCCACGTTAAGGTGTGTGTCTGAGCATCCGAATATTGTGGTACCAAAACTGTTAACAAAGTTCCCAGATCCTTTTTTTATGTTTCCATGACTCATGA
Source organism: Pleurodeles waltl (assembly GCF_031143425.1). Lineage (NCBI taxonomy): Eukaryota > Metazoa > Chordata > Amphibia > Caudata > Salamandridae > Pleurodeles > Pleurodeles waltl. The sequence goes on along the minus strand of NC_090444.1, from coordinate 218,703,919 downwards.
ATCATCAGATATGAATCCCACAACTCTGATTACTTGCTTAAAAAAACAATGGGGGTGTGGCCAAGATGGCGGACTAGTAGGACGTGCTTTCAGTCCTCTCCATCGCCATGTAGAGCACTTTGATGGCACTAAATGGGGGACCTGCCTCCTGTGACACCTCCCTGAACTGAGCAGTGGCTCCGGGGATTGAGTTTGCTGCCTACTAACTGGAGGGAGCCCAGGGAGGACCGGGACAGTGGCCCCAAGTTGGTGGGAATGCTCAGACCACACAGAGCAGCCGAAGGTTCAACTGGCGCCACCACGAGGATAGTGGCTGCCAGAAACAGAGAGCAACTCTGAGGAGTGAAAAGACTCCCTACCACCGCACAGGAGGGCCAACCTAGCACTGAAGCAGACCACAATACGCCCAGAGGAGCTAGCGGCCGAAACAAGGCAGAACACAAATGGGAGAAAGGGAAAAGCCTGGAGCCTTATAGCAGGCCCAAAGCACAGACTGAAGATGAGCCCGGTGCGATGCATCCCTTGGGTCCAGTAGACCTGACCCGCGCACCCCACCTAACCCAGAGACTGAGAGGTGAAACCAGCAACCACTGCATGAGATGCCGCTCACGCACCCAGTGACAGAGGTATCCCAGGTTGGCTGCGAGCCACCAACAGAGAAGAGGCTGCCTATCGCCATTTACCCTGTGACCCACGGGCCCCAAGAGGCCCAGAGAAAGACGTGGGCTGATGTAGGCGGGCCCCAGACCCTACAGTGAGGGAGACCACTTGAGAGCAACCACGCGAAGGCAGCAAAGCACCTGGTGCACGACCACGGAACACAACACAAGCCCATCATTATGACATCACCCAGCGGCAGGAACGAGCGTGAGCACAGTATACTGTTTCCACTGGGGCCTGTGAACCTTTCCTGCTTCGTTGGCCCTGTTGAAGCTCACCCAGCATCACTCAGAGTGGCTGGCAGGCCACAACTGATCAGGCTGCTTCCCGGTCTCCCAAGGCCCGTGACACCCTCCAGCGGAGCTCACCTCCCGACCAAGCCTAAGATTCCTCATAGCATGCGGTGAACGTCCCTGCCCTGACTAAACATTCAGTCCATTTTGCATGAACATTGGCCCTGGGGGCACTTCTAGAACCCCCTGTAAAGGGGTGAAAGCCGCTGACATCACTGGGGGGGCACATAGACTAACACTGTATGTAGCTCATATCATGACATACGTTTGCACCGGAAGTGATGGAAGGGGCACTTGCCTGGCCAGGGCCACACTTACAGTACACATAGCCCCCTGCACAGATCTGAGGCTTGCACCTTCAGAGGGGAGTTCTTCTCCAGCAGCAGACTTTGACAACCAATGTCGACCCTGCCCTTGACCCAGGCCTCAGGCAACACGTGGAATAAACATGTCAGTTGCATGAACCAAAAAAAAAGGACCATCAAGGACATGCTGATGAAACAGCACCTGGGACCGGGTGGAGACGGCACCTCCCAGCAAACCCAGTAACAAGCCTGGACAGCGGGGAGCTGGAGGGCCTTGTCACCGGAGTATTTCTGGAAGCGCAGTTCGCCTCCTTGAGGAACAACCTTCAAACAGGCAAAAAGGACCGTCCCAGGAATTGAAATCTTTTGCAAGGATATTGATGCCCTTGGGGAGAGGGTCTCTGGCTTGGAGAACCAAGCGACAAACAGAGGGAAAGAGATCGAGCAGTTACAACAGAAAATCCTATGCCTCAGGGACTAACAAATAGACCTCCAAGCACATGCAGAGGACTTGGAGAACTTGTCCAGAAGGAATAATATCCACATCTGTGGAGTAGCCACCGGGGTGAGAGAGGATAACCTAAAGGCCTATGTCCAAGCTCTTTTCACGCAAATCCTGGAATCTACGTTTGACTCCACCATTCAACTGGACCACACGCCTCCTGTGGATGTCTTGACATGTGACCCGAGTTCCCGGTGAAGGAACAAATCCTCTGCAGGGCCAAGGAACAACATCCCCTCTGGCTCAGGGGCCACTCTGTCACACTTTATCAAGACCTCTCCGCTTTAACCTTACAAAAATGCAAAGACTTCCGCCCTATAATTTCTTACCTATGGGAGCACAATGTCGCGTATTCGTGGGGTCACCCCTCCCTTCTTTTCTTCCGGTGGGACGGGAGGCTTCATCAGCTTCCCTCTCTCAAGGTGGCAAGAGAGCTCCTGGGGATCACGCGGACTCCGGTGGGGTCTCCCCAGCCTCTACTGGATAAACTGGGCCCATGAAACACGGCAGAGGATGAAAGGAGTCCCTGGCTTCTGGTGGCTTTCGACCAAACCCCGAAACTATCACGCAAGAGCAAAAAGCCACCCCGGAATCGTTATCCCAAGACCCTGACAAATGAGACCCTTCCTGTGCCCTATTTGCTGACATTGGGTGGGGGGAAGAGCAAGAAGAGGGGGACCACCACATACCTGGAGGATCGATGATGTCCAAATGCTGCCAGACCCATGACCCTGCTCTTGGAAATACTACTGGCTCTCAGGCAAGACATTATTCTTGTTGAAGTTGTGTTACTTTGTTCACGGGGAAGAGTACTCAAGTTTACACCTAGACTCCGCATGTAGACCTCCTAACACACCTGCTGATAATGCAGCCCCCAGACTCCATAGTGACTTTTGGGAAGACTCTACCAGAGTCAAGCATCCTCTTATACACACACTTTATGCCTCCCACACATGATAAACTACAAATAGTTTGTATCAATGCCAAGGGGCTGAATTATCCAGTCAAGCAGAAGGCTCTCATACCTTACCTGGAGCACATAGGGACTGACATATGCCTAATCCAGGAAACCCACCTGGTCTCGTCCGATTGGCACCACTTAAAATCTTGCTTGTTCCAGCACCAACTATTTTCATCCGCTCCCTCTAAGAAAGCGGGGTTGGAGATACTAATATCCAGCAAATTCCAAAAGGCTATAGGTCCAAAGGTAGCAGAAATCAGAGGGAGGCTCTTGGCCTATCAACTTAAGTAGGGGACTAGTCCTTGATAGCGGGGACCCTGTATGTCCGCAACGTGTGCTGGGAATCCTTTCTTTGGAGAGCGATAACAGACACGCTACATTCCCCTTGCAGACAGATTCTACTGGGGGGTGATTTCAATATGATCTATGATTATGAGATGGATCAACACCACAGCTACGGGGGAGGGTATGGGGGTACCAGGGATGAAACACTGGCTGATGGTCTTTGACCGCCACGATATTTGGAGGACACAAAATCCCACAACACAAGCCTACACATTTTGTTTGCATGCACAAAAGACCTAGGCTTGATTAGATCTCTTCCTGGGGACACAAGAGGTGCAGGATATGGTCAGTGCAGTAGCCATAGTGCCCTGCTCACTTTCAGACCATGCAGCACTAACAATGAAGCTGACTATCCCACCACACGGTCTACTCGTCTGCCTAGGCGTTTGCGCACCACACTCCTACACAAACCTGAAGGGATATGCCAGATACAGAAAGCCCTCAAAACCTTTCTAGCAACGAACAACAGTGGGCACATGCATTTCAACATTATGGGCAACATTGAAGGCGGTTATACGGGGGGGAGTTAATAGCTACCTCTTCTTCGGACATCAAAGCCTGCAGGGAGAAACAGAGGTCCCTGCAGGAATGGGTGATGGAGCTGAAGCAATTACACCAACGCACAGGGGCCAGAGGATATGGCGGCAGTTGAAAGCCGCCAGGAAACAACTGGCAGGGTTAGACATGGACCAAGCACAGTGTGCGCTACTGCGTTTCAAACACATCTTCTATACAGGTAATAACAAATGTGGCAGACTGCTGGCCAACAGACTTGGGGCTCACCATCAGGCTACACGGGTGGCGGCCCTGGAAGGTGAGGAGAGGGAGATGCTCACAAAGGATACATACATTGCGGCCCGCTTTTAAAAATTCTATGCCAGAGGTCTTCAAACTGGGGGGCGGGCCCCCCTAGGGGGGCCTGAAGTGATCCCAGGGGGGGGCCCAGACTCTGGCCAAATAAATATTATACAGATAAAAGGCCTTTGTTTTAAGCAGAAGCATGTTATTGCAGTTTTAAAAGGGTAACAGTACTTAACTGCAATGTTTAAATAGGTTTAAACATATTTAAACACTGCCATGTTTATAAAATAATTGTGAAACATTCTGAGGGGGGCCCAATGATTTTTATTTTTCAACTGGGGGGGCGCGGCATTAAAAAGTTTGGAGACCTCTGTTCTATGCTGATCTATATGCGGCCCAATCCCTGCTGGAGCCTACACCATCCCGGTATTTCCAAGGTTTCAGTACCCCAATTGACCCCAGAGCAGGTACTGGAACTAGAAGGGCCGATCCGCATAGAAAAAGTAATTTCGGTCATGGGCCGGCTCAAACTCCATAAATCCCCAGGCCCAGACGGATTTACAGCCAAATTTGAGAAAACCTTTTGCATGGCCCTGGCCCCAATATTAATCAGGCTATTTAACTCCTTTACGGGACCTGAGTCGATCTTGTCGGAGCTGACCAAGGCCTCGATTACAGTCCTCCCGGAGCCCGGTAAGGACAAAAGCCAATTCGGGTCCTACTGACCCATTTCCCTTCTTAATGTCAATTTTAAGATCTTCACAGGTATATTGGTGGCACGCCTGAATCTGCTTATGCCAGGCCTAATTGCTGCAGATCAGGTCGGAGTTACACTAAATAGACAATGCCCTGATAACACCAAGAGACTCCTTCACCAGAACAACAGATAAGGCACAGAGGTCAACCTGTCACGCTCCTCTCTATAGGTGCTGAAAAGGTGTTTGATTGGGTCCATTGGCCTTATCTGATGACAACCCTGGCACACTTTGGCAAACATTTCTGCACCTGGATACTTAGCTGCTATAACTGCCCCATGGCCACAGTGCAAATAATGGGCTTTCTTCGCCCACCTTCCCTATCCAACGGGGCACGCAACATGGTTGCCCCTTGTCCCCACTGTTGTTCGCATTGTACATGGAGCCATTTGCTCAGCAGATAAGCAACAACCCAGATATCACGGGGGTCCATTTTGGAGAAGACGTACACACAATCAGTCTCTACGCGGACGATGTGCGGGTGACCTTGGACAGTCCTGTCATTCTCCAACCAGCGTTCCTCCTGGAAACAGACAGATTCAGTGCAGAAGCGGGCTTCTGCGTTAACATCCAGAAATCACAGCCCCTTAACCTTCCCATTCCCCGAGCCCAGGTGGAGCAGCTCTCCCAAAGCCTCCCAATACAATGGTCCGACCAAGCGATCACATATCTTGGCATCCAATTGGTAAAATCACTAGATAGCACAATACCTCTTAACTACAGGTAACTTTGCCAACAGATGATCAAGGACATAGCGTAGTGGCGCTCCTGCCGCCTCTTGTGGCTGGGCAGGATTGCCGCAATCAAGATGATGATCCTGCCACAAATCCTGTTCTTGTTCCAGACCCTCCTAGCAGCTCCCCACCGAGTACCCTTCAGTTCATGCAGCGGGCACTTCAGGACTTCATATAGGCGATGCAGGATGAAGAGACCTGAGCCACCACCCACTGGCGGAGGGCGGCCTGTGTATACCCAATCTCCAACTCTACTTCCATACAGCCCAGCTTCGCTATCTGCTGGAATGATTCCGGACAGAGTGAGAAAAGCATTGGCTGTTCATGGACAGGGGGTTTGCCGGCATGCATCTCAGGAAGGTCCCTTCCTAAAGAAGTACCAGAGGCCCAGAAGCCAAAACTTTTCCCCTGTCACAGGCACTCTCCTGCGAGTGTGGGACGTGATAGCTACACGCAGGGCTGTGACTACCCTACCCTCACCTCTCACACCCGTGATAGACAATCCGGACTTTAATCCAGGCATGGACCAAACTACCTTTCACATCTGGAGTGAGGCAAGTTTTCGGCCAATTCTTTGATGAGGAGGGTCCCATCCCCTTCAACAGCCGGAAAAATTCCTAAGACATACCTGAAACAGAGTGCCTATATTATATGCAGGTGAGGCACTGGCTTACCAATCCCACCAACTGAACCACAGAAGGCCGTCCCATGATGGCATTTGAGCAGTGGCTCGTGACGAAACCGAACGGTAAGCGCCTTATCATGGAACATGCTGTTACACTTTACACCTGCCCCTAAATCCCCTAACCAAACCCACTGGGAACAAGAAATCGGCAGGCAGTTCACACCTAAGGAATGGAGCGAGATTTACTACTGATCATAAAACACGGCCAGTAACATGGCGTATGTGTAGACAGCAACTAAAATCACCTCCTTTTGGTACCTCACACCTGTCCAACTGCTTAGGGGCAACCCTATGTGTAAACCACACTGTTGGCGACATTGTGGCCAACCGGACACCTTACTGTACATACTGTGGGAATACCCTACACTGGCCCCCTTCTGGGATGCGGTACTGACCTATATTGATAGCTACCTCAACACCACACTACCTGGCTTTCCGGCCTATATGGTGCTGGGTTTACCGAATGTCCTCATGTTTCCACCCAAATCCCATAGAGGGAGGCAAATTAGCATAGCCCAACACATTTGCTATGGCTGCAACGACTCTAGTACGTACTGGGGATGAAGAAATTATCCTTAGAGTTAGCTTCCCAGGGGGACATGTATCAGGACCTATGGAAACCATACATAATGCTTCTATCAAAAGATTTTCTGGAACTGACGTGACCCAAAAATCTGCGGCTCCTCCGCCTCCAGGAGGAATGACTCAGACCCCCACTGACGCAAAGACTTCGTTACCAGCACTCACATAGCACCATAACGGAAGTTGAAGTTCAAAGCCAGCAGGAGTACCCTGGGGTTTATGGGTGGGAGGGGTGTTGGGGGGGGGGGGAGTACTGGGGGACGTTACGTGTTCCATTACTTCATTTACACCTTACATTAAACGTAGCATCCATCTGCTCCCCACCGGCCATTGGTTGTAGGTGGGTGTATGTGTAAGCGTACTTTCTAATATGCTCAATAAAAAAAGAGTAAAACCATTTAAAAAATGTACGCAAAAGGGGTCCCTTGACTATGGCCTGGAGTCAGGGCGGTTGTCATATATGGTCTTTCTTTCTCTTGCAGCATCTATCAGCTCTCAGATCCATAAATGATGACAGGAGCACAAGGGTCCTTCATCTAGTCAGATCTCTCTTTTTCTAAAATTGCTGGACTCACAAATTGTTTACAGATTCCAAATAGCAGGATTATTCAAAAGTTTTAACCCTTTAATGCGCATTCTGTAACTTTTTTATATGCTTATTTCTCAAAAGCTATTCAACAGCTTTACACAAACCTAAAAAGGATGAACTTCTCTGTAAAGCTCTTCTTTCATACCAAGCTTGGTGTAACTCTGTTCAGTCATTTGGGCTGCAGATGCAAGTAATATTTCCTATGAGAGCTAAAATGGGAAATCACTTATTTTGTTACCCGCTTCTTAACTTTTTCCCATAGACGACTGATGAATGTTCGACTGCTATGAACAAAACAAATATTCAGCAAAGTCACAAGTACGAAAACACATTTAGCTTGATAACAACATGGTGGTCACAATGAGTTATGTGTTGTGTGCCTAACTAACCATTATTGGCACATTTCAGTGGTTTGAGTGTTTGTACCTTAAAGAGAACTCAATTTTTAACCGTGGCGATACTTGGTTGCGTTGAAAAAATGCAGTGGTATAAAATAAATATTCACAAGGAAACATGAAATATGGGAAATAGTTCACACTTCTCTATGAAATACGGATTTCATCATCCTAAAGACAGGCCCAAATCACTCTGCAGAACTTTAACGTTGCCAGGGATACTGTGATTATGGTAAATGACGACCAAATTAAGAAGCAAAGTTATCTAAATTTTGGGCCATGAATGCAAATTGTGCAGCCCATTCTCTGTATTTCAACAAGAGTGCCTGCATAATTACCTTACATCATATCCATTTGTTAGCACCACATATTGATGTAGAAAGTGTATTATTATGTAAAAAAATATAACTTCTTCTAAATGCCGTTTTTTAACGTAAAGAAACAGCAGGCCTTGTATGGAAACACAAAAGAGGGAAATTCTGAATGTCAGCATTGGCGAAATTACAAGTAGTATTGTCCATATCAAGCAAAACCTTATAAAATCATTAAATAAAAAATAAATAAGTACAAACTGAATTACTGCTTCTTGACTGCCAAAGGGAGCCAGCATTTCTTATCACATAACTTTCTATATGCAACAAGTCCAAAACATTATTAAAAGAAGGCATTACAATTGTTTTAAAAAATACAACCATTCTTATGGCAATTAAAATATCAATCTCACATTACCAGATAAAATAAATAGACAGGGTGACAAATTAATTAAGGGAAATTTCACAAAACATAAAAAGAAGTGGAAGAAGTCTATGCACACTGCATTATTTATATTCCATTCTAAAGATGTTGTGGGGGAGATCAATGATGTTTTCCAAATGCAGTAGGGAAAAAAAAAGGAATTAGTGTATTGGGAAAAACTTTTGAGGGTCCAGTGCTTTTTCCTGATTTTCCCAATGGCGTAATGGCCTGCTTCAGGATAAACCATTAAATGTGCCTGCTTAAAATGATGATTAGATTCTCCCAGACCAGTTAGAAGAAAAGAATTTACCAAAGCCCTCTCTATGTTATACCACTCAAAACACTCCTGAAAACCTATAGGGATCTTAAAATCTGCACTATAAAAGCTTCTAAAATAGGACAGGGTGAAACCACTTTTAGCAAGGGGCAATATAACTATACCACAGGAACTTTTTATCACCCCACAAAAAATGTGTGAGTGTTTGGCAAGAGTGTTGGTACCATTTTTTATATTTAGACATGGGAAGGTAGAATAAGTTAAGAGAGGGTGGTGTGGGTGGGAAGCAGGGCACAATTTTCTTGTGTTTGGGCCGGGGGTGGAAGATAAATGTAGATGGTGGTGGGTGGCAGGATACTGTGTGGATTTTGTTTAAAATTTGGGATGGGGAGAGGGTTGTAATCCTGAGAGTGATGCGGGTGGGTGTCAAGTTGTGTATGGCTCTTTAATTAGTCATTTAATGATGAACTCTTCTTATGAGCAGGGGAAGGGCCTATGTGTGCATACATAACATTAACATTAGATAAGGCCTAACTGTGAATAAGGGGATGTGTTTTTTTTTTCTTTTTCTTCCCTTGTATAGCCTGATATCATTTACAACACTTTAGTGAAAATTATCTCTGGGATTCATAGTTACCCTGTCAGAAACTCCAAAAGCCAGACTCCATTTTGAGCACGTTAAATTAGCCTATATGTTGTACCCTACTGTTATTTCTCAAGGACTCTTTATGAAATTTAACGAAAACTGTATGACGGTTGTATGACTGATGTGGTTATTTGGGCTCCGTCCACAAACTTGAAGACAAGAGTAGGCACTTAACAGTACTTCATATCTATGAGTTAACACATTTCTGCTATTTCTGGTGTAACAAGGTGCTTACACTTTCACGATCATAGGGGCATATGAGAAAACTACAAACAGGATGCTGTGTAGTTTTAAAAATACGATATAAATGCTTTTGGAGTCAGAAGTCCTTAAACATGGCAGGAGTTGTCGGCCTCCAGTTACTTGCTTATACACAATGTAAAGAAGAGACTTGTTAAACAAGAGTGACAACCAATGTAAACTTTGGTGCTCAATCTCATGTGTAAACGTTATCCAGCTTCACAGAACATCAAACAGACAGCATCAAATTGGTCTATGTTAGTACATAGGCTTGGAACACCATAACACATGTTCAGTTATCTAAGAACATCTCAGCAGAAAGCTTGGAAGCAAGAGAATTCCCTGTGTACATATTAATTTGCTTATAATACACAGGGAAGTTTTAGCACCTGCACTCTGACATTTGCCACCAGTTTAGGGTCATTTTACCTTTGTTCCCTCCAGCATATCTAGAATTACAGAAAGCAGTGAGGCCTTCTATCCGAGTTTATATCATTCACCATGGGCACCCAGTTCCCACTTGTGTTTGTGTTTGATGAATGTTTTGCTCTGCATCTTTTGTGTATTGTTTTTCGTTTCAAGTCATCAACAATGTTTAGGCTAGAGTCCTTTGCTTCCAGTAATGATTTAGTGGTGGGTGGGGTCCTCGGATTCCAATAATGATTCAGTGGGGGTCCTCGGGTTCAAGTAATGATAAAGTGGGGTCCACAGAAGTCAAAAGGTTGGGAACCTCTGCAAAAAGCATACAAATGATGGATGGAATGCTTTAATTAAACTCATCCACTGGTAATTACTTGGGCTGCATCCCAGTCCATCATTATTTTGTACACCATGCCACCTCAGTTTGGAACCAGCTGTATGCAAATAAGTATTGACTCTGCTCCAATGGGAACAATCCAGCCTGAACTGCCAAGCCAGGTGCTCCCTGAACCAGAACACAAGCAAGCCAGGACCAGTTTCACCCTTGTTATGGGCTCATCTGCCAGGGGTACAGCTTGGTTCCAGTAACACTGTGCTGGTGACCCATGTCTCGGTATACAGTTCCACTTAGGGTGACATACTAAAGTATACAAAAAGTGATGGATGAAGTGTGTGAATTAATCTTAGCCACTGGTAATTAATCAGCAAGCATCCCAGCCCATTGTTATTTTGCACACCATGCTAGCTCAGTTTGGACCCAACTATACGCAAATAAGTCTTGACAATTCTTCAATAGGAAGTCCATACCTAACTGCCAAGCTATCCTCCCTGAACCTGACACAAGCAACAAAGGCCCGGTTTCGCACAATCTAGCTGAATGAAATGAGTGGAGTGAGTCGTTAGAGAATGAAGTACGGGTTTGGTCAAGTAGTTAAGGATATATTTGGTGTGTTTACTCCCCTATTGGTGTGGCTTTGAATGCACAGATTAGTAATGTACTTGGTGGATCATTTGGCTACTAATACCACATGTACATTAAAATGATGAGGGAATGGTAGCCATTCTTGCATTAGTTATATAAAATAGACTTGCATTAAAAATATTATGGAAGAGAGGTGGTGTTTGCTGTGTATTTAAGGTTCAGCAATGCTGTAGGTTTGTGCCAGATAATAGCATACAATTAATGAATATGTTAAAAATAGACCTTAAAAAGGACATGAAGCTGAAACTTTAGGAGACTAGTGTATGGGAGACAGTTGGTTCATGGTTCAGTAAGATTGGAAAGGGCATTGCACGACTAGAGATTGGTTTGGTGATGTGGGTGGTGGTTGCTTAAAGACATTACTAATCCCAATAGTTATATTTATGCTATTATTGGTCTATTTGTGATTTTTTTTAAAGGAATTATCTGTTTTAAGGGAGGTCTAAAACGTAGATTAGAAAGAAAGACGACAAAGAACCGGAAAAGGAAAAGAAAGGAGCCTGAATTCAACCACCTCAAATCAAAGATGCAGGAGGAGCTGAAAACCTTGGAGAATATTAAGCTAAATCAAATATGATTGCTAAAGTTAGGTAGATTGTAATGATTCAAAAATCATCGGAGGGGGTGGGGGTGTTGGAGGCGGCACATTGTGGTTGGCTGAGGCGAAGCCCTAGCCACGCAGAATCTACCACTTCCATCAGGGGTAGGTGATTACACACACTGTATAACCTGCACTCACCCTCATCACAGAGCAGTAAGGCTTAGCACAGGGGCAATGTGTAAGGCAATGGCACAGCACTACCATGCAGCAAATACATTGAGCGCCACAAGAGAGACTTCACCCGAGGTATATGTAAATAACGTTTGTATTCAACACACACATTAGTTAACACAACATGAACATCATGTAAATCCGGGCATAAATCACATTCAGAAATATCACTAGCAGTATTAGGCCTAACTGTGTTAAAATGACATTAGCACTTTGTTCACATGAGAAAATAATACTTTACCTCGTAGCTCCCTCATGCGGTGGAAAAACATTGTCAGTATGAAACCCACCCTAGCAATTACCCCAATGTGATATCACAAGTCTATAGTGTCCACCCCGGTTGACAACAATAGCAGTAATGTGTGCATACAGAGAATTGCAGCACTTCTAAATAACTCCTAGGTCGCACAGGTAAAGCCCAACATCAACTGTGATAATCCTCTGACCAAGAAGCAATGGCCCTCATTACAACCCTGGCGGTCAAAGACCGCCAGGGCTGTTTTGGAGGTTGTACCGCCAACAGGCTGGCGGTACAAACTTGTGGATAAAGAGCGCGGAGGAAGCGCTGCGGTTGCACCACCGGGACCGGCGGTTTCCTGCCACAGTCGTCCCAGTGGTTTTAATCCACCAGGGCATCACTGCTTGCAATGCTGCCCAGGGGATTACGAACCCCCTTCCCGCCAGCCTGTCCATGGCGGTAGGAACCTCCATGGAAAGGCTGGCGGGCGGGTGGCCTTTGGCATGGGCAGTGCAGGGGCCCCCTGGCACAGCCCCACACTGCTTTTCACTGTCTGCCCACTTCAGAGTGCCACACCGTAGAAACCAGTTTGCCCAGGCCACCAAGGGTGCTCAGTCCCTTCCTAGGGCAGTAATTACTCCTTGTGCACAACAGATTCCTCTGGCAGTGTGCACCACACAGTACAGGGTATATGTCCCATGTTCCTGCAAGTTCAGCTCTGAGTTGGTACCAGTAGTTATACTGAAGTGAGCCTTTCAACTTGCAGGTGGTTCTTAGGGTTCTCCCTCGAACCACAGCTGTCTCCCCTAAATTTCAGTTCTGTCTGCCATGGGGCAGTGGAATGCAGATCTTAAACTTTAGTGGGGCCATGATCTGGCTCCGAGAGGCCAATGTTCGCATCTTCTTCCTCCAACCTATCCAGGCAGTCCCTCAAGTAGCAGAGGTCTGTTGTTCCAGTTGCCCAAGTTTTTTAGCTGTTGCTGGGGAATGCACAGATGTGCTTTCCCCAGCCTCCAGTTGAATGAAGCTGAATTAAAAAAGCACACAAAAAGGAGTTTCGGGACATAGAAATGCCCACTTTCTAGAAGTGGCATTTGCAAGGTATTACTGATAAAACCACATTTGCCATAGGAAGGGGTTTGTCATTGTGAATCTAATGATAGGAAACGTCATGAGGCTGCTCCACTGCAATCCACTATTGCAGCTAGAATTAAGTTTATCCTTCCCCCCTATGGGCAGAGCAGCTCTCGTGGGAAGTGAAAACACACAAATATTCTTGACTCCCTGGGCACATGTGCCTTGGTGCACACACAAGCCTGCAGGGGGAAGCTGAACACAAACTTAAGAACACCAAAAAGGTGCAAGTGTGCCCACACAGGCCTGATGTGACAAGATCACTATATATGAAAACACCAATGTGCAGGTGAGCACATACTGGTAAGCACGACTTCCTAACATATGTGGAAAGGGCATGCGCACTTTAACACTGTACTTACAATGGGAAAGTGCCAAGGACCATAAGGCTACTCAAAGAGAATCCGAAAAAACTTCCAGAAAAAAGAAAAAGTTTGGGAAAACACTGCCTCAGCTTGTCAGGTCCAGCACAAGCAAGAAAAGTATTTTAGCAGCATCAAACCACTAAAGCCAGGACATTTTAACAGCAAAACTCAGAACGGTGTAGTAAACAAAACAAAAAAAACAGTGATTAAAGTGGCAAAAAGTGGCAATACGAATCCGATTTATGAAAACAGTGAGTGAAGTCAGTCCTAATTGTGCTCTCAGCCTGACCCCAGCAGAGAATCAGACAGGTAAAGCCCAGAGGCCCTCCCCAGTCAACAGATTTAGGGGCAAATTTATGAAAAGTGGTGCATCATATCTAATACCCCACTTCTTTTGCACCCCACTGCACCCCGCTAACACCACTATCTGTGTGTTGTATTTATGATACTGTGCACCATGACGCATGTTAAGGAACTAGCGTAATAAGTTTTGACGCTAGTTTGGGGCTTTGCAGGATTAGCACCAAAAATATTGACGTCAATCCTGCAAAGTGACATGAGGCCCATTGAAAACAATGGGAGTCTCATTTTAACGCCTACCTTAGGCAGGGGTTAGAAATGACACTAGAAATGGCGCAGGGGAATCTCAGTTTCCACTGCACCATTTTTCCAGGGCTCCTAAGGCTGAAACGCCCCCTTCCATACATTATGCCTGGCGCAAGAGTTTACAAAGTGGTGCAATGTGTGCATTGCTCCACTTTGTAAATATGGCACAGCGTTTTTACCAACCTAAACACATTAATGTAAAAAATTATGCTAATGTGGCCCTAGGACCTTCTTAAATCTGCCCCTTAGTTTCTATCTTAGTTGCAGCTCTATAGGTGTCAATCCTTCAGCAGTGGCTCCTCGTCGAGTGACCAAGGATCAAATGAGTGGAAATTTCAAATTAATTTCAGCCTCATCACTGAACGTAAGGTGGAACAGACTTGAAAACGCTGGGAACACTTTACTCCTGTTAATCCTATGTCCACCTGGACCTCATCGGTGACTAAGTTTGGAAGTCAGATTAGGTCTTGAACTCAATTTCTCTCAGAGACTTCCTCAAGCTCCAGTATTCTGGTGTGGATGTAAATCTGGCACTTGACTCACTATATAAATCAAACCAGATCTGGACCTCTTGTTTGCTTTCAAAACTTCTGAATAGGCATCAGCATCAGTTCTTCAGGATCCAGCTCTTCTTACTCAGCCAGCTAATGCAACAATTGTTGATGCACTACATTAGCTATAGAGTCCTGATCCCAGCACCTGCTTCACAGTTCTTTCTTTGAAACAGGCTGGCAGATGAAGATTCAAGATTTGTTAGTTACAGATTCAGTTTGTGTGCTTCACTTTTATATTGCAGTTTCACACCTGAGACTGCATTTAGGACTGGTGCACCAACTGCAGACACTTGCCTAATGTAACAGCATCACATATTTAGGCTTGTTGAAGAGTACTTAGATTTCACCTGGTTCTGTGCCAGTTGTCTATGTGATATATATGCTTCTTTTGTTTCGTAGTACGTTTAGAACACCAGCACTCTCAGTTTTGTCATATTACCTGACACAATGCATAAAGGCTAAGGAAATACTAGACTCTCTCTCCATAAGTGTGTACACAAGTAAGTTTTTGTTATTTCCATTCATATTATTCAGGATTCACTTTACCAGAACAGTGTTAACCTTGCTTGTATTGAATTCACAGCACAATCTAATATCCATAGAGTAGTCCTATTTATAGAACATGTTTTACAGAGGGCAGGTAGTCACTTTAAAAGGAATATACCCAAACAGGGAATTTCAAGGTCAATTGTGTGATGGTAGACTTATCCTTAGTCAAGTAATAATTGCTGCACAACCTATTGCCTATGCCAACATAGCGACCTAGTGCTACTTCATCACAGCCAGCAAACAGGATATGATCAGAACGCGTTTGGCTAAAGGAACAGCATGGTGTGAGGTTACTTTAACGTTTATGTAGACACATTCATATTAGCTTGGGTCTGAGGCCTGTGCCCTCTCACCTAGTCACTTGTCATTTTATACCTTTTATCATTTTAGCAAGGCTTCATTTTAGTGGCAATGTTTTATTATTTTTATCATTTGCCTTTCCAAGCAGAATTTGTTATTCATTTCTTTGCACGATATTTCATCCTGTGCTCACCCAAAGGCTGCACACCATAGTTTACCGGGTATAGACGGTCCATAGAGTACAATGTCTACATTACACAGAATACATGTTGTCACATCAGGGCAGTTCTCAGAACAACAAGATGTTTTATTATAAAATAACATGTTGCTCCTACCAACTTAGAAGGGACATTCCTGCCAGCCTGCCATCTCATGCTGCACTTTGTCGCAGTTTCTGCAGAAACCCTGCGCTTCATCTATGTGGGAGGACTCCCAGCAGACTAAAAGACGTCATCTTTACTTCTGAAAACAGGCACCGGGGTTGGGCTTCCTTCCAATGACCAGAAGGGCAGGTTAGGGCTACCACTGCAATTTCCTCTCATAACTACCTAGTAGTGTAGGTAGGAATGTTAGACACACTACTGAGCCAAAATGGTGGGACTCTTCCTGTGCTTCACTTTCCTGGTCACTGCAGTAATAGTGTTGTGTTTCATCATCCTCATAATCACAATTCATGCCTTTTTACATAGAAAACAGTTGCTTCAATAAAACCTATTGAACCAAGATCCTGCTTCTGATTTATCTTTGCATGTATGATACTAGTAAAACTGAGAGAAAGGGGTACTAGTAAAACTTAGAGAAAGGGGTATGATCTGTTCTACAATGACTTCCCTGAGGAGTCCGAGTGTCATGCAATAGGCTGCCACAAATCACTTTTACCTCTGATACAGGTGAGGTGCTGCTAGCTAGCTGGAAGGGTTAGGCCGACAGCTGTCACATGGTGTGGGATCAGACTCGGTCCCCCATGTTCAGTCATGCTGCCACCCAAAATCCAGCAGTCTCATTACTACAACAGGAGTTCTATGACATGATTCCAAACATTGGTTAGGCACTGGCTTTACGGATCTCCCAAGTATCTGTCTCATTACATGCAAAAGGCACCCCAATTACCATACAAGGAGACGTCCGTGGTATTAGGGAATATCCTCCTCATCTAGATAGCTATTTGACGCTGTAGGTTGTTAAAGCTTGAACCTTTAAACGGAATTTTTATCTCTGAACAATTCAATTCCACTTTAAAAAATGACAGACCAAAACAGAGTCGGTTTTGGAGCTAACATGAGACTCACCCTAATAACACACTTAAGAAATAATGGTCTCACACAAGAGGAAGGAGAGGTTACATTTGTTGTTGAGGTACACGCAGCATGCAGAACAGAAATATTCTGCTCTTGGGTCACCTTTCCAGCAGCAGATGGGAAGACACATAAATTTAATCATTGTAATTGTATTTATATAGCGCTTACTACCTCTGACGAGACGGCAAATTGCTTTTCGGCGAGTAGCACCATACTTCAGAACCTAAGAGGAATTAGTGGTGGATTAGTATAGGGAAATAGGAGTATGAGCAGAGGACATGTGAGTTTCTTAGTTGGACTGACTGGAGTAATGGAGGGATTGAGGAGGGAAGAATCCATAAGTGTTAATTTGGAGCTCATTCTAATAGGATGTGGCTTGGGATGAGTAAAGGAGAAATGGAGGAGGGAAGAGTCTGTGGAAAGGGGTTAGGAGATCATAGTAGCAGAAGGGGTTTTGGATCAGTCAAAGGTGAGATAAATGATAGAGAATTTAGTAGGGTTGTTTGGGAGATCATAGTAGTAAACTGAGGTTTGGGATGAGCAAGATGCGGTAGAGGAAGGAAGAGCTTAGGCAGGGTTATTTTGGAGATCAAAGTAGTAGAATGGGTTTGGGATGAGTAGGAGTGGGGATGGAGGATAGATTGATAGAGACATAGGGTGAAAGGGAGATGGAGTAAAGCTAACGAGAGAGTAAAATTTATATTATTTTTTATTTATTTAATTCTAATTTAATTATTTATTTTTTTATTTTATTTATACATTTTTTTTTCTCTAGTACAGTAGGACTAGAATAATAAATAAATAAATATTTAAATACATAGTAAGGGAATATATGTGTATGGAATATAATAATGGGTATAATATGAGAAGTAAAGTTGTATTGTATAAACAAAGACTTTCAAGATTTATAATATTTGATGTTAATTAATTCGTCTACTTTTCTAACATTCCTTTATCTTTCCTCAAATTTTCAATGGCGAAATGCTTGATGTGAAATAGTTAAGATAACATTTGCTCATTGTGATATAAAAAAGAAACACTTACACTTCAGCAAATGCACCCGCACAATGCAGACCACACGGGGATTTAGAGATACCACTATCTTATTATGAACACCAAAATTGGCTTGATGGTGCCCTACCACATGTTCCACAGAATATTAGACTAGGTTCTTTAAGTAATGATGGACCTACATGGGCAGAATTGGCTACTTACACACCGCATCTTAATTTAGGTACAATAGCAGTAACACACGTATGCCGCCTATACACTAATATAGTAGAAATATATAGACAATTAATGCAATTCATAATGCAGGCTTACCAGCCCAGCAAATGCTGCTTCAGTGCAACCACATGAGGCCACAGCAGGCATTAATCCTGCTATTGTGCATTAAGTTATGGGTAAAGTAACCACCAAACATGAAGAGATTAAGGCCCTCAATATGAACACGGCGGTCGAAACCGCAGTGTTCATGCTGGCGGTCTTTTCAGTGACCGCCAGCTCCCCCGGAACCCTACCGGACGTATAATGTACATACCTCTGGGTCGGCGGGTGGAAACGCTAGCCCAGAGGAATGCCTAGCCGGGACATTGACGGCGGCTCCCTGTGCAGTGCCGCGATGGGGCACTGCACAGGGGCCCCTGCCCTGCTCATGCCAAGTGCATGGGCAGTGCAGCGGCTCCCAGGGGTGCCCCAGTGCACCCCTTCCGCCAGCCTTTCCCTGGCGGGGAAACCCGCCATGGAAAGGCTGGAGGTTAAGTGATCATTATCCGAGGGGCAGGACCACCTACGGCGGACCTCTATGGCTTCATTATGTGGCGGTATGGGCTGCCATGCCGGCTGATGGAATTTCCCACCACCGCCGGCATGGCGGCCCACACAGCCACGTACATAATGAGGGCCTAAATTTTGGATAGCACAAAAAATTAGCACTTTGGAAGCAGTGTTTCCTCATACGGGACCGAAGATAAACACAGAATTCTCACAATGTGCTTGCCATTTGGGATGGTTCCCTCAGTGGACAACTAGACCACTTGGGGTGCTGTGTTTGCTGCACTCTACATTACCGCACACTGACACTTGCAAATCTTCAGGATGAATATGGGGCTGCCCCGGACCTAGATCTGGGGGTGTAATTAATGGGCAACTTTGCCACAGCATCCTCGATAATATTAAGTAACCTCAAAGGGGAAGTGGTAGCATTGGCAGTACACCAGCGGCTCTGGGATTCCTGTAAAGGATCAAGAGCGTGAGCTGCCAAAGATTATCGCTGAGACCTATTCTAGTAAAGGTCAGGATAGACTGGGAGCCAGACTAGGTAAACCACAAGTACAAGGTAAATCCAATAAGCTGAGGTTTCTAAAACACGCTGGGATAAACAAACAAAAAAATGAAGAAATGCAATACAAAGAGGGGAATCTCCACATTCGGGGACCTCTGAGAAACGCTATAATTTGAGAAATGTGGACAGTTAAAAAACTCCTGATAGATACCTATTGATACACGGCAATCTTGTTCCTTCCAAGACTGACCGGAAAAACACAGTGAGAGAGGTGGCCATTCCGAACAATGAAACGAGTATGTGAAACAAAGAAAAGATTTACAACGCTCACCTGAACCTTCCATAAAAAACGAAGAGACACTTCCACAACAGAAAGCACAATTTAAAAATAAAAAAGTGGCAGCAATTCTGTCTAGAAATGCCGCACATAATGAGAAGTTCACTGAAGAACAGGATGTGGGCACTGACTCTTCTAGACAGCGTGACAGAGGCCACAATATTTCGGCGGAATCTTCAAGAGCTTCTGGATGTGACAGTAACTAATGATTTTTCAGAAGTCAAAACTGCAGACATGTGAGTCTCCCCCCCCAGGTAGGGTTTACAAAGTGAAAATACAAACTGAGTGAGACATAGAAAGCACAATTAAAGTTATATTCTGGGAGAAACTAACGTGTTATGACATCCTATTGGCAGAAAAAGACTGCCACTACAACTAGGGCAACACTGTGGTTTGGAGGCACTACAACTGGGGCAACACTGTGGACTGGACCTTACTTTTCTTTATCTGAACTTTGATATGTGATTTGGAAACAATAGACTCTACGAAATTGTCTTAAATTATGATGACTCAACCGATAGTGTACAAGAGAAGTTTTTACTTGAATAGATTATTTTTGTAAATATTAGGTTATTATCTTTTCTTTTTTAGCATGGTCCCATTGTACTTTTCTGTTTTTAATGAGTGTGATTGAATTGGAATGAATGTTGTTTTTTTTATCTTTAGATTTTCCCCAGGCCTCACAGACTTATTTTTGCTTATATGTAGTTTTGATATCAAGTGTATTGATTTCTATAGATGAATAAAATGATATATATTTTTCTGCAGTTCCTTGTATGATTATATTATTATGACTTTGGCTTGATTTGTGACACTTATCAGATTTAGGGATTCCACTTAGTGGAACTACTTGTGGAGGTGGGTTTTCTTTTCTTTTGTTGTTTTTCCCTGTCCCACTCCATTATCATTTTCTACAGGGTACCCTTCTTCAGATGAGGAAAAGATTGGCCACCAGAATTTGTCCGTAAACTCCCCCTAGGGGAAGATGTCTTTATACCATCCTTCTCAGTCCTTGTCCTAAAGAATTAAGACAGGCTTATGCAGTAGATTGGGCATTAGCACAAGCCCTGAGGCTGTATCATAACAATGCATGATGGGGCAAAGACTCGTCCTACCACACAATACCAGTAAGATCAACACCAATTCAACACCCACAATACGCCACTAAACATGAGGCAAAAGCACCAGTTAGAAATACTGACACAACTTGAGTACCAGGGTGTAATAGAACCCTGCATATCCCACCAAACAACCCTTTTGTTTTTGTTCACCGTAGCTAAGCCGGACCATTCATACAGAATGGCCTTAGACCACAGACACTTAAATATTCACACAGGCACATTTGCTATACAAAATGCACACAGCACAACACTTTTCAACAATTTAGGGCACAAAGAACACAAAACTTCCTTGGATATTTCCAACGTTTTGTTGAAAAAGTGTAGCGCCTGAAAGGAGGGAGTTGACCGCCTTCAGCTCAATAGGCTAGCAGAGAAAATGTTGTAATTCTGGACTGTTCTCAGCATGTATAACATCTATACTACACATTGACCCTGAGGCATTGTCCTATGTAGATGACATCTACCTGAAAGATGACGACCTCGTCACACATCTAAGACGGGTGGACCGCATTGTGGTGGGTTTCGTTGAGATGGGCTACAAATTTAATTTCAAGGAAACTAAAATTGCCATTCTCAGTAACCTGTTTTTGGGATATGAGCTATCAGACAAGGGAAAAAGCCTGGCGTCCCACTTTCTAGAAAAGTGTGTGCAGTTACAACCAAATACCATTAAAAAGCTACATTAATTATTGGGCTTTTGCAATTTTGGCAGAACCACTTTATGACTTGATACATCCAGACTTTTTAAGTTAATATTGGACGGTTGAAGACACGCATTCTCAGAGCATTACAGCAGGATTTGCTTGGCCCAAAACACACATATGTGATAACAAAACAAACTTGGTCATCAGAGTAATTGCTGGTGCCATTGGGTTCACCTATGTAACATTCAATGAAGGTGATACTGTACCCTTAGCATATAAATCACATTTGTATTCAACAACTGAACAATGCTTTGCTCCCACAGAGAAAATTCTGACTGCTGTTCAGATGGCTGTCATAAAAGAGAGACCTCTAGCCCAGGGGAAATACATTGTTGTTGTGAATCCAATACCAGCCTTAGAGGCTGTGACTAAAGCCAGTGTTTCAAACGCAAAAGTATTACATCCACATTGGATATAATTGGCCACCTCTCTGACTGCCACTGATGTTGATTATGTTTTTGATCCAAAACTTCAGACACAAGTGTTCCTTCAATATGAACTTGAATACCCAACATCTACAAACATTTTGCCTCTTGATCAATACCAAATGACCATTTACATTGATGATTGAGCACAACCAGCAGTAGGCACAAAACAGCAATACTTGCGCAGCTGTGAGCAGCTTCTAGAGGGATGGCAAGTTCCACCTCCAAAACACAGATATCCAGAACTTAAGGGACTGCAATGCACAATCGGCAGACCTTTAGGCTCTATTATTGGCACTATAACACACAGATCTTGACCTTCTAACACTGCTTGTGTGTGATTTGTATTATTGTGTCCGGTCCTTTAAAGAATATCTGCATTACTGGTGCCAGAATGGGTTAAGATATTCAATAGGGGACATCATCAAACACAGACTCCTGTGGAGGAAGGTAGCAGATCTAAAGGAGACGCTACCAAATACCCATGTAGTACATCAAATGGGTCATCGACGTGTAGGAATACACACTGCAGGAAACACTTTGGCTGATGAAGCAGCCAAGTCAGCAGTAGCCACGGCTCCTGTTGCTGCGATTACGTGTTCTAGGACGGAGTTGGATGATGAAACATTGTCTGCTGTGAAAGCTTCAGCTGACAGAACGCCCTTGCCAAAGGCATAACACCCCAAATATTCCTATCATCTAAGTGCCCAAAATGATGCATTAGTAACAATATCAGGGGTGGGTGATCATGTGATCCCCACTCAAGACCAAAGAGATCTAATAAAAGCAGTGTATGAAGGGGTTGCTTCTGCCCAGGCAGGTGCGGTCCAACTCCATTTCTGGCCTCTCAATCACCCCAAGGGAAACGCGGTGGTGGAGCGGAAAAAACAAGACTTAAAGCAATCCTTAACAAGAAGGGTTAAGCACCTACATGGAGTCCAGACATAACTAAATAATCTGCCCAGAAGGTCCATGGCAGAGCACTTCCCTTATGAGGCTCTGTGCGGCGTACCTATGTATTTCCTAGATCTTGATGGCCTTGGCGCAGTGCGGCAGACACACATTTTGACATAAATGAACGTGTCACTGTCTTGAAGGAATTACAACAGTTCTGTGATGAAAACTCACCTGCATGTGCTACCAACGTGGGAATGAGGGATTCACCGACAACATCCACCGGCTGGATTCCAAATACTGGGGATGTAGTGCGTGAAAAGATTGCTGTAAAAAAGCAATTTCGCCCTGCCTACCGAGCACCAGATCTAGTCCTGAGGCTACATGGTACAAGAACTGTCATTCTAACACCGTTGCCTGGTTCCCAAAAAATTGTTTTGTATAAATTGACAATGTCAAGTTACACCATGTGGCCAGTTCTACAGAGTAGACTATGAGGACTCCTGAGAAGTCCCCAACCTCTCTCAATACCCACCAGTATGTGCCTCTTCAAAATGTAACCAACAGTGATGAGACTTACCGCGCTTGGGGAGGGTGGAAAATGAACTTTCATTAGTACCTGTCACTATATCTGAGACAAGAAATGCCCAACATTCTGAGCTATATTACTCAAATTCACAAACAGATGGAAGCATTTACTATGAACCACCAAGGGATACATCTGCCAGTTATCCTTCTCCAACACTGGCTCCAGTGTTTGCACGAACTGCTTTTGGATATTTTGGTGACATCAACGATTCTTTTTCAAATTCTTCAGCATCTTCAACTGCCCCTGTATCAACAACACATAAGCAATTCAATTGGCTTAAAACTATCTGATTCGTCCAGAGAATTATCTATGAGTCCTGTTAACTGTGCTTGCCATCCTTCTTAGGATGGATTTTGTTATTGTTTTCTTTCTGCTGATACATGGTCATTATCTTCCTGAACGCTCTGCTCTTGAACTGGTGGGTGAGGTTTTGAAGCCTCACCTATCTTCACATAAGGTCCACGGAGACTGGTCTCAAGTAAACATTTCAGGTATTCCGATTCCTGATGGGATTGATTGGGATAAAGTTCCTTTTGATGTATTCGGGCCAACGGAAATGATTCAAATTCCATAGATATTTAAAGATTAGATAAATTATATAACAACACCTGGGGTGGTTTCTGATGATTGGTATGTGAAAACAGTTGATTCTGAGCTTGAATATTACACTGTGTTTGAAAGTGATGATGTTTACCAAACAACAGCAAATTATGGGGAAATGTTCTGTTACCAGTTGCCTTTCACTGTGGCAGAAATACCATCTGCAGTTTGGTTAACACATGGGGTTACTAACCTGCCGATTTTAACACTTCTGTTCACCTCGTGTTTGAAGCACATTCTTGTAGGTAGATTTGAAATGCTGGGAGATAGTTACATCCATGAGGTATGGGATATACCCTTTACCTACACATTTTTCAATGGCATGAAAGAGGTCTTTCTTAGTGGAAGCAAATGTGAAACTTCTGTAAGACATTCGATGAGGACAGCTGTTCTTGCACGGAGCATGTAATGCTTTGGCTGCAAACTTAGCTTCTTGTCTAAAGAGTGTTCCTGTCCCTTTGTTTCATCCAGCGTTCCAGGTGCTCTAGAATGGGAGTTATGTGATGCTGGATGGAGAAAGCTGATGTGGATTGAGAGTCAGAATTGCCTAAGTAGTTTCAGTCTCCCAAATTGTAGCTTGTTGCAGAAATGCACTTATTCCCCCCATGCAAAAGATACAAGTATCAGAAGTATGGCCTCATTCATACTTCAAATGTAAATTTTGACAAGCTGAGCAGACTGAAAGCTCTTTTGTTTCAAACACGCGTGGCGCTCACATCTGTCCATGAGACCTATGCCTTTCAAGTGGCGAGGTCATCCGCAGAGATACAGTACCTTTTTAATACAAACTTTCCAAAACATTTGGCATTTTTTAATGCACCTAACACTGCTGGGACTGAACATTTCTTTAAGGCTGCCTGTTCTGGGTTTGTCTGCACCTTCTCCTCTATATTTTAACCGGTACGGTGCCTTGGACGAGATCACCTCGTCCTGCACCCGGGAAGGCCCCCCACCCACACCCCCCAGTCGTGGATGGAAGGGGAATCCCTTACCCTTCCACCCCGACCCCCCCCCCTCGGCAATCCGTTGACGTCAGCGCGCTTACAGCGCACCAACGGCATGAAATATTGCAGAGTGACGCGCTGGAAGCCATTTGCTTCCAGCGCGTCGAGGAGAAAGGAACTAAAAGGTAAGTCCTTTCTTCTTTGGGGGTTGGGGGGTGAACAGACATGGATGGAAAGGAAAGGGTTTTTCCTTTCCCCCTGTGCCTGTTTTCAGTGGATTCCTGCTCCACTAGGCACCAGGGAGTTCTTTTGAGTGTTAGTTTTATGAACGACCCCTTTGGCAAGGGTCGCTCCCATGGGGGGCTACTTTTTTCCGAATTTTGCCCGATTTTTCAGCCGATCTGCCCCAGGGGGGCAGAAATCCACTAGACACCAGGGAAATCATTTTTGGCATAAATTTTAGGGAGCGACCCCTTGGACAAGGGTCACTCCCATTGGGGGCTAATTTTTTCCATATTTCGGCCCCCCCGGAGGCAGATCGGACAATTTTTCGGCCGATCTGCCACCAGGGGGGGGGGGCAAAACCACTAGATATTATTTTTTTTGTTTTAGGGCAGCGACCCCTTAGGCAAGGCTCGCTGCCCCGAGGGCAATAATTTTTTATATGTTTCGGCCCCCCCGGGGCTAGATAGGCCATGTTTTTGGCCGATCTGGCCCCCGGAGGGGTAGAAACCCACTAGGCGTCAGGGATTGTGAGGTGTGTGTGTGTTTTGTGTGTTTGGGGGCAAGGGTCGCCCCTCCAAAGGGGCGAAATTTCATATTGGCCTTCTCTGCCCCATCTGGCCCCAAGGAAGGCATAAACCACCAATACGGCAGGGATATTTTTTTTTTGGGTTCCCCTTTATTTGTTTAGTGCTGGGGGTGCCCCCTGTTTACCCTCTTTGGCAAGGGTCACCCCCTAAAGGGGGCACAGAGCTGTTGCCCATTTCTGCCCTCCTTGGGGGCAGATCGGCCAATTTTGTTATGCCCATCTGCCCCCAAGGGGGGCAAAATCCACTTAGGCACCAGGGATTTTTTTTTTTTTTTTTGTGTCTGTGTGGTTTTCTTTTTTGTGTGTGGGGGGGCGGCACCTTTGGCAAGGGTCACCCCCCAAAGGGGGCACGTTAGTGATGGCCATTTCTGCCCACCTTGGAGGCAGATCAGCCTATTTTGTTTAGGCCCATCTGCCTCCTAGTGGGGCAGAAGCCACTTAGGCACCAGGGACAATTTCTAAGTTCTTGGTGGCGGGGTGTTTGTCAACTGGCAAAGTATTTGTATTTGAGATTATAACAGTTTATTTCTTCTTTTTGTTCTAGTTCAAAGCTTTTGCTTCCTTTGCTGTGGATCCTTGCGGTTTTGGCAGTAGTTGTCCTGCGGTTTGCATAGTTGCATGTTTTAGGTAAGTGAAAGCAATTTACTCCAAAGGAGTATTGTTGACATGCCTGAATGACATGATTGTAGGTGGTGTACTAAATTCAGTATTGTGTGTGAAATTATCCTTAGATTTGAGCACAATGATATTTGTGTTGTCATACGTCTGGTTTGCTTTTTTCTTTTTTAGTGGGATATCATTGGTGATTGCTGGGTCTGTGCAGAGTAGTTGCTGGTGAGTAGCTTGTTCAGGCAAGTGAGTGGTACAGTTTTTTAGTACATAAATCTTTGGGATAAAGCTTCACTTTGTTTATTACTTATTTTAGTGCTAGTTGTTGTTGGCAATCCATTTGTTGTT
This sequence comes from Pleurodeles waltl, assembly GCF_031143425.1. Lineage (NCBI taxonomy): Eukaryota > Metazoa > Chordata > Amphibia > Caudata > Salamandridae > Pleurodeles > Pleurodeles waltl. Next base: position 218,677,530 of record NC_090444.1, on the reverse strand, counting down.
AGTGAGGATCATGGCTAGCCGCAGAGTGACCGCTCAGCAGGTTGTTGGCATGCTCTTTGAGTCGTCTTCACACCATGATTACGAGACTGACTCTGCATCTGAGGCAGAGGAGGAAGTGAGAGATTCTGGCAGTGAGTTTTCTGTCCGAGAGTATTCTTCTGATGAGGAAGCTACTCTCAGTGCAGATGAAGGGCCTGTTTTAGAGGAGGACATTGATGTGCCAAGAGTGCAGCAGCCTGGGGCTGAAGGGTTTCCCATTAGAAGACCTGACACCTGGATTGCCCCAAACATGGAGCAGCCACAGTTACCTGCATTTACTGGTCTCCCAGGGTGTAGAGTCAATATGGAAAACTTTTTGCCTGTCCATTTCTTTCACTTGTTTATGGACCATGTATTTTTGGAAGAGATTGTGGAGCAGACTAATTTGTATGCAGAGCAAAATTTGAGGGTCAACGCTGCCAGATTTTGGCCTCAGTCTAGAGCTACTCAGGGGGTTCCCAGATATCTGGAAGAGATGAAAAAGTTTTTAGGTTTGACTTTTTTGATGGGGTTGATCAGGAAGCCGTCACTGGCTTCTTATTGGTCTACTAGTCCCTTGATGGAAACGGCTATATTTCCTGCAACTATGACACGTAATAGCTATTTGCTTATTCTTCGTATGCTGCATTTTGTAGACAATGCTTTAGCCTTGCCAAGAGATCACCCTGATTGTGACAGTCTTTTTAAGATTAGGCCTGTCCTTGATCATTTTGTAGATCGTTTTTCAGAGGTCTATGTTCCAGGCAAAGAGATAAGTGCGGACGAGTCTTTGGTCCTTTTCAAGGGGCGTTTAGTTTTTAAGCAGTACATTCCTAGAAAGCAGTACAGGATATGTGTATAATTTCCAGGTCTACACTGGTAGGGGTTCCAGTATTGACCCGAATGGTTGTCCAGCCACATTTGGAGTTAGCAAAAAAATTGTGTGGGAACTTGGTAGACGACTGTTAAACAAATGTCACCATTTGTACGTAGATAATTTCTAAACTGGAGTGCAGTTGTTCAAGGAGTTGTTTAGAGTGGACACTGTTGCTTGTGGCACAATCTGTTCTAACCGGAAAGGCTATCCAAGGGAGCTTGTCTGTAAAAAACCTGAGAGGGGACAGTGCTGTGCCTTGCAGATTAATGAGCTGCTAGCTCTGAAATTTTCAGACAGGAGGGATGTGTACATGCTATCTACCATCCATGATGAGAGTACTTACCCTGTGACTGTTTGGGGTCAGGTTGCGGAAGTGCGCAAAGCTGCGTGCATTTTGGACTACAATAGGCACATGGGTGGTGTTGATAGAGTAGATCAGAGGCTGGAACCTTACACTGCTCTTCGTAAGTCTTATGTGTGGTATAAAAAGTTGACCCTACATTTATGTCATTTGGCAAATTTTAATGCTTTTATTGTGTTCAGGGATTGTTCACCTGAGTCAAGAATGACATTTGTTAAATTTCAGGAGTCAGTGATAGAGCCTTATTGTGGTGGAACAGCCAAGAGTTCCTAGAGTAGAAGTGGTGAAGTGGCTAGATGGAAAGATCGGCACTTTCCAGATCACATTCCTCCCACTCCCAAAAAAGACTTGCCCACAAAGAAATGTAGAGTATGTGCCCGGAGATCAATCTGGAGGGAGAGGCGGATGTACTGCCCCGAATGCCCTTCAAAGCCTGGGCTGTGTGTGCCCAGCTGTTTTAGAAGTTACCACACAAGGACAATTTTGGGGGAAATACCGTGAGCGCAAACTGGATATTTTATATTTTCATATGTTCAGTTTCACGGTTGGCATTACTGTCATGTATTTAGTTAGAGCTTTTGTGTTTGTAGTTTTGTACTTACTTTATAATTAGTTAGTGGTTTCTTTGTTGTTTATAAACAAAAAAGTGATGGTGGTGTGCGTGGGGTGGCGCTTGGCTGGCGGTATGGGTTGGGTGGCGCTTGGCTGGCAGTGTGCTTGGGGTGGCACTTGGCTGGCGGTGTGCTTGGGGTGGCGCTTGGCCAGCGGTATGGGTGGGGTGGCGCTTGGCTGGCGGTGTGGGTGGGGTGGCGCTTGGCTGGCGGTGTGCTTGGGGTGTCGCTTGGGGTGTCGCTTGGCTGGCGGTATGGGTGGGGTGGCGCTTGGCTGGCGGTGTGTTTGGGGTGGCGCTTGGCTGACGGTATGGGTGGGGTGGCGCTTGGCTAGCGGTACCAGCAAAATGCCAGTCACACACTGATCAGCTGGTGTGATTGCTGTAGCAGGCATGTGGGCGTATGAAAGTGATTGCCCCTTGACTGCCGCTGTCTGTCGATGCGAGTGTTGTAATGTGCTGGGCCCATGGCTGGTGGCGTGAATGGTCTTGAGCATGTCATGTATGAAAGGTTTGTGAATGGACTGTAAAGCGGTTGGTGCCTTGCCATGGCTTTACAGCTCACGAGCTGTGAGTCATTGGTTCAGTTTTTTGGCCTTTCAGTTATTACCAGTGCATTTCACTTTTGTGAAATCTCTTGTTAATAAAATTTGAACTACTGAACCATCACTCACCCTCGTGCCAAATCCAACCAGTATGTGTGGTACAAATGACAAAACCTGCTCCGCTGTAATCAGGCGTCGCAGCACACTTGTGACACGCTAGGTGTCTCAGGTGGGACCCCAATGATGAAGCATGCCACCAACTTGGTTGGTGGGTGAGGGGTCTTTTTCACATAACCTAAGTGCGTTTCTTTTCACAATTTTAGTGTTTGGCACATCACAATGATATATCACAAAACTACCTGTGTTTGGGGGGGAGGGTGCACCTATGTTTTTGGCCCTGGGTGTGGCCTTCATCTGGGGAAACCTACCAAACCCAGACATTTTTTTAAACTGGGCACCCCAAGGAGTCCAGGGAGGTGTGGCTTGCGTGGATCCCCCAAAAAAGCATATTTTCCTGACTTTCGTTTGTACGATCACCACTCCAGCCCACAATTACTACTCCCCAGTGTTCCCCTCAGCCTCCCAAGTAAAATGACACCTCACTTGTGTGGGTCCCCAAAGCAGAGTCAGCCTAAAGATGTACAAAAGAAGAATATGTGCTTATCAACTCCCTGTGCTATCCCCATAATCTCTACAAGTTTGTGGCATTTTTCTGTTGCAGGCACCTGGCCCACCCACACAACTGAGGTATCATTTTTATCGGGAGACTTGGGGGAACGCTGGGTGGAAGGAAATGTGTGGCTCCTCTCAGATTCCAGAACTTTCTGTCACTGAAATGTGAGGAAAACGTGTTTGTTTAGCCACATTTTGAGGTTTGAAAAGGATTCTGGGTAACAGAACCTGGTCAGAGCCACACAAGTCACCCCATCTTGGATTCCCCTAGGTCTCTAGTTTGCAAAAATGCACAGGTTTGGTAGGTTTCCCTAGGTGCCGGCTAAGCTAGAGGCCAAAATCTACAGGTAGGCACTTTACAAAAAACAACTCTGTTTTCTGTCAAAAAATGGGATGTGTCCATGTTGTGTTTTGGGGCATTTCCTGTTGCAGGCGCTAGGCCTACCCACACAAGTGAGGTATCATTTTTATCTGGAGACTTGGGGGAACGCTGGGTGGAAGGAAATTTGTGGCTCCTCTCAGATTCCAGAACTTTCTGTCACCGAATTGTGAGGAAAATTTGTTTTTTTTAGCCAAATTTTGAGGTTTGCAAAGGATTCTGGATAACAGAACCTGGTCAGAGCCCCACAGGTCACCCCATCTTGGATTCCTCTTAGGTCTCTAGTTTTCAAAAATGTATAGGTTTGGTAGGTTTCCCTAGGTGCCAGCTGAGCTAGAGGCCAAAATCTACAGGTAGGAACTTTGCAAAAAACACCTCTGTTTTCTGTCAAAAAATGGGATGTGTCCACGTTGGGTTTTGGGGCATTTCCTGTCGCGGGCGCTAGACCTACCCACACAAGTGAGGTATCATTTTTATCGGGAGACTTGGGGGAACATAGAATAGCAAAACAAGTGTTATTGCCCCTTGTCTTTCTCTACATTTTTTCCTTCCAAATATAAGAGAGTGTGTAAAAAAGACGTCTATTTTATAAGTGCCCTGTAATTCACATGCTAATATGGGCACCCCGGAATTCAGAGATGTGCAAATAACCACTGCTCCTCAACACCTTATCTTGTGCCCTTTTTGGAAATACAAAGGTTTTCTTGAAAAAGTTACTGGGTAAAATGTAGAGAAAAACTGCTGGTTTTTTTCACCTCAATTTCAATATTTTTTTTCAGTTGCTATTTTCTGTAGGAAACCCTTGTAGGATCTACACAAATTACCCCTTGCTGAATTCAGAATTCTGTCTACGTTTCAGAAATGTTTAGGTTTCTGGGATCCAGCATTGGTTTCACGCCAATTTCTGTCACTGACTGGAAGGAGGCTGAAAGCATAAAAAAAATCGTAAAAATGGGGCATGTCCCAGTAAAATGCCAAAATTGTGTTGAAAAATTGGGTTTTCTGATTCAGGTCTGCCTGTTCCTGAAAGCTGGGAAGCTGGTGATTTTAGCACCGCAAACCCTTTGTTGATGCCATTTTCAGGGAAAAAACAACAAGCCTTCTTCTGCAGCCCCTTTTTCCCATTTTTTTGGAAAAAAACAAACTTTTCACTGTATTTTGGCAAATTTCTTGGCCTCCTTCAGGAGACCCACAAAGTCTGGGTACCTCTAGAATCCCTAGGATGTTAGAAAAAAAAAGGACGCAAATTTGGCGTGGGTATCTTATGTGGACAAAAAGTTATGAGGGCCTAAGCGAGAACTATTCCAAATAGGCAAAAAAAGGCCTGGCACAGGAGGGGGAAAAGGCCTGGCAGCGAAGGGGTTAAATAATACGTCCAAGACATTCACTCCATATTTAAGAGTTTTGGGGGGATTCCACAATACTTTGGCATTGATTGGAGGCATTTTGCTGTTGCTGTTTTTCATTCACAATGGCTGCCCCATCTCAACAAGGACTGATAGCGCTTCCACCTGTCCAACTGTATCATGAACGCATGATGCAGTATTTCGGAGCACTACTCCAGGCTTAACTGGAGTCCAATTGGTCTGTGTCATTCAGACCGGTTCTGAACAGCACGCAGTCCCCCTTTCAATGTATGTGGTGCACATTCGAACACGCACAGGAAATATTTTGCTATGCAGCTCGTACCTTTTTAGGACACTGATCCGTTGATGTTCAAAATAAGGGCCCATTGAGGTTGCTACAAGAAGCTTCTTATGAGATGCCCTTTGTGGATCAAGTGGCTCCTGGTGCTACAATACCTGGCACTGCACAGAATGCTGCCCCCTCAGCAGGAGCTATGGCTGAGGCAACCAAACATGAGTACTCCCTCGCTTTTCTTATAAACGGCCTGATAAATGTGTCACCTGCCAAAGTGGAATCTTTAATTAACATTGATGACATTGGCGATTTCTTTAAGGATCATGATTATTGATGACATTTGGCCTTAATTTAATGTTTTTGTTAAATTTCTAAACAGGTCTTTTAAATATAGTTTAATTTAGTTTTGTACTGCTTGTCAACATGGACATTTTTATATCCTTTTATGTATACTTTTAGCTTGCTTATAATACGAATTGTTATAGCCCTTGGCACTCTCGAACAGAAAATAGGGAGGGTGTTGTGAAGTTACTTTATCATTTATCTAGGCACATTTATTTTAGCTTTGTTCTGAGGCCTGTGCCCTCTCACCTAGTCACTTAACATTTTATTCCTTTTGTTATTTTAGCAAGGTTTCACTTTAGTAGTAAAGTTGTATTACCTTTATCAGTTGCCCTCCCAAGCACAATTTGCTGTTCATTTCTTCATGCAACATTTCATCCTGTGCTCACTCCAAGTCTGCACGCAATAGTTTACTGGGTATTGCCAGTCAAAAGAGTACTATGTCTACACTACACCGACTAACACATGTTGTCACAGCAGGGCAGTTCTCAGTATAACAAGTTTTTTATTACAAACAGCATGCTGCCCCCACCAACTTAGAGGGGACATTCCAGCCAGCCATCTTATGCTGCACATCATCGGAGTTTCTGCTGAAACCCTGAGCTTCCTCTTCGTCTACGTGGGAGGACTACCAGTAGACTAACAGACCTCTTCTTTACCTCTGAACACAGGTATGGGGTTTGGACTTCCTTGCCGGGACCAGAAGGGTATATTAGGGCTACCGCTGCTATTTGCTTTCATGTAGAAACTTAGTGTAGATAGGGGTGTTAGACACACTATTGTGGCAACATGGTGGGACTCTTCCTGCGTTTTACTTTCCTGGTCACTGCCATAACAGTGTTGTGTTTTACTACCCTCATAATCACAATTCATGCCTTTTTACATAGGGAACAGTTGCTGCAGTAAAACCCATTGAACTAAGGTCCTGCTTCTATTTTGTCTGTGCATGTATGAGACTTGTATAACTGAGAGAAAGGGATACGATCTGTTCCACCACAACTTCCCTGAGGAGTCTCTGTGTCATGTGATAGGCTGCCACAAATCACTTTTACCGCTGGTAAAAGTGAGATGCTGCTAGCTAGCCAGAAGAGTTAAGCTGAGAGCTGTCACATGGTGTGGGATCAGACTCAGTCCCCCACACTTGGTGGTGCTGCCGTCCAAAACTCCAGCAGCTTGTTACTACAACAGGAGTCCTATGACAAGCAGAGGAATGTACTGCTCAGATAATCCCCATCCCTGTCCTCACAAACAAGGAAAATTCAAGAGATTTGCCCATTCTTGTATATGGCCACTTGACACCTTGAGCTCTCCGCTTCCCTCACCTCTGCCTTCATTAAACTGCCCTGGATCCCTGACAGGGTGGAGAAAGCCTCTACCCACACCACCAAGAACCCAGTCTTTGGAAGCCCAAGGGAGCTCCTCAGCTGAAATCACTCTTCTGATCCAAGCTGTGGTTGGTGCTTTTTCCATTGTAGACTGAGCTTTATGTATCCTGGTAAAGATTTCTATGCAACTTGGTAGCATAGAGGGATACTTGAGACTATCTATCTTGATTTAGACTGTCCAGAGGTACCCAATCCCGATCTTAAAGATCCATAATTTTTTTAATGATGTGTTGACTTCCTTGTGCTTGACTTATCTAGACAGAAACACAGCACCCTTTTAACATTAAGAGATTGTGAAGTTCTCTCTGCTGCAGTTGAAGGGTTAGGAAAAAAAGTTAGGAATAGTGATAGACTGGTTAATATGAAAATGTAATACTTTAAGTAAAAGGAAGGAAGCACACGTAGAACAACTCTATTGTGAAAGGTCCTATTGAAGACAGAGCCTGCAACTCATTAAACTCTACATGTCTTTTTTTTTTTTTTTAATATACGGACTATAAAAAACAACTGTTTTCCATGACAAGTGTTGCAACACTGACTTATGGATGGGTTCAAATGGCAATCCCATCGGTTTTGAAAATACCAAGTTCAAATCCCAAGGAGGAGAGGGTCTCCCAGCTGGAGGAAAAACTTTCTACAATCCTTACCAAAAATCTCTGACTACAGGACTATTGGAAAAAGAAAAAAAAATGCTGCATTGGCGATTTTCAATATGCAGTAATGGCTGCTAAGCGTACCTTAGTAGATGATAATTGCAGGCCTAACCTGGCCAAGTGAAGTAAGTGCAGAAGGATGACATTCTCATGTAACTTAATAGGGTAATGGCTATTATTACAACACCATATACCGAAATGCTTCCACTTCAAGGATTAGGATGCTCTAAAACGTTCACACAATCTTCTGGAAGATTTAGATGGTCATATTAGGCGATTTCACCTCATCAAGAAACCGCTTGGGATTTTCTTCAGAGAAACAGCTGTAAAAGCCGCTTCTACATTCTGGATTCTCTGAATGTGGAAAGCTGTAATTGATAATCCTCTAGCCAGAGCCCAATGTCACAATGTTTGAGCTTGTAATGATAACTGTCTTGAACTTATTTCACCTGGTTTGTTTACATAGTATATTATAGTGGTCTGTTTGCATCATTAGGTCTTTGTAGTTGAGAGAAGGTAGAAAAAAAAGAATACTTATGTACAGACGTGCATTCTGGACTATGAAAATACAGGATGCCATTGAACCTAGAAGAGAAGCTATCTGCCGAACAGATGGGTTGACTTGCTGTAGAAGGTGCACACACTTCGTCTAAATAGATGACACTCTTCTCTGAAGGAAACACTGTTTCCTTTTGTGTGTCACTGGACTGGTGTGGAGATCGATTGTTCTACTTTGACTTGAAAATGTAGTTTTGATAGTTTTGTTGTGGTTGCAAGTCTTTATTTTGTCAAGAGATCCTGGTGTTATCAACCAATCGCCTAAGTATTAAAACTGAAAAATGCCTTTTTTTCCTTAGATGCGCCGCTATTTGGCCTGATTTTAGATGGAAAGGAAGCACAGCGTACTAAAAATCTAAGAACCTGTCTGGGATGATGAGCTTATGGAATATGAAAGTATGCATCCCGAAGGTCCACAGCAAAAAGAAAATAGTCTTTTCTAACATGTGGAAATATTAGGTCAAGTGACATTGTTTTTGTTTTTTGATTTATTTGTTGAGGAGTATGAGACCCAGCATAGGCCAAAATTGTTCTGAATGACACTTCTTCTGAAGAAGAAGAGACATCTTTGTTGATCCGATTCAGGAGGACTTTTTCTGTTGCTCTTTTCTGTAGGAGAGACATTTCTTATAATAGATAGGCTAGATGGGCAGTTGTGACACGTGATGGAGGAGCTGGCAGCATGTTTTTTTTTTTTTTTTAACTGGATTGCATATCCATTTTGAATGATAATCAATTCCCATCCCGTGTTTTTTCACACTTTGAAGAAGAATTTCACAACTCCTCCCACAGGACTGGGAAACTGCAAAGGGAGTGTTTGTTCCTCATGGTTTCTTTTGTGAGTTTTTGCCCTTGGTCTAAGTAGGGTTCGATCGAGGGGGATCTCCTTTTCTGGTAAATGCCTGGGTAAGGCCTCTGTGATTGCAGTTGTTGCTGCGAGTAATAAGGCCATCTAGCGGTTTGAACTCTATGGTAATAAAACTGTTTGTCTCTGGTTTTGTATTGCTGCTTGAATAACTTCATTTGCTCTTCAAGGCCAACTGCTTTTAGCGTTTCCTTATTTATTTTTTATACGAAGCATCTCCTCAGTATGCTGGCCAAAAAGAGAGGACCCTGAAAACTACAGAATTGCGATTTTTCAACGGGCGTCAGGTTTCAGTGATGAGTCTCAGCCAAAATGTTCACCTCTAAGAGATGCTGTGACAGACAGCAGTAGCTGAAAGTTCAACCAAGTCCACTGCAGCATGGATCCATTGATTAGACATTAGAAATCAAGAAACCCTGCTGTCTGTGACCTGGCAAGTCAGACATGAATGCTTTCATGTCATCCCATGTCTTGAAGTGGTATCTGCCTAACAACACAGCCAAGTTGGTGTTCCTTAAATGGGTAGAGGCCATGCCACACATTTTCTTGCCAATGACATCCATCAGTTTTCTGTACCGATCTGGAGGATCAGTGGGTTCCGCACCCAACGCATGTCTTCGCCTTAAGGCCATTAAAATAATTGAATCAGGTTTCAGTTCAGATTCCTACTGCTGATTTGCGCATTGAATGGCGATGGTGAAGATTTTAGAACCACGTCCACATCCCACAAGGAGGATTATCATGGTTGTGGTGGACGTACCAATCTGATACCTCTGAGAACCTTACAAACTAAAAGGTTGTTCCCCAGCAGGCTTAACATCCAGCAAGGAATGATCTGATGAAATCACAGATCTAAAGCTATTAACCGTCCAATAGGCTAGGCCCTGCCCAGCCAAATCCGAAAGGAAATTCACAATCATATATGCTCCAGCACCCACGGAACCCAAATCCTGTTCGTAACACCAACAAACCCACCTTTGCCAGACAGCCTCATATCTCTTGTGAGTAGAGGGGGACCAGGAAGAGGACAAGAAAAACATAGCGTCCTTCAACACTTTGGGCACTTGCCAACAATTCCTGAAATTCTCCAGGCCATGAGGGACAAGAGCCCCTGAACCACCAGTACATGTGGAAGGCCTACCAGATCCGACAGGAGAGCCGGGAAAGGCAATCCTCACCTGAGGCACACAAGTCCGTGCCCCAGGAAACCATGACTGCGCTTTCCAACACGGGTTATCAGGACCATGTCTGCTCTCTGGCGTCGCACTTGCGTTAATACCCTCTGTATCACTGAGAAGGAAAGGAACGCATACATCAGACCTGGGGTCCAAGATTGAAGGAAGGCATCCGAAGCCACTGCTTGCGGATTAGGCCTCCAAGAATAAAAGATTTGAAGCCGAGAAGTTCAGTCTGGGCGCAAACAGGTCTATCTGAAAAGGTCCCCCAAAGAACAGTCAGTTGATGAAATACATGGTGAAAGACTCCAATCACTGGAATCCCTCCGAAAACGAGAGTTCCAATCTGGGATGACATTGTTCCGGCCCGGAATATACTCCACCGTCACAGACATCTGGTGTTGGAGACAATAGTGCCAAAATCCTTGGTGATTTCCACCAGGACACAGGACTTTGTCACCCCTCATTTCCAAGTGACCACATCTGCCCTAAGGACTAAATTAAAGCCTTTGTCCTTTTTCTGCTTCAGAACTATCATACTGACAAAACCCTGAGGATGTGGCGTAGTGAGAAAAATAGCATTTTTTGTGCGCGAAGACTGCAGCTCTTTGTCGGCGAAAAAGCTTTCTGTTCAGGAAAAATGGAAAGGGGGTTGAGGGAGCTCTGATGTGGGGTTGAATAAAACTCCAATCCGCCTCCCTGAATTGTTTGCAATACCTAGGGGTGTTGAGTAATCAGCTCCCACTGACGTTAAAACCCCTGAATCCTTCCCCCAACCAACGCTCCTGAATCTGGAATCATGCTTATCTGCATAAGAGGAATCGGCGGTTGAAGCACCTCCTCGATATCAACCTCTTTGGGCATGTCTGCACCCTCCTCTGTTGCGGGAAGGATAAAAGGAGGATGATCCTGAGGAGAAACCTCTGCCTCTTTGGTAGCCTCTGGAAGCCTGATTGTTGCCCCAGCCAGGCGATTGGCTTCGGAAGCATCCAGTCCCAGTAAAAAGGCCACTGTTAATAACCTTTTTAATAGTTGTTTAAGCCTTATCCAAGCTGTGAAAGTCGACAAGTATTTTCTTAAGTCTTTCACAAACTTGCCTCCAAACAAAAGATCGTCCAACAAAGTTCTTGCCTCTGTGGAGGCCATCTCCATCAACTTGGGGTCAATATGCATTAAAAACTAATTTTTCTGTTCGATGGACATAGCACACAGTTTGCATTTCCCAAAATACAAATGGCTCGCTGAGCCCACACCAATACCTCTCCTGTGCGTTCTCCTCCTTGGATTGAACTGCCAACTTGGGACACGAGTCCAGTGCAGGTGACAGACTTAGCTTGGAAATGAGGTGTATGCTAGAAAGTCTGTTATCTCAGTGTATATAAGTGGAATGTTGAAGTAACCTAAAATAAACACAGCGGGCGGAAGCGTTGCCGAAAGCACTACCTGCCTGCAATCTGCAGTAATCAATATTGATACACTATAAAGTCATGTAGCATGAAGGAAAAAACACTTAAAACGACTACTAAAGCAGCAAAGAAAGAGGAAGGACTTTTGCATGATAGATATTTTTAGGGATACTGTAGCTAGGGGTCAGAAGGGACAAAGGATCATGGGATATGTAGTTTAAAGTTTGTTGTTTGATTGGCTGCTGTTAAAAGGCAAGTAAAGAGAAGCATAATCCGAAACCTCCAGTCCTGACAGAGAATCCACATTCGAAGCCGAGCAAAAGAAAGTACTTGAAAGCAGGAGGCCTCTGAAACCACCACTCGGTAGTATATCCTTTGATGAGCAGATGGAGACTGGGTTTAACCAGTCAATTGTATAAATAACAGTATAAGTGGAACTCTTGAAGCCAAGATGGGTTAGAGTTCAGACTCAGCGATAGATAACTGGAGGACCGGAGGCTGGATCTTGACATGAGATCAGCAAATACTTACCAATAGGAAGTAGTTGCAAAGCTGCCTTTTTATCCTCTGCAAGCCAGAACAAAAATTCTTCAGCATTTTCTTGACATGACACTTCAAGAGCTTCCTTAATTTTAAATTCTGCAAACTGCCAGTACGGATGCTGCATTGACCAAGTGAAAGAAAAATAGAGCAATTCTGATACGATGCAAACTCTCAGGCTTTGGCCTTTCTATGTAAAGCAAAAAGGCAAGAGAAGCCTTATTGTATCCCTTCAAAAAGAGACACCAAAACTATAAAACGTTAGCAACGATTTGTCATGACCACAAATAAGATCACTTTGGAAGCCTTACAGGTCATTTGATTTGAGGTAAAGGCTTCAGATTGAGGCATGCCCCATACAGCAATGGAATGGCCCTTCGCAGTATTAGTCTACTACCCAAAGGTACGCATGCATGCAGAATCACTCTAACAAGACTCTGCTAGAATGGAGGTTGTAGAAAAAAAGATGGCTCAACCAAAAGACAATACTAGTTTGGTTTCAGTTAAAATACATGGTGTAAAAGCAATGAGGTTTAACTACTGGGCGGAACAGGAAAGGCGGGGCACTAGTGTGGGAAAATGATTGAATAAGGACGATGACAAAACTGCAGTGGAATGTGCACATGCAAGATAGTTTTGGAACTTAAAATGTGGTTTCTGTTCTTGGCTAGTGAAGGACAGGTTTCCAAACATGTTCAGTAGGAAAAGATGCAGGAGGATAAAGTAGGGCATTTTAAGACATGTCCATGAACGGAAAATATGTTTTTTGTAGCCCAAAGGTATAGATTTGTGCCAGTGTTCTGGCTGTGAGTTAATTTTATTTAGCACTAAAAAAAAAACATACATTGATACTATTGGTGCTTGAAAATGGCAAGCTTTCCTATATACATTTGCTCCCAAAAGATGTGTGAAGAATGAACACAGATACCAGCTTAGACTCTGAAGGTCAAAGGAGGCCTTTGTTCTTTATTGTGATGTTCTACGGTAGTTCAGGAATACACACAATACAAGTTACAGTATAAACAGCAGTTTCGATCCCAGGATACATCATGGTAATCTCATTACATTCTGTGTGTGCTGTAAACTTGACTGAAAACAATATTGGGCATATTTGAATTTAATGTTTCCGCGTTCAGATGCCAGGCTGAACAGCCACCGATGGAATTAAAACATGATTCAAGCTACAGAAAATAATGAGCTTTCACACCAATTGTACATTAATTCAATAAAGTGCACTTGAATGTAGAAGCTCACATTAGAGAACAAACTATGAAAGCATACCTTGAGGGGGAAAATGAAACAACTTTTAATACAAGTAAACACATTTAAGAGCACATTCAAGGCTAATGCTCAGGTAACAAATGTTTGTACTTGATTAGAGGATTAAACATTTAAATTTAGATACTCTCCCAATTCTGTATAGAAAAAGGATGCACAAAAACCCTCCCCTTTCCATCAATTCTCTACAAAAAAGGAATGTAAATGATGCCCACGCCCCTCCACCAACGAAACCTCGAAAGATCCCTTTGTCGGAAGATAACTGTCTAATGACTGAATTGAACACATTTTTTCGAATTCCCAACAAGGTAGCACATCATTCATTTCAGGCTACAAGACGTAATACTCATGTTGTGGCAATAAATGGTCTGACTTTTAGGAAAAACCATAGACAGGCGGGTAGTAGGCGTCAATAGCCTTACGTATATGTACTGCTCCTAGAAAAGGGACGACATTTCAAACATTAAAATAATGAAGAAAAAAAAAAAAAAAAAACACTAGCAAAACAAAATAACTCATTAAATAAGTTAACAAAACAATAGATAACTGAGAAGCATTTGCTTTAGGAACATCTTTTTCAAGGGGGCGGTGGATAACCCTCATGAATCTAACTTACCAGACAACTAGTATCAAGCATTTGACCAGAAGCCATGCCAACAGCCAAGGCATCATTAATAGATTTTTAATGCCAATACTGTTATCTGCAAGACTCATTAAAATGATGAACCTTACAACGGGTCAACTGGATCAAAGAAAGAATTGTGTTGTTCTCTTCCCTGTAAACCAGAAGGGAGTTACGAGTGAACCTTCCACTCCAGAGATGGGCACTTGCAGGTCTGCAAGTTTTTTTCTTCCAAGTGCTACAATAGTAGGTACCCTAGACTGAGATTTAGCTAAGCATTAGAAAATGCTTTACACTGTATTACTATGTGTTTTACTATAAATTATACTGTGCAAAAATGACAGTAGAAAAGCATCAGAATATGCCTTTCAGATAATTTTAAAAATCTAGAGTGGAAACGGTGTATTATACAAAATGTTCAACTATCTGCTGGTTTTGTGTGCAGAGTACTACAGAAGTAGTACAGCTTAAACTGTAAAAAATAAAAGCCAAAAGGCTTCAGATTTCCATTTCAAAATGGACATGCAGCAGTGCCACAATTATGCAACATTTACGTTGATAAATTAAAGCAATTTCCAAAAAAACTCAGTAAAGGATATGTAGACTACCCACACAGAAATATGCTGAGAAATATAAAGCGCAGGCAGGTCTCACCTTGGAAGGAGGAAAAAGGAAAAAAAGCGTAAGAAATTCCAGCTACACAAATTACATTCAGATTTATTTAACCACGTAAATCAATGCTATGCCATATAAACCTTTGAAATGTTTGTCATCACTTGGTTGGCCATTTCCCCAGCTGTTTCAGAAGCTGAAATAGCAGCAAGCCCGGGCTACAGCACAGCTGCACCTATAATACCAACAAAATATGCATGACATTACAAAGTTAGAACCACTACCAAGAGAATTCTACCTGCATTTAGAATTGGCAAAGTGACACGAAAAGTAAATTTACATTCTATGGAAAGAATGTACTTTTCAAAACAAACCTCACAAATGTTTCATTTATAAACAAGATTCAAATTGCTTTTCCTCGCTATTGATTATGACAACTGCAGTTTCGTGTTCTCCAGTATTAGTCCTTCCTCTGAAACTTTTTGGAGATTCGTTAATGCTCTCAGAGTCAGCAGGAGCAGATAAGCCAGTCTTTTTCACTTTCTTTCCTGCACAGCACTGCTTTAACGCACACTGAGTTCTACAGGGGAGTTCACATGAAGAAATTCCTAATTCCGAACCCACACTTGAAAATTCTGGCTGAATGGTAGTAGCATGGATGCCTTCATTGTGAAAGAAGTCTTTTATGCGCTTTGCAACGTCCATGTAAGAGGGAGGATCATGGCATTTAATGTGAGCAGTTGCAATTATCCTGCTGCCAGCAAGCTGCCAAACATGCAGCTCATGAACAGCTTCAACTCCTTCAATGTCACCTAGTTTCCGACTTAAAGAATGAATATCAATTTGCTTTGGAACAGTTTGTAAAAGAATGAGGGCAGACTCCTTCAGTAACGGAAATGTTGTATACAGGAGTATACAAACCATTATCAAGCACAAGGATGGATCTAAATACAAAACCCAACAGGGGCCAGCCTCGCGATAGGCATGATTTGATTCGTTGGATGGCAGACCCACAGCAGTATGATTTACATACGGATGTACATGATCCTTGTAGTGATCATTCACACAGGGGTTGGTGCATGGCAAATCAGGGGGGCACTGCTTCCAAACAAAGTAAAAAATGGTGGCATTGACAACAACAATAACCGATCCTAGTGCATCACCAAGGACATGTAGAAAAACTCCACGCATATTAAGTTGTGAGCTGGTATCGTCCAGTTCCACAGAGTTATCTTCGTGAACAATGTTTCCATTTAGTTTAAGATCCACACAGTTCTTTGGGTCACCTGCAAAGAAAAGGTGAAATATTTTAACATCCACTGTTTGGGCTTTAAAGATGAAGACTGAAGTATATGCAGTTCATAAAATACATATATGTACTCGAAGCACCCCTGAAACAGTTCATTAAATATTCATATAGCCCCTAGTTTAAAGGTGTTAAATTGGGTTCTGCAGTGTGCTTTCCAGTGTCTTACACTCAACGCGTTTATCCAGATAACAAAACTGATGGGTTGAAGATTAGGCAAAAAAGGAGAAACATTCCCATGCACAAAGTTCTTGCCAGATGCACAGAAGGCCATCTAAGAAAAGGGAAGCCTTAGTTTCAAATACTTATGAGTCAACAGGAGGAAAGCAATATTTGAATTTGCATCCTACTAAAAAGGGTCTCATAGAAATAATAATTAATTTGTTGAAGAAAACTTGCATAAATAACGGATATACTTTGCATCTTAGCTTTTTCATATTCTAATGTTGTCTAGAAGATCTCACCTAACTAAAGAAGTTCAAGCAAAGACTCTGTGGATCACAGGTCAGTGACTACTTGGTGCAAACATATTAAAGTTCGCAGGGGACAATGTTGAATAACGGAAGGACAGTCAATGATCTATCATTTCCATTATGCCAATGGGGAAGACAGGATGACTTGCCACTTTTTTTTCTTGTAAACTCTTGTGCGTTTGTGGAACAACAGCTAAACCCACAAAGCGGTCAATACGAGAGAGGTGTGCTCTGAAATGACACCTCAAGTCAATGGATTCCTAAATGTCATAAGGAAAATAGAGAATTTGAATCTTCAAGAATGCTATTGGATGGTATAATCTTAGTTACATCTTACTGCATTCTCTTTGTGGGTCACCACTTGCCAAGACAAGTTTATGAGAATTCTCTTAAGGCTAGTCCAACAGCAACCAAGTAAACCCACTACAAAAGATAAGGTAGAATGATGGCTGTCTAAAAAGATCTACCTTAGAGTGCAACGACATCAGACTTGATTTAGTGGCATTTGGTGACGTTCAACATGTGCTTCAAATAAGGTGCACAAACGCCCACACTGATAAAACTGTTAATTATAAGGCCTTCATTCAAACTACCCATCCCTTTTGAGGCACTCCAAGAAGAACACCACATGCGCAGAATACAGTGCACAGACCACTGGCAACCAGTTCATTTGGAGGCTTGTTTATATAGTGGATTTTTCTTGAATTATGATTCTATCATTATGGCTGACCTCCCTAGGGACGGGGGCATGCTTTATGAATTCAATGACGATGCCAGTAATGGTGAATTCATATTACAGATAAATGCAACTTTATTACGTTGTGGGACTTTCTTTGACAGATACAAACGGCATCGTTGGACAAGTACAACCAAAACCATGGGATTTTATAAAAGCCACTAACAGTCACCTCAGAGAAGTGAAAGAAAACTAAAATGTCTTCAAGGAGGTGTGCCAAGGTAGTGTCCAGTCTACTAACAAAAGAACCCACCTACGTTGTCCCCCATTATGGTTTCATTGAGGACCGTAGAAACTCCCACTTATTAGACACATTCAGGAAAAGATTAATGACTGAGAATATAAGGATGGATTCCTCTACAACAGTGTGGAGATATTGGAGGAAAACAGGCCATTTTATTGCTAGATTGCATGTTCAATATAATAAGTTGCCTAAAGAAGTCTTAGAATGTTACTCTTGGAGCTCCAGGGAAGGAGAAGTATAAAGTTATTTGTTTTTTCCTCTTGAAACCCGATAAACCTGTTAATAGAAGTCTTGTTTAAGAATTTCAGCCTTACAAACAGAATAAATATGATAAAAATAAAAAGTACTTGTGTCTACAGACATGACAGTCGTTTGGTTCAAAGTTGTAATATATTGAATGTACGAGCTTTGCTGTACCCGAGAATAGAATGCATGTTTGAAGACAAATGTTTGCAACAGCTCCAGCCCAAACAAATTTTGCAACCAACTCTAAAGATAACCATGGGTAATATCAATCTATGGGTGGAATGAAAAAGAAGATGCGTGCTACTGACTAATTGAGACCATGGATCTTTTGTGGTCTAATGTCCTCCCATTGAACATTCTTATACTAACATATCAGAAAATGTGACACATACACCCGATACTATCCAAGTACACCACACAACAGCCCATTACACGTGCATAGAAGTATATTGACCAATAAAACAAAAATACACAACACACAAAAAACTGCCAGCAGAATATACTGGCCAAAACACATACCCGAGAACAGCCACAGGCTAGCATGTGGCTCACAACAGCACTGTGAATACATAGACCTCAAACTGAATACTACAGGTGTATCCACCACATCACATGTGTAACATACAGCTGGTTATCACAATACCCACAACACCATTTACCTCATGATACGTGACAGACGAATGTTTCAGCCAGAACTAACACACATTGGACAGTAATCAAATAGTCTATATAGTTGACCAGCATGTTCCCAAATCTGCAAGCTATCAAACTTCCACGCACATTTACTTTCCACGGGAAATACTACACTGACTAGAGAAAAAGCCAGCACAGCAAAGACGTATGGACCTTCGGAGTAAAATCCGATATATGCAGCTCCAGTAATATGGTAGAGCGACCAACCAGGACCAAAACAACTTTCTTTTTTCCATCTGGTTGTCGATAATGACATCTGAGAGGTGACATGGGTTTTGTAATGCACAATAAAAATGTTATATTATTAAATTATTTTTAAAAAATGTTATGAAAACTACATCTGCATAGAACCAAAAAAATATTTTCAGTGCGAGAAAACATACTATTCCCTTTATAGGACCTAAGTATCTGGAAGTCTTTCAGTTCATGAAAGCCTGAAGGAACACTAAACGTTCGTGAAGCTACAAAAAAAATATTAATTTCTCTAAACAGCACATGGAGTTACACACACTGTTCTGTGTAACCCTTGGAGCAGTGTAATTTGCAGGCTACTAAAGTAAAATAAAACACAAGAAGTGATACGGAAATTTTAGCTGTATGACAATCGTGAGCATGACGTGTGATCAAATGACCAACAAGTCACAAACTATATTCTTTAACACAAAAATATGAGTTGACTGGTGCAACTTTCTCTCAACAGAAATCGTAACAAACACTTCTGTTTTCTAAATCCTCTGCCACAAACGGAGTGATATTAAAGAGAAAACGAGAACCGAACAGGAAAGGCAAGGCATCATGGATAGACCGGTGCGGATGAAATGCGAGAACACCCGACCAAGAACGTCTTCTCCCCTCCACACCGAACGAGCCCCCTTTCCCAGACACCGCGGATTTTCCCCATTTCAAGGTACACACAAAAGTGTCTCCGCAATGTAGTAGAAGGGTTGCTCTCACGTGATTCCAGCCTCTTCTTTTGGGCATCATATTGACAGATGCCCTCTGGCGAAGGCTGGAAATTAAACTGTCCATTATATGAGAGCTAACAAATAGTGTAAGGGTGACTTATGGTAAGTAATATTGACCTGCCTCAATCGGGGATACCTTAAACGTATACGAGTCCCAATTTCCCAATCATCTACATACTCTTGTATTTACTGGTGATTACGCACAACCCCACCCCTTTGAGCTCACACGTATGCCCGGTATTCGTGAACCAAGATTTAGTGGCCACACTGTGCACGTCTTATGACTGCAACACAGGTGACGATGTAATATTCCTGTCAGTTCTAACCACCTTAAGTGTCACTCATGCCCCTTTGCCGTCGTGCACCGCGGGTGCATCATCTATTCTATACAGTACTGATCAGGAGATGTGTCATCTTCAGGATTCAAACCATATTACCCTGACTCCGTTTCCAACTCGTCGTACCTGATGCCCTACCCACCCTACGAGTTGTCCCTCTCGTGTCATACACACCGTTGGTTCCGGCACAATTCTGGGCGCTGCTGACCCCGTTGGAGCCACTGTTCCCCACCAGGGTGTTGGTCTCCTCCCGGTCGATGGCCTCCCCGTCGCCGGCGCTCCTCTCCCGCTTCTGGGGGCTCTTCTTGGGGGCGTGAGAGTGCCCGTGGCCCCCTCCACCGCCGTGCGAGTGGCCGTGGCCGGCTCCCCCGCGGAACATACACAGCCCCACCAGGTTGACGAGCAGTCCGCCGGCGCCCACCCAGATCACCACCAGCGGCTGCTCGATCTCGTGAGCCTCGCTGAAGCGCTCGATGGCCTCCAGCACGATGGTGAAGCAGAGGGCCGTCAGGAAGACGGCGTTGACCAGCGCGCCCATCACCTCTGCGCGGATCCAGCCGAACGTGTTCTTGTCTGTGGCCTGGGTGCGTCCGGCGAAGCGCACGGCGATGAGGGCCACCACCAGTGCGATGACATCGGACAGCATGTGGAACGAGTCCGAGAGCATGGCCAGCGAGGAGGTCAGGCGGCTCACCACCACCTCCACAATGAAGAAGATGAAGGTCAGCGTCAACATGCACAGGAGCGGCACCATGTGCGGGCTGCACGCCATTCTGCCGCGGCAGTACGGGGGGCCCTGAGGGGTAAGGGAACTGCGCGGCTCCGTCTAGAGTCCTTATTTATACCGGCCGCCGCTCCGCACCCCGGGTCTGTGCCATGACCGACGGGGCGCGCGTCTTCCGGCCGCGGCGGCCGAGCGCTAGTGAAGCTACCAACGGCCGGCGTATGACGTCACGAAGGGCTTCTTGGCGTCACAAAGCTGTAGGTTTCTGTCGTTCACTACACCGGCTCTGTAACTACGACAGGAGTGTTCGCGCCCCGACAGTCCCGTAGTCGTACACAGTTCTTGCGGCTTCGCAGCAGTTGGCCCTCCTCAGCAATGGCACTCGGTTGCTGCAACCGGCACTCATGAAGTAGGGAAAAAAATAACTTTGCACCCGAGACCGGAATTTTTTCCACACGGAACCAGGCAGCCGCCTGGGTCCGCCCACTAAAAACTAAATCCATTGGTGCCTTTTCGTTTTCTCGTCTTGCCATTGGTGGAAGTTCATAACCAATAGCAGGGATAGCGTTGCGCCGGCACCCTCGCGACCGTGACGTTGAACGATTCCGATTGGTCTCAAGTCGGAAGCCGCACGTATTTGATTGGGTCTTGTCTTCCGCATGCATTTCCGGTATAGTGGGACGTGCGCATCAGCTGTGAGTCGCCGGTAGGCACGATGCTCCTCATTGGTTGGTCGTAGTGTCGTTCAAATAGAAGGTTCTGTTGCCCTTCTCCCTCCCTACCCCTACGGGCTCCGGGCTTTTTGCTTTAGGTACGCTCCTTATGCAACTAGTGCAAAGCTTGGAATTGTGCAGGTTTTCCACACCACCCGCAAGAGCCGCTGTGAACAATAGCCCGCAGCGGAGTGACTCAGCATCTGGTAGATGAGTAAAGGAAGAAACGCCTAGCTGATGGAAATTGCCTCCTGCTGTAATGGGCAGTGCTCTAGTCTACACTAACACAGGCCGGATAGTGTCACGAACAGCATTTTCCTCAACATCTCCGTCTTCAATCAGCGTCGTTTTGTGTCTACTCAGAATACTATAAATACATAAAATGCAATATTAGGCTAACCAGTTTATACATGGAATCTTCATATAAAAGGCAGACATTACACATCATTCTTTGTCAAGGAAAGTAACAAAAGACAATGAACAGAAAACACGTTAATATTTCTGAACAACCTCCCACGAAGGTATCTTTGTCCTGGGTGAGTAGTTAACTCATTCGGCAGCATATCTTGATTCATTATTTTCATTGATTGGTTCAGGGAAATTGGCAACACCGTTGCCAGGAAGAGCAGAACTGTCAGATTTCAGAGTTACCAAACTTTCTCTTTTGGTAGTGATATAAAGAATAGACTGAGACAGTGCTTTAAATGGGCACGCACTGTCCGATACTAAGAACTTGCACTTCTTTAAATGAGAGGAAAAGTACATGCACTTCTCAGCACTGGTACAATACTTTTAATTGGTGAGTACCGGCACTTCTCAGAATCAAGTAGGTGTCCTGGAGAGTGAATACCTGCCCTTCCGAATCTCCATTCAAAGCTCTGGACTGAGATGTGTGGGGATGTTAACACTCCAACTGGAGTACTCTTCACCAATGCCCTGCGTAAAGGAAGCAACGTTTAGCTGATGGGAGTTGACTTCTGCAACAATGGGCAGTGCTAAACTCTACACACCACAAACACAGGCTCGATACTGTGGGAGTCCTGGGAGTGGTAACAAGAATGGACTGATGTGGGGATGTTCACACTCTAACTGGAGTTCTCTTCACCAAGGGCACTTGTCACACGTCCTCAACAATGAGTTTAGACTTCACAGCTTTGTGGATTTTATCAAAATTTCTGTTGGATCTATTTTGGTAATGTTTGCACATTATCAGTATGTCGTAAGAAAAAGTACGTCATCTTGGAAACACTGGACATGTGCTTCCATATCCTTAAACATGCGATACCTTATTCTTTGGAACACAGAAGCTGCGGAAGTAATTCCAAGCAGCATTCTTCTGTATTGATAAAAGCCGAACGGTGTGATGAAAGCAGTGAGTGGTCTTGAACCTTCTGCTAAATTCAGTTTGATGGTACACACTATGTAGGTCTCTGCAGTGTTTCTGGAATGTGTTCTTTCACAAGAGACTTCACGCTCTTTCCACTTTTCATTCATGCTTGCACCCTCTTATAGTTCACATTGCACACTTTTGCTGAGCTGTTTGATTGTGGTTACTCCCGGCTCATTCACCACACGTTGTGATCGGGTAAGACTTGACTTTGAGATCTTTACATGCTCTCTTCTCCTCCCTTCAAACATTTGTTCTGCGCTTGAGTTTGACTCTGAAAACTAGTGGTTATTGTCGCCATTCTCATGGCTCTTCCCATCAGCACTTCATGTGGAGGGAGTCCGGTCTTTTGATTCTGAGTGCTTTGAAGGCTTCCCAGAACAAGGGTAAGAGCATCAGGCCTTTTTAAAGAGATAGAAGCAAACACCATTGCCATCTTGGATTTCGGAGTTCCATTAATCTGCTCCACTATTCCTTAGGCTTCCATTTGATCGATTTTCAGGGCTACACACATAATCTCATTACTAAAATATGTGCCACTATTTGACTCCAGAGAAACCAGAAGGCCAAATCTGGGAATCAATTCCCTCAATAATAATTTGGCATCATTTAGGCTATCACACCTCGTGGTCTGGTATGCTTCATCCCAGCTGGAGAAGAGAGGCAATATCACTAGAATGTAACAAAGCATATTGCATATGGGCATCTCAATAAAGTCCAATGTCATATTATTAAAGGGACCATCAGACTTTCCTTTGTGACTCATGGGCACCACTGTTCTTTTGCCCACATTTATCTGCTAGCAAGTGAACCACTTTTAACACACATTTTGGCAGTACCACAGAAATGGGGATTATAGCAATAATTTCTAAAGTTGTGACTCATTGCATCTCTTCCTATGCGTATATAACCCTGGCAGTGTCTGGCCATTGGAGAAAGCATAACATACAGTAAAACAGGTCCTCTATCCCTTGAAACACAAATCTCACGGATTCTTTACATATGCAGACCTCACTCACTTTTCCATTTCTGCTTCAAACGCTTCATTCTGAAACTCTCTTAATTCTTCTCAACTGTTTACCATATTTAGTAACATGTCTGAAACAGGGTCAATGTCACATCCACATTGTTCATCTTGATTAAATGCACAGGAATGAAGAGCGCAACCTCCCTCTGACAGAACAATACTTTTGTAGAAGTTACCTTGTTTCCGTTCTCTGCAAGGTGATTCAAAAAAACAATTGTGTCTTGCCTATAGGCCTCTTGTGATGTAAACAGTACTTGTAAGTTGTCGATGTTCTGCACTACAACTGAGCTGCAAGGAGAGTGAAGGGTCTCCAGATTTTTCTTCAATATCTGATTAAAGATCAATGGGGCTCTCTGTATACCCCCATAGGATCGACAAGACAAGAATTTTCTTAAAAAATCAAAAGGAGAAAATAAACTGGCTACCCTCATGTAAGGGAATAGAAAAGAATACCTGATCCAAATCAATTAGTGAGAACATTGGACTGGACATGGAATTTGGAAGAGTAACACAGCAGGATTTGGTACCACAGAACAACATGGAACTACAGTTTGATTCACCTTTCTGAGCTGTCCTCCATTACGTATTCAGTTTCTGCAAACTCATCACTGGTGAGTTGTTGGGACTTTCTAGTTCTTGCTCAAAGATGCCGTGATCTAATAAAGATTCAATGGCAGGTGTAATTCCTGCCACCACTTCAAATGTGAGGTTATATTGAGATGTTCTGGGATACTCTGCATTAAGTCTCACAGTGATTCTTACTGGTTCAACATTCTTAATTCAGCGTCCCTGCCTGTAAAGCCTCAGGCTTCATCTTTCCCCATATATTTTGAGTCAAGAGGTAATTCTTCCTTGGTTAGGAGTGGAAAAAACCCAACTGCTGCTTCTCGTAAATTCAACTTAAAGTCTACATCTTCATTGTGTGTCTGAATTTCTACACCGGCTGGTGAGCAATAGATCATAAAATTCATTTTGCAGAGTACATCTATACCCCACAGATTAAGGGAACGTGGGTTAAATATTTCAAATTGATGGCAATTTTCATCAGAATCTATCTTTAAAAGGGACCTGAGCTGATATGGGGTTGGCACTCACTCTACTGGAGAATCCTACAATGTGGGTTTGTTTTTCCTCAGAGGTGGTGGTTAGGGGCCTCTGCTGTTCTCACAGTAAAGCGGGAAGCTCCAGTAACAATTAGAAATGATACAGAGTAGAAATTCACCCCTCAAACCACATATGGCCCACTCTGGTCTACCTCTAGAACTGCGCCAAGCACGCAATCCTCCACTTCTCTCAGGCTTCATCATTGTGATTGATCAGGGCCAACTCCAATGGGACTGTAAAAAAATGGGAACTTCTGGAGATTGTCAGCAACTATTAAAGGATTCTGCTGAATCCTGCAATTTGGGTTTAAACTGTACAACCTGTTTACCATATGTTGTTGCATCATTAGGGCTTGGAGCATATTAGCATTATATGACATTTGAATATGAATATTCTGCATAGGCATCACATTCATATTTGACATTTGAACATCATTTTGCACTCAACTTGAGTTCAATCTACATTCTCTCTTCCAGTTGCCCATCGTGTTACAAATATGACAAGCATTTCTCGTTTTCAATTTGACATATTTGTAACAAGGTGTCAATCCCTACACCGTACATTTGATTCTGCAGCCATCCTCTTGTAGTCCAAAATTCCATGCCTGAACCAGTTGACTACCACCTTGAAAACCAGCTCCCTGCCAGAATGCCAGGAACAGAATTGAACACTAGATCTGCCACAGAAAAAGCGTTCTGACAAAATGTTTGCAACTACATAGTCTGTGCCAACATAAATACCTCTTGTAGGAAGTTGGCTCTGTATATACTATCTCAAAGTGAGAGATAGTTTGCACAGAGTCCAAGGGTTCCCATTAGATGTTGATAGTGTCAAAATTAGATAATTCGAATGCTCTATTTTGTGGTAGTGTGGTCGAGCAGTAGGCTTATCAGAGGGTTGTGTTAAGCATTTGTTGTACACACAAAGGCAATAAACACACACTCAAAGACTTAACTCCAGGCCAATAGTTTTTATATAGAAACATATATTTTCTTAATTTATTTTAGAACCACAAGATTTGAAGTAAATACATAAAATGCAAGGTACTCCACACAGGTAAGTGAGGAACTTTGAATAAGAGCAGTAACATACACAGTTTTAGTTAAAATGGCAACAAGCTATTTTAAAAGTGGACAAAGTGCAAAAATCAACAGTTCCCGGGGGAGGTAAGTATTGGTTAGTTTCTCAGGTAAGTAAAGCACTTACAAGTTCAGTTTCCTGGGCATAGGCAGCCCACCGTTGGGGGTTCAAGGCAACCCCAAAGTCACTGCACCAGCAACACAGGTGCAGAGGTCAAAGGAGGGCCCAAAACACATAGGGGCCTATGGAGAACAGGGGTGCTCCGGTTCCAGTCTGCCAACAGGTAAGTACCTGCGTCTTCGGGGGGCAGATCAGATGGGTTTTGTAGAGCACTGGGGGGGGACACAAGTAGCCACACAAAACACACCCTCAGCGGCACAGGGGCGGCCGGGTGCAGTGTACAAAGCAGGCTTCGGGTTTTCAATAGGAATCAATGGAGCGACCTGGGGATCACTCTAGTGGTGCAGGCAGGGCACAGGGGGGCTTCTCGGGCCGGTCACCGACTGGGCTAGGCAGAGGGTCGTCTGGTGGTCACTCCTGCACTGGAGTTCAGTTCCTTTCGGTCCTGGGGGCTGCGGGTGTAGTGCTTGGTCCAGGCATCGGGTTCTTTGTTTCAGGCAGTCGCAGTCAGGAGGAGCCTCTGGATCCTCTCTGTAGGCTTCACTGTGGGGGCTTAGGGGGGTCATCTTAGGTTACTCACGTGGTCACAGTCACCGGGGAGTCCTCTCTGCAGTGTTGGTTCTCTGGAGCAGAGTGTGAAGTCTCACGCTTCTAAGATGCCCTCTGGGTGCATTTTACAATAAGTTCCACACTGGCATCAGTGTGCATTTATTTTGCTGAGAAGTTTGATATCAAACTTCCCAGATTTCAGTGTAGCCATTATGGAACTGTGGAGTTTGTGTTTGACAAACCACCAGACCATATACTCTTTATGGCTACCCTGCATTTACAATGTCTAAGGTTTTGGTTAGACACTGTAGGGGGCATAGTGCTCATGCACTTATGCCCTCACCTGTGGTATAGTGCACCCTGCCTTAGGGCTGTAAGGCCTGTTAGAGGGGTGACTTACCTATGCCACAGGCAGTGTGAGGTGGGCATGGCACTCTGAGGGGGTGCCATGTCGACTTAGTCATTTTCTCCCCGCCAGCACACGCAAGCTGTGAGGCAGTGTGCATGTGCTGAGTGAGGGGTCCCCAGGGTGGCATAAGACATGCTGCAGCCCTTAGAGACCTTCCCTGGCATCAGGGCCCTTGGTACCAGGGGTACCACCTACAAGGGGCTTATCTGGGTGCCAGGGGTGTGCCAATTCTGGGATCCAAGGTATAGTTTAGGGAAGGAACACTGGTGCTGGGGCCTGGTTAGCAGGGTCCCAGCACACTTTCAGTCATAACTGGCATCAACAAAAGGCAAAAAGTCAGGGGGTAACCATGCCAAGGAGTCATTTCCTTACACCTCTTTAATCGTCTTATGCTTCCAAATTATTACTGTAATAGTTCTCATTCCTAATGGTCTCGTTCAAGGGCTTCAACTGCCAGCAAATTACATTCTGCTGCATATAAAAGCTATTTTCTGGAATGAAACTACAAACGTAACCCATTAAAATTTACCCTTTGTGTATTTTGAACACGACTATGCAGTCTGAAAACTTGCAACAACCTCACGTAAGTGTGTAGAGACTTTTTGGACTTTTCAGTACTTCAAGTTATTTTGAGCCAATCCACCTCTTTTTGCAGGACCTTCATTTTCAAATGAGCAGTTACCTGGTTATACGTTTCTATGACAGTAGGCAAAGGCACATGTGTCTGTGCTTCTCTCTGCAAGTGAGCTCAGCGTCCACATCCCAAAAGATGTGGTGCCCAGTGTGGGGGATGACGTGGATAAGTGGCTAGCAGCCTATGAAGTGGCTCTAAGAGTACACAGTGTCCCAGTGGAATCCCGTCAGGGAGGGACACCCTCCTTACATTAGATGTAAGGGACCAGACCAACTACTCTGTTATGAAAGCCATCTTAATGAAGAAGTTTGGTCTGATACCTTAGAGATACTGACAAAAGTTCAGGGCCAGCCGCAAACTCAACGCACAAACCTGGGTGGATTTTCTACATTATGCTGGTAAGGCACTGCAGGGATGGGTGAAGGGCAGCAATGTGAATGATTTTGATGGGCGTTACAGCTTGTTTTTGCAGGAGCACATGTTTGATAGTTGTTTTACAGATCTTTGCTAACACCTGGTGTGGTGGGTAGCTAGCTAACTGCTCCCAGGAAGCCTGCTGAGGAGGCAGAGACCCGGGTTAGCACCAGATTGTCCACAAAGGTATCTGGGGGACCAGAGGAGAAAGGGGGGTAAAATAAGGAGTTCTCCAAAGGCCTCCAAAACCATCTACAAGGGAAAGTGTCTAGTTCACATTCCCAAACTGGTCATTAGAAAACAAACTACCCTCGCAAAGGTCAGCAGCTCAAGTGCTATAAGTGTGGCAAGTATAGAAACTATAAGGGGGGGTGGTGCCAAGTGTCCAAAAAGAGCATACCTTCCCTTCCCACTGAAGGTAAGAATCCAGGGGTGGCAATTATAGTGGTGGGGGAGGAGTCTGTCCCAGTTAATGGGGGAGGGGGAAGTTTAGTGGGCTTACCCTTGTGTCCCTGGGTGACCAAGGAGTTGGTTCCTATGACACTTGTGCCACCAATGAATGGGCAAGGCTCTGAGGGATACAGGTATCTGTATGACTATGATAAGGAGTCCACTGGTGTCCCCAGAGCAGGTAATTCCCAATACATTCCAGATAGTTGTGGTGGCTGACAACAGAAAGGTTCACTATCCAGTAGCCCTGGTTCCATTTGAGTGTGGGGGGGAGATCAGGTCATCTGAGATTTGCTGTAAGCCCTGCCATGACTGCTTGTTGGGTAATGACCTAGAGTCATCTGCCTAGAAGGAGGTAGAGTTCAAGGCTCACATGGAGATGTTGGGGTTACCTGGATGGATCTGTGCCACCACAAGATCCATGGCTGCCCAAGAGGGGAGTCAAGAATGGCTGGAACAATGGCCCAACCAGCTACTAAAAAAGGGGGATAACAGGGGGCATGGCACACCAGCCCTTGACTGTACCCCCAGTGAGATGGATGGAGTGCCCCCTGAGGCCTACCCAGAGTCCACTGAGTAGGGCACCGCTTCCCTCGGTGACCTACCTGCCCCTGCAGACTGGCAAGTGAAAGGAGGTCCGCCAAGGAGGAGTTCTGTAGGGCACAGAGGGAGTGTGCAACCCTTAAAGGCCTGAGGCGACAGGCCAAAGCCCAAGCAACAGGTGTTGTCTCTGGAGGCTATCACATTTACTGGGAAGATGACCTCCTTTATAGTGAGACTAAGGCTCTTGGGCGTGGGACAATAAGGGCCCTGGTGGTTCCCCAATGCTACAGGGCCTTCCTGCTTGGACTGGCTCTTGAGATACCCCTGGCAAGACACTTGGGCCAAGACAAGACCTTTACAAGGCTTGTTCCCCACTTTTATTGGCCAAAGATGAGGACCTCCTCAGACACGTTCTGTAGAACCAGTGTGACATACCAGATCAGTGGGAAAACACGACAGAAGCTGAAAGCTTCCCTAGAACCACTACCTGTCATTAGCACCCCCTTTGAACGGTTGGACATCGACATCGTTGGGCCTATGGATCCCCAGACTGCTTCTAGTCACAGGTTTATCCTGGTTCTGGTGGATCATGC
The DNA here is from genome assembly GCF_031143425.1 of Pleurodeles waltl. Classification (NCBI taxonomy): domain Eukaryota; kingdom Metazoa; phylum Chordata; class Amphibia; order Caudata; family Salamandridae; genus Pleurodeles; species Pleurodeles waltl. The sequence goes on along the minus strand of NC_090444.1, from coordinate 218,648,243 downwards.
TACACATTACCCAGAGGCCGTAGCTCTGAGGACCACCACTGCACCTGTAGTGGCAAGAGCCTGTATGAGGATTTTCACCCTGGTGGGTTTCCCCAATGAAATGGTCTCTGACAGGGGCACCAACTTCATGTCTGCTTATATGCAGTCCATGTGGAAGGAGTGTGGAGTAACTTACAACTTCTCCACCCCCAAACCAATACGCTTGTTGAATGGTTCAACAAGACCCTGAAAGGCATGATCAGGGGTCTGCCTGAGAAGAAAGTGGGATATCCTCCTGCCCTGTTTGTTGTTTGCCTACAAGGAGGTACCCAGAAGGGAGTGGGCTTCAGCCCATTCAAAGTTCTGTATGTACACTCTGTCAGGGGACCTCTTAGCTTGGTTAAGGAGGGTTGGGAGCAGGCTCACATGAAAGTCCCCCAGGATTTAGTAAACTACATGCCAGCCATCCTTAGCCAAATGGCTAAGTTGTGAAAGCAAGCTTCTGACAACTTAGGAGCCAGACAGACTTCCATGAAGGAGTGGTACAACCAAAACTCTACCACTGTGGAATTCCAGCCTGGGCAAAAAGTGTGGGTGCTGGAACCTGTGGAGCCTGGGGCCCTCCAGGATCGCTGGTCCCACCCCTATGAGGTGATTGAGAAAAAGGGGAAGGTCACTTATGTGGTGGACTTTAGGACACCTAGGCAACCCCTCACAGTGCTGAATATCAGTCGCCTCAAACTCCACTTTGAGAGGTCACCATATGCTGATGACGGATGGGGCTGATGCGGAGAGTGAACCTCTCCCTGACCTCTTAGCCTCTAACGAGGGGCTGTGGAAGGGGTGATCCTTTTGCCCACCTTGAGTCCTGCATAACAGAGGGACTGCCACCAAGTATTGGAACAGTTCTCCTCTCTTTTCTCTCTTGCTCCTGGGATTACCCACCTGTGCACCTATGATGTAGACACAGGAGACAACCTCCCTGTCAAGCAAAAGTCTTACAGGTTGTCAGATAAGGTGGGAGCAAGCATCAAAAGCGAAGTCGCTAGGATGCTGCATTTGAGGGTGATAGAACCCTCCAGTAGCCCCTGGTCCAGTTCTGTGGTTCTGGTACCAAAGGCTGACCCACTTGGCACTACACCTGAGTTAAGGTTCTGTGTGGATGAGCTGATTGATCAGTTAGGGCTTGCCAGGTACTTGAGTACCTTTGATCTCACCTCTGGGTACTGGCAGATCGCCTTAACAGATGGCTACCAATTCAGAGTGATGCCCTTTGGTCTAAGAAACGCTCGTGTCACCTTCCAGAGGCTGGTAAACCAGGTACTCGCCAGTTTGGAGGCCTTCTCTGCTGCCTTCCTTGATGACATAGCTGTCTTCAGTAGCAGCTGGGAAGACCACCTCTACCACCTCAGGGAAGAATTTCAGGCCCTGCAACAGACAGGACTGACTATCAAGGTCAGTAAGTGTCAGATAGAGCAGGGGTCAGTGATGTACCCTCTAATTGTTTTCCACTGTGTGCAGCAGTGTGAGGTCTCTGTGTGCTGCAGCCAAGAATACGTGCGCCAAGAAACTGGCCATTCACGCGAACGCAGCGCGTAACTTCCAAGATCTTTGGCATTAGCATCTCCATACCACTATAGCAAAAAAGAGATATTTGTATAAACATTACACCATGCAATAGGGCATTAAGGCAGTTTTGCGACCTGGTTGCACACCCCAAGGACATGACCTGTTAAGTGCCACCTACACCCCAGTTAGAGAAAACAGAAATCAGGAGGTTGAACCATTATGAAACTTTAATGAATACTCTCAGAGTGCTGGAGAGGGCCCTGCACATCAAATAATAGCCAGTTGCATAATTAGTTAACATTTACAATTTGATGAACACACTGCTGATAAATGCCACAATGCCCCTGCCATGATACAGGCTGAGAAATGTTCCTACCCCACCCACACATGGACTGTAAGAGGAGCTGCATCATAGTTTAGACAAGTCAGGTGCCAACATTAGATGTGTCTTTGTACATTCTAAGTCCCAAAATAAAACTGTGATTGTGTTGTTACTGTATGGAAATCAAAGCTTGTCCATTCCTTCAATTCATCTTCTGAGACCGCTTCACATTCAGTGACCAAAGCAATTTCATCCAGCTTGGAGTTCCTTAACGGAGAGCGGGACAACACAATGTAGACAGTCCTCAGTAATGTTTCCATTTCCCTGATCATCAGCACTTTTTTCCAGGCATCATCAACTCCCAAATCTTCTCTGTGCGCAACGCAGTGCTGCTCAACTAGATGGGGAATGGATTGTTTGAGGCAGGTAGCAACACCATTGTTCTTTCCCAGCATCACTGATGCACCATCTGATGTGAACATGACCATTTTCATAAGATCCAGCTTATTGGCAGTGTAGAAGTCTTTTACAGCTACAGTGATAGCCTCTGCATTGCATGCACTCAGAGTTACAATTCCCCCAAACACTGTTTTGTGCTCTGTTGATGTTACAGATTGGAACTTGAAGTAGAGGATGAGCATTTTTGTAACTGAAATATCTGTGCTCTCATCAAATATCAATGTGTCATACCGAGCACTGCGAAGTTCTGCCATGAAGTCAGAGCGTATCACGCTGTTGGTGGCCTCCACAAACTCAAAGGCATAGTTCTTGCTCCTCCAGCTGTCTGGTATCTTCACATACAATGCGACGTGGTCATGGATGTCTTGAACAGATAACACTGACGTGTTCATTTTGACTGCTAGCAACACATTGTTGATGAGAATCTTTATTTCCTCAGGCAGGGATCTTTGCCGTTCAACCACTTGTAGTCTGTTTGCTCTGTCACTGGCGGTTTCCGTTAGCATGGTGCCCACTCCAAAATCCAGCCTGGCAGCAGCACTTTTATTTCTCAGTGTCACCAAAGCAGATTCATGAACTTTGCTACATAGATGGCGTTTCAAGAAGTCCAGCTTCCAGCCATCACTCCATTTCTTCCCAGTAGAAAAGTCCCCTGCAATCTTTGCTTCTGCACATACTTTGTAAATCAGGCCTACTTCTGGATTGTATAGAAATAGCTCTCCCAGTTGTACGCAAACCTTGCTCCGGGACTTCTGTGTCTCAGTCTCCACAATTTCTTTCAGACATTCTTCTTTGAACACAGCACAGCATTGCTTCCTTTCTGGTGAAGCACTGCTCTCTGCAGAAGTCACAGCTTTGCGCTTGAACATTTTGGTGGCAATCAGTCTGAGCCTACTGTGCCACAAAGCCTGCAAAAAAAGAGGAACATTATTTAAAGTGAGGAACATTATTTAAGGTTGTTTTTTATGCTATTGAATGCAATCTTCCAGACAAGACTGAGCGATCTCTTGGAAAATGTAGCGACAAGCAAGTAATTACCTGGGCCTTTCTGTTTGATCTCACACCTACCTGTATATGTAACACTGTCTAAGATCTCTGCAGTAGAAGAAAAAAAATGGTTGCAGATCATGCTTGTGTTCCAGTATTTCAGATGGACTACTAGGAAAAACGACTAAATAATTACTTGGTCTTTCTGCTTGTAGTCATGTCTGCCTTTTCCAACCAATGTTAGCACTGTCTAAGAAACCTGCAAAAGAAAAAAAAGGGTTGAAGAATGTTGTAATTTTATAATGTACTAGGTGCATCACAAGTGAAATCTACCAAATGATTACCTTGTTTTTCTGCTTCCACTCACATGAGCCTTTTTGTAATATATGAGTAGTGCTGTTGGCGATGCCTTCAACAGAAGAAAAGGTGGGTAAGGTGGTTAAAGTAGGTTGTCATATTCCACTGTACTAGGTGCAACACAATGAAAATCTATAACTTGCTCAGTCCGACAAACCTGTAATAGAAGCAAAGGTGTGGATCATGAACGTGATTTATGTAGAGACCCTTAATCCCACCTGGAACATCTATAGAATTACCAGGTCTTCCGTGGTACTCACGCCTGCCCGTTCAGATCCAAATGTTGACCGGCTGTAATTGGAAAGAAGATATTTAGCATAGGTTATAGGAGTTACAAAATCATTATGCATGACAGTTCCAGAGCAATTGAGTAGTTACCTGGGCTTTCAGTTTAGATGAACTCTGGTTCCATATTATCATCCGTTTGGAAACCTACATCACGCGTAAGACATTCGATGATGCAGCCTTTACAGGCCTCAAGTTATCTGCTCGGCCACTCGCTAAGACTAATCGGATTTATAAGGGTGAGCCATTTTTAGGCCTACTGGCTCTTTCTGGCAAGCTGACAAAAAAAAGTGTTCTGTTCATTCAGATAGTGAATGAGCAATGAAGGCGCCTTAAAGTCTTGTTGTCTTGTCACATTTGCTGTGGGTTCAACGACAGAAGTCCAGTGCCAGCTTATGTCCTCTTACAATTTGCTGCTTATTTTATCCTGGAGATTAATGGTTACTTTTCTGCTCTGACTGCAAAGTTAGAGGATTTAATAAAGTGTGCTGTGGAGTTTAGTTTGTGACGAATTAGCGTGAAAAGAATCACACTAATTCGGCGCAAACAGAGTCCTGCCTTTTACTTTTTTAATTTACAGGCCCTGGGCACATGTAGTGCACTTCACTAGGGACTTATAGGTAAATAAAATATGCCAATTGGGAATGAACCAAAGATACCCTGATTAAGGCAGAGAGCATCTGAACATTACCACTGGTACTGTTCATAGAGTACTAACACCAGCAAAAACAGTGTAAAAAAGTGGAGGGAGGCAGGCAAAACTTGTGGGATGACCATCCTAAGGCTGTCAGGTCTAACATGTGTCTTTCCCCCTCCCCCAGCTGAAAGTGGGGAGAACTACCAAGCCCTCTGGGAGCTCTCATCACTAAGGCGGAAGAATCTGGTCGATTAGGTTGGTTAATTTGATCATTACTTTTCCATTGTTTAAGTGTTATGGTAAGAGTGAGGCATTTAGTGGGGGAGAAGCAATTGTACTCCCACCAGGAATTATAAACATGGTGGTGAAAGTTATGTATTTTGTACAGTTGTTAGCCATGCGCCTATGTTAGGTGCATAGAAAATTAGATCTGTAACCACGATTGGGGTCGCTGGATGCACCAAGAGGACGTTAGATCTGGACTTCTTGTCGCCTAATTTTGACATTATGAAGCTAGGATAAATTGTTGCTTAGGCGAATGCGCCATGTTTGGAGAGCCAGTTTTAAAATGTGTCACATGAAAGCATAGTGAATGAGCACTGATGGACCTGTTTGCCTGACAGGTTGTCATAGATGAAAGTCAGTAATGATCTGCTTATAGATGAATTCACGGTGAACTTTTCATAACAGAAAAAAAAACATTTTTTTTGTGGTGTGTCGAGAGAGTGCTTACCTAGATGACACTGAGGCAGATTACCATTAACACCAATAGGTTTGATGCAAATCATGATCTACTAAGATAGCAGGATTTTCCAACCAAAAAAGCTAAGTTTTTTTTTGAAGTAGGAGCAAACAAGGGGAAGTCTGTGCAGAAATATGAGCAGGTGAACTTTCTTTGTAGATATGGAGCTTCATTGTGTTTTTCCCTTGGCACAACACAGCATGTGGATGCTGCACTGCATGGCATGAAACATTAGCAAGCCTTGGCCTGAGTGTTTAATGCTGTGTTCCTGCAAATGTTAATATTATTACATTTAGGGCTGTTTGTCAAGTTCAAATACAGAAACCCACTTGTTTTTAGACTGACCAACAAATATGTAAATAATCTTTAAAAAAATCATTACATTTAAATATTGCCAATACTTACTTATTGAATCCATCCCCAAAGCCAGGCTGAATGTTTTCATCCACTGCACCAAGGAGCTAATGCTCCCTTTTATTGAACATGCTGTTTGAACATATGATAAACATAATTATGGGTACTTTACAGCTTTCTGTGTGGGTGTTATGATGTTGTAGTGGCCTTTGTTACCTAATGACATTGCATTTTGCAGCAACGCGCTGTTTCTATTTTTTAAACGCAGCGCTGATGTCCTCTCTCCCACATGATGCAGGCAGCGATATGACGCTGCAAAAACATGCGCGTTTGGCAAAGGGGCCTGTGCGGTGGTGAAAGGAAGGGTGCACGCGCGCACCTTACAGGGAACATTGAATTTGTAATAATAATTTGGGGAGACGTTGTAATATTGTTGTAAAATACAGATGGTACATGAAACCCGACGTACATGAAAGCAAATGAATTCAAACATTTTTTCCCGTAAGGAGGCAGGCCTGAATAAAAAAGTTCATAGAATCTGGGGACCATTCTATGGGTAAATCTGATGAGTCAAGAATAGAGGCTGGGCTGAAGATGGCAGAAAATGCACACCTTAGCACCTCTTCCACTGGAGCGCAAAGTAAAGATTATTTTAAATGCTTGCCTTTTTTAATACAAAATATTAATTATATAATTAATGATTTTACCAAGTCCGGGCTGCTACAGAGATAAACTTTATTTTAAGCACAAGGCACCGATAATATACTTATTTTTTCCAATACTTGCAAATAAAAACACATTTGTAATAAAAAGAAATCTGTCTTGAGAGGAAGAAACCTGTAGAAACACCTCATTTTTCATTTAATTGTATTTACCCCAATTGCAAGTGTTTACATTGCCACCCTGTACAGGTCAATGAGGCTACGGAAAAATCAACTTCAGTGCATTGTTTTTGTTAAAACACATCTTTTTACTTTAAATAGAAAACAGTAGTCCATACATTGCAATAAAAAACTATTTAATAAAATTAGATGAAAATATGTGCCCTGTAATTCATTGCTTTTTTCTCTCAATAAGTGGCGATAACACTTAAAATCTAATGCAGGAACGTGAAAAAGTTTACCAATGTAGAGATCTGCTTTGGTGAGAACCAATGAAGTGTTTCATTCATAACACTTATGGAGCAGTCTTCACATCCATGAGTTATGTGTGCTTTGGTGGGAAGTGTGATTTCAAAAATATGCTTACAGGTGACTGAGAGAAATGGGACCTACTGCGTAATGGCTTCTCGCACTCAGCAGTGGTAATAAAAAAGATTTTTCAGTTGCCACCAATGTACTTCCTCTGTTGTATACAAGACTAATTGCTGGACCTATGTTCGCTTCTGCTCTAGGTTAGGTACATCCTTGTTAACCATCTGTCAATTGCTTTGTATCCACAAATATATGCAAATTAAAAAGATCAACCATATCTGATACAAAATGGTGAAAACACACTCTTGGAATTCGAGCAAGTTGGCAGTTTATTAAACATCAACAGTAATCCCTTTAGGAAACGCAAGATGGTGCACAGACTGCTTCTTCCCACCGTTGAGAGCTGTGTTTGGAATGTTTGCCCGTGGAATTATTACAGGGCTTACAAATACTTTTACAAATCCGGCCCTCTTCAAGTCAGGAGAGTTAACCTGCTGACATTTCACCTCTCTCTGTTATTTTGGCAGCGGTTCAAGCGCGGCTTAAATCGGCGGCAGGGGAGGAGGGCTTGTGTGAAAGACCGAGGGTGGGAAAGTGTGCTATACCAAGCACACTTTCCCACCCTCTGCACTTTTACTGCCAGGGTGACCACGCATGCAAATACACTTACATGCTTTAATCAGGTGCTCCCTTTGTGTAGTGATCTGTCCTCGGATGGCTGCACTGTTGTTTTTCGTCCTGCTCGGCCGCGAAGAGTGACCTGTTTTCACGCAGCTTCTATTTTTAAAACGCAGCGCTGACGTCCTCTCTCCTGCATGATGCAGGCAGCAACGTGACGTTGAAAACAACGTGCACGCTGGACAAGGGGCCTGCGCAGTGAGGGCAGGAAGGATGTGTGCGCACCTTACAGGGAACATTGCTTGGGACACCTGGTAGGTGGGGGTAAGATATAGCCCACCCAGGCCAAGATTGAGACTATCATGGCCTGGGAGCCCCCAAAACTCAGACTGAGGTCAGAACTTTCTTGGGCCTCAAGGGGTACCATAGGAGGTTTGTCAAGGGATATTGCACCATTGTGGACCCACTGACATGCTGACTTCTAAAAAGCAACCCAGAAAGGTGATTTGGACTGAGGCACGCCAAAAAGCATTTGACTCCCTAAAGCAAGCCATGTGCACAGCCCCTGTACTCAAGGCCCCTGACTTAATTGTACAAACTGATGCCTCAGAGCCTGGCGTAGCAGCAGTACTGTCACAACTCAATGAGGAGGGCCTGGATCAACCTGTAGCTTTCATCTCTAGGAGGATACTCCCCCGGGAACAGAGGTGGAGTGCGATAGAAAGGAAAGCTTTTGCTGTGGTCTGGGTCCTGAAAAAGTTGAGGCCATACATGTTTGGCACTCACTTTCTGATTCAGACCGACCACAGACCCCTCAGGTGGCTAATGCAAATGAGGGGTGAGAATCTAAAACTGTTGAGGTGGTCCATCTCCCTACACGGTATGGACCTTAGGGTGGAACACAGACCTGAGGTAGACCACGCCAATTCTTAAGGTCTATCTAGGTTCTTCCGCGTTAGTGAGGAGAACTCCCTAGAGGTTGGGTAGCTCTCCCCACTCTCAGCTGGGGGGACACACGTGTTAGAGCTGGCATCCTTAGGGTGGTCCTATCCCAGACTTTTTGCCTTTCCCTCCTGTTTGGTTGCTGCATCTTTTTGTTAGCCTTAAGATTCTGAGCACTTTTCCACTACTAACCAGTGCTAAACAGCATGTGCTTCTTCCCTAAAATCATGGTAACATGGGTGTATCCACAATTGGAATATTTAATTTACCTGGAAGTCTCTTGTAGAGTGGTATATCATATGCCTAGTGCCTGTAAATTGAATGCTACTAGTGGCCCTGCAGCACTGATTGTGCCACCCACTAAGAAGCTCTGTAAACATGTCTCAGGCCTGCCACTGCAGAGCCTGTGTGTGCATTTCCACTGCCACCCTGCCTTGTCATTTAAAACCTCTTGTCAAGCCCTACACTCTCCTTTTATTACATATAAGTCACCCCTTAAGCAGGCTCTAGGGAGCCCATAGGACAGAGTGCCATGTAAGTAAAAAGGCAGGACATAGTCTTCCAGTTTCCATGTCCTGGTAATGAAAACCCCTCAAGTGGTCTTTCATAACTGTGAGGCCTACCCCTCTCATAGGCCAGCATTAGGAATGCCTTATAATAACTTTAAGTTGTAATTATGAATCTGAGAGGAGTGGCGGGGTCATGTTTAGTATCATTGGAATGGTAATAATAAATCCTCTTTACTGGTAAGGTCAGATTTATTACTACTATTCCAGAAATGCCACTTTTATAAAGTGGACATTTCTCTGCACTCACTTCCCCGTGAGCCTACAGCCTATCTCCAATACACATCTGGCTTGGGCTAGGTGACAGTTCCACTTGTGCATTCCCTTCAGACACCCACAGCACAGGATATTCAGCCATATCTGCATACTGATGGGTCTTCCTGGGGAATGGGTGGGGAGAATCTCACACTTACATCTCAAAGGGTAAGGGCTGGGGTCCACACAAGACGACTGATTACTTCCCACTGGCTGTTTGGAGCCGAGACTGACTTGAAAGGGGGACCTGCGCACTTCACAAGAATTCTTTGTTAGTCATCACCCACATCAAAGGCACTTTTCTGTATAAATAGTGGGCTTCCTGACCCACTCAGAAGTACTCTTCTGGACCCCACCAGATTGTGTTGGAGCAAAGACTGCTGTGTTCCAGGATTACCAGATTTGACTGTTCCCAGGAACTGATGCTCTGACCTGTGCTGCCCTGCTGCCTGCGGATCCCTGTTTGCACTCTGTAAGGATTCTCCAAGGCAACCCCAGGGTGACTCCAGGGCCTGCCTGACGTGTCCTGCCTGTTCAAAGACTGCAACCGGTGAACTTCTGCCCACTGTGATCTGCCGTCATCTGGGCAGCTGAACTGTGCCTCTCGATCTGCAAAGCCAGATCAACTGGTAGGAAAACCCAATGGGCATTGCAGCCCTCCCCTCTCCTGTGGACGAGCCTGACGCTCAGGACCACTGCAACAGCCACACCTAAGAGCCAGTCTGGACTGCCCAAGCAACTTCGCTCCTGCCTCTGTACCTCCGTATCTTGTTAAGTCTGTGGAGGAGCTGGAGCTCGTCAGGATCACCATTCGTGGCCGCTCCATCAAAGGAGAGCACGACTGGGGAAAATTACCTTAAAACCCTAAGGCGAACCACCTCCATATCTTGCCAAGTCCATGCAGGAGCCAGACCACGTCAGAACCACCATTCCCGGCCACTGGAGCAAAAGAGAGCACGACCAGGCAAATTACCTTAAGAATATGAGGTGAAGCGCCTCTGTATCTTGTCAAGTCCTTGCCAGCACTGGACCTCGTCAGAACCACTATTCCCGGCTGCTCAGTTAAAGGACAGTATGACCAGGGAGAATTACCTTAACAACTTGAGGCAAACTGACCCGTATCTTGCAAAGCCCGTGAAGGAGCAGGGCTCAATTAAAGGCACCGTTCCCGGTTTCTCGAGTAAGGAGAGCGTGACCTGGGAAATATCATATTACCCTGAGGGAAAGCACCCCCAGATACTGCAAAGCTCATAAGGGTGCCGAGCAACCTCCGTTATGTATTCTTGAACCGGGTGAACATTGTTTGTTGCAGTATTCCGCTACATATTCTTTTTAAACCCTAATAATTGGATTACTGTGCCTTTATCTGGTTTTTATCCATAAAACATCTTACATTTTTTTAACCCCATGTGGAGTCTCTTTTTGGGTTGTGATGCTGACATTGTGATATGGTGGGGGCCTGCACAATACTTTACACATTGCCTTCTAAGTTAAGCCTGTCTGCTCTGTGCCAAGCTGGACTAATCAGTCCTTTTGTGTGGACCCCAGCCCTTATCCTTTGAGATGTAAGTGTGAGATTCTCCCCACCACTTCCCAAGCTACTAGAGGGAGAGCACAGGTTAATTTAGGTTGTGTTTCTGACTTACCCTGACTAGAGTGGGTGGGCTCTGCTTGGCTGAGGTACATACCCTAGCCAACCAGAAGACCCATTTCTAACAGTGAATGAAACATTACTATGGTCTGTGGAAGGGGCAAGAGTGTCTCAATCACTCCTGTTCTCTTCTTCACATCACTCTCTTCTGCAGTCTTTGTTTTTAGACATTTATGCTCCTTTTCTCCTCATATCTTTCTGAAATACGCAATCTTCATATTTCACACCTCCTGTCTGTCCTATTCAGCACTCCCCTTTCACTCTGTCCTGAATGTACTTCCTAGCATATCCGTCACTTCACCAATCAACCCACTCACTTGTATGCACTGCATTTTCTTTCACTGTCAATTTTTGAAAATTGTGTACCTCATTCACACACTTTCACATATAATCACAATTACAATTGGCATGCTTGACCATTGTTCTGTGTGCTCTGCAGAGAGGCCAAGGATTCGGTGAGCATGCATTCCAAACATCTTCATGACCCACTGACAGTCACTGTGAGAAATGTGCAGTGCATTCAGCCTGAACTCTACAGCTCCCAACTGTGGCACACCCACAACCTGACCTCACATAGCTACACAAGAACAATGCTATTCACACCATGAACTATGCATGAGTAATAGGTTGTATGAAAGAATTACAGAACACACCATCCTGGAAAAAGCAAATACTCTTAGAGATTTCAAGAGTAAGTAAAACTTGAAATTTAAACAGGAACAGCATCTCTGTTCTCAGGCTGAGAAAGCAGTGTTTGTTTTTAATGGCTGTGGCTGTTGTCGTGGTGGGGCACAAATGTGAGGGAGGGTGAGGAGTGCCAAAACGGTTACAGATAGGGCACCAGACCCACCAGCACCTCACCACCTAGCGATGCCACCAGCCTACCATAGTCTCTACCCCTTCCCATCTTGTCAAAGGCTGGGGCAGGCCAGTGAACATGGCCACATCTCAGCCTGTGACATAATGAGAAAAGGTGATGTTAAGTGTGAGGTTATGGCTATACCCTTTCCTCCTGACTTGGGTGGAGCAGAGAAGGCCTGCTCCCAAAGTGGGCTTCCAATGTGTACCCTGGTCTTCCAGCAATTTAGTGGGCATCAGAAGGATGCAACAGTTTCTCTTGTACTTCTCACACACATGCTCAGTGGGACACTCTGGGATGAGATAGGCAGCGGTGTCTGCTTTCTTCATTAACAGTAAAGTGTAAAATCTGCTAATTGCATTTAGGAGCCTCTGCTCTCGTCGCCTGAAATAAAACAGCTTTTTTAAATGCAGGCTAGAGACAGCTGCCACTGAACCAATGTGATAGGTATACACGATGGAGCTAGAAGTCCTCCACACTCAGATATTAATTGGTGGTAATGTCCTTTACATATTGAGCAACATACTTTCATCAGCCATTAGTTAATGGTGGCTGTCATTCATGGCGAATAATAGACCATATTCTGGCTAACTTCCTGTCTCCTGAGTTTTTTTTAAATTCGATTAGCTATACTTTGCTTTTGACTCTAACCAACTTCTATATTTGACTACAAGGGTAGGTATCCGGATAAAATACTCGAACAAAAATGTTGTGGTTTGGAAAGAAAAGACTTCCACTAACTGGAACTTTTTGGACCATGCATCTACACTGTAGGCTAGCAGAGAATCTGATTGCTCTGTTTCAATGAGGCTGCACATAAATCTCCTAACAGAACAAGTATTGACAAAGGCAATAGGGCTGGGTTTATTGTTTTAATGTATACAGCAACAGCACATTCGAACGAGACACATGGGAGGCAGCCAGAGGAGCCACAAGAGAGGACAGTAGTTGTAAAGTAGTACCCCATGCAGCTTAATGCAAGCACACAACTAAAGACGGAAGAATACATTCAAAAAGCCAATAGCATTAGGTGAGAGAATAATACTCCACTGGCCTGAACCATGATGATTAACAAAGCCTCGAGCCAGTGGCTGAAAACTGCTGGTCGAAGAAAGTCAGTGATTGAAAGGGGCACACTTAAAGCCTAGTCATTATACATTGTTAGTAATAGGTCTGTTTGAGAGCTGCCCTGTGTAAACCCAGGCCTAAAATGTGATCTTACCTAGGAAAGACAAACACCTCAGAAGAAACTTCTCCTGTCACAAGAAGACAGCAAAGGCCATGCTGGATGTGTTCCGCAAGCTACACTTGAATGAATGGCCGTGCCACATTTGGGTGGCTCTCCAGGCTGTGCATCGAGCCGTTCACACTCCAGCCTCTCTGCTCTCAGTGGTCCAGAGAATTCTTGGATATATTGATGCCCAGGAGGATCTGTCTGGTACCAATAAAGAAGGAAACATGTGAGACTCCTGTCTGGCTGAGAGTGGTGATATAGTACAAGTTGCCCAAACCAGCCTATGGTAAACCAGGAGAGCTGTGTGTCAGGCTGTTCATATAAGGGGGAGGTGCTGAGCAGTGGCAGCTGGTAATTTTATGAGAGAGGGGTGCAGGGGAGGGGGAAGTTACACTTGAACACAGACACCTCACCCACACCCATTCACAACACTCACAAACAAATACACATACATTCATACAAGCACCCACGCATTCACCAAACATGAAGAAAAAAAACTTTCCTCAGCAGCTCCGACAGGGAAGACTCGGAGATTCCAGGAGGGTTGGGACTGCTGCCTTTCCTCATTGACTGACCTAGCGTTAACCAATGAGGGAAGGCAGCAGTCCCAAGCCTCAGGTGTCCCAAGAGGGTTGGTAATGCTGCTTTCCCTCATCGGTTGGCCTAAGGTTAGCCAATGAGGAAAGGCAGCAGTCCCAAACCTCTGAGGTCCCAGGAGAGTCGGCACTGCTGCCTTCCTCCGTCAGCCAATGAGGGAAGGCAGCAGTCCCAATTTCGTCACAGAGTGGGATGAGTTCAGTGAGACTGCAGACCCACCCCACTCTATGATGAGATGTCACTGATTGACACCCGTCCCAGGGCACTTTCGGGCTTCAAACTGAAGCACACCCAGGTACAAAGCAATCAGTGACGTTCCCCCTTTGTCATGAAGGGGGGACCTTGAGGCACCTTTGCCAGGCTGAAGAGGTCACGCCCACAGGGCTGTGACTTCTTCAGCCCAGCAAAACTCAGCCAGGAGTCAGTGCATTTAGCGCATGTCCAGCTCCTGGCTGCCTGACCTGAACCAGAAGAGTATCTGTTAGGCTGACTTTTGTTCAGCCTGACAGATACTCTTCACCTCATGAAAAGGGGTGGGGTTGTGGTCCCTCAACCCATACAGACAGGCTGCTGCTGGTAGTAAGGCATGAAATGTGTAGATTTATATAGCACAGCTTGTCACCTGTGAGGTTATCCAGGTGCTGTGCATGGGCACGGGGAGATTAAGTGATCTGCCCAGAATCACAGGACATTGCACTGACGCCGAAACTCAAACCCAGATCCGCAGCTCCCGAGGTGGTACCTCTGAACGCTGCGCTACATCCTCTGTCAGGGGCCAGCAGTAGCCCCGAGGCAGCAGCGAGGGTTTCAGCTAGGTAGAGAGAAGCATGTTAAAGAAGACCCCATTGTAGGCTGCCAGGGGGCGGCACAGTGAATGTGTAGGCTAGAGGCAGCCTTAATGCAGGAGCCAAGCAGCAGCTGTGGGACACCAGGAAGTAGAATGTGTAAGTGTCTGGTCAGAGATCAAAGGAGGAGAAATGAGTCTACGGCATGAGGCTCAGCAGAAGACTTGCTGCACTCGGTGAGCTGCGGGCAGCACCTTAGTGATGATATCAGGAGTACTCAGCGCTTAGAGCAAGGGGCTCAGCAGCAGCACGAATGTTTCCAGGGAGGTAGAATGTATCAGTGTCTGGTGAAGGTGGTGAGATTTAAGGCAAGAAGCGCAGCATGGATCCTTGGACCAGCCTGTGATTTGGCTTCAGGTGACAACATGACAATTCCAGAAGGTGGTTCTGTGTGCCTGGTTTATGGCAGATGCACGGCAGGAACTGAGAAGCCTCCCACAGTGAGACGCTATAGTGGTGTGCACTATGAATGTCGAACCTACAATATCCGTGGGACAGAATATCAAGGGCAAAATATTTAAAAAAATATTGACAGGTAAAGAAGTCTAGATTTTCTATACCTAATCACATATATGTACCTAGGTTGTAAATATATATTCAAAGTATGTAGAATGGAGTTGGGACTAGTAAATCTGTACTTGCCCATATTTTGTCCTTTGATATTCACAATATTGTTGGTGCTGCTGTTCAGTACTAGAACCGCTATAGTTTGTACTGCTTTAGCATCCATGTGCTGCGACCAGTTGCTTAACTCTTTCTTTGGATCCAAGGCAGGATGAGATCCTACTTAGGGAGAGATGGTCTAAGTATGATAGGTATGGTAGTGGGTACGCTGGGTGGTACTTTAGGGTGCAAAGCATCCTGAGGAATGCATACCATGGGCTAGGATAGAAGAGAACCTCGAGCAATTACTCATTCATCCAATCATACATTCTTTCAACGACTCACCTATTAAACTGTGAATTCACTCACTCATCCATCCACCCATTTACTAACTCAACTAATTATCCTTCCATGTATGCGCTTGCTCACTTATTCGTCCACCCACACATAAGCTCACTACTGCATATAGGCACTTATCCAGCAATGCCCTTACTCACCTATTCATCAATCCATGCACCCAGCTACTCACCCATCATATTAAGCATGCACTCATGAATCCATTCATCCACCAAAAAACTGACTGACCATATAGCCAGCTCCTCATTGTCAGATTCATTCACGTCTATCCACACAGTCATACACAGGCATATACAGAAACTTGTGGATGAAGAAATACTTGGTGACACTTCCTAGTTGCCTGTGGCCGTTGGCATTTCCTTTTACACATTTGGCTGACCTCTCCAGTATGAACAAAAGATATCGCACGTTTCCGAGAAGAGGCGCGCGCTCTATAGATTAGTTCTCAGTTTTCTGGCGGGAAAGTACTCTTGAGGTAAAGTTTTTCGCTGAGTGGATAAGAAGGCACTGCATGCCCAGGCGTGTTATCAGGTGCCGAATTCGCTGCCAGCATCTGATGCTCAATGCTATTTACGCGTCTAGTTTAAACGCCAGCCGCTCTTTGTACATAACCCGGTGTTGGGAAGGGGCCCGGATGTATGTGCAGTGTAAATACAGTCCACTCGTTCACCCACCGTTCAAGCGCTAAAGGGAGATGGCTTCTCTGCAAACACACATTTACCTCACCCTTTACATAATCGTCTGTTCTTCATCATCTCCGTGTAAATAAAGAGGCTTTGAGCATAACTCTGCCTCCCAGTGAATGGTTACTTCCTACAGAAAATCACGTTTCTATGATATTCTGACGTCTCCCGCAGCCTGGGCACCTTAATTGCCAAAGTTTGAGACCTCCAATTTAGAGTTTTTGGAGGGATTAGCTGGCCGATTTATAACGTATTTTTAAATCAAAGATCTACATTTCGTAGAATTTCTCTTAATATTTGCACAGCGGACTGACTTTCCAGGGACTCACACAATTCCCTGGAGTAGATTTTAGCGAGTACTCCTACGCCTGTCCATTTACTCCTGAATATTATCCCCAGGGCAGACAGATAGAGCCCTCAGGAGTAACTCGGGTGAAAATGTGAATGAACATATCCCAGCTTGTTTCGCTTTTACTGTTTCCACAAGTACAATATAATTCTAGGTGAATACATTTTTTTCCACGTTCTCCTATGAAGACAGGCCAAAGGGGTGTTTGTGTGAGATGTATCATTTTTCTATTTGGTGGTAAGCAGATGAGATCCTAGAGTAAATTTATATTTTTCACAGGATCCACATTTGCTTACCACAATTGTAAAAAAATAAAAGAGAACTGCCGGCGACATCCTTAGACTCAGTCCTCAGAACTTTGCTCTGGAAGGAGGGTTGTACCCCTGGTGGTGGCTTCCCCTGCGGCCGCTGATCAGGGTTCTGGCAGCTTGTTACAGCAGGGACGTCGTCAATTATGCTAATTAATGACACGGCTGTAACGACCTGAAAAACACCCCGTTGAGATACTATCAGTAGGCCTCAAAGGAACTTCTTTGCTCTTATTAACTTTGTTGTAGAGTTGTCACCGTTGTGGGTCTCATTGGAGACAATCATAGTTAATTAAATCAATGGGTTGGTTTTTGGAGCCTTGTTGGGGGTGAGGATTTGGTACTAGTAGCTGGTTTAGGGTTTGGCGGACGGATACTCTGTCTGCCTTATTATATGTGCCATAGGGTCTAATGCACCCGTAAGAAAGAGGGCGGGTTATCCCTCTCGTTTGTCATGGAGTATCTGTCTGCCAAACTCCAAATTACACCCTGCATTTTTTTGAATGGTTTTGAAAATCCACATTTCAATATATGGGTAAACTTGAAAAATAAATGACTTATCCTGACTTTTACCGGAATATTTTTCTAATCCTGAGTTTTCACATCCAATTTGCACACTTACACCAGCCTTTTATGTTCATAGAATAATGTTATGCTATGTTCATAGAATTATTTCAGAGGGCCATATGGCATGCAGGGGCTACTGGGCCCAACCGTGGGGGGTTGAGGCCTTTTACTCTTGATGTCCTGGGCCCCTATCTTGAACTGGGCCAAGTATGCCTTCTGCACTTGACATTGACTCTCAGTAGTAATGGGGTTGAGCAGTTCAAGGCTCACTCAGTGGGAAGATGGATACAGGGTAATTCAAATTCACGAAGCAGCAGCAATACATCATTGTCCAGCCAAATTCTCACTTTTATGAACTAGAGAAGTCTTTCATTTCTACCGCTTACCAACACAAAGGAAACATATGACATTCACAATCTACACAATTGCCCAGAGGTCAGGGCTCTAGTGTTTATTTGGGAGATCCTTGTCCCACATCCTTCTCTCTCTAACAATAGTGATTATTCCCTAGTCCATTCTGGCAACATCCAGGGAATGCCCCACTAATAGTTTGAGTCTTAAGAGCCACTCTGACTCTGTTCTGTAGTTAAAAGTGTTCCATCACTGCCGTCCTATCTAACCAGCAAGTTATCCCTGGACCGATGAGCCCCAAATTCAGTCTTACCCTCACCTGCAGACTCAGAGGGTTCAGGGCACCTGAGTGCATCTCTATTCTGGGTGGCAGAGAAGCAGCAGCTGGTCTAGGTGAGTTCACTGGATGCTGCTGCCTGGCAGGCTGCACTCGCTGATCCCCAGTCTCACACACTTCCGCTCGCCAATCAATCATTAAATCAAGCAACATTTATAAAGCGCGTCTTATAAACCATGGGGTCTCAAGGCGCAAGTTGGGGGAAATGGGTCAGTCAAAGAGCCAGGTCTTGAGGTCCTTCCTGAATTGAGCCAGTGATGGAGACTGCCTGATGTGGAGCTGCATTGTGTTCCAGGTCTGCGCGGTGAGGTAGGAGAAATATCTTTCCTCCAGCTGTGTTCTTCCGGATTCCTTCTGGATCCTGGGGATGGTAGCACGGGCCAGTTGTGCTGAGTGGAGTTGCCGGGGGGGGTGTAGAAGGAGAGGTGGTGGTTGAGGTAACAAGGTCCGGTGTTGTGGAGGGCCCTGTATGCGTGGGTTAGGACTTTGAAGGTGATGCATTTGTTGACGGGGAGTCAGTGTACAGTGTAGGCCTCTCAGGTAGCTGGAGATGTGGCTGTGGCAGGGGATGTCCAGGATCAGTCTGGCCGTTGTGTTCTGTATTCTCTGGACGCTTACTTGCAATTTTTTGTTGATTCCGGCACACAGTGTGTTGCCATAGTTGCAGTGATGACCAGAGATTCTTCAAGGCTCCTTGTTGCAGGCATCTCTTTTGATCTCTCCCACAACAGGGTGAAGATGATGAGACTTTCCTGGTGCTGATCCCCCATCCGGCAGTAGATGCATGGGGGTTCCCATGGCAGTCTTGCTCCTCCGATGATGCCCAGGGACAGTACACATTTCTAGCTAGTTCCAGTGACCCACTCTGGCATATGGGGGCACTGTGTCTCTACAGTACACGGGCACCAAACGGCTTGATACAGCAAGTGCCTGCATGGGACGCCATCCTGGCATACGGGGTCGCCGATCCTTGGCTGCACAGTGCTGCAGCTTGATCAGCTCAGCGTTCAGCAAAGTTCCCGTGCGGCAGCCCCTTCTGGCAGAAGGAGTTGCTTATCCTTGTCTGCATATGTCTCACTTCACAGCATCTCTCCCATGGCATACAAAGGTTACTGACTTTGTCCTGCACATGAGCAATGACCTGATTAGAGCAGCAGCTTTTTCCTCACACCTCGGAATGGGAGTCCACAGAACAGGATTCCCCATTGGAACTCTCTCCCCTGAGCACTTTTCTCTTTCTCACAGGGCACACTAGTCTTGGAAAGCAGGCAGGGAATGGTATCCAGGCTCCAGAGCAGGAAGTCTTGGATTCCCTGGATGATGTCCCCTTACCCAGCAGGGAGACTAGGAGGCCTTGGTGTTATGTTCTATTACATGATATTGCCCCCTTTAAGCAATGCTACATCTGTCATGTTTTAATGTAATGGAACATTGTATGTTCTGGAATGGAATAGAGATACAGAAATGCAGCCAACACTGTGATGACTAGGAGGATCTAGTAAGGAGAGTACTGTGCTGCATGGAATAAAGACAGCTTTAACTTCAATTTCATTTCATTGCATTTGTATTGAATTTAACACTTGGGCCTCAGCCTTAGTCATAGGCAGAAGTCTTGCAGAGCTTCTCCTACTCAAGCAGCCTTCCAGACTGCTTGGCAGATGACAATGTTTGGGGTCACAAACTCCCCTTCTTATAGTCCACTTCCAGACACCAATTTTGATTTAAAGTCTGAGCCTTGGAAGTTTATGTTGGGGGTCTGCTTCTTTTGAAATGCCCACTCCCCTGCCTTCTTAAAAGCAGTCTGTCACAGCAGGAGCGAATCGAAAGATGATAGCACCACAACACTGGCAATAGGAGTAACTAGACTTCCCACCTGGATGTTATCCCCTGTGTTATGTGTACCAAACGGCTTGACCAGGGCCCCAGGCCTACTCTTTATGATTCTCTTATCAGCCCCATCTCCTTCCTGTGCCCAGGCACCTTCCTTGTGACCACTCTCTGAATCAAACAACAGTACTCTTTAAAGTGTACAGGGAAAGCCTGGCTCTCCCCTCTCCAGTGTGTGTCCTACCCAGTTTAAAGGAATGCAACAATATACAAATCTGTCTGGGGGCATTCCACTACCTTCTCTTCATGTTTCACTATGCAGGCCTGGGTCTCCCAGAATGGAACCTACGGCCCTCCATGTATTGTAGCATTCATAGGCACACATACATCCAGTGCGCTTCAACAGCTTACACACACTGCACAGCATTGTATCCTTCATGTACTGTATCACTCATAGGCACCTATAAATCTAGTACATACAGTTAACATGCACACATTGCACAGCACTGTATCCTTCATGGACTGTACTACTCATAGGCACACACACACATCTAGCACATGCATTTACAATGCCTGCACTGCACAGCACTACATCCTTCATGTACTGTACAACTCATAGGCACATATACATCCAGCACAGCGTACACACACTGCAAAATATTGTATTATCCTTGTATTGCACTTTTCCCAGGCATACAAATACCTAGCGCAGATACACTATTCATGCACTTCACAGCACTACACACCAACCTGATGTAGGCCAAGGGTGAGTTAAGCACACAGCAGTGAAATATTAAGTGGAATGTATATTGAACCTGTAGGCCTCACTTCAGTGATACAGGGTAAAAAGGAAATGTTCACTCCTGTTGATCATTACACAGTATGCTGCCACCACAGTGTGCATGCTGCTTAACTCCTGGTGAAGGCGGTAGGCAGTAGCCTTGTACCACTATGAGGGTATGGCATTGGGTGCCCCTCCTGGTCCAACAAGACCACAATCCACGAGACAGTCATATGTCATGGCGCACACGCATGATCCATGATTGCCTATGACAACAAAAATAAGCATTAGGGATCCAGACATCAGTACAGGGCAGGCATGCTTGTCCATTATTTTATGGAGGACTTTTCCACCCAAACAATGACTTTATAGATGTTCACTACTGTCCCAAGGCAAGGCCCCAGAGCTGCTGTGTATTCAATTAAGGCCGTATTTGTAGGTTGTACTCTGATGAGGAGGGCAGGCACAACCGTAACCCTCTAATTCCAGTGCAGGGCTTGTAATGGCATATTGTGATGCTGTTATTATTGTACATAGGTCACTCAGCACAATGGAAAATAATGTGACAGTGTGCTGTTTTCTGGTCACAGAAGTAATTATTACATGGCTTCAGCAACAGAAATCTCTTACAGAAAAACAAAAACATATTATTCAGGTGGTCCTGGTAAGTCCTGCTATCAGACTAGGGGTGTGGAATTTAATAAAATATCTTCTTGTCCATGGGACAAGTTGCTTCTTAAAGCTACTTGTCCTGTAAAAAAACCCTATGTGTCCCTATGGTGCCATGTAGTGCAGCAACAAATTACAGCAGGAATCTCATTATTTAAGAGTTCTGATAATAGCCTCTCTGATTATGCCAGGGCTACTACTATAGAAGGGCTTCAATACTTGCAATTTCAATTCCTACTATAGCAATTTCCTTATTTTGCCACGTCTCAACAGATCTACATACTGGGGCTAGAAAAAGCAGTAACCAATAGTTCCAGGGCAGGAATGCCTTTGAGTATGTAAACCTACTAACTTGCATGTTTTAAGGATTTCACCACCCCTTCTCTAATCTTTTCTCATAATGGGAAAGGTTTGAAATGTACTTGTGACAATGGCAGTGGCAGAAGTAGAAGCTCTTCCAGGGTTGGGAAAAAAGTGGTTGGAGGGAAAGTAAACTTGAAAATGCTCAATAGATTTTCACATGAGCAAATCTACACATGCATATTTGCTCATGCTAAAATGCAGTTCACAAATAGTTTTCTAGGAGTACGATTTCCTCGTCTACTTCTGTAAGATCCTGTGAATCTTGAAAGCCACTAATTCAAAGACATATACCATGGGTGCACTTACTTTGACTTTCTTTAAGAAAGAATTGTGTCCCTAATTAGGTCTGGCATCAACAAAGACATTTTGGGCATATTTATACTCTGTTTGCGCCGAATGTGCATCAAAAATTTTGATGCACATTCGGCGCAAACCGTGAACCATATTTAAACTTTGATGCCCGAGCCCGCGGATGTCAAAATTCCTCCGTGTGCGTCATTTTTTGGATGCAGGAAACCGCCTTGCGTGAATGACATGCAAGGTAGGCGTTCCGACCCAAAAAATGACTTTAAGGTCTGTGCGCCTTATTTATCCTCCTGTGTCATTTTGATGCACAGGAGGGGGCGGGCCTTAAAAACAGCACACAGCCTGATGTGCGCCGTTTTTTAACACCTGGGTGAGGGCAGGCTTTAAGGGACCTGTGGGCTCACGTCCATGGTCTCTGACCATGGAAGGAGTACACAGGTGCCCTTCCCTTCCCCCAGGCACACCCCCGCCACCCCCGCCCACCCCTGGTGGATACCCATGGACCCATCCCCGATAAGTACAGGTAAGTTGAGGTAAGTATTTTTTTTTTTAAGTGGCATGGGGGGAATTATTTGGGCCCCCCTACATGCCACTGCGCCCAATGACCATGCCCAAGAGACAGAAGTTCATTGGGCAAGGGGGCATGGCTCCTGTCTTTGCTAAGACAGGAGTCATTTCAATGGGGGTTGTGCATCAAAAAATGGCGCAAGTCCGGTTTGAGGCATGATTTTTGCCTCAAACCTGACTTGCGCCATTTTTTGACGCACAACCCCCATTTTCCCCTACGCCGGCGCTGCCTGGTTTGAGTCATTTTGTTTTACTCTGACCAGTCCGCAGCGCCGGCTAACGTCATTCCTTAAATAAGGCGCCCGCATGGTGCGTAGGAATGGCGTTAGCCGGTGGTAAAAGTTTTGACGCAAACCAGCGCTGGTTTGCGTCGAAAAGTATAAATATGGGCCTCTGTTTTTGTTAAACTTCTATTTCTCTCTCTATCAATTGCCTGGCTTTACTGTGAGTGGTCACATTCTGCTCTTCTATAAGGAGCATACTGGCACACAAATTAGTTTTGTTTAATGTCAGGAACTACTGTGGCAGTCAGAGGTGTAACAAAACTGGAGCCCCCTGCAAAGAACATAGAGGGCCCCTCCTCCAGACTCATTCGGGGTAGGTGCTGTGCTGTGTTGAGGGGTGCTGCAGGGTCTTTGTTACACCACTGGTTGCAATGTGTGTTTTTTGAGACCAAAAACCTTTTTTTTTCTTTTTGCCGGTGTTGGTTACAGTGGTGAGGGCAGGGCAGCTTCCACAACAATAAAGTGATACAAAAGCCATGTCAAAACAATACATGCATTGACAAAACCAAAAGACTCACAATAAATGTGATATTGGTTGGCTTTGCCAGCGTTTGTTTATTTTCATGCTTCCCATAATCTTGTTGAAAATAGTTACACTGATTTTCAACTAGGTTTTTGTTTTGGAAAACTAGCATGCATCAACGCATTTTACTAAATGACGCTTCAAAGAAATAGCATGTAAACTTTAATAATAATGAAAGCAAAGAATCATCACTCTTGCTTACAAGCTTCTGCTAACATTTGCATCTAAACAGAGAGCATTCTGGGAGCCTTATACTTACCCTCATATTGGTAAACTTTTCAGACGTGTGTACATTTTTATTTTTACTGGAACCACTGTCAGTAGTGCAGTGTGACCTTAAAACCTTAAAATATTTATGTACAGCACTCACCCTAATAATGAAGGCTTTTCATAAATAGAAGTTCAAACTGTGTTAGCTTATGGGCATGCTTATTATCTCAACCTCAGACAGTTCCTTTCTCTGTAAGCTGGTAACCCAAATGCAGATGGCTCAGTCTTATTTGACAGGACACCAACAAACATGGAAGTATACTTACAATGTTTTTAAAGGTGCTAGAAAAAATATTGTCAACTAAGCGGAAATATACTTGCAATGTTTCTAAAGATGCTGAAAAAAATATTGTCAACTAAGATGTATTCATGTATTTCCTTTACAAACACACAGCAGGAGTTGTTGCAGGCCACAATGGTGTAATTTTACTGTGTATACCATTTCCCTCACATTGTTGGTGGTGTGGATGGTACACACATACTGATATGTCCCATACCAGCAACAGAGTACTCCTGCTGAAAGAGAAAAAGTCAACAATCACTGAATATACAGCTGGTGTGCAATTCTAAACACCTGATCAGGATCCTTTGCTGCATCATATCCTGGCAGTACTTATGATTCATGTTTCGCCGCTGTGGTCTGAATGAGCATTTACCAAGAGGAGAGTTTGGAAATCGTTGCCCCCTAGGTAAGTGTAAATGCATTATCCCACTATGATAATTTCTATACATACCCCCACATGTTTAAGGCTGTGACATTCTTTGTAGAGGTAAGTTCAGAACATGGATCATGACACCATACCTACATCTCAGAGCACCAAGTGAGAGAAGATGTGAAACAGTAACACAGTTGACAGGAGAACATGTTGATGGAGCGTACATTTGGCTTAATGAAAGTAGATTTTGGTATCTCCACAAAAGTGTTGGAGCCTTCCAGTATGCACCAGAGCCTTATTGTAAAACCATATTTTTGTTGATCTGCTCTGCAGATACAATAAACCAGAGGCTTCCCCATTGACCCAGACAATGATGACTTTGATGATGAAGACCCCCAGCCACTGTGACGAGCAAACACGGGTTAGGATGTTACAAGAGTTGCTGACGGAAGGAACCGTAGAACAGATATCACTAACAATCTCTTCTAATGTTATTTTCAGACACATAATACAAACTAAATAATACAAACCATTAACACGTTTTTATTGGTCACGCTCACAGGCTGTAACAAATAAGGTTTATTAACAGGTAGTAACGAATTATGGAACAAAAACGTCTGTCACCCTTGGCTTGTAATCAATGATTTTGAGTCTGAGAGTAGACATTAAACCAAGACACAGTATATAGAATAAACATGCAGTATGAAAAAATACCTTATGTTTCCACTTCCCACTGCCTACTGTGGCCCTTTCAGATGCATTGCCTCCTCCTCCTTCTCTCTCCATTGTATGGCTGTAAGTGCGGAGTGAGTGAGATGTTTCCACAACACACATGCTACTGAGGCTGGATGGTCACTCTCAGTAGGCTCTGGATGTCCACTGGTGCTGACCCATGCAGTATACAGGACTTCCAGTGCCTGACACAACCCCTTTGTCACATCCGCACTGATGTGACATAGTTCCAATTCAAGGTGCACAGTTCTTTAGGACAACAGTCCAGTGGCTGTTGGTAGCCAGTCAGCAGACCTACCAAAACTCTCAGGCTAGCCCAGAAGATGTCTCGGCCTATGCCTGGGGATGAGGGATATCTCCTTCAGAGTGGTGCATAAAAAAGTGACTGCCTCCACAAGCTCCTGCACCTGCCTGCTCACGTCTTTTTTTCCCTTCATTTAAGGAATGCAATCCAGCCTTCATTATGTTTCTCAGATCTTGTTTACCCATGAACTTAATTGCCTATAACTGTTGTTGCTGAATAGTTAGCATTTACCTTTCTAAATCGCAGATTGCTTGGTGTGGGAATGGGGCCGTACTCTTCTAGTTCCTATGGTAGTTCTACACCTTCTCACCTGCCTTATGTACAGCAGACGTTAGGTCATAGGTGATGTATGTCCTGCTGGTGGATTCTGTTGTGGTGCCTACATTTCACAGGTGCTGTGTACAACTCTCCTTGTGGGGCTTGATAGGGGTCCCACAGATGGTGGTGTCACTTGTTGGGTTATGCTGGCCCCCCCTTGTTTCTGCTCCCTCACCCTCGTTTCCGATGGCACCTTCCTCTCCCTCTGCCTGTGTCATATCATCTGTGGGAAATTACAGTACACCAAGTTTAAATTACTTAGGCAAAAAATACATTAGTGTCATTCATGCAGGTACAAATTAAGGATTATTGGGCTTATTATGAGTTCGGCAGACGGATTACACCATCCGCCGAATTTCCGATGGGGAGATTGCCACCATACTGGCTACTTCTCCGCTGGCCCCATTAAGAGGAAACCTGAGTTTTCACCCGCTGGCTTAGCGGGAGACAGCCTACAGTATTGGTGGAGCTGTCGGTTCCCTGGTGGCCCTTCCACCAGGGTTTTAATGTGGCAGTCGGACCGCTGCATTGGCGGCGGTCCGACCCCCATCTGCGAGTCTAGCAGTCTAGTGACCGCCAGACTCATAATGAGGCCCAATGTGTCAAATGTATTAAACATTTTAGCTGTTGCAAACCCTCTTATTCACAAAATCAGAAGGTATATGACCACTAAAAAGTGAATTACTGTGAAAACCCATTTTAGTAGTCAGTAAATGTTTACCAACTTCTAAAATGGGTTTAGTGATGGGTATTGAATCATAATTTGGGAGTGCTGTTGGCATCCCTTCCAAACTGTGATTCAAAACCATATTTGTAGTGACTAAGATTAGTCACAAGTGAAATGATTCACTTATTTCAAATACATGAGCCACTCTGTTGTGGGGAACAAACACTCACACTCAGGCCCATATTTATACTTTTTGATACCCACACCCACACTCAGGTCCATATTTATACTTCTTGACGTAAAACTGCGCTGATGCAGTTTGCTGCCGAAAATGTTACCGCCGGCTAACGCCATTTATTTGCGCCGCTCGGGCGTCAAATTTATACTTTGACACACGGCGGTGCAAACCACTGGTATAAGTCATTTTTTTTTTACTCAAACCAATGCGTCACGTCATAAAGAAAAACAACGTTAATGCAGCGAAAATGGCTGTGAGCCTGTTTACGATGTCGCATACCGGATACGAGCCTTTTTTTTATGCAATTGCGTCAAAAAGCTGTGCAAACACAGCAAAATGTGCTAAGGAGAGCCAAAATGGATCCCAGATGCTTGCACAGACCCCAGGAAGATGACAACAGACCAGGAACCAGCCAAGAGGACCCACAGAAGACCCAGGACTGGTAGAAGAAGAAAAGAAAGTGTTGCTTCAGTGCAGAGGAGCAGGAAATTCTGGTGAAAGACGTGACGGAACACCAGCACCAACTTTTTGTCACCTCAAAGTTGCCAATCAGTAGGAGAGAGGCAATGTGGCAACAAATTGATGTCAAGATCAACAGTGTGGCAGAAGTCTGGAGAACAGACATCGAGTGCAACAAACAATGGCATGACTGCAAGCGCAGGACCAAAGAAAAGATGGCCAGGAACAGGAAGGCAGCACTGCAGACTGGAGGTGGGAGTCCAGCACCGCAGGAGGTCCTGGACCACATGGAGGAGATGGTGGCAGCCATCATCCCTGAGGAGATCTTCACAGGGATTCAAGGACAGGACAGCGCAGACTACCAGGAGACAACACAGATGCAGGGTAAGTCGCATGGGGAATTAAAATGCACAAATGTTAACTGCAAGCAGGTGGGGGGGACATACCTACTACACAATGCATATAAGTTTTGATATTCAGGGAAAAGGGGCACGGCACGGGGGCATGGCCCGTTCAGAGGAAAGCTGGGGCACAGTACTACACTACACCAACAACCTTTGCATGGGGGTATGCTGCCATGCCAAGGATGTTGGAAAGGTAAAGCCAGTCCAGGAGGGTAGGGTACAACGTAAAACTGGTCTGCTGTCACACGTCAGCTGGTATTCTCCCTACGTGAACTAGGACTCAATTTACAGTCTCAGGCCATATCTGCAAGTGGAATTTAACATTGACAACAGTTGCCACTACCACCTCTACTGTGTGTGCAGGTCAAGTAGCTAATGGCAGTAACGTCCCCATGGATCAAACACACCCAAATTAGAGGATTCAGGATGACAACTTTATCAATCCCCTGTAATCAATAAAAATGTTCCAATCCTGTCAAATGTGATTGTCCATAGTTGCTACAAACATTAGCCATTGTCATAAAAATTATGAGGTACACAGCACTAATGTCATACCCATGCTGCATATGTCAGGGTCCACCCTGTGCCTGGGTCACAATATCTCCAATGACACCATGCAACATCCCAAATGTCATACTGTTCAGAAAACAGCATTGAGAGGGAGGACATATGTCACTGGCTAGTGAAATTCACCCTCACAGTCAGAAGAGGAAATGGAACACTGCTAGGACCATCAGTGCAATCCAATGTAGCACACATTCCCCAACATCAACATTACACACTACCAATGCTGACATATGTAGTGTGCCATGCCAATGCTATACATAGTATATGCTAGGTCTCAGCAACATATAGCTGGATGTGAAATATCTGAGACTGGCTCAGTTCCAGATTGTGAAGTGTGGTGTTAGTGCCATCAGAACAACCACAGCCTGTGCAAGGCATCACCATGAGAATGGAAGTAGACGGAGGATTGAGTAGGACAAGAAGGTGGCAATTCACAATTTGGCCAGAACCAACACCTAGAGGATGTGATGCTGACAAGTCCTGAAACTGATCACAATACATGTGACATGCAAGTGGGCCATAGGCCATGGGAGAATGAAATATGAAAGACAGGAGTAATGAACCAGAACCAAGATCACAATGTGCAACAAATAGGAAAGCAGGCACGTCACATTACAAATCTCGCAACACAGACACACTAATTGTACCATATCTCATTGCAGAGGACGATGGCTCTCCTGGGGATATGCCTGTCCTGGACTTCCCTGATGACATGGATGACGAGCTGACAAACATCAGCCAGCAGACCCTCCAAGTTGTCCTTGGGACCCTCCAGACCCCACTTTCAATCGCAAGGAGGAGTACAGAAGTAGCAGCCATCACAGAGGACCCACCCACCACCCCAATTGTACGACTTGCCAGCTCCAACACAGCTGAGGACTCTGATGACACTGGCACCAGCTTTGAGAGAACTGTAGTTCGAGTACAGCAAGAGCTGGCCAAGGAGGTGCGGGTGGGGATGGAAAATATGGCAGCCAGCCTAGAGGGGGTGCATTTGTGCATGATGTCAACTGCAGAACAGGCAGCAGCCATGCAAAGGCGAACATCAATCTTGCATGAACTCGAAAAAAGTGTGAAGGAAATCAGCACAGCTGTAAGAGAGTTGACACAACACCTCCAACAACAATCCTGTCAACGCGTGCACAAATGTAATATTGACCCCCTCCGGGGTGACCTGGCTGCCTACCACAGTGATGTGGCTGCTATACTTAAGAACCAGCAGCTCCTCCTTGCTGCAGTACTGCCCTTAATAGCCCCACAGTTGGCAGCTACCAGTATGTCTGACTCCACGTCTTCAAACACTGAGGTGTGTGTTGCCCCTTCACAACCACCACCACCAATGGCAGAGGAGACAACACACACATCAGAAGATGAAGATGTGGAACAGATCACCTTCACCCGTAAGAGTACCCAGTAGAACTAGTCCCTGCCACATGGCCACCTATAACAAAAGGTCCTGTGCTTTGTAACATGCCAGTCTTGCAACAGCTGCTCACAAGCCCTGTTCTCCAGCCCACTGTTTATCTTGTCACCCTGCCCTGTGATTGTCTCTCACTAACTCATTGGTAAATCCTGTCCCTCTGCACTGTCTGACACTTCACCCCAGCATGTCCAATGACATGTCCTTTTGCACTTGTGTACGATCACAATGGAAGGTGTCACACTAATGGACTCACAATCATGGACAATGTAATTCAAATAAATGGCATTTACACAACAACTTTGTCTCTGTGTAATGTGATACATCAACCATGATGGAGATCAGTGATGTTTACCTCAGGTCAATGATTATAGAATGTCAATACAACTGACCTGAAAGAATGTTGACTGATTACTATGCACTGTGTTCTGGATTGTACCATCATCTGTCCTTCCTGAGGGTTAATTCTGAGGGAAATAGAAACTATACAGTATAATGCTGTGTTGGACAGAATAACGCTTCCTCAAGGGATGTCTAAGCCAATAATTATTGCCTTCAACGTTTTCTTCAAGCCAATATTTACGTATGTGACATTTGACCCAAATTTTTCATAACACGCACCATACAGCATGAATGGATGTGTATGAGTGTACGTACAAATATGTAACCTGGCTGAACAATGTAACAAATGATAGGTGTGAGTTATGTATACCATACTACATGATATCATACTACCACTCACCTTATAAGGCTTTACTTGAACATCAGGCTGCAGGCAGACTTAAATCAAATCAAAATCAAATCAAATCAAATCAAATCAAATCAAATCAAATCAAATCAAATCAAATCATAAACATTTATAAAGCGCGCTACTCACCCGTGCGGGTCTCAAGGCGCTAGGGAGAGGGGGTTACTGCTGCTCGAAGAGCCAGGTCTTGAGTCGTCTCCGGAATGCGGAGTGGTCCTGGATGGTTCTGAGGTTGGTGGGGAGGGAGTTCCATGTCTTGGCCGCCAGGTAGGAGAAGGACCTCCCACCCGCCGTGGTGCGGCGGATGCGGGGGACGGCGGCGAGAGCGGGGTTGGCGGAGCGAAGATGACGGGTGGGTGTGTAGAAACTGAGGCGGCGGTTGAGGTATTCGGGTCCCTTGTTGTGGAGGGCTTTGTGTGCGTGGGTGAGGAGACGGAAGGTGATCCTTTTGTTGACGGGAAGCCAGTGCAGGTGTCTTAGGTGGGCGGAGATGTGGCTGTTGCGGGGTATGTCGAGGATGAGGCGGGCGGAGGCGTTTTGAATTCGCTGCAGACGTTTCTGGAGTTTAGCGGTGGTTCCTGCGTATAAGGTGTTACCGTAGTCTAGTCGGCTCGTGACGAGGGCGTGGGTCACGGTCTTTCTGGTGTCGGCGGGGATCCAACGGAAGATCTTTCGGAGCATGCAGAGGGTGAGGAAGCAGGAGGATGATACAGCATTGACTTGTTTGGTCATGGTGAGAAGTGGGTCCAGGATGAATCCGAGGTTGCGTGCGTGGTCTGAGGGGGTCGGTGCGGTGCCAAGGGCCGTGGGCCACCAGGAGTCGTCCCAGGCAGTCGGAGTGTTTCCGAGGATGAGGACTTCCGTTTTGTCTGAGTTCAGTTTCAGACGGCTGAGTTTCATCCAGTCTGCGACGTCTTTCATTCCATCTTGCAGGTTGGTCTTGGCGCTGGTGGGGTCCTTGGTGAGGGAAAGTATCAGGTGAGTGTTGTCGGCGTAGGAGGTGATGATGATGCTGTGTTTGCACACGATGTCGGCGAGGGGGATCATGTAGACATTGAAGAGAGTCGGGCTGAGCGAGGAGCCTTGTGGGACGCCGCAGATGATCTCGGTGGGGTCTGAGCGGAAAGGTGGGAGGTAGACTCTTTGTGAGCGGTTGGAGAGGAAGGAGGTGATCCAGTCCAGGGCCTGTCCTTGGATCCCGATGGAGCGGAGGCGGGTTATTAGGGTGCGGTGGCAGACGGTGTCGAAGGCAACCAAGAGGTCGAGGAGGATGAGGGCGACTTTCTCCGTTGTCCATCAGGGTTCTGATGTCGTCTGTGACTGAGATGAGGGCGGTTTCTGTGCTGTGATTGGCTCGGAATCCAGACTGAGAGGGGTCGAGTAGGTTGTTGTCTTCAAGGAAGTTGGTAAGTTGCTTGTTGACGGTCTTCTCTATGACTTTGGCCGGGAAGGGGAGGAGCGAGATGGGGCGGAAGTTCTTCAGGTCGCTTGGGTCCGCCGTAGGTTTCTTCAGTAGGGCGTTGACTTCAGCGTGTTTCCAGCTCTCGGGGAAGGTAGCAGAAGAAAATGAGCTGTTGATGATGGTCTGGAGGTGCGGGGCGATGATGTTGTCGGCTTTGTTGAAGATGAAGTGTGGGCAGGGGTCCGAGGGGGCACCGGAGAGGATGGAGTTCATGGTTGCTTTGGTCTCTTCCGTGTTGATGTGAGTCCAGGCGTTGAGGGTGATGGCTGGGGTTGGAGGTTCTGAGGTGGTTGGCTGGGTCTGGTGTCCGAAGCTGTCATGTAGGTCGGTGATCTTACGATGGAAGAAGGTGGCGAGGGAGTTGCAGAGGTCTTGTGAGGGCGTGATGGCGTTGGCGTTGGCGTTAGGGTTGGAGAGCTCTTTGACGATGTTGAAGAGTTCTCTGCTGTTGTGGCTGTTTTTGTCCAGTCTGTCTGTGAAGGAATTTCTTTTGGCGGCGCGGATCAGTTGGTGGTGTTCGCGGGTAGCATTCTTGAGGGAAGTCATGTTATCTGCGGTGTGGTCCTTGCGCCAGGCTTTCTCGAGGGTGCGGCAGGTTTTCTTTGATTCCTTAAGGGTGTCCGTGAACCAGAGAGGTTTTTTGGTGTTGGTTTGTCTTGGGAGGCGTCTGAGGGGAGCGAGGTTGTCTGCGCAGTTGGTGATCCACTTCGTGAGGCTGAGGGCTGCGTCGTTGGGGTCGGAGTAGAAGGTGGGTTGGTTGTCGCTGAGAGTGGAGAGAAGCTGTTCCTCTGGGATTTTGTTCCACTGTCGGCGTGGGATAGGTTGTGTGCGGAGGTGGCGAGTCTCGCGTCGGAAGGTGAAGTGGACACATCTGTGGTCGGTCCAGTGTATAGTGGAGGAGTGGCTGAAGGATACGTGGTTGCTGGAGGAGAAGATGGGGTCAAGCGTGTGTCCGGCGATGTGGGTGGGGGTGTTCACCAGTTGCTTGAGACTGAGGTTGGCGAGGTTGTCGAGCAGGGCGGTGGTGTTGGGGTCATTGTTCTGTTCCAGGTGGAAGTTGAGGTCACTGAGGAGGATGTAGTCCGGCGAGGCAAGGGTGTGCGGGGAGATGAAGTCAGTGATAGAGTCGCTGAAGAGGGCGCGTGGTCCAGGGGGTCGGTAGATGAGAGTTCCTCTGAGCGTGGTCCTGGGGTCTGTGTGGATGTGGAAGTGCAGGTGTTCGGCGGCGAGGGGGGTGTCTTTGGTGGAGGTGGTGACGTTGATGGAGTCCTTGAAGACGATGGCGATTCCTCCACCTACTTGGTTGGTGCGGTCTCTCCTGGTGATCTTGTAGCCGTCGGGGATGGCTATGGCGATGTTGGGGCCGAGGAGGTGTTCATCCAGGTCTCAGTGATGAAGGCGACGTCCGGTGCGGTGGAGTCCAGGAGGTCTCATAGTTCGGCGGCGTGCTTGTGGACAGAGCGTGCGTTGATCAGGATGCATTTGAGGTGGTTGTTAGCGCGTTGGCTGGCGGGCGTGGTAGTTTCGCGGTGGAAGGTGAGTTTGCAGGTGCGACATACGAAGGGTCCGTGGGTGCGTTTTGGGTTGGCTTGGAAGCAGGTGCTGGAGCGCCCCGGGTTGAGGGCGTGGAGAGTTTTGGGGTCGTAGCGGTTCTGCGGGGTTTGGGAGTGCTGGGGGCCAGGGGTCGTGGCGCTGGGCGTGGTCCAGGCACCGACGGGCGCAGACGGGCTTGCCTTTGGCACGCCTTTGGCCCGCTGCGCGCGGCTGCCATAAGAGGGAGGAGGGGGGGAGGAGGGGTCAGCTGGGGGCGGGGGGCAGGAGGGGGGCGACGAATGGGAGCAGGGGGGGCGTTGCGAGCAGGAGGTGGCGGCGGGAAAGCGGAGGGTGGGGGGGTCAGGTAGAGGGGAGGGGAGAGAAGATACGGGAGGGGGGTTAAAGGTGGCGGGAGTAGGAAGAAAGATACGAAGATAGGGGAGGGGGGGGTTACAGAGGTGGAGGGGAGTGAGGAAGGTCAGAGAGAAGAGTCAGGAGTAGAAGAACCGAAGAGAGAAGAGCCAAGAAGGAGGTAAAGAAGAAGAGGAGCCAGGAGCAGAAGAACCGAAGAGAGAAGAGCCAAGAAGGAGGTAAAGAAGAAGAGGAGCCAGGAGCAGAAGAACTGAAGAGAGAAGAGCGAAGAAGGAGGTAAAGAAGAAGAGGAGCCAGGAGTCGGGAGCAGAAGAGCAGAAGAGAGAAGAGCCAAGAAGAAAGGTAAAGAAGAAGAGGAGCGGAGAGTCAAGGAAGAGGAGTCAGGCAGAAGAGGAGAGACCTGAGAAGCAGAGGATACGAAGAACACAGATGAAGAAAGAAGAAAGCACACGCAGGTCGCGGTGCAGAAGAGAAGGAGGAAACACAGATGAAATACACAGAAGAAGAGCACAGAAGAAGAACACAGATGAAGACAGAAGAAAGAGCACGCAGGACGGGGTGCAGGGAAGAAAGAAGAGCACAGAAGAAGAACCCAGATGAAGACAGAAGAAAGAACACGCAGGACGGGGTGCAGGGAAGAAAGAAGAACACAGATGAAGAATACAGATGAGGAGCACAGAGGAAGATCAAAGATGAAGAAAGAAGCAGGAGAAGAAGTGAGTAGCGCGGGGCTGGGCGGGGGAAGTACTTACTGTAGTTTCGCAGGACTTGCTTGGAGGTTTTAGGAGCCTGGGCTGGTGGAGCTGCAGCGGCAGGGGGAGCGACCTACCCTTGGGTCAAGGGTCGCTAACTCTGTCGCACAGCGGCCGCCATAAGAGGGAGGAGGGGGGAGGAGGGGTCAGCTGGGGGCGGGAGGGGGGGCGACGAATGGGAGCAGGGGGGGCGGGGGCGAGCAGGAGGTGGCAGCGGGAAAGTGGAGGGTGGGGGGGGTCAGGTAGAGGGGAGGGGAGAGAAGATAGGGGAGGGGGGTTAAAGGTGGCAGGGAGTAGGAAGAAAGATAGGAAGATAGGGGAGGGGGGTTACAGAGGTTAAAGGTGGAGGGGAGTAGGAAGAAAGATGGGAAGATAGGGGAGAGGGGGTTACAGAGGTGGAGGGGAGTGAGGAAGGTCAGAGAGAAGAGTCAGGAGTAGAAGAACCGAAGAGAGAAGAGCCAAGAAGAAGGTAAAGAAGAAGAGGAGACAGGAGCAGAAGAACCGAAGAGAGAAGAGCCAAGAAGGAGGTAAAGAAGAAGAGGAGCCAGGAGCAGAAGAACCGAAGAGAGAAGAGCCAAGAAGGAGGTAAAGAAGAAGAGGAGCCAGGAGTCGGGAGCAGAAGAGCAGAAGAGAGAAGAGCCAAGAAGAAAGGTAAAGAAGAAGAGGAGCGGAGACTCATGGAAGAGGAGTCAGGCAGAAGAGGAGAGACCTGAGAAGCAGAGGATATGAAGAACACAGAAGAAGAACACAGATGAAGAAAGAAGAAAGCACACGCAGGTCGCGGTGCAGAAGAGAAGGAGGAAACACAGATGAAATACACAGAAGAAGAACACAGATGAAGACAGAAGAAAGAGCACGCAGGACGGGGTGCAGGGAAGAAAGAAGAGCACAGAAGAAGAACCCAGATGAAGACAGAAGAAAGAACACGCAGGACGGGGTGCAGGGAAGAAAGAAGAACACAGATGAATAATACAGATGGGGAGCACAGAGGAAGATCAAAGATGAAGAAAGAAGCAGGAGAAGAGGTGAGTAGCGCGGGCAGGGAGAGGGGCTGGGCGGGGGAGTACTTACTGTAGTTTCGCAGGACTTGCTTGGAGGTTTAAGGAGCCTGGGCTGGTGGAGCTGCAGCGGCAGGGGGAGCGACCTACCCTTGGGTCAAGGGTCGCTAACTCTGTCGCGCAGCGGCCGCCACAAGAGGGAGGAGGGGGGGAGGAGGGGTCAGCTGGGGGCAGGGGGCGGGAGGGGGGCGACGAATGGGAGCAGGGGGGGTGGGGGCGAGCAGGAGGTGGCGGCGGGAAAGCGGAGGGTGGGGGGGTCAGGTAGAGGCGAGGGGAGAGAAGATACGGGAGGGGGGTTAAAGGTGGCGGGGAGTAGGAAGAAAGATAGGAAGATAGGGGTAGGGGGGGTTACAGAGGTTAAAGGTGGCAGGGAGTAGGAAGAAAGATAGGAAGATAGGGGAGGGGGATTACAGAGGTGAAGGGGAGTGAGGAGTAGAAGAACCGAAGAGAGAAGAGCCAAGAAGAAGGTAAAGAAGAAGAGGAGCCAGGAGCAGAAGAACCGAAGAGAGAAGAGCCAAGAAGGAGGTAAAGAAGAAGAGGAGCCAGGAGCAGAAGAACCGAAGAGAGAAGAGCCAAGAAGGAGGTAAAGAAGAAGAGGAGTCGGGAGCAGAAGAGCAGAAGAGCCAAGAAGAAAGGTAAAGAAGAAGAGGAGCGGAGAGTCAAGGAAGAGGAGTCAGGCAGAAGAGGAGAGACCTGAGAAGCAGAGGATACGAAGAACACAGAAGAAGAACACAGATGAAGAAAGACGAAAGCACACGCAGGTCGCGGTGCAGAAGAGAAGGAGGAAACACAGATGAAATACACAGAAGAAGAGCACAGAAGAAGAACCCAGATGAAGACAGAAGAAAGAACACGCAGGACGGGGTGCAGGGAAGAAAGAAGAACACAGATGAAGAATACAGTTGGGGAGCACAGAGGAAGATCAAAGATGAAGAAAGAAGCAGGAGAAGAAGTGAGTAGCGCGGGGCAGGGTGGGGCACTTAATACCAAATCTGGTTGCAAAGTATGTGAGATTGAAAACATACATAAAAAATTAACAACGCTTTGAGATCCATATTAACCTTGGGTGGTGGGTGCAATGGATGGCAGATTCTTAGCAAAGTAGCTCTGGTGTAGCTGCCAATGTAACAGCTCAGTTGGGATTTGGTTGCAGGATGGGACACAAATGCAAATACTAAAGAGACACTGTTCACCCTTGCCAAGGCCCTGATCCCCAAGCATGTGACATATACTGTAAAGGATTACCTAAATATTTATTTAACAGTAAAAAAGGAAGCTAAAACCTGGGGAAACCTAACCTAACCTAACCTATCCTAACTACACATTACCCACAACTGGCCCTAACTAACCTAAGCTAAACTTACTTAGCACATTTAACGAAACGATCTAAACATCAATGCCCACCCCCCCTTATAAGATGGGACACATGGAGGACAACATATACTAACCTAAACATATACTATGTTATACTAAACAAATATATATTTTGGGGGATTTTTTTAAATATATTTTTTAATATTTTTTTTAACACCAAAACCCAAACATCATCCCCAACATCCCACACACACACAAAATAAAAAACAGATATTAAAAGTATCATACCCCCACCCACTACTACTAACTAAACTAACAGCCTGTTCTAACCTAACACTAAGCCCCCTAAACCCACTAATGAAAAGAACTAGGAAAGAGGAGGGTGGGGAGGGAGTCATGGCTGAGGGTAAAATGTTTACAAGTTTGCCCTCCGCAGGGTCTTCTTTATGGCACACACCCTCCTATTCACTTGTGCCACCTCCTGCTGCACCCTGTTCATTTTCCTCAACATACGGTCAATGTCACGTTGCATTCGTTGAAAATCAGCTGGGTCAATGACTGCACCAGGGGTGGTCTGGGTGCCAGTTGAAGATGTATGTCCTGTTGTCGGTGCCATGCGTGTAGGAGGAGGTGCAGGTGGTGCTGTGATAGGTCCGGGAGCAGTGGATGTTGACAGTCCAGCAGTGGTGCCTGCTATGGTTGGTGCCACTTGGGTGGTAGTGGTGGTGCTGGTGCTGGTGCTGGTGGCTGTGGTGGTCACGGAAGGGCCCCCTTGGGCAAATGTCCTCCACACTCCAGAGGCTCTTTCATGGCGATTATGCCGTGCCATGTTGCGGAACCCAGACTCCACATCCAGAATGTGGCGGTAACGCATCGCCCTGCGCTGAAACTTACGAATCTGGATGGAATTCATATTGGCTGCTGTTAAAAAAAAATAGAGAACCAAACATTAGGTACTTCATTGTGTGATATGGCTCCAGAAGTAAATTAAACAATAGATCTAGTGTACCAGAAACAGGCCATATCATCATACAGATCACTGATTGTCCCTGAGGAAGTACACGCCAACGCAGCCTACACATGTCCTATCAAACAGCCCAGCAATGCCCTAAAAGATGCGTAACAACCTAAATGACCTATGCATCATTGTTCAGCCATTTGTCACGTAAAAAATGCTGCAAGTCCTCCACATGTGACAGGCCAACTAATGACTAACTTCTGGATGACAATCAAGGGCCACAAGATCTGTGATTTGTAAATGGAATTGCCAGGATAGAATGCAGTTGCTAATCATGAGTGGGTATCCTAGTTTTGGACAAGTGATTTACAGATTTACATGTCTGTGTACTAAACTTGTATCCTCAGTCCTAGGTACACATTTCATAACCCTACGCCTGTGCCTAAGGGGGGATGGACAAGCAACAAATACTTTCCAAAATCTAGGACACCCAGGAAGCTTTGGACAGCTGTACCTGGGTTTGGGCAGTCTACTATAGGTAAGGAGGATGTCCAACTAGGATACACCCAAACCTTGGACAATCCCATCCACATTTATGTTTGGAAATGCAGA
This sequence comes from Pleurodeles waltl, assembly GCF_031143425.1. Classification (NCBI taxonomy): domain Eukaryota; kingdom Metazoa; phylum Chordata; class Amphibia; order Caudata; family Salamandridae; genus Pleurodeles; species Pleurodeles waltl. The sequence continues at coordinate 218,610,073 of NC_090444.1, read as the reverse complement.
CAATTGTCAACATCATTTCATACCAGTAATACATGACTTACAACAAGCAGATAGATGCAAGCACACATCTGGCCATGAGCTGCATGCACACCTATGACATTGTACTCAAGTGCCACACACACGTAGCACAACATGTGGAGCTACATGCTGCTAGGAAGTCAAACATACAGTCATACATGTTCATTAGTGAACAGGGAGGCTCAAGTCTGTGGGTAAGACTTTGGCATCCCTATTCTGTGAGATTCAGGGACTGACTTGCTGACTAAATCATAAATATGGTCCTCTGCTAAATTTTCTTAATAAAAGTTTTACCAACAATAGTCACCCTATTCACATGGTCGTGCCTACAGGGCTGCACTACAATCCCAAAATATGATTATACGCTAATGATTGTTCAACTCAAAGATGGAAACAAAATGATACTCCTCTCAATTAACATATCCGATCATTTATCAGCGCATCATACCTTGCTATGTGTCCAACACACAGGAGTCAATCACACAACAGCAGCAAACACAACACAGAACAGAAATATCAACACTTACTGGAGATGTCTGGGTCCGCAAATCGAGCCACCTCTCCGATTGTGTAGGGGGCAGGTCCACCTGTAAAGCATGGAAGGGAGAAATGTGCTCAATGTCTGTGCACTGTACAACACTTCCAAATACAATTAATGTGTGTAAGATTAAATCAGAAAGTCCAGCCTCTCAGGCATGATGATACTGCAACCGACTTACCACTGCAAACATGTACAGACCCGGGCACTCCAGTGAGTGATACACACATATCTGCACACATGCAGTGGCCCTAACTATCATGTGATGGCAAACATGCTCCATCATTTGTTTGCAGACTCATTTGTGAAGTGTACTCCTCTCATCATGTGTATCAATGAGAGACATGCAAAGCCACTTTCAAGGAGGACTGCAATACCAGTCACTCAGGTATTGTGGCTCGGGCATCAAAGGACAATCCTTTACTGTGTGACGCACCTGTTGGTTGAATTAAGGGCATGATTTATCATGCTTTCTATGGTCCCTTACATGTAGGGCCTGTGTGTTGTCTAGGTTACATATCTTACATTAAAAGGGTTCCCTGAGCCACATATGCCCCCTATGACACCGTAATGGCAGGGATCCTGTGCATTATTTGGTAACAGTTTGAGGCTAGCCATGGATTGACCAGTTTTCATATTTGGATACAACAAGGAGATATATGTTGACAGTGTATATTGTATTAATCCATGACAGACTGCATGGGCACAGGTGTAGTCATTGCACCTGAAATGTGTCTCTCATTGCCCTGTTTACACAATATGGGTTTCGGAAATCACAGATGAGCCACATTCATAATCTTACATTTTCCAATTTGGTTGATCAGCGGATATATAGCAAACTGACACTGTGATATTATTAATGCATGGTTTGGCAAATGTACCAGTGTGTCAATCATGATGATGTAGTTTCCAATTTGTATGTACCTTCGGAATGACAGCAGTCACAGGAATGCTGGTCTACTAATCTTAGCATACACCCATGTCAGTGATAGCCTTCATACTGGGAGGTTAGTTATTAAACATTTGCTGCACTTGATCAGCACGGCTGTGCCAAACTAAACTAGCTAAGTATTAATCAACTTTATATGTATGATGGAATTGGTCAGTGGTCTCTTGCATGACATCATGCACTTAATCCATTGTGATCATGCATTCCCCAACGTCAGGTATCCCATGATGATCCCATAACTTATGAGAACTACATGGTAATAGAGTAACACAGATGGCAAATGCATTAGCTCCGGGCCAGCTATTGTGACTAAGACCAATGTAAAATACACAGGTACGATGTACAGAGGGCCATGGATAGTTGTTACCCCTCAATTGGTATAATTTGCTTCATTTTATGGGCAACAGCTATGGTAAGTTGCACCAAACATTTTGATATGAACCTGTGTGCATTACTTTTGGCATCCATCCCTAATTTAATTGCGGCACAACCAAGTCCAACTACCAGCCTAAGATGTTACCTGAGGTCAGATATAACTTGTTACGTATGTGTCAGAATCCAGTTCAGACATGTATCAGAAATAATTGGGGAACACATTATTTCTTGAAAATATCTGGATTAAAAACATGTCTTTCCTGGTACACTCACAGACCATGCATAACACATATGTTAGAGCCACATTTGCATCATCAATTGACGTGAAGGAAGCACTAATTTACAGGCTCCTGTTGTGTTTTGTTAGTGCAGCTGTTGCATCAACAAATGACAGTAATGTGTAGGAATTATTGCATAACTCACGGCAACTGTATGTTTAACTTGCATTCCACATGTCCAAAAACATTGCCTGCAGCATATGAACAAATCTGCTACTGTCACTACAGAGCATTTAAAAGTGCACATTACTTTGAATTGTACTCACCAACATGGCCACCAATAACAATCCCCAGGTGGTCAAGCAGGTCTTGGTCCCTGGCAACCAGGTCAGCCCAACGGTGTTTTAGCTGGTGGTTGTTCTACGGTGTGTTGTCGATTCTTTTTAGATGATACAGGACCTTTGCCCACCGGAGCCTTCTGGCCTCTGTGTGATACCCCTGTATCACACTGCCACCTGCTTCAATCATTAATGGGAGGAAGTGGCACACCAGCCAAATAACTCCCCCCTGCTCCTCCTCTCCCATCCTACCAAGACGTGGCCTACCCAACATGCTTGGAAAAAAAGAAGTAATAAAGGGTTACAGAGGATAATGAAAGGAAAGTAGGAGAGGGAAATGAAAACTAATTAACAGTAAAACAGCCCAACTATCCCCAAAATAACACTACCCACAACAGACTCCCAACAGTACAAAGACAAAATTAGACACCAGAAATGACAAAAATACACTTACACAGGATACAACAGACACTTAGGAAACACCAAAAGACAATATAAAGACCACACAGGAGACAAATTCACAATATGCACAGAGAGACAAGTCAAAACACAGGCACACAGTCAAGAAAAATCACAGACTGCAAAGTGAAAGTGAAAGTACACCCACTGTATCAATTCTGTAAACAGGATATCCTATTACATCACTTCCTGCCTCAAATGTGGTGCGTTTTTATTCGTATGCGTCAAAATAGTATAACGTTTACAGTCTGTGCGCCATTTCCTTTTGACGCACATGCTTAGAAATTACCCTGCATCCAAATTTTCAATAATTTTTCATCCTTAACCAATTTCATGGGGTACAGTGTGTGAATTACCGCTTAGGGCCAATGGATGTATCATGGCAGTAAGCGTAATTTTTTTACATATATGCAGCATTTTTTGACGCATGTGCGTCTTTTTTTAACACGTGTGTCTTTTACTGGGTTTGGGTCATTTCTCAATTTTAATAGTACATGACAGGTGTGACTATACAGAGATACGCTGTTTGCACCTACATTGTGCATTCCGGTGTATGGGCACATGTGACAGATCATACTACTGCGGACCATGATCTTCTAGTTGTTGTACTGGATTTACACTCTTCACTGACGCAATAGATGGCCAAACGTGTGGAATACAAATTGGTATTACCCAGTTTGGGCATGTTGTGCGTCAATAGAGGATAGCAAGGCTGCGCAACTCAATACAGTAACTCATTGCCTGTGTGTCAATGTGTGTGAATTGGCTCTTACTAATGTAATTGTCCCACTGCGTGAACATCACAAGACGCGTTTTCTTAAATGTGCTTGCTTGCATGCATGTGTTATCAATGTGGCCAACCATCAGATGCTATTCAGTGTGGAAATGAGAAAGGAAATGTGTTCGTCATACACGTAGCAACAAATGCTGTGTGAATTTCCCAGGTTTTTTTTGGACATAAGCATCTCCAATGACAAACCATGCACAGGATAGATAGAAGACGGTTGATCATGGCAAAGTTCCAAGACTAGACCATCACATTTCCTGGAATGTTGGATACCACTTCCTGGGCACGTGTTTGTATATCACCCATGAGTCAGGCATTGGAAAATGCTATGTGGGTACGGTGTTTGTGACACCGAGTCCCAAAACCAATCCACAAATCTAATGTCACGCCACAGTTTGAGTCATATAAATGACCTATGTTTCTCCTGTGGCAGTGGCGGACCAGCAGACCGAGCAGCGCATGTGCACATATTTCCAGTGGTTAGTTGCACAAAGGTGTCCAGTTCAAGTGTGTTGGGCCATGTGTAGCCTGTGGTATTATTGGGGTCCATATTATCAAAGTTACGTGCAGGTCTACTCATGAGTCTGTGGAGCCATTTCCTGCATTTACAAAGTATCCTTCACAGCTGAATTGAAGGAAAGCCGAAAAGGAATTGAGAACACACATGGGGATAGCCCAGCTATGGCACTGCAGACGTTTTATGAGACTGACAACAGGGCAACCTTGGTGTGCTCACAAAGTTAATGGACCAGGAATTTTAAACCAGCAGGTTTCATCATAACATTTGTACACAGGGTGGCCTCTAAAATTCCCACTGCAGCCGGGAACATCAGTGCCTCTGAGCTGATTAATCTCACAGCTATTCATCACACAAGCCCCATCAATATGTTAGGGGCAATGTGAATCAGTGAGTGGACTGTCAGGGTACAAACATGTGTTGACATTTCATGCACATTATCTAAAGTTGTTTATTGTGCTGGAGGCACCATACCCAATCCATGCATATTGCCATGGTACACTGTCACTATTTGTCACTCATTCATACATAAAACCCAGACAAGAGATGGGACATGATTAGGCTATTTGAAGACAAGTTCCACCTCATGAAACGATAAGTAAACTGATTACGCTATACAATGTATTTGAGTATTCATTGTAGACCTACATGACATGATATCCCAGGAGGAAAGTGAGGGCATGGAAAGCAACTATGAGACAAATGTAGCCACAGTGAACCTTTATGGTGATGCAAAGACAGGAACCAGTCAGGCTAACAGGAGGCAGGGTCAATCAGGAACAAAAATGAACAAGGCAAATACACAGTGAGCAGACTAAGACTGGTCAAAGCTGGAACAACAGTGTGGAAAATGAAAACTGTATTTGTCCTGTGTGTTGGAACGTAACACAATAACCCAAGGCCTGTGTTACCCAGGTGATTTATACGTCAATGCATAACAGTGTTATACATATAATGGCAGTTTCTATGCCATTCTAGGCAGCTGCAAGGGCAGTGCATGTTCAAATGGCTGGTCTGCATGGAGGCGCACACAGGTGTGTGCAGCTTCAGTATCTCACAAGTCCAGTAGGTAAGAATCAAGTTCAAAGGGCCAACAGTACCTTTCACATGGGAAGCAATGGACAGGTGATTACAGGTCCTACAGACTACAAGGCAGTGCATTATTCGACCAGAAGTCCATGCAGACAGAATAACAATAACTATGGCATACCATACTAAACAGGAAAGCACATTGGAGTCAGAATGTGAGTCTGGGTGTGCGTAGATGAGGGATTATCTGGGTATAAATATTCAATTTCCAGGGCCCCCTGAAGAAGGGTGGGGTGAGACTGAGAACATGGCAGTGACAGGACTTATGACCTGGGATGGCATGTGCAGAGGATGTCTTGTGAGCAATGCTAGTCAAACCTGGGGCACTCGTGCTGTCCATTTGCTGCTTACATGGATTTCTTGTCACACATACTCCTTGCAAAGTTAGCTGATGTCACACTTACTGCTGTCAAGGGTCTGGTCATACCTTCTTGTTACCAATGCTATAGCACATCCACTGCCTCATGCATGAGGCATTTTTTTCCTTAGTGAATGATGGTGTCTTAGTTGTGTGCCATATGCTGCAATGAACCATGTTGCCGAAATGTATGTGTGAAATAGCTGTGGTCCTCTGCTATTGACCTTCAAATGTGAAATGGACATGATATATGTAATTTACAGTGTATGTGAAGTTGGGCGTACATTCATACCCATCAAATGTGATGTGGATTTTTCAGTATCCTAATATGTATATCTACAATGCTCCATGAGGCTACACTCTGATTATGATTTTTAGGGATAATGTGATGCAAAAATGATTACCCGGACCACGATATAGTGATTAGAATAGGTGTTTATTGACATATGGTAAGACAATGGTGATGGTGAGTAGAGTTAATGGAAATTTTGAACAATGTGTTGTCTCCGACGCAATCCTCCAGCTGTGTTTGGATGGTCCCCCTCATGTTGATGGACACCATCTTCCTCTTCCTCCTCTTCCTCTTCAGGCATTTGTGGGTCGGGTTCATATAGGGGAATGTTCCTCCTTACACATATGTTGTGCAGGATGGCACAGGTCAAAATGATCTTACAGACCATTTCTGGTGAGTATAGGAGGCTGCCTCCGGAAATGTTGAGGCACCTGAATATTGACTTCAGGATGCCAAATGTCCTCTCGACTATGGTGCGTGTCCTCCGATGTGCCTCATTATAGGCACGCTCTGATGCTGTGCTTGGGTTTGCAAATGGGGTCATAATCCATGGCTGGATCCCATACCCCTGATTAGCTAAAATAGAAAATGAGTGAGAAAATGTTGATGTTGCTTGCACCATGATTATCACTTTGCATGGCAGTTGTTCTCTTATGTATCTGTGACTCATAGCTGTTTGTGTTATTGTGGGGAATCCTAGGCTTCTAGGATGTACCATCAGCATTGGGTTGTTTCATTATCTGAACTGGTGTTTGGCTGATTGACCGGATGTCAGCTGTATTTTTGTAGAGTTGCAGTACATTGTGTACTCCCTTGCATTATGTCATGTGAAAGAGGTGTCCATGTGTCTTAACTGGGGGTGACATGATACTTCCATACACAGAATCAATTCCACAGTGGTGGTAACAGGGTTGAATCCATATGGCCTGGACATTCCATCCAATTTAACATATGCAATAGAATTAGTTAAACATCAGTGAGGCCCTTAGATTTGGCAAGGTGACAATGTACAACACATCTCCATAAGTTGTCAGCACTGACGTGTTGACAATTGACTATGCAAAAATATCCCATGTGTGACAAGTTGTCTGCAGACCTATTTCTCTGCCCTTGCCGAGTCGACTCAGGTTCAAACGTGTACCTATACTACTGAACCTGTTCCAGTTCAGCTGGCTAACTTGGTTGTGAGTTTGTCATTTATAGTGTCAGAAGGTCCATATGCCTGTACATCTGTTGTGTATATGTGTAATTGTCTCAAACCGTATGTGTAGGAATGTGCACTTTCAATATTGTCACATCAATATGTGCTCTTAGCACAGTCCACTTGCTTATTGGTAGTGGGCAATGTCAGAGCAGGAGTGATGTGAGAAATTGGTACTGCCTCAATGATTCCATGTCACCTTCATCAGAATCATCATCATCATGCTATGTGTCTCATGTTGTTTGACTTGCAGCGAAACACATTACACACCCCTTACACAGTACTTATTGGTTGAAAGGGTGTTTGATTGAGTGTTATTGATGTGATATTGAAAGATTGTACTGCCAGTTAAGGCCATGTCATTGTCATTGTGTTGTTTTAAATTGTTCCCTTGTGTCTGTGGAGTGGTATCTGTTGTTATTTGGATCTGTCATGTGTCCATAGGTGTGTATCCAAATGGGTCAGGATATCACACATGCTTAGCAGTGTCACAATCTCAGTGTCTTCCTGGCCACGTGTCAATGTAGTAGTGTATGTGTTGTGTGTCCTACAGGGTTGCTGTGCAGTGTGTATATAATTAGATTTCTGTACTTACCAACAAGTAGGCCATTTCCATATGGTTCATCCTGGAAGTGTTGATTGATGGTGCAGTGACAGAAGATGAATGAATCATGTACACTCCCAGGATACTTTGCCACGATGTTGGTGATCAATCCCCGGTGATTGACAATGGCCTGCACATTGATGGAGTGTGTGTGCTTCCTGTTGCGGTATAGATGTTCGGTTGCAGCAGGTGGCACAATGCGTACATGTGTGCAGTCAATGGCACTAAGCACGTGTGGGAAGCCATTGATTTGGTAGAAGCCCTGTTTGGTCTCCTGCTGCTTCTGCTGTGTGTTGGGGAAGCTGATGTGGCGGGTGTGAGGGAGATGATGGCATCCAATACCTTGGGTAGGAAGACAGAGAATGAGGGCTGTGAGATCCCGGCAACCAGGGCACCAGTGGTTTGAAAGGAGCCACTTGCCAACATGTGGAGTACAGCTAGCAGCTTGGTTTCTGGTGGAGTGATGTGGGGTGTCTGCAAGCTGGGTGCCAACTGTGGCTCAATGTTGCACAGCAGCTGCTGAATGGCTTGCCAGTTGAGTCTGTACCTCTGGATGATGTCTTGTTGCCAGAGTCCCAGAAGGGTTGTCCTGGTGCGGAATATCCTCTCCTGCCTTCTGCGTTGCCTTTGGGGTCCCTGCTGGTGTTGAAGAAGCTGCTGTTGTTGGTCCTGTGCTCTGCGTCGGCGTGCATGCTGGATGACAAGCACCTCCATGTCTTCCTTTTGCAGCTCTGCCATTACTTCTGTGTGTTTTCCTTAAGTAGTGGTGTGTTTGCCCCATTTTAACGCCTGCCCTGACCCAGGCGTTATTGTTTACGCAAATCGGGCTGTGCGTAATTTTCCGCCTCCGCCTCCCGGCCATGCAGGATTTTTGCGCATTAGCATAAATATGGCACACGGGTCTTTAAGTCATTTTTGGACGGGAACGCCTACCTTGCATGTCATTAACGCAAGGCGGTTTCCCGCATCCAGAAAATGATGCACACAGTGGACTTTTGTCATTTGCAGGCTCGGGCGTCATTGTATAAATATGGTGCACGGTTTGCACTGAATGTGCGTCAAAATTTTGGGCGCACATTCGGCGCAAACAGAGTATAAATATGCCCCTCAGTCCTTCACAACCATCCTCCAGCCTTTCTTTCTGGTTCGTCGGGCAGATGTACATACGTGGTAGCTAGTGGAGATCTGATTCCCCAATTTGAGGTAGAAATCAATGGCAAGTCAGCCATAGTCGACGTAGGGCTGAAAGAAAAGCAAAGTGCTGGATAGCTCTTAAGAAATGATTTGACTGTTCCTGTTCAGTATCAGGACAAGAAGCCTATGTGGCTTGGTCTGTGTCAGCTGTGCTGACTAAAGCACAGACTGAATGCCAGTTTCAGGAAAAGATTGGCACCATCCTAGATTTGCAAAGACCAGAGAATTTAAGTGAGTGGATGAGGGCAGACTTTGAATATTCACAGGCTGTGACGTCAATCGACCCTGCTCCAGATGGAAAGGAGAATAAAACACCTAAGACAGACCAGGATTTGGAGTTTAGGTCACTATCAGAACTGCAGGGTTTGTTAGCTATAGGAGGGCCTATCTGGAAGTTGGGTGTGCTACACTTGAAGACTTCAGAAAGAAGACCATGAACAGATTAGCAGGGGAGTCTTCAGAAGTCATTATGTTGGTTGGGAGAAGAGACTGCTTTATAGTGAGCCTGTGAATCATGAGGCAGGAGCTAACAAGAGGCTAGCAGTTCCCCCAAGTGCATAGAAATTTATTTTTGTCTCTCGCCAACAGAGTGCCCTTAGGAGGACACTCAGGCATGAACAGGACCCAGGTAGGATGGACTCTTTCTTCTATAGGCCATGGATGCACAGATACAGAGAGTTCTGTTGAACCTTTCCTACTTGCCAAATGAGTGGTCAGCCAGGAGGTAAAACCAACACACCATTGGTGCCACTGACAGTACTAGATGTTCAATTTGAGTGGGTAGTCATTGACGTATGTGACCCACCCTCAGCATCACGCAGCTATTACATCCTGGTTGTAGTGGACATGCCACCAGGTCTCCAGAAGCCTTGCCTCTGAAGAGCACATCTGTGAAAATGGTAGTTAGGGTATTCAAGACCTTTCCAAGGGTTAGATTTCTGAGACAGTGATTTCCAACAGACGAACAAACTTTAACTCCTCTTACACTCCTCTTTAACGCCTCTTGCTTTATAGGAGCAAGCTCATGTGACCTACAAGTTTCCATGGCATACCAACCCCAAATCAATGGGTTAGTGGAAAGTTTTAACAAGACCCTTAAGAGCATGATGGGAACTCTGCCAGAGAACCTCAGCAGGAAGTGGGATATTATGCCATATCTCTTGTTCACCTACAGAAAAAATCCATAGAAAGGAGTTGGTTCAAGTCCCTTTGAAGTTCTGTTCGGGCACTCAAAGCATGTCTCACTCACCTTAGTCAGAGAAGGGTGGGAAGAATGAAGTGGACAATGTGATTAGCCTCAGGAAGTAGATGTTGCAGTACATGAGTCAGGCAAAGAAAAAACCTGAGGCAGGCCAAGTGCTGATAAAAGAGTGGTATGACCAGAAAGCAGTGCTTAATTGGTGCCAGAGGGGTCAGGAGATGTTAGTGCTGAAACTCATTTGTCCTAGTGCTTTGGAGGAAAAGTAGTGTGGGATATACAAGGTAGTTCAAAAGGTTTCTGGGGAACCAATCAGCACTGTGCCGGGAGAAGTCTGTTAGAGCTCCCCGGACATTTATTAAAGGCAGCCACGTGGACGCGGCAGCCTCAGAAGTAAAATTTACATTTTTTTCAAAAGCTGCTGCCCAGAAGTGACGTCACTATATTTTTAAAAAGCTGTTGTCAATTCTTAACTGCTACACTTGCATGTTGATGTTTTATACTTGCATGTTTTTTGTCCTGTATATTGAATTTGTGTCCCCCATTCACCTTGCTACATACTGCTGATTGGTCCAGAGGGAACCAATCATCCTTGTGCTGGAAGGAGCCTGTTAGAGCTCCCCAGACATTTAATGGAGACAGCGGTGTGGACGTGCAGAGGATGCGGACAGCAGGTGTGCTGTTGGTGCACCATATGCATGCCAAAGGTAAGCCTGTCTGCGCCCACCCGCGGCCAGCCGGGGCCAGGGGCCAACCATATTATGCCCAAACAATTACCTACTCCTCAGAGGACATTAGACACCTCCATTCGGTTAGTCATAAATTAGACCCATCTGTTTTATCAAAACTATACAATTTAGGGCTATTAAACAATGATATCCCAGTCTCAGGCTTGATTAAACCTACTGAACTCTCCTCCATACTGCCAGTAAGGAACTCTAATTTTAATCGTGCTAAGGTCAACCAACTAACGATTATCTATCTCAATACTCGATCCATGGTCAAACATCAGCTCAAAATATTCCATCTACTTGATGCTGAATCCCCTGACATTTTATTTTTCACCCAAATTTGTTAAACGGATGAATCCTCCCTGGATAGCCTGGTAAACCCTTCCAGAAGATTACTGTATTCTTTAAAGCAACAGACCTATAGGAAAAAAGGTGGAGGTGCAGCTGCAATATTAAAGAACCATCTTAAATTCAACAAACTCATCTCACTTAGGTGGTCATTACAACCCTGGCGGTCGGTGTTAAAGCGGCGGTAAGACAGCCAACAGGCCGGCGGTAAAAAATTAGCAATTACGACTGTGGCGGAAACCGCCAACAAAGAAGCCACTTTAACACTCCGACCGCCACGGCGGTACAAACAAACAGCGCGGTGGTCACCGCCATCAGACAGGCGGAGGACAAAGTAACGCCCACAGTATCACAACCTACCAATCCGCCACCTTTTCCGGGGCGGATTCACCGCGGATAAAAACACGGCGGAAACAGGAATCCCGAAGGAAAAACGCTCACCTCTACACACCCCACGAGGAACGAGGACGCCATGGATCCGGAACTCCAAATTCTACCTGCAATAGTCTTCCTGCTCCTCTACCAGAAGCACGAACGCCGGCGGCGAAGACCACGTGAGTACTGCACCTACGACACGGGGAGGGGGAGGGAAAAAACAGGGACACGCAACACGCAACACCCCCACCCTCACCCAACACAACACACATACTAATGCATATCAATACATCACAGTTACACCCCCCAAACCCCTCCGGAAGAATGCAAAGACAATAGAAAATGAATGTAACCATTGAAATATATTAAAAGCAAGTAGGCAGAAACATATATATATACACCATGTACAAAATACATACCAAGCATAGTAGTCCAGGTAGTGCTCTAATAAAGTCTGGAACACTGGGACCACACGGTATCGGCGAGGCCCACACAAGATCCCAGACCATGATGGAGAGAACACTGCAGGGGCATCAGAGAGCAACTAAACAGGCACCTCAGGGGGAGGGAAAGGGAGGGCACCTCAGCCGCTTGAGTGCACGACGCCAAACCCACAAGGGGGCCACATGCCCACTGTTCAATCCTGAGGAGTGCAAAGGCACAGTCTCACAAGTCTCTCCAGTGGGTGGTTTGCCCACTGTTCAATCCTGGGGAGTGCAAAGCCACAGTCTCACAAGTCTCTCCAGTGGGTGGTTTGCCCGCTGTTCAATCCTGGGGAGTGCAAAGCCACAGTCTCACAAGTCTCTACAGTGGGTGTTATGCCCACTGTTCAATCCTGGGGAGTGCAAAGCCACAGTCTCTCAAGTGGATGACAGTCTCCACTGGTTCTGGAGGGGGCTTTGTGCTCAGAGTGCTTCATCCTGCCAAGGACAGAGGTAGTGGATGACAGTCTGCCAAGGACAGAGGTAGTGGATGACAGTCTCCACTGGTTCTGGAGGGGGCTTTGCGCCCAGAGTGCTTCATCCTGCCAGGACAGAGGTAGTGGATGACAGTCTCCACTGGTTCTGGAGGGGGCTTTGCGCCCAGAGTGCTTCATCCTGCCAAGGACAGAGGTAATGCATGACAGTCTCCACTGGTTCTGGAGGGGGCTTTGCGCCCAGAGTGCTTCATCCTGCCAAGGACAGAGGTAGTGGATGACAGTCTCCACTGGTGCTGGAGGGGGCTTTGTGCCCAGAGTGCTTCATCCTGCTAAGGACAGAGGTAGTGGATGACAGTCTTCACTGGTTCTGGAGGGGGCATGGTGCCCAGAGTGCATCATTCACCCCATGACGGACTCAGTTGCGTCAGTGCCCTTGCCGCTCATGGGCCAGCGGTGCATGAGACGGCGGTGCCATGTCCAGCGGTGCTTGAGATGGCGGTGCCGTGTTCAGCGGTGCTTGAGACGGCGGTGCCTTGTTCAGCGGTGCTTGAGACGGCAGTGCCCTGTTCAGCAGTGCTTGAGACGGCAGTGCCCTGTGCAGCGGTGCTTGAGGCGGTGGTCTCCATTGCAGGGACTCAGCTGCTGGCGGTCCTTCATGGCCCAGCGGGGCTTTTGCATGCGGTGGCCTCCTGGGCAGGTGGGCTTGTGCTGGCGGTCCTGTCCTGGGCAGCTGGGCTTGTGCTGGAGGTCATGTCCTGGGCAGGTGGGCTTGTGCTGGCAGTCCTGTCCTGGGCAGCTGGGCTTGTGCTGACGGTCCTGTCCTGGGCAGGTGGGCTTGTGCTGGCGGTCCTGTCCTGGGCAGCTGGGCTAGTGCTGGCGGTCCTGTCCTGGGCAGCTGGGCTGGTGCTGGAGGTGGCCTCCTGGGCAGCGGGATGATGGCGGTCTTCTCCGCCGTGCTGCTCTTCCCAGACTTTCCTGGTTTCTTGTGGCCCTTCCCCACCTTGGAAGGTGTCACAGCTGACTCCACACTCCCACCGGGACCCCTGGGAGCAGCTTTGGTGGCTGGAGTCTTCCCCCTCTCCCACTGCGCACTGGCCAACTTCTGATGCTTCACAGGTGGGGGACGGTCTGTGCTGTGGCTCCGTGCCACACTGGCTGCCCTGGTGGCTGGTGCACTCCAGATTCCGGTGACTACAGGCACCACTGGCCCCGGAGATGTTGTGGCTGAGGTGCTAGTTCGGGACCTAGGAGACGGACGGGGTGGGGGAGGTGTGGGAAAGAGGTCAAGGTTGGACAGGAAAAGTTTTTTTGGCACACTGGGACGGGTAGCTGGAGGGGGTTTGGGAGTGGAGGAAGAGGTGGTGGTTGTAGGAGGTGTTCGTTTGCTGACTTTGGATGAAGGTGCATGCGCTGGAGGCTGTCGTGAGTTGGATGGCTGTTGGGTGGGTGTGTGCCTGCGTTTGTGTATCTTGGGAGGGGGCGTCACAGACAAACTGGGAGAGGACACAGGGGATATGTGAATGGTAGTGGGGGTGGTGACTGCACGAGAGCGGGGTGTGATGGTGGGTGTGTTGGAGAGGGACGTAGTGGCTGTAGAGGTAGTGCATGCAGGTGTGAGTGTAGAAGAGACTGGGAGGGAGGAGGGAGACGAGGAGGAGGGGGACACAGTGGAGGCAGTGGATGTTGGTGTGTCTGCATGTGTGTAATGCTTGCATGAGTGCCTGTGGGATGTGTGGTGCTTATGTTTGCCTGAGCTTCCCTTGTGTGTTGAGGTGTGTGCATGCTGGTCTGTAGGTGTGCTTGGGATAGGCTGAGGTACAGGGGATTGTGTCGGGGTGGAGGAAGTTGGAGGGGGAGGCTAGACACAGGGACAATGGCTGCCATCAGTGCTGAGGCCAGAGTCTGAAAAGCTTGCTGAAGGGCCACCTGACCAGAATGAATGCCCTCCAGGAATACATTTGTTTGTTGCAACTGCCTTTCTACACCCTGGATGGCATTCAAAATGGTAGACTGCCCAACAGTGAGGGACCTGAGGAGGTCAATGGCCTGAGGTGCCTGGGGCGAAGGTGATGCCCACCCTCCCGGGTGAGCGGGCATGGGGCGAAGGCTGAGGGGCTGCTGGGAGGTAGGTGCTGGAAGGAGGGGTGGCGGCTGAACCTGTAGATGCGGGGGGACAGATATTGCCACCACCACAAGGGAGCTCCCATCAGAGGACGAGTCTGTGTCACTGGTCTCAGCTCCTGTCCCTGCCGTGGAGCTCCCCTCGCCCTCCGTCCCACTGGTGAAGTCCGAGTCCGTGGTGTGGCCCTCCATGGCCATGTGCGATGCAGCCGGCTGGTGCTCTGGTGCCACTGCTCCTCCGCCTGATGACGCTAATGCACACAAGAACAGGGAGACCACAAAAAGGGGGGGGTGACAGAAGAAAGACATGTTGAGTGCATGCATTACCGCTACCGTTGGCGGACACAACAGACACAGAAGCCCCCTGTACTACGCCGCGCTCTTGGGCTCCACTGTTCAATTCCTGGGAAATGCCTACAAGGCTATGGACGACATCTGCACACATAGATGACACAGGGGCATGACTAGGTGTACTTGGCACTCTACAGAGGTGGGGTGGGGTGCCACATGGCCTGCCTTATGGAGGGCCCTTGCCTACGGAACTAGCCCTGGCCTAGGGAAACCCACAGCCTACCTCCCCACCCAGACCCCTCCACTGCACGCAAAGTCAGCAGAATGAGAGTGTACTCACCCCCTTGTGTCTGCTGTGATGCCCTCAAGCGCCCATCCAACTCCAGGTAGGCAACCGCCAGGATCCTGCGACGGGCACCCCTCCCACGTTGGGAGGCCATCCCCAGCTGAGCCTCCGCCGTCTTCTTGCTCCAGCGGCGAATGTCCTCCCATCTTTTCCGGCAGTGGGTGCTCCGTCTGTGGTAGACCCCCAGGGTCCGGACGTCCTTGGCGATGTCACGCCAAAAATGTTTTTTCTGGAGGGCGCTGACCTACATGAAATGTACAGGGGGAAGAGTAAGTTATTACCAACTGCACCGTCAAAGTGATTGGCCCCCATCCCTACCCTTGCCACGTGGCACATGCATTCACCGTCGTTTCATGCATGCCGCACTCTCCCCCTTCCTTCTTACATCCAGCCCTCTCCACACAGGCATAGCCCATACAGCATGCTGCCAGTGTACTTACCTGTTTGACTGGAGGACCGTAGAGTAGCGTGTACTGGGGGAGGACCCCATCCACGAGTTTCTCAAACTCCTCCGATGTGAAGGCAGGGGCCCTTTCCCCAGACACTCGAGCCATTGTCTCTTCCAGACCGAGGTCACAGCAGCACTTGCAGTGTAGGTCGTCTCCTGTCGAAGATCAGGTATCGAGTAATTGAACAGATAGAAAATGGCGGTCACGTCTGCGGCGGTGCATACCATCACCGCCGGCGTACATAGTCATTGGCTCCTGGGACCCATAGGGTCCAATGCTAACCAATGCAGCATTGCGCCGCGGTCTTCGACCACCTACCGTGACGGTGTTCAACGCCAGCGCAGTTACCTCACATCCCATTGTCCCACTTTAGAGGGCAGCCGCCATTTTAGGGGCCCACATGGATTAATTTTCAACTAAGTCACGCATACCTAGGCCTAGACTCAACACACATACAGGCCACCTTTTGTGAATGAATGGTGTTCTGTGTAAACTGTGGGTACGTACCTCTGAGTTTGCTGTTGTCCTTCATAGGCACCGTCCGCTGGGACATGTGAGGAGATGGCGGACTCCTCCGGTGTACCGACCGTTGGTGGACCTGTCGACAATGGAGGAGCGACATGTGATTATCACATACATGCTTGACCGTGCCACAATCCAGGAACTGTGTACCCAGTTGGAGCCAGACCTGATGTCAGCAATCCGCCATCCCACAGGAATCCCCCCTCAAGTGCAGGTGCTGTCAGTGCTCCATTTCCTTGCAAGTGGGTTATTTCAAACAACTGTGGCCATAGCATCAGGGGTGTCCCAGCCTATGTTTTCCAACGTGTTATCCAGAGTGTTGTCTGCCCTTCTGAAACACATGCGGAGCTACATTGTTTTCCCTCAGGTGGAGGATTTGCCTACAGTGAAAGGGGATTTCTATACCCTGGGACATATCCCCAACATTATAGGTGCCATTGATGGGGCCCATGTGGCTTTGGTCCCCCCCCACAGGAGTGAACAGGTGTACAGAAACAGGAAGAGTTATCATTCAATGAATGTACAGATGGTATGTTTGGCTGACCAGTACATCTCCCATGTGAATGCCATGTTCCCTGGCTCAGTGCATGACGCCTACATCCTGAGGAATAGCAGCATCCCTTATGTGATGGGGCAACTCCAGAGGCACCGTGTGTGGCTATTAGGTGAGCCCCTGGGAGCAAGACAGTGGGAATGGTTGTCTGGGGATATCCCTACAGGTTAGTGCATGTCTAACAGTTGTCCCTCGCCATTTGCAGGTGACTCTGGTTAAGCCAACCTGTCATGGCTACTGACCCCAGTGAGGAATCCCAGGGCAAGGGCAGAGGAACACTACAATGAGGCCCATGGGCGAACTAAGAGGGTGATCGAGCGGACCTTCGGCCTCCTGAAGGCCAGGTTCCGGTGCCTCCATATGACAGGTGGATCCCTATTCTACTCACCAAAGAAGGTGTGCCAGATCATCGTGGCCTGCTGTATGCTTCACAACTTGGCTTTGTGACGACAGGTGCCTTTTCTGCAGGAGGATAGTCCAGATGGCGGTGTTGTGGCAGCTGTGGAGCCTGTGGACAGTGAAGACGAGGAAGCAGAAGAAGAAGACATGAACAACAGGGACTCAGTGATCCAGCAATATTTCCAGTGAGACACAGGTAAGAGTACGGACCTGCCTACTACATGTACTTTAACACTACTACCTCTCTCTACTGTCTGTCGTTTTCACCCAGTGTGTTGGCACTGAGTTGTCACTTTCCCTTACGATTTCACAGATGTGGGTCCCACTTTGTGACATCTGCTTAGATTCCTCATGGACTAGAGCTGTGTGACATAGGTATGTTGACATTTCAATTGTAAGAGCATTTTGTCACTGTAATTGCTAATACACTATTTCGAAATCACAGACAGACTCCAGATTGTTTTGTGCTTTATGTGTGTTTATTTAAGTGCTCAATATTGGAGGGGGTAGTAAAATGGTGAGGGGTGATGGCGGAGGAATGTCCATGGCAGAGTCCAGTCTATTAGTCTCACAGGTGCATTGCCCATATGGGCATAGGAAGTGGAGCTGGGGCAGTTTAAGTATGGACAGGGTGACAAAGTGGGACAGTAGGATGACAATCAGGGTGGTCTCATTTCTTGGCAGGGTCTTGGCATCGTGCTCTGTCTTTGTCCTGGATCTCAGGGACCGTTTGCGGGGTGGTTCTCCCTCTGCAGGGGGTGGGGTGCTGGTGTGGTGGTCCTGTGGCGGGCATCCTGTCCACTAGCCTCCGGCAGAGGTGGTGGGCAGTTCATCGTCCATGCTAGTGTCAGGGGCCCCTTGTAGTGCCACAGTGTCCCTCCTGGTGTTCACGAGTTCCTTCAGCACCCCTACGATGGTGCCCAGGGTGGAGCTGATGGTTCTGTGTTTCTCCCTGAAGCCCATATACTGTTCCTCCTGCAGGCGCTGGGTCTCCTGAAACCTGGCCAGTACCGTTGCCATTGTCTCCTGGGTGTGGTGGTAGGCTCCCATGATGGAGGAGAGGGCTTCGTGGAGAGTGGGTTCTCCTTGGCCTGTCCGCTCCCTGTCACACAGCAGCCCTACCAGTTCCCATGTGTTCCTGGGCCTCTACGTCCCCTGGACCGTGTGCCCACTGCCACTGCCCCCAGGTCCCTGTTGTTGTTGGGGTGGTGGGTTAGCATGGGTTCCCTGTAGTGGTGGACACACAGCTGATTGACGTGTCCTGGGGACGGAAGTATGGGCCCGCTGGGTGGGTGCTGTGCTGGTGTTTCCAGAGGGGGGAAGGTCTGTAGTGGCCTGTGACTGTGTCAGGGGAACCGACTGTCCAGAGGTCCCCGATGGGCCAGGCTGGTCATCTAGATCCGGTTGGACAGAGCTGCTGTTATCACTGTGGGCATCTTCTGTTGGTGGTGTGGACATGTGTGGACCCTCCTGTCCGGTGACATTGGGTAGGGGTCCTGCAGAGGTATAAAAGGATGGTTATTACATCTGTGTGTGCCATGGTGTGCAATGGGTGGGTGACCGTGTACCCCAGTGCTTGCATTCCTGTGTGGGACCTTGTGTGATGATGGTTTAAGGGGTTATATGGGTATGTGCAGTGGGCATGCTTTGGTGATGGGTGTCCATGCTTTGTTGTTGCATGCAGGGCTTGGTGTTGGGATGGGTGGTTTGTGATGTTGGGACATATGTGAGGAGTTGGAGTGCTGGAGGTGAGGGTGGGGGTATGTGCTGGCATGCAGGTAGGGTTGGGGATGTAATAGTAAAGCTTTGACTTACCAGAGTCCATTCCTCCACCTACTCCTGCGAGGCCCTCAGGATGCAGAATCGCCAAGACCTGCTCCTCCCATGTTGTTAGTTGTGGAGGAGGAGATGGGGGTCCGCCACCAGTCCGCTGAACCGCCAGGTGGTGTCTTGAGACCACGGAACGCACCTTCCCCCGTAGGTCGTTCCACCTCTTCCTGATGTCCTCCCGATTTCTTGGGTGCTGTCCCACTGTGTTTACCCTGTCCACGATTCTTCGCCATAGCTCCATCTTCCTTGCAATTGAGGTGTGCTGCACCTGTGATCCGAATAGCTGTGGCTCTACCCGGACAATTTCCTCCACCATGACCCTGAGCTCCTACTCCGAAAACCTTGGGTGTCTTTGCTGTGCCATGGGGTGGTGTAGGTGATGTGTGGGGTGGAGTGTGTGGTGAAAAGTGTGCTGATATGTAGTGGGGTGTTGTGTGGGGTGTGTGGAAGTTCTGTGGGTGATGGTGTTGTGTGCCTGTGGATGCTGTTGTTCTTGCTGGTGCTGTCTCTCTCTGGCCTTCTTTCGGAATTTTTGGTAGTAGGGGTTTGTGGGTGATGTGGGTGTGTGTTTTATATTGTATTGGGTGTGTGGGAGTGGTGTGTGTATGTGTATCAGGTGTGTGTATTTCGAATTGTCCAATGTGGTTCTGTTTTGTAAATGTGTGTGTATTTTGAGCGCGGCAGTGTGTACCGCCAATGGAATACCGTGGTTGAAAGACCGCCGCATGGATTCGTGGGTCGTGATAGTGTGGGCGTATTTCTGTTGGCGTGATGGTGGAGGTTTTGATTTCACCAGTTTATCACTGACCTTTGGTGTGGCGGAATTGTGTGGGTGTCTGAATTTTGGCGGATTCCGAACTGTGGGTCATAATAGCTGTGGCGGATTTCTGCGGCGGTGTGTTGGCGGTCTTCTGCGCGGCGGTAAGCAGCTTTTACTGCCAATGTTGTAAAGAGGGCCTTATTAATCTCCTAGCTGTTGACAGTCTTCTGATCAAACTTGACTCTCCAACCTCGCCTGTGACTTGCGTCTTAATGTACAGACCACAGGATATATGAAGTATTTTCCACAACTTCTTGCAGAACCAATCACCCCTTTAGTTATCAACCATGCCAACATTCTACTAATTGGTGACCTTAACTACTTGGGTAGTGAACAAACTGGAGGACAATCATCTACAGATCTAATGGAATTGCTTAGCAGTGTTAACCTTGAAGGGCCTGGTCCACTAACCTAGCCTTCTACAATCTCACGGTCTCTCTTTGCACATGGTCCGATTATCATTTCATCAAATTTTCACTATAGGACTTAGCTCACCCTAAACATCACTCCTGTCCCGTAATACTAGCCAGAAACTGGTCCCAAGTAGACCTTAGCTCCTTCTGGAATTCATTGGCCAGTACCATTTCTAGTCAACCCGTAAGCATAGACAGGCACGAGGATGCAATCACTAAATGGTTAACTGTAGCCCGCAATGCACATGTCCCCCTTCGTAAAGTTAAACAGGCCAGGTGCCACAATGCATTCAAATGGTTTTCTGAGGAACTGAAATCAGCAAAACTTGAACTTCGCCAGGCTGCATGTAAATGGCGTAACCATTACTCACTCATCAAAAAGGAAGCCTACACGCATCTCCTCAAAGAATACAAGAAGCTCATTATGCAAGTTAAATCCACCTTTTTCTCCAATAAAATACTAAACTTAGTAAAAAAATCCAAGGAGATTTTTGGAATCATTTCCGAACTGTCTAACCCCAGACAGAGTAACCTTACCCACATTACCTATTCAGAAACTGTGAGACACCCTCAACTCAGTTTTCATCGATAAAATGAAGCTGATAAAAGTCAGCACACCATCCAACATATCACTTAATGCAACTCCCCTAGAAGATAGAAACCCTATAACCCTCTTTGACATTCCCGCCATCAGCAAAGATTGCCTCATGGATCTGCTGACTAAGGTTAAGTCGGGATCTCCAAACAATACTTTCCCACCAATAATACTAAAAACAGTGTTCTCTGCATTCCCAGACCCGGCAATATCCCTTCTGAATCAGCCAAGGCATTGTCCCTAGACAGTTTGAAGATGCCATTGTGGTAATGCTTCAAAATCTGGAGAAGATCCACTTGTTCTAAAGAGCTACCATCCTATTTCCTTGGTTCCTATCTGGTGAAGAAACTAGAAATGCACATCACTCGCCACCTCTGTTCCTTTCTAGAGGAATCTAATTTCCTCGACCTCCACCAAGTGGGCTTTCCCCCCCCCACCCACACTGAAAGGGTCATCTTCTCTGTAGTGGATGACCTGTGAGAAGATGCTGAGAGGGACACCATCTAGACGTTGGCCCTCCCTGTCCTATCGGCGGCCTTTGACACCGTGGACCATGACCTCTTGGTGAACCGTGTTGATGCCACAGCCCTTAACTGGGTCATCTCCTTTTTAAAAGACTGCTGACAGTCGGTACGACTGACTCCTTTTAGCTCATCCAAGGTTCAGCTGAACTACTGAGTACCCCAAGATTCTTCCCTCTCCCCTCTCCCCTCACCTGTTCAACCTGTACATTCATCCTCTAGTACACGCTCTAAAACAAACAAATGTCAGAATATGCAACTACAAAGATTACATGCAGTTACTCTTCATTATCAACAACTTACCTGAATCACAGTAAGCCTTTCAAAACACAATGCTGTTCATTTGTGATTGGATGAACAGTAACCATCTAAAGTTAAATTCAGAGAAAACAGAAAGTGTGTTAAGTAGAAACAAGACCGATCCTTGAAGTCCCTCATTCTGGCTGCTAATGATGGGTACCCCCCGCTTAGCCCAAGCAAGCTCAAAGCTGTAAAAAGTCTTGGCTTCTTCATCAACAAGGATCTCTCTATGAAGCCCCAGCTAGGAGCAGTCATTTCTTCCTGCTTCTTGCAACTTCAAAGAATTCAAAACATTCAGGAAACTCCTTACTGCTGTGGCCCTTGTTCAAGTAGTCATGGCCATAGTTATTTCTAGGATCTAGTATGCTAGCTCTTTCTATCTAGACTTCCCCAAAGGCCTCAATCGCAGACTCCAACTAGCCCAGAACCATAGAGCCAGATACATTTTCACTCAACCCAGACACTGCCACATTACCCCTCTAATGAAATTACATTGTCTTCCTATAAAACAAAGGGCCCTCTTTAAGATGGGCTGTATTATCTTTAAATCTCTCTGCGTCAGAAACCCAACTTTCATATCAGCCCAAATTCAAAAATACATATCCAACCGAAATCTAAGATCCAGCTACATGGACCTTCTTATCATCCCCAAATTTAAAAAGAAGCAAATGGGAGGCTCCAGATTTTTTGTCTTGGCACCTTGTATCTGGGACACCCTCCGCCTGACATAAGAGCCACCCCAGCTACATGAGATTCAGGCAACTACTGAAAAGACAGATTTTTAAACTACCATATGAATAAGCAATGATGTGTAGAGCACATCACTTCTGTTACCCTAGCACCAAGAAACTGTTCTGGTGTACGTGGGCTTTACAAATTAACAAATTACTGGTATCATAACATAACATAACATACCATAACAATATTGTTCTGTACCTGTGTCTCAATTAAGCCTGGACTCTTACCTATGCTTGAGTAGCATGAAACAGATAGGATAGAGTAAAAGTGAACATCAAAGGGATTCCACATTATGTTAGATCCTGCAGGGGGATATACAACTCTGTAAATAAGCGAGGCGTGAAGTATTTCACAAAATGGTATAATTGAAGGTACTATTAGTTACCTAAAAGATGAGCATTGGGCTGAAAATTACTTTTTTGTGTCTCTTGGTTAATTGCTGAGTTCTGAGCTCTTGCTCCCACACTACCTCCTTGGGAAGCCAGTGACTGCTTGCATTTGCTAATCTGAGTTTCAAGTGCGGAAAAGGTTTACGACCCTCTTTGCAGAGCCATAGGAGGACAGACCCTATGACATCAGTGGCAAAAGATCTCAACCTGCACCCCTGGTCTACCCTGTCACCTCAAATGAGGTCTGATAGAGTACAAAAGAATAGAAATATTGTTTAGTTCCAAAATTGGCTATCCTTTCAACTATAGTTTTAAATATTACAGCTCTCATAACGCACCAATCTCTTCTTAACGCTGAGCCATATTATGTTATAAAACTATGATGTCTGGATATGGTGTTTGGCACATTATTTTAAAATATACATGCTCCTGCTGAAAAAATATACCATAACTATTAAAAAAGGGATGGGACATGTCACTAACCTGTATCTTTTGGACGTTTTGTGGATGTGTCAATGTTGCTAACTTTATTCAGGCCTTCTGGTGTAACGGTGGAGTGTAATAGTTCCTTAGTGGTTGAAGATGACCCACCTCCTGTGCCAACTGCTTCTAAAAGCCTGGTAGCTAGTTTCTCCTTTGTCAGCCTCCTCAAGTTATACTACCACTTCCTGATTTCTTCTAAGTACAGATGGGCAGCGGCAGCTGTGGCAAATCTAAAGGGGAGGGGTGGGTGAGGGAAGGTGGTTGGGGACAGAGGGAAAAAGAAAAAAATAATATTTAAAAAACTTACCTTCATGGATGCCTCTAGCCGCCTCGTGCTCCTCTTCTCTTCTGATGTCCCAGCATTCACTGAGACACCCGCATAGGCTCTCCATCAATCCTGGCACTGCTCTCATGCTAAACCTTTAAACCTAGCATGAGAGGGGCACCAGGATTGGTCTGAGCAGCTTGCCAGAAACTGTATGGGAGTCTGTGCAGTTTCTCCAACCCGGCTGTGTGCACAATCGGGTTAGAGAAACCTAAGTGCACTGACTACACTCCTCCTCCCTCCTCCCATGGCCCAGCACTGCCCCTCCCTGCACTTGCTGCTGGCTGAGCCAGCAGCTATAAAATAAAATGATAATTAAATATTGTTTTATTTTACAGCTCCTGGCTCTTAGTCAGGGGGCCACGCTCCTTCGCCATTGCGAAGGAGCCGCCCATGCCGATGGGTAACTCAAACAGCGTTTCTTTTTATGGATTGCAGCCATTTGTGTATTAGGTTTCGGCATATATAGATATTGCTAATCAGACAACTGGTCATTTTGTAGCACACATTCAGCTACCAAAATCTCGAACTCCACACCAAAGAACCTTGTCTTCACTTTTAGCCCCTCTCCTATTTCTCTGTCCACTGTGTTGCCATTTTCAAGTGTGTGCTCACTACCACTCAGAACCTCCTCACAAACCCCTTCTCTTTAGGCCAAAAATGTGCTCCAGGGGTAGTATTCCCTGGTTGGGATTTCATCAGTAGCAACTGACATTCGCAATATGCGACTCAAGAGTCCCAATTTGTGACTATTGCTGATTCGCTCTTCAGACATTTCTATATTTGTGAATGCTACTTCTGAGGAATCACAAAATAGGTGCAATCTACATTCATATGTAACACTTTGAGACTCTTACTTAGTAATTTTCGCAAATTTCAAATCACAGGTTTGACATTTCGTACATCGGCCTATAGAGAGAAGGCTTGGGGTAGGTCTGGATTAGAGTTAGGATCAGGTCTACTGGGATTCAGTGGGAGGTCTAAGACGTTATGCGCCATAAATATTTATTTATGTGGAAGCACTGCATAGCGAGTTGCAGTGGACAAACTTAAGGTTGATGTGTGCTGAAGAGTAAGAAATGGAGATGGAAGAATGAGATTTGAGTGAAGTTCACAATTTGTACTATGTTATGCACTAGCAGCAGTTTAGTCAAATAACATTGAACTCTGGTGGGACGTCGAGGTGTTGTTCACTCGGTTCAGTGGAAATTGCTTGGATATGATTATTTAGACAAATAATGAAATGCTATGACAAACGTTCTGGAAGGTTCTAATTTCTGTATATCCTTTTCAGTTCCTATGTTTTTAACAGAATGACTAATACCCCATTCGGCTCATCTGTGATTGGTCGACTGCAGTTTCCACCAGGAATCATTCTTAACCAAGGAAAAATTAGTTATCTGTGCAGATGTTTAGACATGTCAATTCGGTGTGTACCATTAACTCGGGTAATTGTGACAGCTTTTAGTTACTGTGCTTAGAAGTGACAGGCGTGCGGTATGAAGAGCTATGTAAAAGCAATTTATTACTATGGAAAGTCTACATAGAGAAACGAGAAACTCCATCAGAGAAATCCTAGGAACGGTGGTGACAGTGTGAGGGAGGGCCTGTCACCCAATCGGCTTACAGATGGCAGAAGGATCTCAATCAGCGTTGTTTGTTGTTGGCCCCGTTTCTCACCCGCAGTCCACAGAATGACAGCTAGACGCAGGTCTAGTTACAAGGCGGCCTCCAGGGAGTGCTGGTTCAGTTAGAGGAATTCTCTTTTATCTGTCCGCCTTTGAGAGCTTTCACCATGTATTGGGGGAGGGGGGTGTTATCAGCAGCTGGAAACGTCTACCAATACACCTCTGCCAGGCTCTTCTTGCCGGCGGATTTTCGGCGGTCAGAGATCAGGAAATGCGATATCTGCAGATAGCAGAATTTTGAGTTACTCTTCCTAGACACCGCTGTGTTTTTATTGCATTGGACGTTTGCTTCCAGGCTTTTTAGAAAGATTATTCTCATTGCGTATTTATGGCAAACGTTTATGATAGTAACAGCCAACATCCTTTTATGTGGAAAGCAAGCTATATCAGCTGGAATTTAAGTCTCATTCTGCAGTCTTAGCGCTTGGAATAAAATATTTGTGTCAATGCATCTTAATGAGACTTTTAATATTTGCTCTGCATCAATCATATTCTACTCGACCAGTGTAGAATAATCTTCTTTATTATGTTCGTACAGAGAAAGGCCAACGCGCCCTGCTCTCTGGAGACTCTGGTAGTAACTGACCAAACCTCCTAGGATGCTTATGCATTCTTAATTCTACAAAGATAGGGTTCTATCTCGTGCTAAACACTGTATTATTTTAAAGTAAACACAACACATCTTCCCTCCCTAAATAGAACAAAAACGAATAACCCAATAACTCTAAAAATGCACAGACACACTGAAATATGAAATAATCATTTAAAGAGCCTATTTACAGAACAAATATAACAAAATAAGGAGCCTATATTTCCAAAATACATTTTTACAAATACATGGAACGTTAATGTATGACTGCTCTTTCCAAAACACATTTTTACAAATACCTCTACCTTCAATGTAGGATTGCTCATGCAACATAATCTTGCAAATATCCTGGACGTTTAACTTCCCGCCCACATCTGGTACATGTAGGTAAGTGCCATCTTTCTAGCATAGTTACACCCACTTTTTACCAGACTGTAGTTCAGTGGTATCCTGCTAACCAGGACCCTAGTGACTGTGCTCTCTCCTCTAAATTTGGTTGCTGGTAAACTCTCTACACCCATAATTGGCATACTGGTGCACCAATGTAAGTCTCTATTATATGGTATCTAGGTTCCCAGGGCATTGGTTTACCAGGGGTCCTCGATAGGCTGCAGCATGTATTGTATCACCCATGGGAGCCCATGCAAACTGTGTCTGCAGTCCTGCCATTGCAACCTGCGTGAAATGGTGCATGAATCCTTTCACCACCAAATCTGGTCACTGCACTTAGGCATTATAAGTCTCCCTTCTGGTAGGCCCTTCAGCCCAAGGGCAGGGTGTATGTCTATAAGTGTGAGGGTACCCCTGCATGAGCAGGGTGCCCCTACAGAACTCAGTCCCATTCCTGAACTCTGTAAGTGTGGGGAAGCTATCTTAAGGTATGTAGTGGGTACTGGTCAACACAAGTGGTCCAACTATATAATGGCTTCTCAAAACCTAGGCATGCGTGGTATCAAACATGTTGGAATCATGCAACTACACCAATTCCAGTGTTAGTTGCATGATACCCTGTACTCTGGGAGTTCCTTAAAGGATCCCCCAGTTCTATCTGTGCAGCCTTATAGGGTCCAGCTGCCAGCCCACACTTGCTGCTGACCCCAGACACTGTTCTGCCCTCCTGCTGATGAGCCAGGCTCAGGCCTAGAGGCAGAAAAAGGATTTCCTGTAAGGTAGTGGTATGACCACCACCCCTGTAGCAGGTCTCTAATGACTGGGGTGGCCTCTGAATGCCATCAGACTGCTTTGAAGGGCACATTTGATGCCCTCCTTGCATAATCCGATTTGCAGCAGTTCAGGAACCCCCAGTTCCCACTTTGGCATGAAACTACACAAAGGACAGGCCCTCCCCTAGGGAGGCGCACAGAGCACTGCCAGGTGGCCATTTGATTCTGCTATCTTGGAAATAAGATGTGCAGAGGCCCCTGGAAGCTTCTGACTGGGTAGGCCAGGTAGATAACATCTCTGACCCCCTCTGGTAGATGGGTCTCTTTAGAGAGTGACCAACCCCCTTTAGGGCTACTCAAGGCCCCACGTGGGTGGGTCCTCAGATTAATTGAGCAAGTCTATCCAAGGAACTCTCTGCAAGACATCTTCCGCTCCTGACCTCTGGAACGGCTGCTGGTCTGCTTTGGAACCGAATAAGTCTACTTCTGGTGGGAAGGCTGCCATTGCAACATTGTTTCGCCGGATGCTGCAAGAATTCTGCAACATCTAAGGCTGTGCATCCTCCAGGGTCACAAGGACTCTGTTTGCACCTGGAAGCATGAAGGAATCTCCCTTGGAGTGAAGGAGTCACTCCCCTGAATCTGCAGGCACCTCAAGACAATGTTGATCAGTTGGTGGGGTCTGCTGTCTCACAGACATCCAAAGACTCTGCTTCACAGGTGGTAAGCCTGTGTCTTGCTATGGGTCCTGATTGTCTTCTGACCAACTTGGGAGACTGTGGGCCCTTTCTCCTGCCACTGGACTGGAACCCCTGTGCACCATGACTGTTGCACTTGCCAAGGCTTGTTGACTCTTCCTTCAGGAGATCTTCAGGCACGAAGGAGACCCAACCTCCAGCACTCTGCAACTCAAAGATCAGCCCCTGTCCTGCAACTCCTGTGTAAGGGACTTCTGTTTTGTTGTGCTTGTAAGCCCCTCTGTGACTCCCTGTATCCATTGCCTGTGGGTCACTCGTGGGTGACTCCAGGGATCTTCTGCAGCTCCTGGACCCCACAGCTGGACCTCATCTTCCACTGACTTGCAGGAACTTCACCTCTAGGAGGGTGGGCATACCACTTGGGCACCTCCAAGGGTGCTAGACTCTGTCCCCTTCATTCACAGGTCCTCCATGTCTGGAATCCGTCCCTGGGTTCCACCGGCCTGCTCCACGGGTCGTGACTGTATCTGGACAATCCAATGCATCCACTGACTACAGAGAGAGTCCCTTTTCCCCTCTGCATCCAGGTCCCTGGTATTTGGACTCCTGTCTTCTGGGTATCCTGGGGTAGGGCCACTCTCCACCCTTTCTCTTGTCTCCTGGTTTTCTCGGGGTCCACTGGGAAGGGTCCTGAACACCACAAACTTCCATAGGTCCCTGTGTATTTCTATGCTATTTCTGATGGTTATTTTGTGTATATACTGTGTGTAGATATCTCCAAAGGGAGATATACCAATGTTAGTCTAGAAGTAGTGCTGTAATAAAGTATCCTTTATTTTTGCAACACTTGTGTGGTTCTTTCTTGTAAGTGATTTACTGTCAGACTACAGTGGTATTTTAAGTGCTTTACATTCCTCCTATATAAGCTTTAGCTGCTCGCCTCAGCTACCCCTAGAGAGCCTTTACTATCTTGACATCTATTTACTATCACTAAAGGTTTCCTGGACTCAGTGTGGGGCACCACACCATAGTTGTACACCATAAACTGAGTCAGCCTCCTACAGAACACACCTCATTATTTCTTCCAGTCACACCACGCTCAACATTCCCCCTTTTCTTCCTCTTTTCCAAAATGCCATACTCATCAAGCCAGTTGTTACCACGTATGTCAACATCCTCTCTTTCAACCTCCATGCTCTTCTTGCTCTTCCTACATCTTATAAATCTATTTATAGTCCACACTCCCCATCACTGAGTTTAGCTGGATGTTTGAAAACCTCTAGGATTCCCAAAGGATCAGAACATTTACTCTCACCTTTCTTAACCCTCTTGGGCAATTTAACATGCACCATATCTCCCCTCTCCAGCACACAATCTTTCTTATCTTTATTTTTGTCCCCATGCTACCTGTATACTCCTCCTGCTTTTCTTTAACCACATCAGGTGACCATTTTTTCAAACTCGGCTTTACCATACCTTGGCTATCCTACATAAAAGGTGCTCTCCCCCTTGTGATGGAAAACTGACCATGGGCCTGATTTAGATCTTGGCAGTCCTACCGCTAAGTCACATCGGCAGCGGGCCTGAAAAGATCATCATGTTGGTGGCAACCCACCCACTGTAGTTAGATGCATTGTGGCAAAGTCACAGACTGCCACGACAGAGTGCACTCTGTCATGCAAGCTGCATCCAGCCGCCGACACGACGAACTCCAATATCAACGATTAGCACTCCATCACGTTTTGACGGCAGCACCTTGCCAAGCCTATTTAGATCACATAGTCATGCTGGCAGTGTGTCAGCGGCGGGCCCATGATGGCGGGACCCGCTCAGTATAGTACCATACTAGTAGCCCACACCTGTTGTTAATTGGACAAGTGGGAACACCTGCAAAACACACTATAAAACGCACTCTGTTTCAGACCATGATCCTTTGTTATTACAATCCAGCAGATCATTTGGATGCAGGAACTTTCAAACAGGAGCCAGGTTTTTTTCTGTTACTCTCCCTCTGTTTATTTGTTACCATTACTTTTTTTTGTTCCTCCATCATCTTTTTGGGCACTCTTTTTTTCATAATTAATCACAATGGCAGGGAGAATAAATCCCCTTGTCACAGAGGGAGAGTTGTCTGTCATTTTGGATAAAATCATTAGAGCAACAATTGTTTGGAGCACTAGTCCAAAATACTACTATTTCCCAGAAAAGGCAAATGTGGTCCAGAATAGTGGGCAGGGTGATTGCAGTAGCCAACAACCTGCGCACAAAGGAGGAGATTAGGAAGAGGAAGAACGACCTCTGGGGCAAGGTTCGGTCACGGGCCTCCAAGAGTCACTTGGAGGCCCAGAGGACTGGTGGTGGTTCTCCTCTCCCCCATTACAACTCTTTCCCTGGGAGGAGAAGGTCTTGCAAATCCTCCATCCTGAAGACTTGACTGGAATCCCTGGTGGAGTGCAGACTGGTAAGTCAGACCTATGTATGTCTCACTAATCACCAATGGAGTCCTGCCTTTAAGGTAGACTTTTAGAATGCTCCAACAACCTTAGCAGCACAGACGTAGCTAATTTTGATTAAACAAAATATGTTGTCATACTAATTGATAGCAGCATGGGCATAGCTCTCCTCCTAACAGAATGTTACATGGATAGTCAGATTGTGTGTAGCTCCACATGGATCATCCCTTGCTTGGGCTCTGCCTACTACTGTCTATCAATGTATGTTATTGTTCTACCAAAAACTGGTCCAAACCTACATCAATTTTCACATGAGAGTAAGGTGTCCCTAAGTTGTATTTTTTCCTAGTCACACGATGTTCCCGTTGCAAACGTGTTTTCATATCTAATACAGTCATTGGTAGTGATATGTGGAAGCTATTTTTGTCCATGTTGTCAACAGATGACAACAACTTGCATGATGCTCTGTTTTTGGATCTGACAATGAAACTGGAATGTAATGTTGTAAAACTGTCCTTTACTTCAATATACACACCTTAAAAATGAATGCATTTGTCAGTCACCATGTCATGTTTAGGAATAAAATATCACCTCTTGTGCACCTCAACCATGCTCATAACTACATTGAATTGGTGAAAATGCTTATATAAGTCATTGTCTTTTGAATCCAAGACATCAAAAAATGTATTGTGGCACGCTGAAAAGAATTAGGCGCCACACACAAGCTAAATTTCAATGTCTATATGATCATTAATTACAGTACCATGTGCATTATGAACCGTTGTGTTTTTTTGCAGCCTGCTAGGCCTTGGAAAGGTTTAGGACTCCAATATACCCACCACTAAGCTGGCCTCAATGTCTGTCACATGTAACCTACAAATCTGAACTTGAGCTTTTGCATTTCAGGACATCTCTACAAGGTCAGAACTGGAGTTTTCATCTGTGTAAATCAGATTGCAATGGGATAAACATTGTCAATCATACAAAGGCCTAATCAGTCAATCTCTCCCTTTCTAGGTTTTAGGTTGGCCCTAAGGTAAACAAAGACACATGAATTGCACAAACTATATTTTAATCACATATCCTCTGTATTCCTCACAGGTACAACCAGCCAGACCAGTGCACTGCCATCTGGCAGCCAAGAGACCTCCACTGCAGCCCAGGAACAAGCCTTTAGTGGGAGCCCCAATGCTGCAAGTTTAGGTGATGAGGAGCAAGCTGGCACATCTGGTCTGTCTGGCCACACCATTCCAGTAAGTCAAACCCAGCCCACAGCTACACCTCCCACGACAGCTGTAAGAAGACCTCAGCATGTGGACACCTCCTCTTCCTGTGCACTGAGAGTCGGCACACCTATCCTGTGCCCCTCTGTCCTGGCTACTGTTAGTCAACATCAACTCAGCCAACAGGTCTGCCAGGGCCTAGTGGCTTGGGGCACACTTCAAGGGCACAAGCTAGTTGGGGTAGGGTTCATGGGAGGGACTCTGTGGGACAGCCAAGGGAGGCTACTGGAGTTTTTGTAAGCTTTGACCAAGTCTTGGGATCAGTACAACAGTCCTAAGACGTAATGGACCAGGTTCTAACCAAGCTCCAGGCTATTAAGCAGGTGCAGAGGGAGAACAATATGGAGATGCAGAACATCAATTCCACTTTGGGTTCCTTGACTTGAGTAACATATGACATCTACCAGATCATCTGAAAGGGTTTTACTGGTCCATCTGCCCGTCTGTGATCCCTGAACTCTGGGTAAACTATAACTCTGCCAGCCACATACAGGGAGGCCTTGCCATTGGAGGAGCCTGCTCCTACCCCGCAGTCCCTGCACCTGTGCCCCACCTCCTCCCCGGAGGATGCAGTCATCTGGACCACAAGCAGAGGATGGTAAGACTAGCACCACCTCCAAAAGACGCCAAACCTAATCTCCTTCTTGAATGTGTACCATTCACCCTGTGAATTGTTTTATGGACACATGTACCTTTTCTGAAGACTGTAGTATTTTGGACATTGGACTTCAAATTGTTTTGGGTGCTACTACCATGTTTCCATCCACCATGATAGACTCTTTGTTGTTCAATTAATATTATTTGATTCATATCATACTTGTTTTTGTTTCTTCACAATAAATGTAATGGACACTGAGTACAAGATTCTTGTTTGCTTATTTGTGGTATTTCTTTTTTCATGTCCAGTTTACAGCATCATGTTGGAAACACTATAGAACAATCATTTTGGAAAGAAAGTTGCGATTACAAAGAGGAAAAGTGTCAACAAATGTATTCAAAGATAACAAACTCTACTGAGAATGTTTGTAGAACATACTAATTTTGAAAACAAGTCCATGTGGAAACAGAGTCTGGACAACAAAAACAGTCCTAACCCCAATATCTGTGCCATTCTGGGTTATATGCTTCAAACCAATGTTTATAAAATGCAACTATTTATCCGTAAGGGTCTCAAGGCGCTGAGGGGATTTGTCCTACGCTTCACTACCTTGATACCATGGAGGAAAGGGAATATGCAATGGGAAAAGATTAAACAGACAAACCTACCACTGATGCATGACTTCAGTTGGAGCAATACATCCTGCCCTCACAACAGGAATCCTGGACCAATAACACCAATAGTCTACATCATGATAGTGACCACATCTGAGGCCACATGACCAGTTCAGGACACTATAGCAATATCTGGTGCAAGTACACATTCACCTTTCAGAGGTATGCTAACAAAAGTTCTATTACCAATGATGAAATACATCAACAGCTAACTCCACTGTCTACAAATCGGGGATGTAGCCAATGTGTTACCCTGACCCCTCTAATCGCCCACATCCTGGCTGTGGCTTACCCAGAGCTTGATGGGCAGTTGAGGGCCCAACAGCAGCAACAAGGGGGTAAGTCATTTTTTAAAGATATTTGTGAGAAGGTAGCCTCTTTCTAGCCTTGTTACCCCCACTTTTGGCCTGTTTGTGAGTGTATGTCAGGGTGTTTGTCACTGTTTTCACTGTCTCACTGGGATCCTGATAGCCAGGCCTCAGTGCTCATAGTGAAAACACTATGTTTTCAGTATGTTTGTTATGTGTCACTGGGATCCTGCTGGTCAGGACCCCAGTGCTCATAGGTTTGTGGCCTATATGTATGTGTCACTGGGACCCTGTCACACAGGGCCCCAGTGCTCATAGGTGTGCATGTATATGTTCCCTGTGTGGTGCCTAACTGTCTCACTGAGGCTCTGCTAACCAGAACCTCAGTGGTTATGCTCTCTCATTACTTTCAAATTGTCACTAACAGGCTAGTGACCAATTTTACCAATTTACATTGGCTTACTGGAACACCCTTATAATTCCCTAGTATATGGTACTGAGGTACCCAGGGTATTGGGGTTCCAGGAGATCCCTATGGGCTGCAGCATTTCTTTTGCCACCCATAGGGAGCTCTGACAATTCTTACACAGGCCTGCCACTGCAGCCTGAGTGAAATAACGTCCACGTTATTTCGCAGCCATTTTACACTGCACTTAAATAACTTATACGTCACCTATATGTCTAACCTTTACCTGGTAAAGGTTAGGTGCAAAGTTACTTAGTGTGAGGGCACCCTGGCACTAGCCAAGGTGCCCCCACATTGTTCAGAGCCAATTCCCTGAACTTTGTGAGTGCGGGGACACCATTACACGCGTGCACTACATATAGGTCACTACCTATATGTAGCTTCACAATGGTAACTCCGAATATGGCCATGTAACATGTCTATGATCATGGAATTGCCCCCTCTATGCCATCCTGGCATAGTTGGCACAATCCCATGATCCCAGTGGTCTGTAGCACAGACCCTGGTACTGCCAAACTGCCCTTCCTGGGGTTTCACTGCAGCTGCTGCTGCTGCCAACCCCTCAGACAGGCATCTGCCCTCCTGGGGTCCAGCCAGGCCTGGCCCAGGATGGCAGAACAAAGAACTTCCTCTGAGAGAGGGTGTGACACCCTCTCCCTTTGGAAAATGGTGTGAAGGCAGGGGAGGAGTAGCCTCCCCCAGCCTCTGGAAATGCTTTCTTGGGCACAGATGTGCCCAATTCTGCATAAGCCAGTCTACACCGGTTCAGGGACCCCTTAGCCCCTGCTCTGGCGCGAAACTGGACAAAGGAAAGGGGAGTGACCACTCCCCTGACCTGCACCTCCCCTGGGAGGTGTCCAGAGCTCCTCCAGTGTGCTCCAGACCTCTGCCATCTTGGAAACAGAGGTGCTGCTGGCACACTGGACTGCTCTGAGTGGCCAGTGCCACCAGGTGACGTCAGAGACTCCTGCTGATAGGCTCCTTCAGGTGTTAGTAGCCTATCCTCTCTCCTAGGTAGCCAAACCCTCTTTTCTGGCTATTTAGGGTCTCTGTCTCTGGGGAAACTTTAGATAACGAATGCAAGAGCTCATCCGAGTTCCTCTGCATCTCCCTCTTCACCTTCTGATAAGGAATCGACTGCTGACCACGCTGGAAGCCTGCAAACCTGCAACATAGTAGCAAAGACGACTACTGCAACTCTGTAACGCTGATCCTGCCGCCTTCTCGACTGTTTTCCTGCTTGTGCATGCTGTGGGGGTAGCCTGCCTCCTCTCTGCACCAGAAGCTCCGAAGAAATCTCCCGTGGGTCGACGGAATCTTCCCCCTGCAACCGCAGGCACCAAAAAGCTGCATTACCGGTCCCTTGGGTCTCCTCTCAGCACAACGAGCGAGGTCCCTCGAATCCAGCGACTCTGTCCAAGTGACCCCCACAGTCCAGTGACTCTTCAGCCCAAGTTTGGTGGAGGTAAGTCCTTGCCTCACCTCGCTGGGCTGCATTGCTGGGAACCGCGACTTTGCAGCTACTCCGGCCCCTGTGCACTTCCGGCGGAAATCCTTTGTGCACAGCCAAGCCTGGGTCCACGGCACTCTAACCTGCATTGCACGACTTTCTAAGTTGGTCTCCGGCGACGTGGGACTCCTTTGTGCAACTCCGGCGAGCACCGTTTCACACATCCTCGTAGTGCCTGTTTCTGGCACTTTTCCGGGTGCTACCTGCTTCAGTGAGGGCTCTTTGTCTTGCTCGACGTCCCCTCTCTCTTCAGGTCCAATTTGCGACCTCCTGGTCCCTCCTGGGCCCCAGCAGCGTCCAAAAACGCTTACCGCACGATTTGCAGCTAGCAAGGCTTGTTAGCGTCCTTTCGGCGGGAAAACACTTCTGCACAACTCTCCACGGAGAGTTGGATCCGTCCACCAAAGGGGAAGTCTCTAGCCTTTTTCGTTCCTGCAGAAACCTCAGCTTCTTCTGTCCAGTCGAAGCTTCTTTGCACCCGCAGCTGGCATTTCATGGGCATCTGCCCATCTCCGACTTGCTTGTGACTTTTGGACTTGGTCCCCTTGTTCCACAGGTACCCTAGATTGGAAATCCACAGTTGTTGCATTGCTGGGTTGTGTCTTTCCTGCATAATTCCTCTAACACGACTTCTTTGTCCTCAGGGGAACTTTAGTGCACTTTGCACTCACTTTTCAGGGTCTTGGGGAGGGTTATTTTTCTAACTCTCACTATTTTCTAATAGTCCCAGCGACCCTCTACAAGGTCACATAGGTTTGGGGTCCATTCGTGGTTCGCATTCCACTTTTGGAGTATACGGTTTGTGTTGCCCCTATCCCTATGTTTCCCCATTGCATCCTATTGTAACTATACATTGTTTGCACTGTTTTCTAAGACTATACTGCATATTTTTGCTATTGTGTATATATATCTTGTGTATATTTCCTATCCTCTCACTGAGGGTACACTCTAAGATACTTTGGCATATTGTCATAAAAATAAAGTACCTTTATTTTTAGTATAACTGTGTATTGTGTTTTCTTATGATATTGTGCATATGACACTAGGTGGTACTGTAGTAGCTTCACACGTCTCCTAGTTCAGCCTAAGCTGCTCTGCTAAGCTACCATTATCTATCAGCCTATGCTGCTAGACACCCTATACACTAATAAGGGATAACTGGGCCTGGTGCAAGGTGCAAGTACCCCTTGGTACTCACTACAAGCCAGTCCAGCCTCCTACATTGGTTGTGCAGTGGTGGGATAAGTGCTTGAGACTACTTACCACTCTTGTCATTGTACTTTTCATAAGAGAAAAATATACAAAACAAGGTCAGTGTACATACACATAGCCAAAAAGTTTTGCATTTCCTCTTTTCACTCTTTTCTAAGTGCTGAAAAGTACTTCTAAACTTTCAAAAAGTTCTTAAAAGTTTAAAAAGTTTTTTTTCTGTCTTTCCAAAAAGTTCTGAAAACTTTTTTCTCTTTTTCTATCACTTTAACTCTCTCTAAAAATGTCTGGCACAGGCCAAAATGTTGATCTGTCCAAACTTGCATATGACAACCTTAGCTGGAAAAGAGCAAGGAGTCTCTGTATAGAGAGAGGTTTGAGTGTAGGGAAGAATCCTTCCTTGGAACTGTTACTTAACATGCTTAGAGAACAGGATAAGGCCATAGGTGCCCCATCTGTTGAAAAAGTACCTAATAGTTCTCAATCTGATTCAGGGACTCCCCCAGGAAAAGATTCAGGAAAGAAACTTCCTAGCCTGCCCATTACTAGACAATCTAGCATAGATGGTAATGATGATGAGCCACACCATATAAATAGTGTTGTCTCACATCATAGCAAAAGCATTTATTCTCACCATACTGGTAGTAATGTTTCTGTTAACCAAGCTGTTAGGGTGGCTTCTGTAAGGGACAGGTCTCCTTCTGTTCATTCCCATCATAGCTCTGTTTCTAGGAATGTCCCTCCCACCAACCCTGATGACAGAATGTTAGAGAGGGAACTCAATAAGTTGAGGGTGGAACAAACCAGACTGAAGCTTAAAAAGCAACAGCTGGATTTGGATAGACAGTCTTTTGAATTAGAGAAGGAAAGACAGAAGTTGGGTTTAGATACCCATGGTGGCAGCAGCAGTATTCCCCATAGTCATCCTGCAAAAGAGCATGATTCCAGGAATCTGCACAAGATAGTTCCCCCTTATAAGGAGGGGGATGACATTAACAAGTGGTTTGCTGCACTTGAGAGGGCCTGTGTTGTACAGGATGTCCCTCAAAGGCAGTGGGCTGCTATCCTATGGCTATCATTTAGTGGAAAAGGTAGGGATAGGCTCCTTACTGTGAAAGAAAATGATGCCAATAATTTTACAGTTCTTAAGAATGCACTCCTGGATGGTTATGGCTTAACCACTGAACAGTACAGGATAAAGTTCAGAGAGACCAAAAAGGAGTCTTCACAAGACTGGGTTGATTTCATTGACCATTCAGTGAAGGCCTTGGAGGGGTGGTTACATGGCAGTAAAGTTACTGATTATGAAAGCCTGTATAACACAGTCCTGAGAGAGCATATACTTAATAATTGTGTGTCTGATTTGTTGATTTGTTGCACCAGTACCTGGTAGACTCTGATCTGACCTCTCCCCAAGAATTGGGAAAGAAGGCAGACAAATGGGTCAGAACAAGGGTGAACAGAAAAGTGCATACAGGGGGTGACAAAGATGGCAATAAGAAGAAAGATGGTGAAAAATCTCAAGATAAGCATGGGGATAAGGGTAAAACCAAAGAACCCACTTCAAATCTTAAACACTCTTCAGAGGGTGGGGATAAAACAAATTCTTCCTCTTCTTCCCAACCTGCACACATTAAAAAGCCTTGGTGCTGTGTGTGTAAAAACAGAGGCCATAGGCCAGGGGATAAGTCCTGTCCAGGTAAACCCCCTGAGCCTACCACCACTAATACATCAAGCTCTAGTGCCCCTAGCAGTAGTGGTACTAGTGGTGGGACTGCTGGCAACAGTCAAGCAAAGGGTGTAGTTGGGTTCACTTATGGGTCCATAGTAGAAACTGGGGTAGTCAGTCCCAAGACAGTTTCTGTCACACCTAGTGGCACTGGCCTTGCCACACTGGCTGCTTGTCCCCTTACAATGGATAAGTACAGGCAGACAGTTTCAATAAATGGTGTTGAGGCCTTGGCCTACAGGGACACAGGTGCCAGTTTCACTTTGGTGACTGAAAACCTAGTGCCTCCTGAACAACACATCATTGGACAACAGTATAAGATTATTGATGTCCATAACTCCACTAAGTTTCTTCCCTTAGCTATAATTCAGTTTAGTTGGGGTGGAGTTACTGGCCCTAAGCAGGTGGTGGTATCACCTAGCTTACCTGTAGACTGTCTCTTAGGTAATGACCTAGAGGCCTCAGGTTGGGCTGATGTAGAGTTTTATGCCCATGCAGCCATGCTGGGCATCCCTGAGGAATTGTTCCCTCTCATTTCAAGTGAAATGAAAAAGCAAAGGAGAGAAGGCCTGAAAACTCAGGATCCCTCTCCATCAACAGGTAAAAAGGGTATCACAGTATCCCCTAACCACCCTACCATTCAGGATACTATTCCTGTGGTGGGAGAAACCTCTCCTGGGGTGGCACCTGTTCCAAGGGAATCATCAGCTGGCAAAGCTGGACTCCCTGAGGTGGAAGTACCTCTCTGTGGGATAACTAACATTGGTGAGAAAAACAGCACCATTTTAGTTAACATGGAGCATCCCTCCAACCCTCCCAGAGAAACTTTAGTGCAGAAACCCTGCACTACCTCACAACACTTAGGACAGCATCCCTGCCCTAGTGTGGAGCTCATAGGACAGCATCCCTGCCCTGCTCCAACTCAAGAGAAACAGCATCCCTGTTCTCTCTTCCAGCCATATGGACAAAGTTTTTGCCCAGCTATGGCTTTATTGAGACAGCATCCCTGTCTGGCATTTCCATCATTACAAATAGGTTCAGTGGACAATTCCCACTGCTCTAAACTAAAACTTACTGATAGAAACTCTGAAAATACATCTTCACATTGTTGCTTAGCTAAAAAACTTCAAACAGGGTGGTTTACATCCCCACAGGGAAGTAACCATATAGTGGATGATAAAGGGAGTAACCAGTCTATTGCAGAGCTACTCTCTACTCATCACCACTTAGACAATAAAGTCTCAACTGGCCAAGGTTAGCCTTATTGTCCTTCGTTTGGGGGGGGGTTGTGTGAGAAGGTAGCCTCTTTCTAGCCTTGTTACCCCCACTTTTGGCCTGTTTGTGAGTGTATGTCAGGGTGTTTGTCACTGTTTTCCTGATAGCCAGGCCTCAGTGCTCATAGTGAAAACACTATGTTTTCAGTATGTTTGTTATGTGTCACTGGGATCCTGCTGGTCAGGACCCCAGTGCTCATAGGTTTGTGGCCTATATGTATGTGTCACTGGGACCCTGTCACACAGGGCCCCAGTGCTCATAGGTGTGCATGTATATGTTCCCTGTGTGGTGCCTAACTGTCTCACTGAGGCTCTGCTAACCAGAACCTCAGTGGTTATGCTCTCTCATTACTTTCAAATTGTCACTAACAGGCTAGTGACCAATTTTACCAATTTACATTGGCTTACTGGAACACCCTTATAATTCCCTAGTATATGGTACTGAGGTACCCAGGGTATTGGGGTTCCAGGAGATCCCTATGGGCTGCAGCATTTCTTTTGCCACCCATAGGGAGCTCTGACAATTCTTACACAGGCCTGCCACTGCAGCCTGAGTGAAATAACGTCCACGTTATTTCGCAGCCATTTTACACTGCACTTAAATAACTTATACGTCACCTATATGTCTAACCTTTACCTGGTAAAGGTTAGGTGCAAAGTTACTTAGTGTGAGGGCACCCTGGCACTAGCCAAGGTGCCCCCACATTGTTCAGAGCCAATTCCCTGAACTTTGTGAGTGCGGGGACACCATTACACGCGTGCACTACATATAGGTCACTACCTATATGTAGCTTCACAATGGTAACTCCGAATATGGCCATGTAACATGTCTATGATCATGGAATTGCCCCCTCTATGCCATCCTGGCATAGTTGGCACAATCCCATGATCCCAGTGGTCTGTAGCACAGACCCTGGTACTGCCAAACTGCCCTTCCTGGGGTTTCACTGCAGCTGCTGCCAACCCCTCAGACAGGCATCTGCCCTCCTGGGGTCCAGCCAGGCCTGGCCCAGGATGGCAGAACAAAGAACTTCCTCTGAGAGAGGGTGTGACACCCTCTCCCTTTGGAAAATGGTGTGAAGGCAGGGGAGGAGTAGCCTCCCCCAGCCTCTGGAAATGCTTTCTTGGGCACAGATGTGCCCAATTCTGCATAAGCCAGTCTACACCGGTTCAGGGACCCCTTAGCCCCTGCTCTGGCGTGAAACTGGACAAAGGAAAGGGGAGTGACCACTCCCCTGACCTGCACCTCCCCTGGGAGGTGTCCAGAGCTCCTCCAGTGTGCTCCAGACCTCTGCCATCTTGGAAACAGAGGTGCTGCTGGCACACTGGACTGCTCTGAGTGGCCAGTGCCACCAGGTGACGTCAGAGACTCCTGCTGATAGGCTCCTTCAGGTGTTAGTAGCCTATCCTCTCTCCTAGGTAGCCAAACCCTCTTTTCTGGCTATTTAGGGTCTCTGTCTCTGGGGAAACTTTAGATAACGAATGCAAGAGCTCATCCGAGTTCCTCTGCATCTCCCTCTTCACCTTCTGATAAGGAATCGACTGCTGACCGCGCTGGAAGCCTGCAAACCTGCAACATAGTAGCAAAGACGACTACTGCAACTCTGTAACGCTGATCCTGCCGCCTTCTCGACTGTTTTCCTGCTTGTGCATGCTGTGGGGGTAGCCTGCCTCCTCTCTGCACCAGAAGCTCCGAAGAAATCTCCCGTGGGTCGACGGAATCTTCCCCCTGCAACCGCAGGCACCAAAAAGCTGCATTACCGGTCCCTTGGGTCTCCTCTCAGCACGACGAGCGAGGTCCCTCGAATCCAGCGACTCTGTCCAAGTGACCCCCACAGTCCAGTGACTCTTCAGCCCAAGTTTGGTGGAGGTAAGTCCTTGCCTCACCTCGCTGGGCTGCATTGCTGGGAACCGCGACTTTGCAGCTACTCCGGCCCCTGTGCACTTCCGGCGGAAATCCTTTGTGCACAGCCAAGCCTGGGTCCCCGGCACTCTAACCTGCATTGCACGACTTTCTAAGTTGGTCTCCGGCGACGTGGGACTCCTTTGTGCAACTCCGGCGAGCACCGTTTCACACATCCTCGTAGTGCCTGTTTCTGGCACTTTTCCGGGTGCTACCTGCTTCAGTGAGGGCTCTTTGTCTTGCTCGACGTCCCCTCTCTCTTCAGGTCCAATTTGCGACCTCCTGGTCCCTCCTGGGCCCCAGCAGCGTCCAAAAACGCTTACCGCACGATTTGCAGCTAGCAAGGCTTGTTAGCGTCCTTTCGGCGGGAAAACACTTCTGCACGACTCTCCATGGAGAGCTGGATCCGTCCACCAAAGGGGAAGTCTCTAGCCTTTTTTGTTCCGGCAGAAACCTCAGCTTCTTCTGTCCAGTCAAAGCTTCTTTGCACCCGCAGTTGGCATTTCATGGGCATCTGCCCATCTCCGACTTGCTTGTGACTTTTGGACTTGGTCCCCTTGTTCCACAGGTACCCTAGATTGGAAATCCACAGTTGTTGCATTGCTGGGTTGTGTCTTTCCTGCATAATTCCTCTAACACGACTTCTTTGTCCTCAGGGGAACTTTAGTGCACTTTGCACTCACTTTTCAGGGTCTTGGGGAGGGTTATTTTTCTAACTCTCACTATTTTCTAATAGTCCCAGCGACCCTCTACAAGGTCACATAGGTTTGGGGTCCATTCGTGGTTCGCATTCCACTTTTGGAGTATATGGTTTGTGTTGCCCCTATCCCTATGTTTCCCCATTGCATCCTATTGTAACTATACATTGTTTGCACTGTTTTCTAAGACTATACTGCATATTTTTGCTATTGTGTATATATATCTTGTGTATATTTCCTATCCTCTCACTGAGGGTACACTCTAAGATACTTTGGCATATTGTCATAAAAATAAAGTACCTTTATTTTTAGTATAACTGTGTATTGTGTTTTCTTATGATATTGTGCATATGACACTAGGTGGTACTGTAGTAGCTTCACACGTCTCCTAGTTCAGCCTAAGCTGCTCTGCTAAGCTACCATTATCTATCAGCCTATGCTACTAGACACCCTATACACTAATAAGGGATAACTGGGCCTGGTGCAAGGTGCAAGTACCCCTTGGTACTCACTACAAGCCAGTCCAGCCTCCTACAATATTGTTGTGATTTTATCTCTACTTTCCAGCACGCAATCCAGGAGCACGCTAGAGCACAGGAGTGCTAGAAAGAGCTTCAAGGGTAAGGAGAGCCGCAAGGAGAGCAGTTACAGGAGCTGCATTTCCACCACTTGCACGCCGTCCACCTGTGAACAGGAAAGTGAATCGTATTGTAGGAGGAATGGAGCGGCGGCATAGTGGAGAGCTCAGCAGGGGAGCTCAGAGTTTTAGACCAGGATTGGACCAGCCTTTTGAGAGACCAGTGAGGGGGGCCGCAAGCAGTGCTGGGGCCAGGTGCAAGGTGGGGGCTCAGCAGGCGCTAGGGAGTCTAGTCCATGACTCAGTTTGCTGCCTGTGTTGGGCCCGGCTGGAGCCCGCCACGTGATATTCGCCCTGTTTACCTGTCAACCTGCCCCGCCCCCTCTCTTGTGATTGGTCTTGCCTCCAGTAGCCTGCCCCCCACGACCCACCCAAGATCTCCCTTCCAATGATCCTCACTGAGAACTGCATTATAGTGTCCACAGCTGTCCAAGCCGCCCTCAGCCCCTTTGCAGCAGGGGTGTGCTGGAGCCACCCCTCCACCTGCAGGGGCAGGCAGTAAGGGCTGATAGCACAGTTGTTGGCCTTAAAATTATATTGACATATCACAGCAACTAGCCACGAAGTTACAACTATCTATTAATCAATCAAGCCATCACTCTGTTCCCCAAAGTAAAAGCAGAAAGGTCAAGGTTAACTAAGAGGTGTGAGGTGGACTTAGAAATCACAGTCATCTGCAGAGAGCACAAGGCGGTTTTTGGTAACCTCCAATGTAGTGAGCTGGTCTCCCTGCAGAAGCGACCCAGCTAAGTGTTGGTGTGGCTCTTCTGCCTTTCTGTCACCCCAGCCCCTCACACAAGCTTCTACAGGTTGGTTTAAGGTCTCGAACCCTTACGAACAATCAAATTGGAACAGTGAAAGCATGAAGGCACAAAGGCAATATCTAGTAAAATGCAAAATTTCTGAATTTATAATAAATTGTGCCAGTGAAAACTCAAAGGCCCTTAAAGGCTTCATCAGTGGTCATTTACCTGACAAGACAACATAATTCAGCGACAATGGTGAACTCATTTTGGCAGGAATATGTGGTCTAGAAGGACCAAGGGAGCCCCGGGTCCAGACAAGAAGAGAACAACAAAGAGAACAAAAACACCAGAACCAACCACTGTGACATGTATAGAGGAAGAAGAAAAAACTGAAACAGAGACTTTTAAACAGAAATCAACTGCAGGGAGGGATATAAAGCAGCAGAAGCAGCTAAAAGATAAAAAGTATAGGATAACAGACTTTTTAGCCATGAAAAATCCTGAGCAAGCAATCACCATGGGTGACAAAGAGAGCACAGTGGGAACCCAACTAGGGTCAATCTCTGACCAGCAGACCAAGCACTGGTAGGATCAAGACGAATATTCTATCCAGTTTCAGTACAAGTCCCACACTAGTGTAGGTGCAAGTGCACAATATCGATGAATCATCTCAAGTCTCACTTCTGAACCTCTCCGCCTTAAGCAATTGAGAACAATCAAACAGGTATACAGGTATCCTCCGGACGAGTACAGTCCAAAGGGAAGGGAGCCACTGGATCTTTTACTAATTAACTTTCAGGATCTTACCACAGCCGCTTCTGCAACTTAATGCAAAGAGGCAAACACAGTAATCAACCACTCATCCTCTTTGATAACAAGTAAAGAGTTGAAGTCAGACATTACCACTGTCAGTTTGAGTCTGTTTCTGGGTCGAAGTATAGATCTAAATGACAAATTTACACATGAGATCATCTTCCTCATTAGCCCAATCAAGCCGGTGCTATGTCAGGAAAGAGCATATAAGGACACCATCTTGAGCACTAGACCCAGTGAAATGAAGCCAGACGCAACAGCTAATGAACATATAGGCACCAGAGAAACAAACCTGTGAAGGAAGCCCAGGAGGCTGAGGCAAAGACTGCAGTTCTG
This sequence comes from Pleurodeles waltl, assembly GCF_031143425.1. Taxonomy (NCBI): domain Eukaryota; kingdom Metazoa; phylum Chordata; class Amphibia; order Caudata; family Salamandridae; genus Pleurodeles; species Pleurodeles waltl. The sequence continues at coordinate 218,565,695 of NC_090444.1, read as the reverse complement.
AATCCAGCAGTATACAAGCGGCACAGGGAGGCCCAGGATGGCACTTCGACCACACTTCTACACACAATGGAGGCAATTTCATCAGCAATTCAATTCCAAGCAGACAAACAGGAACCTCGGGTCGATTTGCTGAATACTATGGCATCCCATATAACTCGAATAAATAAAAAATTACAAACATTGAATGAGCTGATGTTGAAAGCATAAACATGTAATTACACACAACATGCTCCTTGTCAATGTACAATACCTCTTGACAAAACGCAGGCTCTTCCACTGATATTGAATGACATCTTACAGAAGGTAAAAAAGCAATCAACCAGTGTACAGAGGAACCCTGGAGATATAGAACCTGAAGGAAAGCACAAAAAATTGGTCTGCACTCATTCATCATACTTTCAAACGTGTCACAAATGAAAGTCTGTTAGTAGAAGAAGCAGTACAAATTTAGAATTCCAGCGTACTGCTGGGAACCACAACCAGGCAAGCCCAGAGAGCAAGAACACAGAGCAAGAAGATAAAGAACAGCCCGAAGTAGAATGTAAGATAAAAAGACTGAGTTTAACCAAAAGGGGACAGAAAAGATTAAGGAAAACACAAAATAAATGTAAAGGAGCTGAGCAGCAGGAAATTTACATTGCATGGAACCAAAATTGGCAGGCCCAGACCCAGCAGGAAATGGTTCTGACAAACAAGAACCCAACTTAGCACTTAATCTTACCTGCAGCCAACAAAGCAGGTCAAACGTGTAAAGAGCACTAACAAATGGCCAGGAGGATCACAATAGCACTCAGATGCTGGTTGGTATACATCATATGAAAACAGTTAAAGATATACATAACGAAAACAGAAACAAAAGACCCGATCATAAGGATGCAAGAAATCAAATTCCAAGAACAGCGACGACTGCTTGCAATAATGCTTGGTGGGGTGGAGGGGGTTTGTATGGGTGGGATAACAAAAAAAATCGACTTACCTGCTGCATGCCACCTCGTGTTCCTCGTCTCCTCAGTGCTTCTCTGCTTCTTCTCTCCCGCCCCAAATCCAGGCACTTCTCTCATGCTGTTATCCAGCATGAGGTTGGTCTGAGCTGTCAACATCAGGGCAGTGCGCACTCTACGGGCGACTAGAATGCAAAAACCCAGCACTTTCAAGATAACGTAATTTATGCATTGTGCTGATATGCTGTTATTTAACCTTTTGCATTGCAGCATTGCAGAGTTTAATCCTGAAGACTTATGTTCAAGGTGCTTATAAATACTGTTCATTTGCAATGTATTGCTGCAGGCTTTCAGAGTGTGTCAGGGTGTGGTCCCTTTCTAGGGCCTTCTAGAAGCTTTCCCTGCAGCATGCCTGGGTGTGGTTTGTGGGCTGGGCCAAGAATCTTTATAAGTGAGCCAGCCCAGCTCCATGTGCTCACTATTCAGATATCCCGGTGCAGAGCAGCAGCAACTTCCTGAGCTCCTGTTCCGGAGGCCTACTTTGATCTTCCAGGCCTTGCCCTTTCACTTTGTTGGTGATTCTTGATCAGGGTGGTAAGACGGAGGTCGGGCTGGGCCCCCGATCCCGTTCTCGAAGGCTTTCAATTTCTTGGGCCTAATTTGCATGATAAAACGATTTTGCTCTTGTGCGTGTGAATGTGCGCTTGGTGTTTCATGGCATTTACATGCTGACACTCGAATTGGCAAGACGCGCGATTCATTTCTTGTGCTTAATCCTTGTTACTCATTGTTCGCTACCATTTCATGGCATTTACAAGGTAGCATTCGAATCGGCAAGACGCGCAATTCATTTTTTGTGCTTAATTCATGTTATTCATGGGGCGCTACCATTTCATGGCATTCACATGGTGGCATTCGAATCAGCAAGACGCGCAATTCATTTCTTGTGCTTAATTCATGTTATTCATTGTGTGCTACCATTTCACGGCATTAACATTGTGGCATTCGAATCGGCAAGGCGCGCAATTAATTCCTTGTGCTTAATTCATGAATATTCAGAGTGCACTACCATTTCATGGGATTCGCAAGGTAGCATTCGAATTGGCAAAACGTGCAATTAATTTATTGTGCTTAATTCATGATATTCATTGTGTGTCACCATTTCATGCCATTTACATGGTGACATTCGAATTGGCAAGACGCGCAATTCATTTCTTGTGCTGAACTCATGTTACTCTTTGTGCGCCACCATTTCGCGGCATTCATATGGTGGTATTCGAATCGGCAAGACGCGCAATTCATTTCTTGTGCTTAACTCATGATGTTCATTGTGCGCTACCATTTCATAGCATTTACTTGGTGGCCTTCGAATCAGCAAGACGCGCAATTCATTTCTTGTGCCTAACTGATGGTATTCATTGTGCGCAACCATTTCATGGCATTTACTAACTTGTGGAAATCTGCAATGTGCGCAATTCATGTTCCTGCATTTTAAGAAACTAAAGTGCTAGAATTCTAGATGTTATATTGTATGTGCATAAGTCCCTTAAGTACAATTCCCATGGTGTTATAGAATCCATTCAGATTATTTTCTTGTCCTCATGCAAAAGACTATGCTTGAATTTGAAAACGTAATTCTAGAAAGTTCGGATGTTTTTTAATCCCTGTGTAACATTTCATTGAGAAAGTTGTATTAATCCTTCTTGATTCCTTCACAGGTAATCACACATTTCGAGGCCTAGTTATTTAGTCCATGTTTAAGTTATCCATGTTTCCAGTAGGCCAATGCTTAGAATCATAGTCTAGTAATGATTAATATGATATAATCTCAATATTGTGTGTTTTAACCTTTTTGCTTCCTACAGTTCTCCTTCCCAGCTGCTCCCTACCTAATCTCCTTTTCCCGACTTGGGCTCTCTTAGACTCTGTGACATTCTAATCAGAGTATTGGAGCTGTCTTGTGGTGGACGTGTTGGAACGTGCACAGACCCCGAGGATCTGGTGACTCTGACATGAGCGGGCTTAAATGCCGCTCAATTGGGGACTAGGAAACCTGCACTGGTTCTTCACCCTGGCTGTGCAACACAGCCCAGGTGGAGAGATCTAAGTGCGAATGTCGTTTTGGCCGGCCTAGAACAACATGCGCACTTAGAGTGCACACTACTCCTCCTTCCCCTGGTGACGAGGATGGCCCCGCCCCATCCTACACTCAGCAGACTGGCCGAAGAGGAAGCGAAAAATAAAATGATAGTAAAATAGTTTATTATAATTTTATTTTTCTGCTGCCTTTCAGAAGTGGGGTGACGCTCCTCCGCCACAACGGAGGGGCCACCCCTGTCTGAGAATAGTCGATCAAATGGCAGCAGTGACTTTCTTGAGTGGAAGAATTTGTTCAATTATCGATTACAGTCTTATAAGTGAAGACATACGGTCTCTGGTGAATTCCTTTCAAATTTTCCCATGCCTGGAAAGTGATCATGTTCCTCAAATGCTCAGATCAGATCGCCATGGCGGAGATGACCGCAGGGCTGGAGACTTGGGTCTCCATCCCGGCGGCCGTCACAAGACCGCTGGCGGTATCATGACCCGGCTTACTGCCATGGATTTCATGGGGTTTGGAACCGCCATGAAATCCATGGCGGTAAGCACTATCAGTGCCAGGAAATTCCTTCCCTGGCACTGATAGGGGTCTCCACCATCGTCCACCCTCTCCCACGAGTCCGTCCCCAACACCCCCCACCACCCTGCCACCTCCCAAAGGTGGCAGGACCCCCCTCCCCACCCTTACCCCGACATCACAACACAGACACACACCCGACACGCATGCAGACACCACCAACACACATTCCCGCACACACATGAACAAACATGCCAACAGACACACACACAGACATACACGCACACATCCATACAGACATACATACAGACAGACATGCACACATTTCCATTCACACTACACCCCGCATGCATACACTCACTCACACACCCACTCTACATGCCCACACGCACACCCCCATGCACCCACACAACACCCCCCACCCCCCTCCACTAACGGACGATCAACTTACCTCGTCCGTTGATCTTCCGGGAGGGGACGGGATCCATGGGGGCTGCTCCGCCGCCAGCACACCATCAACAGAACACCGCCACGCGAATCACAGAACGTGATTCAGTGGGCGGTGTTCTGTTGACGTGGCGGTGGAGGTGGAGCAACCTCCACTTCCCCGCCGCCCGCCAGTATGGCTGCTGGCGGCTCTCCGTCCGGGAAAGGACGGAGGGCTGCCAGCAGTCATAATACGCCGAGTGGAAAACCGCCACCACTGGCGGTCTTCAACACGGTGGTCCCTCGGCGGTCTTGTGAAAAGACCGCTGAGGTCGAAATGACCCCCATAATGTCGAAACCTGCAGCTTACAACTTAAAAAAGCTAAAATGGTATGGGATGGGTTTATCCCAAGTAATGGTGGTGGTCTATCTCCATGTAGGAATGTAAGAGGCGGCCAATGAGGGAGCTGCCTCCCAAGAAGAGACTTGGGCAAACCTCATTATGACTCTTCTGACAAAATTCCCACCTAAACCCGCACAGTATAAGTCAATTGAAGAAATATCAGTTATAGTGGGTGCAGAAAGAAAAACCTGGTACACCACCAGGCTGCGGAAACTGAAGAAACAAATAGCTAAAGAAACAAGAAGACTAATGGTGGAAGCAAAGTGTGGGACAAAATCAGACAAATTGCAACTGAAAATAATGAGGTTACAATATCACAAAGAATGTTGGAAGGCAAAAAAGTGGCACTAAGATGAAACCGGGAACAACCTCATATGGTCCAGCAAACATCCAAACAGCAAAGCATTTTGGGTTGAGATAAATAAGTTAGTCAAGAGACAGGCACTCCACCCAATATGTGGGGATTACTGAGGACAACTGGAAAGAGCACATCCAAGATAAGTATACCCAGCCTCGCAATCTACGTAAGAACATAAGTCAAAAAAAGCAGAAGGCGGGGCCAGCAGGGGCCAGCGGGAGCATCCTGGAATCAAACCGAAGTGGTTTAAGTACACTCACGGAGTCAGGGTATGTCGGACAGTGGAACCTGACTGACCCAAAGCGATTAGGCGTGCTCATGAAGAACTTGAGGACAGAATGAGCGGTAGGTCCGATTGGACTGCCCAATGCACTTTTTAAGCACAATGTGGTTTTCTGGGCCGAGCACTTAACCCTGCTTTTCAATCAGATTTCTGAGAAGAATGCCATTCCATCGTCATGGAAAGGGAATATATTTCATCCAATCTACAAAAAAGGAAGTCTTTCATCTCCAAGTAACTACAGATTAATAGCATTGATCGACGTGGAACCTAAACTGTACGCATCCTGCCTTTAAACAAGACCATCAAACCTGTGCTAATGGGAAAAACCTCATCCCAAACATCCAAACGGGGTTTAGGCAGGGATTGGGAACAATAACAAATTTATTGGCACTTACCATCCTGACAGAAAATGCCATAAGGAGTAAAACTCACGTATTTGCATGTTTTATAAACCTCAAATCTGCTTTTGAATATGTACTTCGTAACCAACTCTAGAGTAAGCTGGCAGATTGGGGAATACCTGGGAAAATGCAAAATGCAATCATTACACTGTTTTGTGATACATGGGCACAGGTTAAACTAGGAAACAGCAGCCGAATCACCTCAACAATGAATGGCCTGAAACAGAGGTGCGTTCTAGCACCGTGCTTGTTTAACTTATACCTGGCAGACCTAAACAACTACTTGAGGAAAGTGATGAGTCATTCACCAATCCTGGTGTCAGAAAAAAACATATGCTTTTAGTGCACAGACAACATTGTGGTACTGAGCCAAACAACTACTTGCCTGCACAGATCCATCAATGAGCTTACCGCTTACATCGAGCAGCAAGGTTTATAGGTAAATCAAGACAAAACAAAAGCAGTTTGTTTAGTGAACTCCAAGTTCAAGTCATTTACCTGGAACCCTTACGGGCAAGTACGTAAGGGAAGTTCACTCTTATAAGTACGTGGGCATCCACATTGGGCGTCAGCATCCTTTAAGAAACATCTGGTCACACTGCAAGCAAAAGCCCACTCATTAACTTTTGTGTTTAAGCTCCTGAAAAAGAAATTAAACAGTCCTTCATATGGACATCTATTGAAGGTAATGGTAGCTCAACTTATTCCAACAGTGGCATATGGCCTAGAAATTCTGTACAGTAAGGAAGCAGACTTTTTAAATCAGCTTCAATCAAATGCTCATAAAGAGGTTTTTACCTTGCCAAAATCAACCTCCCCTGCACAAGTGCGGCTTGAATTTGGACTTAAAAATCAAAAGATACAAAGAACGAACATTTTTATTAAAGTGTGCCACTGACTCCAGGCAGCTGAGAGTGGGTCTCTGAATAATTTATGCTGGCATTATACTGAGGTGCAGATGGGGAAAAAAACAAGCTAATTCATGACGTGATAATCTAAGCAAGACTTTAGAAGAACTAGGCTTTCAGGACCTAGGGGATATTAGCATCGAAAGAGCAGCCCTAAGTTGCATAACACATTCTTCAGTAAAACACCAGTCCCTCCTACAAGATGAGAACTTATTTGTAAGGAGGCGGCACACCAGGATGGTGATCAACTCTTATAGAAGACTAAAGTAACAGAAATACATGTTAGCCCATTTTTCTCATGCTCTAAAAAGGTCTTTTATGCTATATCGAACACTAAAGATCTCATCCCAACATGAAAGGGCAGATTTACAGATCTATGTTGTCAGTTATGCAGATACAAAAGAAACTCGATATTGCATATCTTATGTACTTGTCCAACAGTTTTGGAAGCCAGGAAGAAACTACTTAAATCACCATTTAGGAAGATCAACATCTGCTCCTGCAGACAAGCCGTCATTTCAGGGCTGTGTGGAGACTTTGTCACCCTGGCTTGCCTGGGTACTAAAAAATTCTTAAACCTTCTGACAAAACATTTGAATACCATCAAGATTGAGGCCAGTTAAGGATCAACATCATGCCTCGTATTAACTCTGTAAAATACTGAAGTTGATTGTTGCATATGCAAATGGTGAACTATCGTTCAGCAGAGCTTTATGTGAACAAGCAGTTAGGGTAGATGATGATTTCTAGCTGAACACACAGTGATTCATAGCAGGTCTGTACAATGTTTATGCAATGTTAGAGTCAACAATTATTATGGAAAATCAAGGAACTTGCGACAACGGAGCAGCTGTATACCAAGTAATAGGACCAAAGCTACACAGAGTTAATGACCGACCAGGAATCCATATGTTTTAACAAAATGCACCTTCTAGATCTGTACTATGTCCATCACTTAAGAGCTTAAGTAGGGCCAAAGAGATACAGAGTTAGTGACCGATTAGGAACGCACAATATATTTTTAAAATGTACTTTGCTGATTTTGCACTATATCAAGCACTTAAGCACCTAAATAGCATTTTAATGTGTCAGCTTCATGGATAGGCAATCCCTTAGGTGCAGGTACCCGAGGGCCAATCTGTTATGTTTAGTCGGAGGTAAATGTGATAATTTCACAAATGGTTTTAGAACGGACAAATGCTAAGACAAATGTGTTTTATCTGTATGCTATGATTTTAATTAATAAACTTGAAACTCTTTACTTTCCAGCCATGTTGTATGCCAACAACTGTGAGGAAGACACACATTAGAAGCCCATATTGATTTCTGGAGATATAGGTTGGTCAGACTGTGTCTGATGCTGTGTGTGGTGGTTTGCTTTGTGCTGTATCATGGCGCTATGGCCCGCATTTATACTTTTTGGTGCAAAGCTGCACTATTGCAGTTTGGCACCAAAATGTTTAGCACCGGCTTGCACCATTTCTGAGCACCAGCCGGGCTAGCGTAAAAAAAAAAAGATGTTATCTGGGTAGGGCTGGCAGTATGGAAGAAGGGGGTTTTGCATCAAAAAATGACATTAGGCCGGGTAGAGTGAAAAAAATGACTCTAACCAGCTAGCCGTCATTTTCTGGCGTGAAACCATCCATACCACATGACTCCTGTCTTAGGAAAAACAGGAGTCATGCCCACCACCCCAGTGGCCAGCACAGGGGACCAGGGTCCCCTGGGCATGGCCATTGCACCCAGTGCCATGTAGACGGGCCCACTTCAGAGCCCCAATGGCACTTAAAAAAAAAACAAATACTTACCTGTACTTACCTATACGTACCTGGGATGGGGTCCCCCGTCATCCGCTGTCCCTCTGGTGTGGGTGGGAATGTCCCTGGGGCCTGGGGAGGGCACCTGTGGGCTTATTCCATGGTGTTCCACAATCGAAATAGGCCCACAGGTCCCCTAAAGCCTGCCCTGACCCAGGCATTAAATAATGGTGCACCCCTATTTGACCCCTCCCCTCGTGAGTGATTTTAGCATGGGGGATAAATATGGTGCTACGGCCATAGCATCATTTTGTGCACGGGAACGCCTATTTTGCATCTCATTGATGCAAGGTAGATTTCCACGTCCAAAAAATTACCATAACTCCACAAATTTGGCACTAGACGGGTCTAGCACCAAAGTATAAATGTGGAGTTTTTTTGCTTAAAAAAAAAATTGCGTTAAAAAAAAAAATGACGCAAATTCAGCACAAAACAAGTATATATATGCCCCTAGATTCCTCCTCGCAAGGCAATTACTGTTGTGGGCAGACACATGACTGCATGCAAAGAAAGGGATTGCCAGCATTTTCACAAAAGCATGAGGGACAGTTTCTCAAAACGTCCCATGTCATGATTGGGTTAGATGTGATGGTACGTCACAAATGTGTGTAGTGAATGTAGGCTTTCTTACTCGTAGCTGTGGCAAACTGCACAATTGTGAAGCAGCTGATATATCCGACTTGACATTGCTACGTTGATACTATGTGAGAATGTGCATCTGCACTGAAAGTTTTGATATTCTGTGTACAATGACATAATTCCTTATCTAACAAATGTTTGAAAGCAATTTCTCAAGCAGACTTATGATACTTTATGTTGACAGTAAGTGGTGGACCTGAGTCCTTAGCCCGTCACAAGTGTGCATGTAAGTCAATCTGTGATTGGCAACATCAATTTCTTTGCCAAACTGTATTGTAAGCAACACACAGGAATCTGCCCACATTGGTGAGAGATTTGTGCGTCCCACAGAGAATAGTCATGCCCAAAGCGGAAGTTGATGATGGTGATGTGATCTTGAAAGGGACATTTCCACGTGGAAGATAACATCACATAGATGTTGTAGTGTCTCATTTTGGGCATACAATTTCCATCCAAAAGTCTCATCGTCTGGGAGAAGGGAACCAATTTTAGCTCTGTACTCCAGTGGTTCAGAGATGTAGCCAGGCCTATGTGTTTACTCATGCTGTTGGAACCCTTTGTTATGGAGTGAACTACAAGTGCATGAGTGAGAAAGGCATACATGATGCGGGAGCAGAGATGGGGGATGACTGAACTTGTTGCAAATGTTGTGTGATGTACATTGATGTCCAGTTGTATTCTCACATATACACTATAACTGTTATGTCATTTCTTTCAGCATCAACTGGGCAAGGCGAAGGTGACAGCGGCCACATCAGCGGGGATGAAACTGGCCACTGGGAATCAGGTGAAGAGACCACTGGCACCAAGGGACCCAGTGGCATGGAGGGTGAGGGGACTGGCTAGGAGGCCACAAGTGACTCAACATCTTCCTCGGAGGCCTCCAATGAAGACCAGTCCCTAGTGGGGGCAGACCCTGGAAACACTGTGACACCTGCGTCATCGTCGCCTCCCGCATTCCCAGCTGCACCCTCCCTCTTTCTCCACCCAGTTGGCCATAGTCACCCCCCTAAAAGGGGCGGCATCTCCTTTGTTGCCGGTACCTCTGGCACAGTGTCCCATTGGGACACTGTGCTCACTAAGGAGGCTGTGGATCTATTAAGAACGATCACTGTAGGACAGATTGCACTATTGAATGCCACACAGGGACTGGCCAGAACACCCAGATGCTGGCTTACCTGGCGGACGGTGTTAAAGCGGCGGTAAAACCGCCAACAGGCCGGCGGTAAAAAAATTGGAATTCTGACCGTGGCGGAAACCGCCAACAAAGACAGCCACTTTAACACTCCGACCGCCACGGCGGTGCAGACAAACAGCGCAGCGGTCACCGCCAACAGACAGGCGGAGGACAATGTACCGCCCACAGTATCACAACCTACCAATCCGCCACCTTTTTCCGGGGCGGATTCACCGCGGATAAAAACACAGCGGAAACAGCCATTTCAAAGGGAAAACGATCACCTCTACACACTCCACGAGGAACGACGACACCATGGAGCCAGAACTCCATATTCTGCCAGCTATAGTCTTCCTGCTCCTATACGAGGATCATCAACGCCGGCAGTGAAGACCACGGTGAGTACTGCACCTACGACATAGGGGAGGGGGGAGGCAAAAACACAGGGAGACACACAACCAACATCCCAACCCCCACCCCGACCCTCACCCACTACAACACACACACCAATGCATATCTATAAATTACAGTAACACCCCCCAACCCCCCCGGAAGAATGCAAAGACAAAAGGAAATGAGTTGAACCATTGTAATATATCAAAATACAGTAAGCAAATATATACATATATATATACACACATTAAACAAAATATACACCACGATTAGTAGTGCAGGTAATGCACCATTCATTGTCTGTGGACCACTGGGCCCAAAATGCATGGGCGAGGCCCACACAAGATACCTGATCAAAACAGAGAGAACACTGCAGGGGCATCAGATAGAAATACAACAGGCACCTCAGGGGTAAGGGAAGGGGGGGCACCTCAGCCGGATGAGTGCACCACGCCAGATCCATGAGGGGGCTCCATGCCCACTGTTCAATCCTGGGGAGTGCAAAGCCACAGTCTCTCAAGTCTCTGCAGTGGGTGGTTTGCCCACTGTACCATCCTGGGGAGTGCAAAGCCACAGTCTCTCAAGTCTCTGCAGTGGGTGGTTTGCCCACTGTTCAATCCTGGGGAGTGCAAAGCCACAGTCTCTCAAGTCTCTGCAGTGGGTGGGTTGCCCACTGTACCATCCTGGAGAGTGCAAAGCCACAGTCTCTCAAGTCTCTGCAGTGGGTGGTTTGCCCACTGTTCAATCATGGGGAGTGCAAAGCCACAGTCTCTCAAGTCTCTGCAGTGGGTGGTTTGCCCACTGTACCATCCTGGGGAGTGCAAAGCCACAGTCTCTCAAGTCTCTAGAGTGGGTGGTTTGCCCACTGTTCAATCCTGGGGAGTGCAAAGCCACAGTCTCTCAAGTCTCTGCAGTGGGTGGGTTGCCCACTGTACCATCCTGGGGAGTGCAAAGCCACAGTCTCTCAAGTCTCTGCAGTGGGTGGGTTGCCCACTGTACCATCCTGGGGAGTGCAAAGCCACAGTCTCTCAAGTGGATAACAGTCTCCACTGGTTCTGGAGGGGGACTGGTGCCCAGAGTGCAGCACACACCCCTTGACGGTCCCAGTTGCGTCACTGCCCCTGCCGCAAATGGGCTAGCGGTGCATTCCATGGCGGTCTTTGCCCTGTTCAGCGGTCCCTGGCCTGTTTAGTGGTGCTTGCGTTGCCAGTGTCAGACCTGTTCAGCGGTGCATTCCATGGCAGTCTTTGCCCAGTTCAGCGGTCCCTGGCCTGTTCAGCGGTGCTTGCCAAGACGGTCCTTCATTGCCCAGCAGGGCTGTGGCTGGCGGTCCTTCATGGGTCAGCTGGGCTGTGGCTTGCGGGGCCCTCCTGGCCAGCTGGGCTGTGGCTGGCGGTGGCCTCCTGGCCAGTGACTCTGGGGCTGGCAGTGGCCTCCTAGGCAGTGACTCTGGGGCTGGCGGTGGCCTCCTGGCCAGTGACGATGGGGCTGGCCTCCTGGGCAGTGACTCTGGTGGTGGCCTCCTGGCCAGTGACGATGGGGCTGGCCTCCTGGGCAGTGACTCTGGCGGTGGCCTCCTGGCCAGTGATGATGGGGCTGGCAGTGGCCTCCTGGGCAGCGGGGATGATGGCGGTCCTCTCTGCCGTGCTGCTCCTCCCAGACTTTGGAGATTTCTTCTGCCCCTTCCCCACCTTGGGAGGAGTCACAGCTGAGTCAACACTCCCCCCCAGGACCCTTGTGAGCGGCTTTGCCGGCTGGAGTCTTCCCCCTCTCCCGCCGGGCACTGTCCAACTTCTGGTGCTTCACAGGGGGGGGCTGGCTGTGCTGTGGCTCCGTGCCACACTGGCTGTCCTGGTGGCCGGTGCACTCCACATGCCTGTAACAACAGGCACCACTGGTCCCGGAGATTTTTTGGCTGAGGTGCTAGCATGGGACCTATGAGTTGGACGGGGGGGTTGGTGGTAAATAGGTTAAGGTGGGCCAGGAAAAGTTTTTTTGAGACACTGGGATGGGTAGATGGAGGGGGATTGGGAGTGGAGGAAGAGGTGGTGGTTGTAGGAGGTGTAAGTTTTGTGGATTTGGGTGCAGGTGCATGGGCTGGAGGCTGTCGTGAGGTGGATGACTGTTGGCTGGGTGTGTGCCTGCGTTTGTGTATCTTCGGAGGGGGCGTCACAGACACACTGGGAGAGGACACAGGGGACGTGTAAATGGGAGTGGGGATGGAGAGTGCACGTGAGCGGGGTGTGGTGGTGGGTTTGCTGGTGCGGGACGTAGTGGCTGTAGTGGTAGTGCATGCAGGTGTGAGTGTAGACGAGACTGGGAGGGAAGAGGGAGACGACGAGGAGGGGGACACAGTGGAGGCAGTGGATGTTGGTGTGTCTGTATGTGTGTGATGCTTGCGTGAGTGCCTGTGGGATGTGTGGTGCTTATGTTTGCCTGAGCTTCCCTTGTGTGTTGACGTGTGTGCATGCTGGTCTGTAGGTGTGCTTGGGATAGGCTGAGGTACAAGGTCTTGGGTCAGGGTGGAGGAAGTTGGAGAGGAAAGGCTAGACACAGGGACAATGGCTACCATCAGTGCTGAGGCCAGAGTTTGCAGGGTTCGATGAAGGGCAGCCTGACCAGAATGAATGCCCTCCAGGAATGCATTTGTGTGTTGCAATTCCCTTTCTACACCCTGGATGGCATTCAAAATAGTAGACTGCCCAACAGTGAGGGACCTGAGGAGGTCAATGGCCTCCTCACTGAGGGCAGCAGAGGTGACAGGGGCAGGGGCTGAGGTGCCTGGGGCGAAGGTGATGCCCACCCTCCTGGGTGAGCGGGCACGGGGCGAAGGCTGAGCGGCTGCTGGGAGGGCGGTGCTGGTAGGAGGGGTGGCGGCTGTACCTGTAGAAGTGGAGGGCACAGATTTTGCCGCCACCACAAGGGAGCTCCCATCGGAGGACGAGTCCGTGTCGCTGGTTGCAGATCCTGTGACCGCCGTGGTGCTCCCCTCGCCCTCCGTCCCACTGGTGTATTCTGAGTCCGTGGTGTGGGCCTCCATGGCCATGTGGGATGCAGCTCCCTCGTGCTCCGGTGCCACTGTACCTCCGCCTGATGATGCTGATGCACACAAGAACAGGGAGACCACAAAAAGGGGGGGGACGACAGAAGAAAGACAAATTGAGTGCATGGCTTACCGCTACCGTTGGCGGACAATACAGACACAGCAGCCCCCTGCACTACGTCGCGCTGTTGGGCTCTACAGATGCAATTCCTGGGATATGGCCTACATGGCTATGGTCGACATCTGCACACATAGATGACACAGGGGCATGAATACCTGTACTTGGCACTCTACAGAGGTGGGGTGGGGTGCCACATGGCCTGCCTTACAGAGGGGCCTTGCCTACGGAACTCGCCCTGGCCTAAGGAAACCCACAGCCCACCTCCCCCACCCACACAGCTCCACTGCGCGCAAAGTCAGCAGAATGAGAGTGTACTCACCCCCTTGTGTCTGCTGTGATGCCCTCAAGCGCCCATCCAACTCAGGGTAGGCCACCGCCAGGATCCGAAACATCAGGGGGGTCATGGTTCGACGGGCACCCCTCCCACGTTGGGAGGCCATCCCCAGCTGAGTCTCCGCCGTCTTCTTGCTCCAGCGGCGAATGTCCTCCCATCTTTTCCGGCAGTGGGTGCTCCGTCTGTGTTGGACCCCCAGGGTCCGGACGTCCTTGCCGATGGCACGCCAAATATCCTTCTTCTGGTGGGCGCTGACCTACATGACATGTACAGGGGAAGAAGAGAAGTCATTAACAACTGCACCGTCTAAGTGAGTGGCCCACATCCCTACCCTTGCCATGTGGCACATGCATTCACAGTCCTTCATGCACGCAGAACTGTGCCCCCTTCATTCTTACAACCAGCCCTCTCCACACAGGCATAGCCCATACAACATGCTCCCTGTGTACTTACCTGTTGGTCTGGAGGACCATAGAGTAGCGTGTACTGGGGGAGGACCCCGTGCACGAGCTTCTCCAACTCCTCTGCAGTGAAGGCAGGGGCCCTTTCCCCAGACGCACAAGCCATTGTCTCCTCCAGACCGAGGTCACAGCAGCACTTGCAGTGTAGGTCCTCTCCTGTCGAAGATCAGGTATCGAGTGATTGAACAGATAGAAAAAAGGCGGTCACATCCGCGGCGGTCACGTCCGCTGCAGTGCGTACCATCATCGCCGGCGTACATCGTCATTGGCTCCTGAGATCCATAGGGTCCAATGTTAACCAATGCAGCATTGCGCTGCGGTCTTCGACCACCTACCGCAACGGTGTACAACACCAGCGCAGTTACCTCACATCCCATTGTCCCACTTTAGAGGTCAGGCAGCCGCCATTTCAGGAGCCCACATGCCCTAATTACCAACTGCGTCACACAGACCTAGGCCTTGTCGCACAACACAAATACAGGCCACATTTTGTGTATGAATGGTGTTCTGTGTAGACTGTGGGTACATACCTCTGAGTTGTTTGACTCTGTGGTCGCTGTTGTCATTCCTAGGCACCGTCTGCTGGGACATGTGAGGAGATGGCGGAATCCTCCGGTGTACCGACCGCTGGTGGACCTGTCGACAATGGAGGAAAGACATTTGATCATCACCTACAGGTTTGACCGTGCCACAATCCAGGAACTGTGTGCCCAGTTGGAGCATGACCTGATGTCAGCAATCTGCCATCACACAGGGATCCCCCCTCAAGTGCAGGCGCTATCAGTGCTCCATTTCCTTGCAAGTGGGTCATTTCAAACAACAGTGGCCATGGCAATAGGGATGTCTCAGCCTATGTTTTCCAACGTGTTGTCCAGAGTGTTGTCTGCCCTGCTGAAACACATGCGGAGCTACATCGTTTTCCCTCAGGTGGAGGATTTGCCTACAGTTAAAGGTGACTTCTATGCCCGTGGACATATCCCCAACATCATAGGTGCCATTGATGGGACCCTTGTAGCTCTGGTCCCCCCCCCACAGGAGTGAACAGGTGTACAGGAACCAGAAGAGTTATCATTCGATGAATGTACAGATGGTATGTTTGGCAGACCAGTACATCTCCCAGGTAAATGCTATGTTCCCTGGCTCTGTGCATGACGCCTACATCCTGCAGAATAGCAGCATCCCTTATGTGATGGGTCAACTCCAGAGGCATAGGGTGTGGCTATTAGGGGACTCTGGTTACCCCAACCTGTCATGGCTACTAACCCCAGTGAGGAATCCCAGGACCAGGGCAGAGGAACGCTACAATGAGGCCCATGGGCGGACTAGGAGGGTGATCGAACGCACCTTCGGCCTCCTGAAGGCCAGGTTCAGGTGCCTGCATATGACAGGTGGATCCCTATTCTACTCACCAAAGAAGGTGTGCCAGATCATCGTGGCCTGCTGTATGCTTCACAACTTGGCTTTGCGACAACAGGTGCCTTTTCTGCAGGAGGATGGTCCAGATGACGGTGTGTGGCAGCTGTGGAGCCTGTGGACAGTGATGAGGAGGAAGCAGAGGAAGAAGTCATTGACAACAGGGACTCAGTTATCCAGCAATATTTCCAGTGACACACAGGTGAGAACACATTCCTGCCTACTACAAGTACTTTCACACTTCTACCTCTATCCTGTCTGTCGATTTCAACCAGTATATGGTAACTGAGTTGTACATTTCCCTTATGGTTTCACAGGTGTGGTTTCCAACGTGTGTCATCTGCTTATATTCCTCATGGACTTGAGATGTGTGACATAGGTATGTTGACATTACATTTGAAAACCATTTTGTCACTGTCATTGCTAATACACATTTTCGAAATCACAGACTGACTCCAGATTGTTTTGTGCTTCAAGGGTGTTTATTGAAGTGCTAAATATTGGAGGGGGATTGTAACATGGTGAGGGGTGATGGTGGAGGAATGTCCATGGCAGAGTCCAGTCTATTAGTCTCACAGGTGCATTGACCATATGGGCATAGGAAGTGGAGCTGGGGCAGTTTAAATATGGACAGAGTGACAAAGTGGGACAGTGGGAGGACAATCAGGGTGGTCTTATTTCTTGGCGGGGGTCTTGGCATCGTGCTCTGTCTTGTTCCTGGATCTCAGGGACCGCTTGCGGGGTGGTTCTCACTCTGCAGGGGGTGGGGTGCTGGTGTGGTGGTCCTGTGGCAGTGACTCCTGTCCACTAGCGCCGGCGGAGGTGGTGGGCAGTTCATCATCCAGGCTAGTGTCAGGGGCCCCTTGGAGTGCCACAGTGTCCCTCCTGGTGTTGAGTATTTCCTTCAGCACCCCTACGATGGTGCCCAGGGCGGAGCTGATGGTTCTGAGTTCCTCCCTGAACCCCAAATACTGTTCCTCCTGCATGAGCTGGGTCTCCTGAAACTTGGCCAGTACCGTTGCCATCGTCTCCTGGGAGTGGTGGTATGCTCCCATGATGGAGGAGAGGGCCTCGTGGAGAGTGGGTTCCCTACGCCTGTCCGCCCCCTGTCGCACAGCAGCCCTCCCAGTTCCCCTGTGTTCCTGGGCCTCCATCCCCTGGACCGTGTGCCCACTACCACTGCCCCCAGGTCCCTGTTGTTGTTGGGGTGGTGGGTCATCCTGGGTTCCCTGTAGTGGTGGACACACAGTTGATTGACGTGTCCTGGGGACGGAGGTATGGGCCCGCTGGGTGGGTGCTGTGCTGGTGTTACCAGAGAGTGGAAGCTCTGTGGTGGCCTGTGACTGGGTGTGGAGAACCGACTGTCCCGAGGCCCACGATGGTCCGGGCTGGTCATCTGGATCCAGTTGGACAGAGCTGCTGTCATCACTGTGGGCCTCTTCTGTGGGTGGGGTGGAGATGTCTGGACCCTCCTGTCTGGTGACGTTGGGTAGTGGTCCTGCAGGAGTGTAAAAGCATGATTATTGCATCTGTGTGTGTCATGGTGTGCAATGGGTGGGTGACCGTGTACCCCAGTGCTAGCATTCCTGTGTGGGGGCTTGTGTGATGATGGTTGAGGGGGGTGTTATGGGTATGAGCAGTGGGCTTGCTTTAGTGATGGGTGTCCATGCTTTGTTGTGTCATGCAGGGCTTGTTGTTGGGATGTGTGGTTTGTGTTATTAGTACATTTGTGAGGAGTTGGAGTGATAGGGAAGGGGGCAAGGGTGGGGGTTTGTGATAGCATGCAGGTAGGGTGGGGTGCCTTTGCTGTGCCATGGGGTGGTGTAGGTGATGTGTGGGGTGGTGTATGTGGTGATAAGTGTGGTGATATGTAGTGGTGTGTGGTGTTTTGTGCATGGAAGTAGTGTGGGTGATGGTCTGGTGTGCCTGTGGATGCTTGGTTGTAGTTTATAGTGTCTCTCTCTGGCCTTCTTTCTGTGTTTTTGTTGTAGGGGTTTGTGGGTAATGTGGGTGTGTGTTTTATATTGTATAGGGTGTGTGGGAGCGGTGTATGTATGTGTATCAGGTGTGTGTATTTCGAATTGTCCAATGTTGTTGTGTTTTGTAAATGTGTGTGTATTTTGAGCGCGGCGGTGTGTACCGCCAATGGAATACCGCAGTTGAAAGACCGCCGAGTGGATTCGTGTGTCGTGATAGTGTGGGCGTATTTCTGTTGGCGTGACGGTGGAGGTTTTGTTTTCACCAGTTTATCACTGACCTTTGGTGTGGCGGACTTGTGTAAGTGTCTGGATTTTGTCGGATTTCGCGATGTGGGTCATAATAGCTGTGTCGGAATTCTGCGGCCGCGGCGATGTGTTGGCGGTCTTCTGCACGGCGGTAAGCGGCTTTTACCGCCAATGTTGTAATGACCCCCTTAGTTTTAAATTGCAGAAACATGAATCGCGCACATTGCTGATTTCCACAAGAATATGCAAATGCCATGAAATGATCGCGCACACTGCAATCAATCTGAACCATTAAGTTTTGATTGCAGGAATGAATCGCGCGTCTTCCCGATTCAAATGTCACCATAAAAATGCCAAGAAATGGTTGCGCACAATGCGTATCAAAAGTTAAATGCAAGGAACATGAATCAAGCGTCTTTCCGATTCGAACGCCACCAAGTAACTGCCAAGAAATGGTTGCGCACAATGAATATCACGGGTTAAACACAAGGAATGAATTGCGCGTCTTGCCGATTCGAATGCCACCATGTAAGTGCCATGAAATAGTTGTGCACAATGAATATCACGGGTTACACACAAGGAATGAATCGCGCGTCTTGCCGATTCGAATGCCACCATGTAAGTGTCATGAAATGGTAGCGCACAATCAATATCATGAGTTAAACACCAGAAATGAATCGCGCGTCTTGACGATTCGAATGCCACCATGTAAATGCCATGAAATGGTAGCACAATAAATATCATGAGTTAAGCACAAGAAATGAATCGCGCGTCTTGCCGATTCGAATGCCGCCATGTAAATGTCAAGAAATGGTAGCGCACAATGAATATCAAGGGTTAAACACGAGGAATGAATTGGGCGTCTTGCCGATTCGAATGCTACCATGTAACTGCCAAGAAATGGTAGCGCACAATGAATATCAAGGGTTAAACACGAGGAATGAATCACGCGTCTTGCCGATTCGAATATCAACATGTAAATGCCAGAAAAAACCAAGAGCAAATTCACACGTATAAGGCAAAATCTCTCAACATGAAAATTAGGCCCAAGAACTCTGATGTCTTCGAAAACGGAATCGGGGGCGCAGTCCGACCTCCGCCTTACCGCACTGATCAAAGATCACCAATGTAATGAAGGGCAAAGGCCTGGAACACCAATGTAGGCCTCCGGAACAGGAGCTCAGGAAGTTGCTGCTGCTCTGCACCGGGACCTCTGAATAGTGAGCACGTGGAGCTGGGCTGGCTCACTTTTATAGAGTCTGGCCCAGCCCACAAACCACACCCAGTCATGCTGCAAAGAAAGCTTCTAGAAAGCCCTGGAAAGGGACCACACCTGACACACTCTGAAAGCCTGCAGCAATACATTGCAAATGAACAGTATTTATAAGCACCTTGAATATTAGCCTTCAGGATTAAACTCTGCAATGCAAAAGGTTAAACAACAGCATATCATCATAATGCATGAATTACGTTATCTCAGATGTGCTGGGTTTTTGCATTCCAGTCGCCTGTAGAGCGCGCACTGCCCCGATGTTGACAGTACTCCCCTCTCCCAGATGCGCTCCAAGGCCTGGCTTGTCTGGGTTGAGACGATGAAAATGCCTCACAAGTATGAGGTTATCTTCAGGACCCCAACCTTTCCACGAGATTAAGTACCATAGGTTATACCCTCTTAGTTTGGAATCTAGCACCTTCTTGACTTCGTATTCCACTTCCCCCTGTACTAGAACTGGAGCTGGATGAGGGCGGACCTTCTGGACTGCCCCTTTCAAAAGGGAAGTGTGGAATACTGGATGAATTCGTAATGACCTGGGCAATTGCAGTTTATAGGTCACAGGATTGATTTGTTGAAGGACAGTATAGGGACCTATGAATTTTGGATTAAACATGTGCTTTTTCTTAAAGTCTACACATCTTGTAGAAAGCCACACTTTATCACCTGGTTGATACTGAGGTCCCTCACAATGTTTCTTGTTGTAATGCATTTTGAATTTTTGTTTGGCCTTTTCTAAATGCTGCTGAATCCATTTCTGGGTTTGGTGAAGGTGTTGAGTGGTTTCCAACACAGCTGGTGTAAGTGAACTTTCTTGAGGGATCATGATGGGCAAGGTGTCAGGATGATAGCCAAACAAGCCAAAAAAGGGTGTAACACCAGTGGAGGTATGAAACGAGCCACCGTAGGCTAACTCAGCCAACCAGAGCATTGATGTCCAAGAATGAAGTGCCTTCTCAGCGCAAGGGCGCATGCATTGCTTCACTGTCTGATTTAGTCTCTCAGTTTGACCATCTGTTTGAGGATGATGGCTAGTAGATAACGTGGACGTGACTTGAAGTGTTCTGCACCATGTTTTCCAGAAATTGGAGGCAAATTGCGACCCTCGATCGGAGAGAATCATTTTCCGCAGCCTGTGATAAAGGACCACTCTATTCAGTAAGATGGTTGCCAGTTCGCTGGAGGTGGGCAATTTCTTACAGGCAATGAAATGTCCATATTTCGTGAGACTATCTACTACCACAAGGATTACTGAATGTTGTTGAACCACTGGTAGTCCTGTAATGAAGTCTAAAGAGATGTGTTCCCAAGGTCGACATGGAGTTGGGAGTGGATGCAACAACCCTTTCGGTTTTGAATGACTTGCCTTAATGCGAGCACAGACTTCGCATTCGTTTACCATCGTTTTGGCGCCTTTTGTCAGAGTAGGCCACCAAAAGTAGCGTTGGATTAATTCAAGAGTTTCAGGAGTACCTGTATGCCCTGCCGTAGGTATAACATGCAACCAATGAAATACTAACTTGCGAAGCTTGTTAGTGGGCACGAACAAGCGAGCGTCATGGAAAGGTAGTCCTTGCTTGATTGACCTTTTGGGATCTGCTTGAGCCCATGTCTGCCATTTCTCAATGGTGAAGGAATTACGGATGTTCTCAAAGAAATCTTCAGTTTTTATGATGCATATGACTTTGTCTGGAGCAATGATAGCTCTGGAGGGTTGGACTGCAGGCGATGTGGTAGACTCTTGGTGGGACAAGGCATCAGCTTTGCGATTGTCTTTGCCAGGACAGAATGTTACCACAAAATCCAATTCGGCAAAAAACAACATCCAGCGTAATTGCCGAGGAGTCAAACGTCTGGCTGAACTCATGAACTGGAGATTGCGATGATCAGTAAAAAACTGTGACAGTGTACTTGGCGCCCAACAAATGATGTCTCCATTCTTTAAAGGCATCATGAATCGCCAGAAGCTCTTTTTCAGCAATGACATAGTTCTCTTTGGCCTCTTTCAGTTTTCGAGACATGTAAGCTACAGCATGAAGTTGGCCAGTGTCTTTGCTTCGTTGTGACTAGACTCCACCAATTGCCACATCCGAGGCATCAGCTTCCACTATGAATGGACGATCCACATCAGGGTCAGGACTGGGGCAGTGGAAAAAGCTTCTTTAAAAGTTGAAAAGGCTTGGTTAGCTTCTGGAGACCATACAAATTTTTCATTCTTTCTCAATAACTTAGTGATTGGGGCCACTGTTTGAGAGAAATGGTTTATAAACCTGCGGTAAAAGTTTGCAAACCCTAGGAAACATTGTACATCTCGAACAGTCTTAGGAGTGGGCCAATCAGACACGGCTTGTACTTTCTTTTCTGCCATGACCATTCCTTTAGGAGTAAGGATAACCCCTAAAAACTCAACTGTGGCCACATGAAACTCACACTTGGTTAGTTTGCAATACAAATGGTGCTTTCAAAGGGATTAGAGAATTTTCTTGACATGTTGCACATGTTCGTTTTCATTGTCAGAGGAGATCAAAATGACATCGATGTAGACTATTGCAAATATGTTAAGATACTCTCTAAGAACGTAATTCAGGAAAAATTTAAACGCAACTGGAGCATTACACAGACCAAAAGACATGACGGTGTATTCAAAGAGGCCATATCTTGTCTTGAACGCTGTTTTCCATTTATCGCCCTCCCTCATTCTGACTAAGTGATAAGCACCTCGTAAATCGAGCTTAGTGTAGATTTTAGCTTTCTTTACTTGTTCCAGCAAGACCGGAATCAGGGGCAAGGGGTATTTATTCTTGATGGTGAGCTTGTTTAAACCCCTATAGTCCATACAAGTTTGAAGATCTCCATTCGCCTTAGGGACAAAAAACAAAGGAGAGGCTGCAGGAGACTTAGAAGGGCAGATGAAACCATTCTCCAAGAATTGATCCAGATACTTTTGTAAATGTTGATTTTCATGTTCTGACAGGGCGTATACACGACAGCTGGGGAGTATCGCACCTGGGATGAGATCAATTTGACAATCATAAGGTCTATGAGGAGGCAAGAGTTTTCTGCTTCTTTTTCATAGAATACATCTTCATAGGATGAATACTGTTTTGGCAACTTAACTTCTTTCTCTGCTGCAGTGGCTATGTAAGAGTTGCAAACTTTGGTCACCTGCGACTTTTGGAAGAATTTTTCTTTACATAGCGCTGAAGAGAACACGACCTTTTGTTCTGCCCAATTAATCTCAGGATTGTGATGAGTTAACCAGGGTAAGCCAAGGATAATTCCATACTGAGGAGCATGGATCACGTCAAGGATGAGTTTCTCTTCATGTTAGTTCCTTTGGTTCTTCCCCTCACATATCACCGACAAGGGGACAGTCTGAAGAGTTACTGGGCCTCCAGTCAAGAGTTTTCCATCTACTGCTTGTATTATTTCAGGAGTCTTCTTCTCGATACATGGGATCTCCCATGCGCCGACCAATTGGGCGTCAACAAAGTTACCGGTAGTCCCAGAATCTACGAGGGCCTTCTTGAAATAGTTATTTTTCTTTACTTGAACTTTTGTGCCCAGCTTGAGATGTCTAGATTGTGAAGGGTCCATGCTGACATCCAAGAGCAACCCTTCTTTACATCTTGGGTGATTTAGTTTTCCGGCTCGACTTGTGCATTGACTGCAGTTTTCTGGACAGGACCTTGTTTGCTCTTTGGTTTGATTGGACATTCTTTGGGGAAATGACCCTTGCGTCCGCAATAAAGACATTGTCCATTCTTTCTACGTAGGTCCTTTTCGTCTTTGGTCAAAGGCCTCCTGATTGTTCCGATTTCCATAGGTTCTGGCGTTCTTTCTTTCTGAGTTCTTGCTTCTCTATTTTCGTGAACACACCAGGAATATTTCACAGTCTTTTTGCGTGTTCCCCTTCGTTCTGCTAAACGATGATCCAGTCTCAAAACGAGGTTTATCAGATCTTGACAGTCTGTAGGCTGCGGGTCTCTTTGAGCTAGAATGTCTTTTAACTCCTCCTTGAGTCCCTTGTAGAACAAGGCCGCTTGCTTTTCTTCCGGCCAGGATGTCTCGGCTACCAGCCGATTAAAATTGGCTAAATATGACACTAAGGGGGTCATTCTGACCCGCGGAAGCACCGCCAACAGGCTGGCGGTGCTTCCATGGGCATTCTGACCGCGGCGGTACAGCCGCGGTCAGAAACGGGAAACCGGCGGTGTGCCGCCGGTTTCCCGCTGCCCCAGGGAATCCTCCATGGCGGCGCTGCTTGCAGCGCCGCCATGGGGATTCCGACCCCGCCAGGAACAGGATGGCGGTAACGGGTGTCGTGGGGCCCCTGGGGTCCCCTGCAGTGCCCATGCCACTGGCATGGGCACTGCAGGGGCTCCCTAACAGGGCCCCACAAAGATTTTCAGTGTCTGCATAGCAGACACTGAAAATCGCGACAGGTGCAACTGCAACCGTCGCACCCTTTCCACTCCGCCGGCTCCATTCGGAGCCGGCATCCTCGTGGAAGGGGGTTTCCCGCTGGGCGGGCGGGCGGCCTTCTGGCGGTCGCCCGCCAGCCCAGCGGGAAACTCAGAATGACCGCCGCGGTCTTTTGACCGCGGTACGGTCTTCTGGCGGTTCCCGCTTGGCCGGTGGCTCCCGCCGCCCACCAAGATTGGAATCACCCCCTAAATCCTGGTTACCTTGTCGCAAGTCTAATAGTTCACGATCTGCCGACAATGTTACAGTTCTACGATCAAATACTCGTTCAAACTCACAAACAAAATTTCCCCAATTGTAAAGCAGGGGACTGTCTTTACGCACAAGAGGAATTGCCCAAGTAGCTGCGTCCCCAGTCAGGTATGATAACAAAAAAGCCACTCTGGATTGGGCATCAGGAAAAGTGTGTGGTCGGCAGGTAAAATGCAGTTCCACTTGAACCAGGAAAGATTGCGCTTTCAAGGGGTCGCCTGAGAAACGTTCTGGAGGAGCTAGGGGAATGGCCGAAGGAACGTTGAGGGAAATGTTCGTAGGAGGATTACCTCCAGAAGCCTGAGAAGAAGGGCCAGGCCAAGACACACCTAAGGGATTTTGTTCCTTCTTCTCTACCTTTTCCGGTAACTGACTCACTCTCTCAGCTAGGCTAGCTGCTATATCTTTTGATGACACTACCTCTGCTTGGAGCTGCGTGATAGCCTTGACTAGCTTGTCCAATGTGGCCATGCTGAGAACATATGCAAACCAGGAGGATAATTAATTTGTGGGCTCACTATTCTGTCAGAGTCACCAGATCCTCGGGGTCTGCGCATGCTCCCAACATGTCCACCACAAGACAGCTCCAATACTCTGACCAAAATGCCACAGAGTCTAAGAGAGTCCAAGTGGGGAAAAGGGGATTAGGAAGGGAACAGCTGGGAAGGAGACCTATAAGGAAGCAAAAGGTTAAAACACACAATATCAGGATTATATCATATTAATCTTTACTAGACTATGATTCTAAGCATTGTCATAATGTAACCATGGATAACTTAAGCATGGACTAAATAACTAGGCCTCAAGACGTCTGGATACCTGGGAAGGAATCAAGAATGATTAGTACAACTTCTCAATGACCATATTAATGAAATGTTACACATTGACTAGAAATATCAGAACCCTTCTAGAATGATGTTTTCTGAATCAAACATGGTTTTTTTTGCATGAGGAGAAGAAAATAATCTGAAAGTTTTTTCTGGAAAACCATAAGAGTTGTACTAAGGGACTTATTATGCAGATATAAATGTAGCATCTAGAATTTTAACACTTAGTTTTAAAATGCAGAAACACGAATTGCGCACATCGCTGATTTCCACAAGAATATGCAAATGCCATGAAATGATCGCGCACACTGCAAGCGATCTGAAACATTAAGTTTTAAATGCAGGAATGAATCGCGCGTCTTGCCGATTGAAATATCACCATGAAAATGCCAAGAAATGGTTGCGCACAATGCGTATCAAAAGTTAAATGTAAGGAATATGAATCGCGCGTCTTGCCGATTCGAACGCCACCAAGTAACTGCCAAGAAATGGTTGCGTACAATGAATATCACGGGTTAAACACAAGGAATGAATCGCGCGTCTTGCCGATTCGAATGCCACCATGTAAACGTCAAGAAATGGTTGCGCACAATGAATATCACGGGTTAAACACAAAGAATGAATCGCGCGTCTTGCCGATTCGAATGCCACCATGTAAGTGTCATGAAATGGTTGTGCACAATGAATATCACGGGTTAAACACAAGGAATGAATCGCGCGTCTTGCCGATTCGAATGCCACCATGTAAGTGTCATAAAATGGTTGCGCACAATGAATATCATGAGTTAAACCCCAGAAATGAATTGCACGTCTTGCCGATTTGAATGCCACCATGTAACTGCCAAGAAATGGTAGCGCACAATGAATATCAAGAGTTAAACACGAGGAATGAATCGCACGTCTTGCCGATTCGAATATCAACATGTAAATGCCAGAAAAAACCAAGAGCACATTCACACGTATAAGGCAAAATCTCTCAACATGAAAATTAGGTCCAAGAACTCGATGTCTTCGAAAACGGGATCGGGGGGCCAGCCCGACCTCCACCTTACTGCCCTGATCAAGGATCACCAATGTAATGAAGGGCAAAGGCCTGGAACACCAATGTAGGCCTCCAGGACAGGAGCTCAGGAAGTTACTGCTGCTCTGCACCGGGACCTCTGAGTGGTGAGCACGTGGAGCTGGGCTGGCTCTCTTTTATAGAGTCTGGCCCAGCCCACAAACCACACCCAGTCATGCTGCAGAGAAAGCTTCTAGAAAGCCCAGGAAAGGGACCACACCGACACACCCTGAAAGCCTGCAGCAATACATTGCAAATGAACAGTATTTATAAGCACCTTGAATATTAGTCTTCAGGATTAAACTCTGCAATGCAAAAGATTAAACAACAGAATATCATCATAATGCATGAATTACATTATCTCAGAAGAGCTGGGTTATTGCATTCCAGTCGCCCGTAGACCGTGCACTGCCCCGATGTTGAAACAGACACACCACCAGTCATCACACCCACCACCACACATGCATGCACTGGCACACCCACAGACACCTACACTCACCCACCCAACAGACAATCATTAAAAAACACAAACTTGAAATTGCAGAACATACACCAGACACTCATGCACCCCCACCTTCAACAGACACAGCCACTCCCTCTACCTCCCAAACCCAAATCCCTCCCGAACACCCTACCCATTTCCCTGTGGAAAGTTTGCTGTTTTCCCTGGCCCTGACCCCTTCCAAATCCCAACCCAACCCTCCCAAATCCCAACCCACTTCTCCCAAACCCACTCCTCCCAAATCCAAGGAATCACCCCACCAGTGAGATCATTGAGATGCCTGCTCTCTGCCCCATGGATGACCCTTCCAGATGAGGTTTATTCTGGCAGTGAATTTAGGAGACAAGTCATGGGCCTAGAAGCCATTGTGGCACCCATTCGCGTCAACATTTATTATTTAAATATGTGGACTTATGCACTTTATTTTGAGTGAGGAAACTCTATATTATACAAAATATTTTATTTTGTGGATTCCTTCGTTCTGGCTTTATTATCTAGTTGTTACTGATTGTTTGCTGATGATGTTATTTCTGCGAATGTGTGGGCCATGCACTTACTCTCATATGTGACAGTAACAAATTATAGAGACATGCACAAGTCCAGTAACTACAAGTCCAAAGGTAACAGGAATGCTCGTGACTTACCTCTGTTCCAGCAGCAATGGGATTTCCACCTTGCACCTGGCCCAGGAGCAACAGGAGAACTGATAACAGCGGGTTCATGGCGACAGGATACTTGTACATGTTCACAAGGTGGGTTTTCTTTTTATGTAGCTGCCAATCCGCCAGCTCAGGTGTGGAGGTTTAGCCTCCACAGTTGCGTTGGTGGTACTCACATTGTGATTGGCTCAGCATTAAAAGGTGGCAGTCGCTTTTGCCTATGGTGCCGTCAACGCAGGAGAAGATTATTGGTGGTGACGGCAGACCGTCGGTGATCTTTCGCCTATGCTCCTGCTGACATCTAAATAGAGTGGGCAGACCATCACGTCGGCAGGCAGTTTTCCCATCGAAAAGTTGACAGCTGGACCGTTACACCCAATTTCTAAATCAGGCCCTATATCTTGTGACAGACAATGTGGTGCAATTCATCTACACTATTTTCTTAAAGCAAGCCATCCAATTCATTCTTTGCCAACTGTAAGGTTCCCTTTTTTACACGGTTAAACCTTTCCACTTTGTCATTACCACTTGGATGATAGACAGAAGTGAGCTTATGTTCAATCCCATTACAACATAAGAAACCTTCCATTATTTCACTCCTGAACTGCACACCATTATTTGTAATGACTTTTCTTGGTAAAGCTTACCCTTTGAAAAATATCATCAAGGAATTTCACCACTCTTTCAGTATTAGCACATATTACAAATTCAATGTCTGGCCATTTGGAAAAGTAGTCAATAGGGACTATGACAAACCAAGAAGCTCTATCAATAGGCCCCATAATATCCACCCCTAATGTTTCCTAAGCCATATCAGGACACGGTGCAGGAAACAACTCAGGTTTCAATAAAACCTTTGACGTATCCGCATCCATACACAACTTACAGTCTCTAACTACTTTCTCAATTTCTGTATCAATGTCAAGCCATCAATAACTTTTCTTTATTCTCTTCATGCTTTTTATAATCCCAAAATGCCCATCATGGTCCAATTTGATAATAGATTCTCTCAGTTCTTTGTGCGGAACTGCTTTTACTTCTCATAACAGTCTCATTCATCACTATGATGTGAGTTTACTGTAAACTTCCCAAAAATTTCTACATCAGTTATCCAACAGTTTCCTTTCAGGCCACCCTTCTATAACAAGTTTCTTCACATTCTAAAGGGTGATATCCTGACCATATGCTTTTTGCCACTCGTCCTCTGTAACAGCATCCATCCTTCCATCACCCACCCATGCTATGCTCACATCCTCTACACTGTCTAGAGCAACTTCCTCTAATGGCAAAGGTAATCTGCTAAGACAGTCTGCCACTTTATTTCTGAGAGATATCACAAAGTGTACCTGTTAATCAAAAGTCGTATTGATATTCTAGCAATTCTGGGAGTGGCATTAAATAAGCCTTCTGATGACAGCACTTTAAGCAAAGGTTTATGATCACATCATATTTTCACTTCAAATGCCCACACAAAATTTCTGAACTATTCAAAGCCCCATACAATGGCTAGAGTTTCTTTCTCTATAACAGAGTACTTCTCTTCTGCTGGGGATATTGCTCTTGATGCAAAACCAACAGTGTATTATTTTCCATCATGATATTTTTGACAAAACACTGCACCAATGCCCTTATCACATGTGTCAGTAGTCAATATATATTTCAACTTATAATCAAAACCATGCAAACTTTCTGCACCACAAATACAATATATTCAAAATATTTTGCAAAGATTCAGACCAATTGAATTTGATTCAATTTTTGTAAGAGCTGGCATAAATAATAAGGGCCTGGTTTAGATATTGGCAGAAGGGCATACTCTATCACAAACATGATGTATATCCCGTGTGCCATACTACAATCCCATTATATCTTCCGAAGATCTTAAGAGGGCGGTGTATTTCATTCTCCAAGATCTAAATCAGGCCCTAAGTCTTTTCAGAAAAAGTCTCGCTAAATTTTGCATATAATTCCACCAGCCCTAGAAACGACCATAACTCATCCTTATTTGTGGGTGCTGGTGCTTTTTTCACTGATTTTAGCAACTCTTTTTTAGGATTTATTCCTTCTGATGTGACCTTATGTCCTGAGTAATCTAATGCTTTCATTCCAAACTTACATTTAGCAAACCAAGCAGTCAATCCATTCTCCAACACGTCATGCACCCTGCAATCATGTTGATCTCTGTTTCCCCCCATGCCCAAAATATAATCTTGAAAGAATACAATCCCCAATTTATTTATGAACAGTTTGTGCATCAATTTCCAGAAAACTGCAGCTACTGAGGCAAGGCTGAACAGCATGTGAACAAATTGATAACACCCCTGGGTGGGTCATAAAAGTGGTCAACCTTTTACTCTCCTCATGCAGCCTCACCTGGTGGTGTGTGGAGGACAAATCTATAGAAGTGAACCATTCCATTACTTTAGCTAGTGCTAACAATTCATTTATTTTTGGCAATGGAAAAATTTCAACCACAATATCATTATTGAGGTGTCTGAGGTCCACACAAAAGCGGATTTTGCCATTGGTTTGTCTAGCCACTACGAACTGAGCAATCCACTCAGCGGCATCCACTGGTTCAACGATCCCTGCCATAAGTAGTTTCTCAATTTCCTGATTAACCTCCTCCCTTAAAATTCATGGTATCTCCCTGACTTGTGCACCTTGGGAACTGCATTTGTTATGCACAATTTTGTGTGAGAATCTATTAAGGGTGCCAATCTTCCCTGAAAATACTTATGGGTATGTTTCCTTCAATGCTAATCCATTCTGATCACTAATACCAACAACCAAAACTTGTTCCTCCCTGTTAGGGTCAAGAATGATATTCAGAACTCTTTGGTCAACCCATTCTAACACTGATGGTCCTTCTTCTGATACATATAGTTCCCCCTATATATTTCCTATCTTTGAATTCAAATTTCAGTTTCCTAAATCCAGCCATCGGAATGAGTTCCAGGGCTAATTCAGATGGTGAAAGGGAATTTCCCGAGACTCTAGCAAACTTTTCCTTCCCAGCCTCTTTATCAACAATTGTGTAAGATGAACCAGAATCTGCTACAATTAGTATTGCCACTCCTCCTATTCACATATCACACACCCGCTTGGTCCTAGACTGCTTATTAAGATGATTGACCTTACCATCTCCCATGGGTTCCTTGATACCCAGTACACAATCATCTTCCTTGCAAATGAACTCGGATTCAGAGCTATCTAATTCAGACTGTGAGTCCGAACCCTCCTTTACTCTAGCTACACTTTTGTTGAACCTGCTTTTTCTGCACACCTTTGCAAAATGTCCTTTAATTCCACACTCTCTGCAATTCACATCCCTAGCAGGACACTTCTTACTGTAAGCAAGATGGTCTTTATTACCACACCTATAACATCTTCTTTCTTTGTCTTTAGCAACCATTTCTTCCTTCATTCGGGTTCCTTATTTCCCTTTTTTCTTTCCTTTTAACCTGACAGGCCATTTCTTTAGGATCACCTTTTGGAATTCGTCCCTGCTGCCTTCGCACACTTGTTGGAAATCTCTGCCTTTTTTACTACTGAAATGACATCACTAAGAGAAGCTTCCACATATATCCACAATCTTTCTTACGTATGTTCATAATTCACATGCATAACTATTTGATCTCTAATGCGTTTGTCATGTAATTCCCTAAATCTGCATGTAAGAGCAAGCTTCTTTAGTGTGGAAACATAATCCTCCACAGGTTCCAATGTATTCTGTTCCCTTCTAAAAAAATTGTGTCTATCAATCGCAATACATACAGAGGTGGAGTAGCACTTATCGAAACCTTCTAAAGCATGTCGAAAAACATCAGAATCATCAGATCTATGCTTTTCATTTTCATAGCATTTTACACAATATGCCATTGAGTACCAACTGAATGTAAGAGTATTTTTTCTTTAACTGTGATAGTTCTTCATCCTCAATTGTATCTGTCATTCAAAAAATGTAGTTCAAAAATGCTTTTTCCATTCATGCCATTTAATGGGGGGGTCACCTGTGGTTGCTAAAAATGCTTGTGGTGGTGTCAATGAAAATGTTTGTGATGCACACATGACTAAAATACAACATAGCACAATACGTATATGTATATCTCACTTAAGGTGCAAGGAAGCAAGACTAGTTAAAATCAGTTCTAACCTGCTCTCCAAATTGTCACACTGGGATGAAGAGTGCTGCTTAAATTCCTTTGCAAGAATAATTGTACTTAAGCTGCAGGTCCCAACAGATACGATGTTCTGCACTACTCAAAATGCAAAGAATAATGTTGCTGAGATTACAACTCTCATCAGTACTGCCAAAACAAATCCCAAAAAGTTTCCACAGGTTTAACATACCGTATTAGAAGTGAATATTCCACCAGAGGATTTTTCAAATATACGTATATATGGGTGCCTTAGAAAAATAGTGGTGGTGGCCGAAAATGTACAGTGTAGAAGCGCACCACTTATGTACATCACGAGTGCAATGATATTGCCTGGCAGTTTCTGTGGTGATGCGACGCACGTGTAACTTCCTGCAATGCTGTGGAAATCAACTATCATCAATGCAATGTTGAGTATATGGCAGCCATCCAATTCAAAGATGACATAGACGTGATGACTAAGTAATGTACACATGATGAACCTGGTCCACCGTAGATTTGCTTGCCAGTAACTGCAACAACTATGCGTGCAATGGATGTGCTGATCACAGTGCATGTAACCATGTTAACGATATGTGGTACACATTTGCATACAACAGTTGCAGCAGTTGAGGAAAAATTTGGGAAAGGTATAAGACGTGCATGAACTCGCATATGTCGTGGTACCACGCCCCCTCGTGTTGGCCCTGGAATACTTCTAAAGTTCCTCTCAACTGCCAAATGTCACCCAAATCCACTTGACCTATCTGCACAATGTAGCACAGCCATAAATTTCACCATCTAGCTGTCAGCCACACCATCAGGGAAAATTACGCTAGTTCGAAGCAGCCATCAGTAGGTTCAAGTAGTCACCAAAATGTAGATTTTCCTCGTAATTTATGAAGGAAAGTCTTAGTTTTATTAAAGACACAGAGCCGGAGAGGCTTGCACCTGATTCTAACACAAGATCTGGGGCTGTTGGAAATATAGTCTTGGCATTCTAGGCATCTAAATGGAGGAGCCACCACTGAAGTTCTGTGCGAGAATCCTGATCCAATAAGACGGAGTCTGAGTATGCAAGGCCTTTTCTTAACTGTCGAATTTTTAACCTTTGGAGGGAACGATAGTGCAGAGGACCTGGGAAGATGGCTTGGATAGAGGAAGAAAGAAGTCCCATTACAAAGGCAAGAGCCCTGGTGGACAGAGAGGACTTGCGTAGGACCTGAAGAATTTCTGATTTTATAGATTTTACTTTTGCCGAAGGAAGGTGAAGAGTAGAGGAGACCGAATTTATTACAAAGCCCGAGAAACTCTATGTGTAGAGTTGGGGAAAGCAGAGATTTTTCTTTGTTGAGAACAAAACCAAGATCGTTTAGGAGAGAGCAGGTAAGGGAAATCTGGGATTGAAGAGATTGGGCATTCTAGTTCATTAAAAGTATATCATCCAGGTAGATGATAAGTCTTACGCCCTGAGCTCTGAGAAAAGCTACAACCGGCTCCATTAATTTGGTAAAACAGCAGGGAGCTGAAGAAAGTCTAAAAGGAAGGGATGTGAAGTGAAAGAATTGGCCTAGCCATTGAAGGTGTAGAAATTTCATGTAATTTGGATGAATAGGAACGGATAGATAGGCATCTTGTAAATCTAAACAAACCATCGAGTTGTTTTGAAGAAGGGAGTCTCTGAGATGCAAAATTGTTTCCATCTTGAAATGATAACATACTACAAACTGATTGAGCGACCTGAGATTGATCACTGGTCGCATCTTTTTTTTTTCTTTTGAACGAAGAAGATGGAGCCGGTAAAACCTGAGGAGTCGGGAAGACGAAGAGCAATGGCTTGTTTTTGGAGAAGAGACTGCACTTCTGACAAAATGAGGTAGAACATGTCTTTTGAGAACTTTGGGGAAAGAGGAAGGGAGGATTGAAAAGGTTCTGAGTAGAGTTCAATAACATAACCTTGAACTGTATTTAAAACCCAAGGGTCTGCTGATATTGAAAACCATTTTGGAAGAAAATACCAAAGACGGCCCTCAATGGGAATAGGAAGGCCAGAATGTACACTCACCTGATTGGTTTGGGTAGCAGGATCCCCTGGAGCCACTGCCGCGGTTACACCTGCCTCTTTGCGGATAGAAGTGAGGCTTGTAGTCTTGGTAGGAGCTATCGAAGGAGCCTCTGGAACCTTGGTTGTTGTAACCACAGCCAGCAAAGTGGTTCCTTCCTCTGCCAGCCCTGGAAAAAAAACCATTGGGAAAAGGTCTTCTTGAGGGATTGCTGAGCCTTGTCAAGTGAGACAAAAGTAGAGACATATTTACTGAGATCCTTGACAAAAGAGTCTCCGAAAAGTAAACCATCCGCTTTGACGTCAGGATCCATGGTGGCCTAATTGACTAATTTGAGATCCAGCTTGAGAAGGAGTCCTTTTCTTCTTTCATGCGTGATGGCAGAATCAGCGTTACCCAGAAGAGATAACTCCTCAGGATCTTCAGAAGTATTATCCAGTCTGGCCGATTCCGCCAGATCAAAAATATGGTTGCCACGTCTAAAAGTTTGTCCTGACAGGAGGTCCAAGCTTTGTCCACACCCTTGCGGGGGTCTTTGCTGAATTTGGAAAAGAACGTAACAATTGCAGGATCAACGGTAGGAGTGAGCGTAATTTTGTGGGATAACGAAGGACGGGGCATTCCGATCTTAATTTGGATCAAGATTGTTTGTCCAGGGAGGTACGTAATCTGGAGGAAACTTAATCACCCACATGATCAGTGGGAAGCCACTCCGTAGAATTAGGATGGTGAATATGAAAAGGGTCGAACATAGGAACCCCATCAGAGTCAGATATAACCATAGGTTTGGGGTCGTCCTGGTGAGAGGTCTTTGAGTTCTTAACTGGGGGAGCTAAGAGTACCTCATTGTCTTTATCATTGTCTTTATCAGATGCATCATCATCTGAATCCACACTGGCCAAGTCATTGTCTGTATCCGGAATGGAGGAGACCAGAATAGGGGAAGAAATATCTTTAGATTTTGATGATTATTTGGCCGAAATGTTTTGTTTTTCATGAATATTATCCTACTTGGAAGGAGGCTTGTGAGGAGTCGCATCCTCTGCCTTGCGTGAGGAAACCTCACCAACCAATAGCACCACCTTATGTTTTTTGGGTTGAAAATTTGTTGCCAGGCGCTTTCTGCTTTCCCCTGCAGAATGGGCCAACATTTTCTTGGACATAATGTTAATGACAGAATTTTCCAAGTTCTTTGTAATTTTATTAAATGAGGCAGAAACTGCCTGTTGTACAGAGGCTTGAATAAAATTATTCAACTCCTCTTTAATATTGGTTTCCTCCTCCATAGTCTCCTGAATTGAAAGAGAGCTGTCAATCTAGATTCTGACCAAAGCAGAGAGAGTAACAAACGTGAAACCGGGGAAACAAGGGCTAAGAAACCCAGGAGAGTGATTGTTTGAGCAAGCCTCGCCTATGGGCGTGAATGAGGGAGGACGAGGGCGTGGCGGCAAGCCGAAAGAAGGAAGAAAGAGGCCGTTAGTAAGGAAATACTGAACAGAATAAACGGGTGGACAAACAAAGAGAAAACCTGGCTGAGACACCATGGTGAGCGTGCGAGCAGTTCCTCAGACGCGTGTGAAGTGGCGCCCGCTGTGAGAGGAACGGTTTTAACCATCGTGGGGAGAAAGGAAGCGCGAGGAAGACGCGCTTAAGGCAGAGCGGCAGCGTGCCGACTGGCAAAGCCTCAGACCAAGCAGCACGCAGTGCAAAAACAGTAAACTGAATAAGTAATTAAATAAACACACATAAATAAATATGAGTACTGAAATAGTAACGTAAGAATGCCAAGTAGTACTTAACTTGACTGCGAGCAGAAAGGAAAGAGGGCTGTTCGCAGTCAAGTGACATCATAATACGTGTATGCATTCATGATCGGTTACTGTTATTGAACTACCTTTTTCTTCCCATTGGCTCTCTTCTCTTGCCACTTCGGATTTGTAGTTGTTATTCTTGACTGCTGCTGTTGAATTAAAGCAAGGAAAGATAAGCCTAATAGGAGCCTCCGGTCTTGCCATACAATTTGTTGTGTATCAATCATATTCCATGAGACCAATGTAGAATAACCTTCATTATTATGTTAGTACAGAGAAAAACCAACACGCCCTGCTCTCTGGAGACTCTGGTAGTAACTGACCAAACCTTCTATGATGCTTATACATTTCTAACTCTTCAAAGATAAGGTTCTATCTCAAGCTAAACAATGTAGTATTTAAAAGTAAACACAACAGTCAGCTGGCTTGAAAGTCTCTTTTTACAGTCTTCTCGCTTGGAATAAAATATGTGTGTCAATCTATCTTATTGAGGCTTTTAATATCTCACTTATTTTCCCATTTTAGAATTTTGCATGGCGTTAAGAATGTTCCCAGCTTTCTTAGCGCAAAGCATCCTGGTAGATAAACAGGATTATGGCTAACTTGGGCTGGGCGTAATTTTATTTTCCATCCCTGTAGGTTGATGACACAGTGGACAATGAAAAATGTCAAGCTTATGCGTCAAGAATTTTCTATTCTTTTAAGGACAGAGAGGCAAGGATTATGCTTCTCTTTTCTTTACTGTCAAAATTCAGCAGATAATCATCTTTTAATAAACAAAAAAGGACATTACCCATGTAAACCATAACACGCCACATATCACTTGCCCCAATCATCATAGCGCAACCCATATAAGAAAAGTGCATTGAAAACACAGAATGTACATACCATCAGTGAAGGGTCAAGTATCAATGGAATACTCACAATATTACTCAGCATGCAGGCAGCGCTCAACCCTTGCACCCACCCTATCCATTGTCACAGGCAGACTGAATTGATCAGAGTTCACTGTAGTGGGAGAGTTCGAAGTGCAGAAGGTACAAAGATTCCCCCTTTAGGTGTTCTACCTTCTCCATATTTTCACATATTTTTGTGGGCAGCCCCAGCTTTCATAAGTCACCTTCTCTGCCATCATGTACCAATCATATTGCTTTTTCAGTCTTCTAGTTGTGGTGCTTGAGATGCCCCCACTGCCGTGCTATGTTGCGTTTGAAGACAGCCAGACCTAGGGTCATGTAGAATTATTCCTTCATGCTAAGGTCCATTTCATTCCATATATTCAACAAACACCATTTTGCCAAGACCCCCATCTTGGTCTCACATACATTGTTCACACAGCAACCACTGAGTCCCAGTACTGCTGCACCACCATACAGTCTCATATTATATGCAAGAAGGATCCCTCTTGGCCACAATGCCTAAGACAGCTTGCATCGGCTGGCATACCCATTTTTACCTTGACATTACAAGTAAAATAGGACCTGAGTAGAATTTTCAGTTGCACCAGGCGGAACCCTTATTTAATTGCCACTTCTTGTGAGAAAGCCAGGGCCTCAAGCCATTCATTATCCTCAATTTCCCCCAAGTCACACTCCCAGTGCGCCCTTAAATTTTGCAGTGTGTCTGGTGAGTTGTTAATTCATTTCTTATAAGTGAGGGATATTGCTTTCCAGTGCATAGCTTCCACCAGTAACCTATTCTCTAGGGGTGAGGATTCTGGTATGTCAGCCCTTTTCAAAAGTGCTGTCTAAAGTGCATGTCACACTTGGAGGTAGTTGGTAGCATTCAGTGGGCACTAGGTGAAATTATTATTGTACATTAGAGAAGTAAAGTACCTGCCCCTGTGACCAGAGCTCCCCCCAAGCCCAATAAGGTCCCATTTGGTGAACCCAGGTTGTTTCCTGAAAACACCCAGTTTCTCCGGATCCCAGAGGGGGAAGCCTGCATTATCTTCCCCTCCCATCCCAGTGCACAATGCGCTGTGTGCCAGAGGCTGACCATCACCACCATTGGGCCTTTAAGGGTAGGGTGGCTAGGGCTAGCATTGAGGGCTCTGCGGTATCCTCCCAGATGCATGTGGTGTCTGTCCAAGCGATAGGCTGGCTTGTCTGGAGGAGAGTGTACCCAATAATTGATGGTTGTGAGTTGTGCTGCCCAATAATATTTTGAATGTCGGGCAGGGCAATGCCCTCATTGTACCTTCCAATTTGAGGACTGCAGTCCCTGCCAGCCCACCATCCCAGTGTAGGGTTCTAAGTTTGGTGTCAATCACTTTGAAATAAGTCACTGGGATGGGGAAATGCGTATTGTGCAGAGTGTAGAGAAAGCGGGCAGGGCCATCATCTTGAAGAGTGCCACCCTGCCCAGAAGCGACAGCAGCAAAGCTCTCCAGTGGTGGACACTGCTTTTCAATATCATCACAATTTTGAACATTTGTTAAAAATACAGACATATCCATAAATACAGCAAAGCACATCTTGGATGGGATAATCTTTGCCTACGTGTCTTTAATAGAATTGAAAATGCTTGACGCGTGAGCTAAAAACTTTTTCATTCTATGTCAGGACCGGAGGCTATGATTATGCTTGTTTAAAGCTGTCTACCCACAAGAGACGCCACATCCACAGTAGGTTTATAGTAAAATGTTCTGAATGTAGATTCAGTATACCAATCTGCTGCTCTCATGATGTCCTCAATGCAGTACCTGCCCCTAAATCGTATGATTTTAATGCATTGGCACCCTAGCCGACTGTGCCCCAAACCTAGAGATGTCAATACCTGCTTCCGCAAGGAACCTTCTCATCCACCTTGCTAGCATAGCCGACAACACTGGTCTAAATGGCTTTTTTAAAGCAATAAGCAGCTGGCCCCCCAGAGTCTTGTCATACTTCACTAGTAGAAGTCTCATACTCTTTAAGACATTGTACCTTACATACCTGAGAATTACCTGGATAAGCCAGACAGGATACCAACCTGGAATTGTTCTTAGTGCAACAAATAATATTGAATATCACTCCTTCAGGGGAATAAGTCCCACCTGCTAAATCCAGTCCTCGCTCATCAGATACTCATTTACACGAAATTAGACATAATAGAGTAGTGAGTTTAGCCGAAAGTTGCTTGCATGACAAAAATCTCCAGTTCGCCAGCCATTGCTCTAAAAACTTGGAAACAACATTCACATCCCATAGAGAGGTGTACTTGGGAATTGGAGGATTAGACATACGCATACGTCTCTTACGTTTTCAAATCAAGGAGAGTTCACCCACTTGTTTATCCTCGAAAGGTAGATGACCTGCCCAAATAGCAGACCTGAAGTTATTCACAGTTCTGTATGCCAAATTAGAGGATGCCAAGTCACAAAGAAAGTGAATTATCATTCAACACTTGAACCTCATGGGATCAATACCCCGCTGGTAACACCAAGAACACCATCTCCTCCAAGCAGAGGCATAACTTTTGTGAGTGCTGACTGCCCATGCCTGCCTAATGAAACTGACAGCTTGCTGAGAAATGCCTGGGCTATACCACCTTTCACTGAAACTCAATCGGAGTTGTCCTGAAGGATCAAGGCGTGAGGGAGACCATCTGGATGTAGTAGCAGATCTGAGAGGAGAGGAAGTTGAACTGGAGGAGCACTCACCAGAGAAAGGTCTACCGGGAGCCATGGTTGAGCCCTCCAGACTGGAGTCACAAGAATGATCCTTGACATCTATTGTCTGACCTGTGCCAGCACTCTGGGTATCATGAGAAAAGGGGTAACCCAGAAACTGAGACCAGTCCTGGAGAAACTGTAGCTTGAGTTTCTGGATCTGGGCAGCAGCTGAAAAATCGAGGAAGTTGGTGATTGAGACAAAATGCAAACAGGTCTACTCTGCAAGGACCCCAGAGGTTGGGCAGGTCCTAGAATACAGTGGGTTGCAGTTTCCAGTCACTCTAGTCTTTTAGGTGACGGGGATTCTAGTCAGCTATTGTGTTTACCTTGCCAGGGAGATATTCTGCTGTGATCGAAATCTGATGACTGAGGCAGAAATGCCAAAAGTCCTTGGCAATCTCTGCTATTAGATGGGACTTCATCCCCCCCACCTTGTGTTGATGTAGCTAACAGCTGAGATGTTGTCCATCCACAGCAATATGCAACAATCCGTCTTTGAGGGCGAAAGACTCTTGATGGCAAAGGAACCTGTCAGGAGTTCTAGACTATTTTATTAAGTTTCACTTCCGCTTCTGACCAGCAACCCCCAATTGAAAGGGGTCTGCACCTTGCTCCCCAGCCCCAACGGCTGGCAACCAATTATATCATCAGTTCCAGAGAGATGCCAAAAATAGCCTTCCCATTCCAGAACTCCATGTCTTCTAACCACTATTTCATATCTGTTCTGGCTTCATCTGACAGGGAACCTGTTCCGCATAAGAGAGACCCTTCCTCAAATGCTGGATTTTTAACCTCTGAAGAGCTCTGTAGTGGAGAGGGCTAGGACAAATGGTCTGGATCGAGGAGGCTTGTAGATCCACGATCCTGGAAATCTACATCAACAATGCAGTCTGGTTGCATAATGCAGACCTCAATTCTATTTTGATGTTGCAAACCTTCTTGGAGGGAAGATTCAACTGGGTCCGGACTGAATCTAGCTGAAAACCCAAGAATTCCATCTGTTGTGTGTAGGACAATACAGACTTGTAGGAGTTGACTATAAAACCCAAAATCTGATGATGAATAGGCATTGAAAGGTGGGTGCTGAGTGTCTGAGGATCCATCAAGAGCAGGTCATCCAGATACATTATCAGGTGGACTCCTCATGCTCTCAGTGACTCTATTATCGGTATCATCAGTTTGGTGAAGCACCAGGGGGCAGATGAGAGACTGAACGGAAGGGACATGAACTCCAGGCAATGACCGCGCCACAGGAACTGAAGGAATCTCCTGTGGGCATGGAAGATGGCAATGGAAAGAAATGCATCTTTCAGATCCAGTCACATCATCCAATCGCTTTCTTGAAGGATATCTCTTGGCAGGTGAATGTCCTCCATTTTGAAATGCCTGTATAGGATATAGACATAGGGCCTCATTACGAGGAACCGCCGTGCTGAAGACCACCAGTGCAGGCGGTTTGCCACGCGGTGTATTATGACTGCTGGCAGCCCTCCGTCCTTTTTCGGACGGAGAGCCGCCAGCAGCCATACTGGCGGTCGGCAGGGAAGTGGAGGTTGCTCCACCTCCACCGCCCCATCATCCGAACACCGCCCACCAAATCACATTCCATGATTCGGTGTGGCGGTGTTCTGGTGACCTTGAGCTTGCGGCGGAGCAGCCCCCATGGATCCCATCCCCTCCTGGAGGATCAACGGACAAGGTAAGTCCCCCATTAGGGGAGGGGGTGGGGGGGTGTTGTGTGTTGTGTGTGTGCATGGGGGTGTGCGTGTGAGTATGTAGAGGGGGTGTGTGAGTGCGTGTATGCATGCGGGTGTGTGTGGTGTGTATGGGAAATGTGTGCGGGTCGGTCTGTGTGCATGTCTGTTGTATGTGTGCGGGTATGTGTTGTTGCAGTGTATGTGTGCGTGTTGGGGTGTGTGTCTGTGCATGTTGGGGATGGGGAGGGTGTGTGTGTCTGTGCATGTTGGGGGTGGGGAGGGGGTGTGTGTCTGTGCATGTTGGGGGTGGGGGGTCCTGCCACCTTTGGGGGGTGGCAGGGGGGCAGGGGGTGTGGGGGGAGGACTCGGGTGGGAGAGGGGGGTGGGGGAGACCCCTATCATTGCCAGGGAAGGAAATCCATGGCAGTATGCAGGGTTGTGAACCCTCCAGCGGTCTGGTGACGGCCGCCGGACTGGAGACAGAAGTCTCCAGCCCAGCGGTCGTCACCGCCCTGGCAGTCGGAGTGGAGAAGTGGCGGATGACCATGGCGGTAACTGCCATGGTCATAATTCAATTTTTTTCCGCCAGCCTGTTGGCGGTATTGCTGCCACTTCTCCCCCGTCCGCCAGGGTTGTAATGAGGGCCATTGATTTTTTTCAAACTTAGAACCAAACGTGCCCACCACCCTTCTTTTTGACCAGAAAGATGGGGCTTATGAACCCTTTGGGATGGGGAACCAACAAGCATATTGCACTTCTGTCCAACAGAGTTTGAATTTCTGAGTCTATAAAAACTGTTCTTTCTGGAAGAAATACATCTGGAATGGAGGGCGGGACTGAGTTGGAGGGTTGTAGAATTCTAGTTTGAATTCGTGAACGGTCTCTAGAACCCATAGATCCTGAGTAATTTGCCTTCTATTGTCCAAAAACAATCCCACTCTTTCCCCAAAGGGTAATTCTCACCAATATATCCAACATCCTGAATTGCTCCCTGTGAACATCTACGATTGCCCTAACAAAATTGGTGATGGCCTCCTTGGGACGGGGAGGGCTAGAAGGTGGAATCTGCTGATCCTCCCTACCATCCACCTCTGCCTCAAGGATGATATCCTTGCTGGGGGTTTTGAAAAGAACTTTGACCTGATGCTTACCCTCCAAAATGCCCGGCCTTGCCAAAAATGGTTTCTTCTATACACTTTTTAAAGAGACATTTTGGCCTTATCCAGGGTAGAGTAAGTGGAGCAGAATCTGGCAAGTTCCTTAACAAAGGGATCTCCAAACAACAATCCCTCGGCCACAGGGCAGGCTTCGTAGGTGGCCAGATCATTAAGTTTTGGGTCTATTCTCATAAGGATAAATCTCCTGCTTTCTGTGGAAACAGCACAATTGGTGGTTTCCCAGTTGACAGATGGCCCTCTGCGCCCAACCCGCAAGGACATCCGGAATGCACAGGAGAGTTAGATGCTTTTTATGGAAAGCCAACTCATATCTAGGAGCTTGTCCTGACAATTATGCCATGCTCGCTCTGGGCCCTTCTTAGGATCCTTAGCTTATTTCCGGATAAAAGTAAGCTTCATAGGGTCTACCACTGAAGTATCTGCAACTTTACCTGCCAGGTCTGGGCGAGGACGTTTCGCACGGAGGTGGGCTTCCTTATCAAAGTCCTGATGTAGGTGTGATTGAACGTAGGCTGAGACCTCTGGGGGACAGGCCCAATGTGAAGATCTGCGGTGAATAATCTCCGTGGGTTCAAAGGTAAGCACTCTTGGTTTTTTTAGAAGAAGAACATTTCTTCGTACTAGGGCCAAGCTCATCATCCTCAATGCTACTGTCTGACTGAGAGGATACAGAATCTGAATCTCAGGGATTGGATGAGGAACTGTGAGAAGAATCTTCCTGCAGATACACACTATAGTCATGTTCAGTGTCTCTTTTGCACCATAGTTTCTCAAATACGTCTGCATGTGTGTCTGTCTGAGCTATGGCTTTGCTCTTTTGAAGAGGGGTGAAATTGCCTACGTTTGTAGGATTTAGAGGTTGCCATTCCTGTGGGTGTGCAAAGTCACAAAGGTGATCAGTAATGGGGCCCATACTGAGGCCTTATTAGCACACTGTTAGACACTGCAGTCGAGTGGTTCCACCAAATTCAGCTCCATCTGGTTACCATTGTCATCATCAGGGAAAACCTCTTCATAAGGCTCTCACTGTGCCATTTTTTGTATATCTAGAATTGTATGATAGGGACCTCAAAGAAGGATAGGGGGAGTATGACCCCTGCCAGGCAAAACTAATGAAAAGGCTGATAGGACTTGGAGGGAGCTGCCTGGAAATATCACCCAAGCCTGCGTCAAAATAATACAACCCTGCGCTGTTTTTAGCTAACAGGGTGTCCGGGGAGCAAGTACATTGAGCCACACACCTAAGAGATGGAAAAACTGAGGGGAAAGTCACCCACAGACGCTAGAAGAAGTCTGAAGCATTGTGGGGCAAGTCGCGCATGCACGCCATGCTTAAGGTGTTATACACAGGAATAAGACTACACCTGTCGCCTGTACAGGCATAGTCTGCTTCCCGCTCCCACTCCACAGTGTAGGGTTTCATTGCCGGGAGACCGCTGAAATGAAATAAAGTGCATGCACCACTGCACACCCCTGAAAAATAACAAGGTTAAGACAAAGCGTGCACAGCGCACAGTAT
The DNA here is from genome assembly GCF_031143425.1 of Pleurodeles waltl. Taxonomy (NCBI): domain Eukaryota; kingdom Metazoa; phylum Chordata; class Amphibia; order Caudata; family Salamandridae; genus Pleurodeles; species Pleurodeles waltl. The sequence goes on along the minus strand of NC_090444.1, from coordinate 218,522,615 downwards.
GTAAATTATAGAATTTTCAATGCGGCATTAAGTGTGCATACAGCAACCATAACTCAGCAATATGCTCAAATACTACAAAGTCAATTACAGTTTCAATTAAAAAATGGTTGTACAAGTGTACTTATCTGGCTGCTAAGCAGCAAAGAAAAAGGACATAAAATGGAGTCATCTGTTCTTGGGGCATGTGATATGTGACATGTTATGGTTTAAATGGGTAATGTAGTGTTTTGTTTATTAAAAGATGATTGGCTGCTGAAGTTTGACAGTCAAGAAAAGAGAAGCATAATCAGATCCTCCGGTCCTGAATTAGAATTCAGCCGTTTCCACATATGCCTTCCACAAATTAAAAAAGGAAGGAATACTGGCAAAATGCCCTGCAAACAAGAATTCCCCATTGTGTGTTTCACTTTCCACCCACCCCTGCAGTTTACCCTCGTGCACTGGAATCAACCAGTGCTTAATATATCAAATAAAAAAACTTAATTGCCAGAGAGTTAGGGGGCAAGAGAATCCACCCACTGCCAGAGTCTGCAATGCCCACCGACCACTTCTGGGTGCTGTTGTACAGAAATTATTGGAAAATCAAAATAATATAAACCCATGTCTGAGAGCCTAAGAAACTGAAAACTCATTCAGTGGAAAAAACAAATTAATAGAAAAACAGATTTGTCAAAAATAATAAGTGCCATATCACCAAGCACAATTAAGAAAAATAAAAATGTATTTATAAAAAATAAACATTTTAAAAGAAAAAATGATGACCCGCTCTGCGAACCCAGATCAGGTAACACAATTTTAATATTAAGGGGGGAAAAAGCTCAAGGAGACAACGGTAGAGGGAAGCAGGAACAATATGATGCAAGCATGAGAGAGGAAATAAACTTGTTTTAACAATCATTGGTAAAGCCAGTATGCCTAGATTGGATTTTCAGTAATAAAGCAGACCTACCGCCTTTGCCAAACATACTTACACCTCATTACGAGTTTGGTGGTCCCAGTGCGGGACCGCCAAACTCGTGGGGAGGATGCCACCACCATGGCGGTGGCGTTCCCCCCTGCCCTATTACAATGTTCCCGCCAGTCTGACCAGCAGGAACAATGCAATAAAGCGTTCCCGCCGGTCAGACCGGCAGGAACAGTGCTATGAGATATCATTCAGCTCCTGTGTAATCTCATAGCACGGAGGTGGCCGACCAGCACCCCTGGAATGCGCATTGTCTGCATACCATGGGCATGGGCAGTGCAGGGGCCCCTCTGTGGCCTCCAGCACATCCTCACCACCAGCCTTTCCATGTCGGCGAAACTGCCATGGAAAGGCTGGTGGTGGTGAGGGGCGTTGTAGTCAGCCAGGCGGCACTGAGTACAGCACCGCCCTGGCTGTGTTCAACTCTGACTACCGTCATGCCATCAGGAGCCATGTTCCCGGCGGGAATGGCGGTCCTCTGGCTGGGTCTTCCCACAAGGGTTGGGCGGTCGTACCACCAGGTGTATGGCGGTCCAAAAGACTTCCAAACTCATAATGAGGCCCTAAATTTGTATTTCAGCAATGTCCCAAAGGCAGGAGCATAGGAGCTGCCAGGTACACTTAATCGTTTCAGCAGCCTCATGGCTGAATGTGCTTGGCAGGGATGTCAAAATGCCGCACAACTAATGGATACTATTAGGGGAACAAACTTGTGGAGTCCCTATCAATTTCTTTGTTTTGTTGTAAAGTGAACCAATGTGTGTTGCAGTGAAAGAAATAATAAAAAAAGATAGTTTTTTGTGTATGATGCTTTTATGAGATAGAGAATTGAAGGTGACAGAAAAGTGTAATTATTGAGTGTACTTTTCAGATAGAAAATAGTCCGTCATGCATTACAATGGGCCCACCTTCTAGGAAGCGGAATGATATATAATCTAGCCAATGGCATGAGATTACAAATGTAAATTCCCTTGGAATGATCCAAGATGTGAATGACACTGTCTCAAAGCACTAACTAAACATAGCTAACTGAAACTAGCCAATGGCTGAAGCGGGCTAACCCCAAATCCACAATATGTATATTATATATGTTTTGGCACAGTTTTCCATGCATTTTTTTATTTTTCTGTATGATTCCTGCTGTGCCTGTGGAACAATTCCTGGAAGAGGTGTTGAATTATTTGGAGTATAAAGCTGAAATGCTGATGGGTGGATAGTGACATTTTAGGTACAAAGCAAACAAATAATTAATAAATGTAGATACATTCTCTCTATGTGAGTTTTTCTATTAACTAATTTGTAGAGATTACCATTGTTATATATGAGGTGCTGTGGGATGAGATGTCTGGATGCTGGAATTTTATGCACTACTACGGTTTATTTTTGCTCACAGTCTATAATAAGCTATTTAATTAGTCTTGCCCCTTTGATATACCGCCGTAAAAACAAAAATTGCTGTCCAGAGATTTTCATTTTTAATTTAGGTTTTTGTATCTTTAGAGAAGTAATTTAGCTTTGGAAGTCCTTGCTAATCCCGGCAGAATTTTTCTTGCCAACATTTTTTTAAATGGCGGATGTGTTGCAGTGATGATGTAATATTTCAGGAACCATGAGACCTATATACTTAATTTTGATCTCAAAACATAGGTTTTTGGGGGTCAAGTAATCTTATAGAGACAGAAAATAACTCCGCAAAGCAACCCTTCCAATATTTTCCAAAATGGTGACTCTATAATAATGTGTTTTACCCAACATATTGGCAATTTATTTTAATATTGTTTTTGTTTCAGGTTTTCTTTAGATTCAAATTTGTAAACATGAGCGAAGCAGGTAGTAGCAGAGGATCTTTACCTCCTGACAGAGTGTTGCTAACTACAGAATCTGAGGACTCCTTCAACAAAGAAAAATGTGTCATATGCCAAACTAATCCGAAAGAAAAGTTAACATCAACTGCAACTGGACAGAAGAGAGTTTGAGATGCTGCAGAAATACAGCAAGATGAAGTTCACAAAAGATTGAAAATGATGGGAGAAGAGAGTCAAATATTTTATCATTATAACAACAAGTGCTATGAGTTGTATACAATGGAAAAAAGCAAGGAAAACAATTGTCAAAAAACAGCAGAAACCAGTGAATCACAACAAGAATATGAGTCTTCTGAGAAAGCACTGACAATCAAACTCAGTGCCTGTCCACTTAGAAGATCAATGGCTACCCCTCGTCCACCTCCAACATCTGATCAGAAAGCAGAGGATCTTTAATGTGTTTTCTGTGGTTTAGCCAGAACAGGGGCCAAAGGTACTGACGAAAGAACAAAGTACAGGGTATGTGTGTCTCAAAAGGCAAACATGTTTTTATCTGCAGCTAGTTTCTTCCAAGCTGAAGTTTTCAGCTGAGTAGCTGATCTAAACAGTGAGTTGGATGTATTTGCAGCGGATCTGTATGCCAGCCTGAACTGCATGCATGCATACATTTGAAAAAAGGAATGTACAATGATCTCCCAGCAGCAATTTAACCATCAGCCCTTCAGTTAGGTTTGCACTCTTTGGAAAAGCAAATTAAGTTTTAAAGTCACTATTGAGTGCTGGCTACGGGTTCACACTCAGTGAGATCAGAGAAATAATGGTCAACATAGATGAAACTGAATTGTTCAATACTAATGAAATTATGATTTTCCTGTTGAGAATGTACAATAACAGAATTCATTTTTGTCAGTCTAACAAAAAGAATGAGTCACTTATGGTGTTCTCAGCTTATTTGACTCCTGAAGTTCTTGCTGCCACAATAAGATCACAGTATGCAGTAAAATCAGCAGGAGCCATATAGGAAACATCCTGAAAGATTTCGATTTTGGGCTTCATGACAAATGTGATGCCCCAGAGCTCCGCAAATCATGGGAGTCAACAAGAATGCCTGATTTTGTCTTAATATTTTTCACATCATTGTTTAATATCAGCAAAGCAAAAATGTTACAAACTAAAGTTCTTGAGTTCGGAACAGAAACTGACAACATTGCTGATGGCTTTGAAGATATAAGTGAGGAGTGTAAGACAATCCCATGAACCAACAGGCATATGCTGTGCAAATGTACTGTCTTTTCCAAATCTTGTTTTATGAATGACATCACAGCAAAAAGAAAACTGAGCTACCCATGATGAATGCCCTGCAAGCTATGACAAGTGCAAAAGTAGAGAGCTAGGGCCAAATATTTACGAACACTTTTTCCCATAGACACAGAGTGGGGAAAAACCTTTGCTACATCTGGCCCCTAATCACTTAAATGAATAGGATTGGTGTATCTACAAGTTAAAAATAACATAGTACAGAGCAGGAACTTGTTAGCAGCACATGATGTAAAATCTTGTAAATCCAACAGCACCCCACTTTACCAGGAAAGGATTTACAATTGCTGCTCTTCATAATTAAAATTTTAAAGAGCGCTCTTCTTTGTCTCGAACATCCAGCACACGTGATACTTATATGGTGTTTTTTCAAGACTGTACCAATGAAGTAGCTGCTGGAAAACAAGCTGTGTTGGCTGTAGACATAAACAAACAAAGCTGTAATCGTATAACCCAACTGCCTTGCCAATGTGTGCAAAATCACTAAAAGCCATCAACATGTCCCAGTCTGCCAGAAAATTTCAAGGTAGCTGAGGACATGGATCTTTTCTACCTGATGCTGCCGCAAAGCTGATTTAACTGAATTTATCATATCACTTATTGGGTGCGGACTGAAGGATGAAGAAAAGCCAGTTCCTATGAGGGGCTAGAGTTCATGCTCTGATCTCCCAAAAGACTGATCCACTGAAGAAGGTTGGATTTTTACCAGTAATACCATCTCCAGTCACAAACTACACAACAGTATACACAGCTCTAAACAATTTCCAAAATGTGCGTACTCAGCTTGGAGACCAGCCTATCCTGCTAAGTTTCTGTGATTAAAGTGTTTTCCGTATTGTAGCTGATATTTTTATGAGCAATCCAGTAGAATTTGATGAGCTCATTCCAATGATGGACATTTTTCACATGACAAAAGTTGTGTTGTGGTATGCAGGAAGTTATCTCAGCGGACGTGGCATTGACGATGCACTTATTGAGGGTGAAACCTTTAGAAGCAAAACTGTCCAGTCAGTATTGAGCGAAACTCACTATGTTCGTTCATTACAAGGTATGCTTATCACATCTGAGGCTATAGAAACATTGTGTTGAAATGCTTTTTGGAACAAGAATGACAAATTAGGTTTTGCATATCTTATTTCAGCAGTGAACAAGGCACAGGGTGCACTTCATTCAAAAGACATAATGCCAAGACAGGCAATGTTCAATACACTCAGTTCAAAATCAGAAAACCAAGTTCGTAGAGTTTGTCAAAGAATGTGAAGAAAAATCAGAACTTTGCAAGTACAGGGGAAATGTTTTACACATGATAGCTCTAGTGAAAAACTTGGTACATGCTGATCAGGAAGGTGATTGGGAGCTGCACAGGAAGACTGTGAAGTCACTGATTACTGTGTTTCCCACATTTGATTGCATAAACTACCTCAGATATGTGTCCTGGTATTTGGAAAGAGTGAAGAAGCTAGAGGTGGAAATACTATACCTGTACAGAAAATTCATCCAAAGACGTTTTGTGGTGAAATACAGAAAGAGAAGGTTCAATGCTGTGGCTTCAGGTATGAAACTGGAACAACAGATGATCCAGAGATCACAGAAAAGCTCCAAGGGAATTGTTGGTCAGACACATAAAAGTGAATATGTTGCTCAATGGAAGTTGGTTTACCATGAATCCCTTTCGTTTTGCAATGTTTTCAGGGAGATGACAAATTCAAAATTAATGGGCCATCATGAAATTGTTCCTTACCACAAACAAGTGGGAAGGAGAGGGAAACGTTTTAATAAACAGGTTGGCAGCCTTCTTCATTTCATGCAGCAGAAAGGAAACCCCTTTGAAATGACTGTGGCTATGTGACTACACAACTTTGTGACCAAACAATATGTGAATAACTCATGGTCCCAACTGTGAGAAGGGCTAGTCATGCCTTATTTATGCCTTAGTCATGACAAGGATGTTGTTATTTTATTTTCATCACAGTACCAGTTTGAATCATGTTATGCCTTTGAAACCTTGTGTAAATTGGCAACTCAGTTGTTAACATAATGGCAATGTTTAAAGCAGATCTAGACCAATGCTTGTTGTCAAGCTAACACCTCCAGGAAGCACTTGTCAACTATCTACAACTGCAGGTTCTTTAAGTGATCCTCCTTATGGAAAAAAGACAGTTGAAAAACAATGTGCAATTACAATAATGACTAACAAGTTCCTCTGTTTTCCCAATGTGTTTCTTTTCTCCTGGTTCAGGCCGGCTAAAAAAGTATTTCCTTTTTAGTCTAAACCCTGCTTAGCCACGTTTAACTTGGAAACAATGCTTACCTGTCTCCAGTCTTCGGCAGCGTTCCCTTCGCAGTGGCAGTCCTCTCTTGGCAGCGGCATCTATATCTTCACAGTGACAGGCTTCTCCTCACACCAACGAGCTTCCTGAAGTTCCGACCTAGTATTTCTGATCTTCTCCACAGTTACCACAGTACCTGTAAAAGGCAGGCAGCTTGCAATTCATCCCTCGCATTGTGCTTTCTTGTGTTGGAAAAGACACAAGGTATCCCAAAAGAGGTAACACAGGTTTTTCTGTTTAATTTGGGATCTTGATCAGTGCTGATTAATCAAACTCATCTAAAGCCAACAATAATATTCTGATCAATCGCGTGACTGTAAAGACATTATAGAAAAGTTTTATTTTTTTGTAATAGCTGCGCCTTCCTGGATCTTGTGCTCAAAGGTGGTTTTCAATCCGTGTTTTCTTGATCTGAATCTGATGTGGGTGTTATAAAGACTTTTGGGACAATTGAGAACTATAATCTGATTGCCATTGCATATTTGCATATGAACCTTGAACTCTTGAGACTCTTGAACGACTGAAGAATTTGAAGTAGTTTTGTTTTGATTAAGCCAGTTATCTCAGTGGAATCCTTGTACATGATAATTCCAGTTCATGATAATTCCTGGATACTTCTTGAATCACACTGGGAGTCTTTCTAGTGTGAATTATTGGTATGCTGATTTTACGTTAACTCATGCCAAAGATCTGTTTAGTTTTTCCTGTTTCAAAGTGTGGTTTCATTACAGGGAAATCCAAAACCAGACCCTTGTATCTGAATAATCCTGATTGCCAGTATCCTGAATCCAGAACCATAATCCAGATATCGTTGAGCCCTGTAGTGCCTGGAGTAGAGAAATCTGAATACACAGAAGTGCTGGTATTTCTCTCTTCTCTCTCATCCCAACCCCTCTTCCCTTGGAAACTCCTAGGGTTGAAGTGTGTCCTTCATTGCTGCCCTGTCAGTTCTCATTGGGATTCAGGGATTATCATCGTCCCATCGATACCACCTGGAGTCAAGGTGAGTGGCTCGCAAAAGAAGGCTAAGCCACAAAGAAATCAGTGTTCTCTTTGGGTGACAATGTCACCATGGATATCTTACTCTTAGCCTTAGCAGTGACGCCTTCTGAGACTACCCAGATAACTGATATATTGTCCACATTTCAGATAGAAGAGCAACAGCTAAAAGAAGAGAATGGGAGTTTAAGGGAGGAGTTAACCAGAAGCAAAACAATTAACACAGTGGAGGAATTCTTCACAGAAAGGGAATCACCCAGTCGTAAGCCACCTACATTTGGTAATACATTCAAACCCTCCATGGCACCCCCTCCCTCATTTCGCCCAGACCAAAACCTACATGTTACAGTCATGACAACTCATCCGGTTCCACTGTCTAACCAAGAAAAATTTAATGGAGATAGCACAAGATTTGCAGGATTCATGAGCCAGTGCCAATTATATTTCATTTGTAAGCCCCAGATTTTTAACTCTGATGCAGCCAATGTCGCCTTTATTATTTCTTATCTGGATGGTGTGGCTGCTAATTGGGCCATTCCGTTGATAGAATCTAATGGGCTTATCCTCTGCAATTTCGCAGCCTTTAAGGTAGCGATGAATAGACTCTTTGCACAACATGTTTTCATTCAGTCCAACGACAATGAGCTATTAATTTCGCGACAGGGCTCTAAAGATATTAACCAACATTACTCAATTTAATCACCTTATTTTGAATACACATTGGCCTAAGGAAAAACATACATCCTTGTTTTATAGAAGTCTTAAGTACGATTTAAAAGGCTCACTGGCACACGTTGTATTCATTGAGCTGGTTGTTAAACTGGATCATAAACTAGGTGAACATAGAAGTGAGCAACCATGAAATGACACAAGAGTAGTAGTCCTGAAAACAGAAAGAAAAGACAAGGATGATAAGGCATCTGAATCAGAACCCAAGCAAATTGGAGGTATCAAGGGGCTCTTGTCATGAGAAGAGAAGGACAGATGACGTAAGGCTTATCGTTGTCTTTATTGTGCCAAGCCTGGTCATTTTGCCTGAAACTGTACTGCCAAGCCCAAAAAGAAAAAGGTTGTAGCTTGCATAGATACAGATGACACAGTGCAGGAAAACGAACACTCTCAAAGAATGACAAGATTGCCTCTTCAAGAGTTATAGTTCCTCAGATCTCACAAAATGGCACGAATGTGATTAATCGAGTCCCAAGACATAACCATTAGGATGACTTTCATTCTATCTCCACAAAAAAAGACATAGGCCCTCAATATGACATTGGCGGGGGAGGCCGCCCGCCAATGCCATCCTGCCATCAGGCCGCCTATGCGGCCTGAACCTTGCTGGCCCTAATATGACTTCCCCGCTGGGCAGGCGGGTGGAAACAGAGTTTCTGCTCGCCTGCCCAGCGGGGCACAGGGCCTTAACATTGCTGCGGCAATGTGGCCGTGCAGCGGGTGCAGTAGCACGCATCGCGCAATCCACCACCCGTAATTCAGGCAGTGGAATGCGCAATGGGGCTGTGCATAGGGGCCCCTGCACTGCCCATGCCAAATACAAGGCCCCCCGAGGCCCCATACTGCCAGCCTTTCTATGGCCGTGTTGACCGCTATGGACAGGCTGTCGAATGGGGACTCGTAATCTCCAGGCTGCCCTGGCGGATTACAACCACTGGGCCCATCAGGCTGGCGGCAGCCCGGCTGTGGCCGCGGTTTGACGGTGGCAGCTCCGCCACGGTCATAATGTCACGGTCGGAACTCCACTTTGGCGGCGGTCCGACGGTGACCCTGGCGGTCTAGTGACCGCCAGGGTCATATTGACCCCCATAATCTTCCTTTTCTCGTTGATTCCGGGACCACTGGAAATTTCCTTGATCTATCCCTGGCTGAAAAATTGTGTCTCCTGAGTGACAAAATCAGAACCAGAACCTGTGAGAGCAGTTGATGGTTCAGCTCTTTTCTCTGGACTGATAAAGTTTATTACCACACCATTGATCGTGTTTGGGGCTAACAGTCACACAGAACACGTAATCTTTGATCTTATTGACACACCAACTTTTGGTGTGATTCTAGGCTTTCCTTGGTTAGAGCATCACAACCCAAAGAAAGATTGGGGCCTAAGAACTATAACCTTGGATGCCCCCTTTTGTAGGATAGCATGTTATCAAGAAGCCTAGGAACCAGTCACACCAATTTGTTGCGCGGTTGCACATCACTCTCACATTACCACAGTGTAGGAGGCTGGACTGGCTTGTAGTGAGTACCAAGGGGTACTTACACCTTGCACCAGGCCCAGGTATCCCTTATTAGTGTATAGGGTGTCTAGCAGCTTAGGCTGATAGATAATGGTAGCTTAGCAGAGCAGCTTAGGCTGAACTAGGAGACGAGTGAAGCTCCTACAGTACCACTAGTGTCACTTGCACAATATCATAAGAAAACACAATACACAGATATACTAAAAATAAAGGTACTTTATTTTTATGACAATATGCCAAAGTATCTCAGTGAGTACCCTCAGTATGAGGATAGCAAATATACACAAGATATATGTACACAATACCAAAAATATGCAGTATAGTAATAGAAAACAGTGCAAACAATGTATAGTTACAATAGGATTCAATGGGGACACATAGGGATATGGGCAACACAAACCATATACTCCAAAAGTGGAATGCGAACCACGAATGGACCCCAAACCTATGTGACCTTGTAGAGGGTCGCTGGGACTGTAAGAAAACAGTGAGGGTTAGAAAAATAGCCCACCCAAGACCCTGAAAAGTGAGTGCAAAGTGTACTAAAGTTCCCCAAAGAGCACAGAAGTCGTGATAGGGGAATTCTGCAGGAAAGACCAAAACCAGCAATGCAACAACGATGGATTTCCAGACGAGGGTACCTGTGGAACAAGGGGACCAAGTCCAAAAGTCACGATCAAGTCGAGAGTGGGCAGATGCCCAGGAAATGCCAGCTGTGGGTGCAAAGAAGCTGCTACTGGACAGTAGAAGCTAAGGATTCTGCAAGAACGACAAGGGCTAGAAACTTCCCCTTTGGAGGATGGATGTCCCACGCGTGAAGAGTCGTGCAGAAGTGTTTTCCCGAAGAAAGACCGCAAACAAGCCTTGCTAGCTGCAAAGCTCGCGGTTAGGGTTTTTGGATGCTGCTGTGGCCCAGGAGGGACCAGGATGTCGCCAATTGCGTGAGGGGACAGAGGGGGCGTCCAGCAAGACAAGGAGCCCTCTCAGAAGCAGGCAGCACCCGCAGAAGTGCCGGAACAGGCACTACGAAGTGGAGTGAAACGGTGCTCACCCGAAGTTGCACAAGAGAGTCCCACGCCGCCGGAGGACAACTCAGGAGGTCGTGCAATGCAGGTTAGAGTGCCATGGACCCAGGCTTGGCTGTGCACAAAGGAAATCCTGGAGAAGTGCACAGGAGCCGGAGTAGCTGCAAAAGACGTGTTTCTCAGCAATGCAGTCTGGCGTGGGGAGGCAAGGACTTACCTCCACCAAACTTGGACTGAAGAGTCACTGGACTGTGGGAGTCACTTGGACAGAGTTGCTGAGTTCAAGGGACCTCGCTCGTTGTGCTGAGAGGAGACCCAGAGGACCGGTGATGCAGTTCTTTGGTGCCTGCGGTTGCAGGGGGACGATTCTGTCGACACACGGGAGATTTCTTCGGAGCTTCTAGTGCAGAGAGGAGGCAGACTACCCCTACAGCATGCACCACCAGGAAAACAGTCGAGAAGGCGGCAGGATCAGTGTTACAGTGTTGCAGTAGTTGTCTTTGCTACTTTGTTGCAGTTTTGCAGGCTTCCAGCGCGGTCAGCAGTCGATTCCTTGGCAGAAGGTGAAGAGAGAGATGCAGAGGAACTCTGATGAGCTCTTGCATTCGTTATCTAAGGAATTCTCCAGAGCAGAGACCCTAAATAGCCAGAAAAGAGGGTTTGGATACTTAGGAGAGAGGATAGGCTAGCAACACCTGAAGGAGCCTATCAGAAGGAGTCTCTGACGTCACCTGCTGGCCCTGGCCACTCAGAGCAGTCCAGTGTGCAAGCAGCACCTCTGTTTCCAAGGTGGCAGAGGTCTGGAGCACACTGGAGGAGCTCTGGGCACCTCCCAGGGGAGGTGCAGGTCAGGGGAGTGGTCACTCCCCTTTCCTTTGTCCAGTTTCGCGCCAGAGCAGGGCTGAGGGGTCTCTGAACCGGTGTAGACTGGCTTATGCAGAAATGGGCACCATCTGTGCCCATGAAAGCATTTCCAGAGGCTGGGGAGGCTACTCCTCCCCTGCCTTAACACCTTTTTCCAAAGGGAGAGGGTGTAACACCCTCTCTCTGAGGAAGTCCTTTGTTCTGCCTTCCTGGGCCAAGCCTGGCTGGACCCCAGGAGGGCAGAAACCTGTCTGAGCGGTTGGCATCAGCAGCAGCTGCAGTGAAACCCCTGAAAAGGTAGTTTGGCAGTACCCGGGTCTGTGCTAGAGACCCGTGGGATCATGGGATTGTGCCAACAATGCCAGGATGGCATAGAGGGGGCAATTCCATGATCTTAGACATGTTACATGGCCATATTCGGAGTTACCATTGTGAAGCTATACATAGGTAGTGACCTATGTATAGTGCACGCGTGTAATGGTGTCCCCGCACTCACAAAGTCCAGGGAAATTGCCCTGAACCATGTGGGGGCACCTTGGCTAGTGCCAGGGTGCCCACACACTAAGTAACTTAGCACCCAACCTTTACCAGGTAAAGGTTAGACATATAGGTGACTTATAAGTTACTTAAGTGCAGTGGTAATTGGCTGTGAAATAACGTGGATGTTATTTCACTCAGGCTGCAGTGGCAGGCCTGTGTAAGAATTGTCAGAGCTCCCTATGGGTGGCAAAAGAAATGCTGCAGCCCATAGGGATCTCCTGGCACCCCAATACCCTGGGTACCTTAGTACCATATACTAGGGAATTATAAGGGTGTTCCAGTGTGCCAATGTAAATTGGTGAAATTGGTCACTAGCCTGTTAGTGACAATTTGGAAAGAAATGAGAGAGCATAACCACTGAGGTTCTGGATAGCAGAGCCTCAGTGAGACAGTTAGGCATCACACAGAAAAACACATACATATAGGTCACAAACTTATGAGCACTGGGGTCCTGGCTGGCAGGATCCCAGTGACACATAGCAAACATACTGAAAACATAGGGTTTTCACTATGAGCACTGGGCCCTGGCTGGCAGGATCCCAGTGAGACAGTGAAAACACCCTGACATACACTCACAAATAGGCCAAAAGTGGGGGTAACAAGGCTAGAAAGAGGCTACTTTCTCACACAACCCCCCCAAACGAAGGACAATAAGGCTAACCTTGGCCAGTTGAGACTTTATTGTCTAAGTGGTGATAAGTAGAGAGTAGCTCTGAAATAGATTGGTTACTCCCTTTATCATCCACTATATGGTTACTTCCCTGTGGGGATGTAAACCACCCTGTTTGAAGTTTTTTAGCTACGCAACAATGTGAAGATGTATTTTCAGAGTTTCTATCAGTAAGTTTTAGTTTAGAGCAGTGGGAATTGTCCACTGAACCTATTTGTAGTGATGAAAATGCCAGACAGGGATGCTGTCTCAATAAAGCCATAGCTGGGCAAAAACTTTGTCCATATGGCTGGAAGAGAGAACAGGGGTGCTGTTTCTCTTGATTTGGAGCAGGGCAGGGATGCTGTCCTATGAGCTCCACACTAGGGCAGGGATGCTGTCCTAAGTGTTGTGAGGCAGTGCAGGGTTTCTGCACTAAAGTTTCTCTGGTAGGGTTGGAGGGATGCTCCATGTTAACAAAAATGGTGTTCTTTTTCTCACCAATATGAGTTATCCCACAGAGAGGTACTTCTACCTCAGGGAGTACAGCTATGCCAGCTGATGATTCCCTTGGAACAGGTGCCACCCTAGGAGAGGTTTCTCCCAACACAGGAATGGTATCCTGAATGGCAGGGTGGTTAGGGGATACTGTGATACCCTTTTTACCTGTTGTTGGAGAGGGATCCTGAGTTTTCAGGCCTTCTCTCCTTTGCTTTTTCATTTCAGTAGAAATGAGAGGGAACAATTCCTCAGGGATACCCAGCATGGCTGCCTGGGTATAAAACTCTACATCAGCCCAACCTGAGGCCTCTAGGTCATTACCTAAGAGACAGTCTACAGGTAAGTTAGGTGACACTACCACCTGCTTAGGGCCAGTAACTCCACCCCAACTAAACTGAATTATAGCTAAGGGAAGAAACTTAGTGGAGTTATGGACATCAATAATCTTATACTGTTGTCCAATGATGTGTTGTTCAGGATGCACTAGGTTTTCAGTCACCAAAGTGATACTGGCACCTGTGTCCCTGTAGGCCAAGGCCTCAACACCATTTATTGAAACTGTCTGCCTGTACTTATCCATTGTAAGGGGACAAGCAGCCAGTGTGGCAAGGCCAATGCCACTAGGTGTGACAGAAACTGTCTTGGGACTGACTACCGAAGTTTCTATGATGGACCCATAAGTGAACCCAACTACACTCTTAACTTGACTGTTGCCAGCAGTCCCACCACTAGTACCACTACTGCTAGGGGCACTAGAGCTTGATGTATTAGTGGTGGTAGGCTCAGGGGGTTTACCTGGACAGGACTTATCCCCTAGACTATGGCCTCTGTTTTTACACACAAAGCACCAAGGCTTTTTAAATTGTGTAGGTTGAGCAGAAGAGGAAGAATTTGTTTTATCCCCACCCCCTGAAGAGTGTTTAAGATTTGAAGTGGGATCTTTAGTTTTACCCTTATCCCCATGCTTATCTTGAGATTTCTCACTATCTTTCTTCTTGCCATCCTTGTCACCACCTGTATGAACTTTTCTGTTCACTCTTGTTCTGACCCATTTGTCTGTCTTCTTTCCCAATTCTTGGGGAGAGGTCAGATCTGAGTCCACTAGATACTGGTGCAACAAATCAGACACACAATTATTAAGAATATGCTCTCTCAGGATTAAGTTATACAGGCTTTCATAGTCAGTAACTTTACTGCCATGTAACCACCACTCCAAGGCCTTCACTGAATGGTCAACAAAGTCTACCCAGTCTTGTGAAGACTCCTTTTTGGTTTCTCTGAACTTCATCCTGTACTGTTCAGTGGTTAAGCCATAACCATCTAGGAGTGCATTCTTAAGAACTGCAAAATTATTGGCATCACTTTCTTTCACAGTAAGGAGCCTATCCCTACCCTTTCCACTAAATGATAGCCATAGGATAGCAGCCCACTGCCTTTGAGGGACATCCTGTACAACACAGGCCCTCTCAAGTGCAGCAAACCACTTGTTAATGTCAACCCCCTCCTTATAAGGGGGAACTATCTTGTGCAGATTCCTTGAATCATGCTCTCTTGCAGGATGACTATGGGGAATACTGCTGCTGCCACCATGGGTTTCTAACCCAATTTTCTGTCTTTCTCTTTCTATTTCTAAGGACTGCCTATCTAAATCCAGCTGTTGCTTCTTGAGCTTCAGCCTGGATTCTTCCACTCTCAATCTATTGAGCTCCCTTTCTAACACTCTGTCATCAGGGTGGGTGGGTGGGACATTCCTTGAAACAGAAGTATGGTGAGAATGAACAGAAGGAGACCTGTCCCTAACAGATGGCACCCTAACAGCCTGGCTAACAGAAACAGCACTTCTACTATGATGAGAAGGAATACTCTTACTGTGATGTGAGGCAACACTATTACTGTGATGTGACTCTACATCAGTACCAGCTAGGCTAGGTGGTCTGCTAATGGGCAGGCTAGGAAGTTTCCCTTCTAAATGTTTTGCTAGGGGTGCCCCAGGGTCAGATTGGGAACCATCAGCTAATTTCTCAACAGAAGTGCCACCTCTGGCCGTATCCTGTTCAACAAGCATATTAACCAACAGTTCTCTAGAGGGATTCTTCCCTACACTTAAACCTCTTTCTATGCAGAGACTCCTTGCTCCTTTCCAGCTAAGGTGATCATAAGCAAGTTTGGACAGATCAACAGTTTGGCCTGTGCCAGACATTTTAGAAAGTGTTTAAGTGATAGAAAAAGTGAGAAAAAGTTTTTCAGAACTTTTTGAAAGACAGAAAAAAAAACTTTTAAAACTTTTTAAGAACTTTTTTTGAAAGTTTAGAAGTACTTTTCAGCACTTTAGCAAAGAAGTGAAAGGAGAAAAGCAAAACTTATTCGGTTAGGTGTACATACACTGAACTTGTTTTGTATATTTTTCTCTTATGAAAAGTACATTGACAAAAGTGGTAAGTAGTTGCAAAGTACTTATCCCACCGCTGCACAACCAATGAAGGAGGCTGGACTGGCTTATAGTGAGTACCAAGGGGTACTTACACCTTGCACCAGGCCCAGGTATGCCTTATTAGTGTATAGGGTGTCTAGCAGCTTAGGCTGATAGATAATGGTAGCTTAGCAGAGCAGCTTAGGCTGAACTAGGAGACGAGTGAAGCTCCTACAGTACCACTAGTGTCACTTGCACAATATCATAAGAAAACACAATACACAGATATACTAAAAATAAAGGTACTTTATTTTTATGACAATATGCCAAAGTATCTCAGTGAGTACCCTCAGTATGAGGATAGCAAATATACACAAGATATATGTACACAATACCAAAAATATGCAGTATAGTAATAGAAAACAGTGCAAACAATGTATAGTTACAATAGGATGCACTGGGGACACATAGGGATAGGGGCAACACAAACCATATACTCCAAAAGTGGAATGCGAACCACGAATGGACCCCAAACCTATGTGACCTTGTAGAGGGTCGCTGGGACTGTAAGAAAACAGTGAGGGTTAGAAAAATAGCCCACCCCAAGTCCCTGAAAAGTGAGTGCAAAGTGCACTAAAGTTCCCCAAAGAGCACAGAAGTCGTGATAGGGGAATTCTGCAGGAAAGACCAAAACCAGCAATGCAACAACAATGGATTTCCAGACGAGGGTACCTGTGGAACAAGGGGACCAAGTCCAAAAGTCACGATCAAGTCGAGAGTGGGCAGATGCCCACGAAATGCCAGCTGTGGGTGCAAAGAAGCTGCTACTGGACAGTAGAAGCTAAGGATTCTGCAAGAACGACAAGGGCTAGAAACTTCCCCTTTGGAGGATGGATGTCCCACGTTGTGAAGAGTTGTGCAGAAGTGTTTTCCTGAAGAAAGACCGCAAACAAGCCTTGCTAGCTGCAAAGATTGCGGTTAAGGTTTTTGGATGCTGCTGTGGCCCAGGAGGGACCAGGATGTCGCCAATTGCGTGAAGGGACAAAGGGGGCGTCCAGCAAGACAAGGAGCCCTCTCAGAAGCAGGCAGCACCCACAGAAGTGCCAGAACAGGTGATAGAGCGTTCCGACCTAATAAATTACCTGTATCTGGACGCTCTTAGGTCGATGAATCTTTTGACCAAGTGGGGCTCTCTTCACCCGAGAGTAATCAATTTAATCAAATCAATAATCAATAACGAACATAAGCAATGCCCTGATCAACATAACACTTCACAATTAATCCAGAAAACATTTCGGCGAACCATGACCTTTCAGCCATGAATAACCACACCAGTTTATGCAAAGTTAATGAATTTATTTCCCTATATTAACAAAGCTAGCACAATATAGATGTGTCTCAACACCAAATGATATATGTAAATGAACATTAATAGCTGTCCATAACGGCGAAAAAGATGCAATCTATGCAGCATTTGAATAACAATACATTCGATGATAGCAACACAAACCACTAAAACTATAATCTGTAATGAGCTAATTGCATACATTAGTCAGCACAACAAGGTCTCAAATTGCATCGTGCAACAAATGAATCCTCAACTAACCTCAAATTAGCATCTGCATGTGGGATTTCATGCAAAAACAATTTAGCAACATTAATTTGGAAAACTCCTAACTAGGGCTCTTATCAAAAATCAGCAGTTGGTTACCTAAAAAGAAACACAATGCAATTGTACAATTTCCTTTCATATTTACCAAATTCAATCAGCATTCAAGGAAGTCTTCGTCTCACAGGTACCGGTTTCGATCAGCATGGGACGGGGGCAAAGGGGTAGGGTGGACGGGGCAATTGCCTCACAGCGGCAAGATAAAATGACAAACTACTACTTCATGCAAAGGGATGAATCAAAGTTAAAGTCTCTAGGGCGAGAATTACTTAAAGTCTCTTTCTCTCGATTAGAGAAAGCATCAAAGTCTCTTCCAAAATGGCGTCGCAGCAAGATGGGCCATAATAGCTGCAATGGGCAATAATGTTCGATAGGTAATGTCCGTAATGTCTGTAAATGGCGGGTAATGGCTGGTAAAGTTCGTAATGGGCTGCTTTCTTCTTGTGCACCTGGTTTAAATAGACAACAGTTCAAATCCAGTAGGGTCTTCCATTGGAGGGTTCATAGGTTAGCTTCAAATTGTCCAATCAAAAACAACAATTTACAAGCTTCTACCTAGGCATACATTATCCTTGGAGTCGGGAACGTAAGTTGCAACATATTTTACCAATTAACTCACTTTCAGAGCTTCCATTGTCTGCACCTGCAGATTGACCTTGGAGCAAAGAAGAAGATGCCAGGCTGGCACGAAACCTTAAAGATAAGCATGTGAACTGATCTCACTGGAAAAGTACAGCTTCAAGCAAGAATGCACGTTTTATTAGCACATTGGAAAAATACGAGCATCTAAACCGTGAGACATGGCAACTAGGCCAAAGCCTCCACTAAAGTTACGCTAAGCTAAAACATTTCAAACAAGCAAATCATGGCACACGTTTACGGTTATGTCAAACTAATACAATTCTAATACATCACGTTATATAAAGCACGCTTATAAATGTTGGCGAACTACTCTGAGGGCACATTTGTCCCCGTACAATCTTAACTTGATTATTGCGGCACTACGTCTATGCGCTAATAAATGTAAAACCTTCATTTCTGCGTCATCAATCCCTCCTCTGATGACTACTTGTCATCACACAAAACTATTCCCACAAATTTTATTCCATTAAAATTCTGTCAGTTCTCTTTGCCTTTTAGTTCCCCTTGTTCTTGCTTTGTATTCTTCTGCCATTCTTTTCATCCTTTTCTCTTCCTTCCTTCTCTTAATTCTTGCCATGATCATTAATATTCCCCTCTTTATTCCCCAAATCCCAAAAATGCAAATCAGTACTATTAATATTCCCTGTATTATTTTTAATAATATTCCATTCCAAATGCCACCAAGCCAATTTCCCACTGAAGCAATTCCCTTTCCAACCTTCTCCCAAACTCCTGGTTCTTTCAATTCCTTCAAGTCTGCACTCTCTTTCGTTAAATTTGCAAGCATTGTTTTAATCTTCACACTGTTGTCTGGTATATACGTGCAACAGTGGCGCGCACCAAGCATTTTGCAAACGCCGCCATCCTTTGCTAAAAGAATGTCTAGGGCAAGCCTGTTTTGAAGAGTCATAGCTCTTTCCGCTGCAAGTTCAGCATCCATCAGCATTATAGCACCTGAAAACTTTGTCAACATGTTATCCACTATAGTAGACAACTTTCTTATTTTTATGGAATTCAACACAACTCCCAATGAAGGAATCATGGCTCCAAATATATCTCCTACCACAGCAGCTGCGGTCTCTCTTTTCTGGATACGATGAGATCCAGGCGTCTTTGGAATCACTGATAGGTCATGCAGTTGATAAACCTTTGGGAACACTATACCCAAATAACATCTCCCCCACCATCCCTTTGGAAGACGATAATAGGCATTATGCCCACAAATGTAATATACACCTGGTATGACAGGGTCAAGTCCGTTCAGCATGAATGTCCATTTGGCTTTAAAGATAAACGTATGTTTACATTCACTCGCTCCCACAAAAATGTTGTCATAATAAGATTCACCACGATATATACAAAATTTCCCTACATGCCAAGCGTCTAAAGCTATTCTCCCTTGTGTTTTTATTGCGGCAAAAGCATAATTATCTACTGAAGTCCTCTTACTTAGCTCTTTTTCTAATTTCGCATTCATTTGTGCCCTTCTATCATCTGTGCGATCTAAAAAGCTAATTTCTACTGCAGAGAGGGAGCAGGTAAGATTTTCCCTATGAGCGTGAGCTGTTTCAAAAGGTTGCATTGGCTCAAAAAATTCCCTCATTATTTTAGCATCCCAATCTTTAGCAATCTGGCTTAGCTGCGTGATTATAGGAACATATGCAAAAGTAACATCATAATTTGAGTAAAAATACTGTATGTTGGTTTGACCATAAAATCTAGAAGTTACTAAACTACATGTAATCCCATATGTAAGAGGCATGTGGTGATAAGTCACCCCTTCCGTTACCGATGTCGGTATCTGTGTACACACATAACAATCTTTCGCATCCATAGTCTCAACATATTCTGTCAGTAAGCGATAGAAAACATTATACGAAAGTTCCTTCTTATCATGCAAGTGTCTCTCATCTAATTCTAGTCTTTTCAGTGCGGTTAGTTCAGTGACAGTAATAGGAGCAGAAGTAGAAGCATCAACTTTCTCATTCTCACCCTTCCCACGCATTCCAAGCACTATTGCCATTATTATTAGTACACATGCAGCTATCAAGCCTATACACATATATTTACAATATTTCACTCTACTGTTTTGTGTCATGATCTGTATAGAATCAGAGAGCTAGAAGCACCTATAAAGAAACGATTTAGCAATCAGTTACAAAGCTGAACGAGCGCAATGTTCACACAGTTTTCTTCAGGAGCCCAGTCACTTATCGGTTAGCAGCATTTGTCTCAATTCGGCAATAACTCAGTCCTTTTTTTTTTTTTTTTTTTTTTTCAAAGTTAGCAACGTTGTCTCAAATCGGGTTTAAGAGTCAATCAGGTTATCAAAGTCTTATCAAGTTAGCAAATGTCTCATCCGGTTTAGCAATGTCTCAGCTGGTTGTATCACGTTAGATTATAGCAAGCAATGTCATTTACCAGCTTTTCAATCAACAGTGTCCATAAAACTTTTCTTTTCTATTGGTATCTCTTCTTCTTCGTTCTCGAGGCTAAGAGATACAAATTCGTCAGTCCAATCGTCATGGACTACATATGCCCATTCTGGACCGGAATATCTCCTGTTTGGTATCCTTTTCCTTTTCAATTTTGCATCTCTCTTTGATTCTGCCTCACTGGTACTTTCCTCTTTGGCCAAGTCTTTTCCTTCACTCGATGTTGGTATCACGACAGACACTTCCTTTCTTTTCTCTTTCACTCTTGGCCCTTCACTGTCGTTCAACGCTTCTCTAGTTCTTAGTTTTACTGGTGATATACTTTGTTTTCTCTTTGCACTGTGTCCACCTGATGGACCTGCGATCTCTTCTGAAGAAGTTTGAACAGTTTTGTTCTGTTCTGCCTTGTCCCCTCCTTCTGGGGAGTCAATCAGGTTTTCCTTTTCTTTTTCTGTACCGTCTGCTTCTGGGAAAGCCCTCCTCTGATCAGGCTTTCCTGCTTCTTCACCTCTTTCGAGCCCTTTGTCACCGTTACTTTCTTCAGGCTCTTTGTCACTTTCAGCTGCTTCAGGCTCTTTGTTACCTTCAGCTGCTTCGTCGCTGTCTGAGGTTCCTCCTTGGTCTTCCCCAAGTGAATCGGTTGTTTCGTCCTCAGAGAATATTTCTCTCTCCTCTATTTCTGCCTGTTCGCTTCTAGTTCTGTTTTGCTCTGTCTCAGCGCTCGGCACTTTGTTATCAGGTACTGGCAGTTTCAGCGCTTCAACTTCCTCATCTGTGGGACACAACACTTTCTTTGTGTGACTGGCGTGGATCCAGTTGGGAACTCCCGCACAATTCACAGCGGTAGTGGTCGTCAGGATCACTTGGAAAGGGCCTTTCCAACGGGGTTCCAGACACGACTTCCTCACGTGCTTCTTTATCACGACCCAGTCACCTGCTTTCAGTGTGTGTCCTGGACCTTGGATCGGTGGCAAGGTGGTTGCTTCCACCTGGTGAGAGAAAGAGCGAACCACGTCAGCCAGACCTTTGCAGTAGTCTAACACCATATCATCTGTAATATTCAAAAGCGCGTTTGCGGGAACTGCAGGAAGTCTCATGGCCCTGCCCATGAGAATTTTGTGCGGGGACAATCCAGTCTTTCTGTCAGGGGTGTTTCTCATTGACATTAACACCAAAGGCAATGCGTCAGGCCATTTCAAATTTGTCGATGCACATATTTTCGCCATTCTTGATTTCAGTGTACCATTCATTTGTTCCACCAGTCCTGAGGCTTCAGGGCGATAGCTACAATGCAGTTTTTGCTCAATGTTCAGCGCTGCGCAGAGTAACTTTATCACCTCTTTATTGAAGTGACTTCCCCTATCCGATTCTAAAGAGATCGGGAATCCGAAACGTGGTATCAACTCCCTCAACAATAGTTTTGCAACTGTAAGGCTGTCATTTCTACGTGTGGGGTATGCTTCAATCCAGTGACTAAAATGCACACAATCACCAACACATACTTCAGACCTCCATGCACAGGCATCTCAATAAAGTCCATCTGCATTCTGCTGAACGGGCCACCCGCCCTGCCAATGTGGCCCATGTTCACAACTGTTCCCTTTCCTGGGTTCATCTGCTGACAAATGACACAACGATGGCAAACTGCTTCTGCAACTTGACGGAATCTGGGGTTAAACCAATCAGTTTTGAACAATCTTATCATGGCATCTCTCCCCAGGTGAGCCTGCCCATGATAGAACCGCGCTAGCTGCGATAAGAGACAATTTGGTAAAACAAATTTTCCCTCATTTGAAACCCATAACTCATCTGGTCTCTTTGTACATTGTGACTTAATCCAGGAAACTCTCTCATCCTCCCTGACGCTATTCTGTAATGCTTTTAGTTCATCCATTGTATCCACGACTTTCAAGGCAAATGCTTCAGCTGGTTCAAGCTCTGGCTCACTTATCGAATTCCATTCATCCCTGAGCAATATACAGTTTAAGGCACAAAATCTTGCGACTTGATCCGCATATGCATTTCCCAGGGAAACATAGTCCTGTCCTTTTGTATGAGCACTACACTTTACCACTGCAATTTCGGCTGGCATCTGAATGGCGTGTAACAATTCCCTTATTCTCTCCCCGTTTTTCACTGGGGACCCTGAAGAGGTCAGAAAACCTCTCTGTGACCATAGTTGCCCAAAGTCGTGCACAATTCCAAACCCGTACTGACTATCAGTGTAAATGGTAACCTTCATCAATGTAGACAGTTGGCATGCTCTTGTAAGGGCTACAAGTTCTGCTACTTGTGCGGAATAGACTCCTTGAAGCCAGGAGGCTTCCAAGACACCTGTTACAGTACATACAGCATATCCTGCTTTCAATATTCCCAATGCATCTCTTAAACATGACCCATCAACAAAAACAATTTGGTCATTTTCATCAAGCTTAGTATCCTTAATGTCAGGTCAGGGTTTTGTGCAAAATTCAGTCACCTGAAGGCAGTCGTGCTCGACGTCTTCAGCGTTCTCAATTTCAGCATTTTCACCGGGAGGCAAGGTTGCTGGATTCAACGTAGTGCACCTTTTCAGCTGCACATTCGGTGAGCCCAGAATTATTGTTTCATACCTTGTGAGTCTTGCTCCAGTCATGTGTTGCGTTCGGGAGCGGGTCAAAAGTATCTCAACTGAGTGAGGGACCATGACTGTTAATGGGTGTCCCATCACTATTCCTTCACTCTGAGTGAGGCTGATACCAACTGCTGCTACGGCGCGCAAACACCCTGGCAGGGCTGCTGCAACCGGATCCAAAGTAGCTGAAAAATACGCTACTGGTCTGTTTATGCCACCATGGGCTTGGGTCAAGACAGACAAAGAACATGCATCACGTTCATGACAAAACAATGTGAAAGGCTTTGTGTAATCAGGCATACCTAAAGCTGGAGCCCTACACATGCATTCTTTCAATTCAATAAAAGCATCTATCTCATCTCCTTTCAGCTCAATTTCATCCAAGGCATCCTTCTGGGTCAGTTTCAATAAAGGCTTTGCTAGAGTTGAGAAGTTGGGAATCCACTGGCGACAGTAGCTCACCATCCCCAAAAACTTCCTCACCTCCCTCCTCGTCTTTGGTGGACTCATTTGAAGTACACTTGTTATTCTTTCCTTCATTATTCTCCGTGACCCTTTCTCTATTTGATGACCCAAGTATTTCACTTTCTTCTGACAGAACTGCAACTTTGAAGGAGACACCTTGTGTCCATTCCTTCCCAAATGGTTCAGTAGGGCAATGGTGTCGGCTGTGCAGCCACTTTCTGTCTTAGATGCAATCAGTAAGTCATCAATGTACTGTACTAGGGTTGACTCGAATGGCAATTCTAACGCTTCCAAGTCTTTCTTTAGAATCTGATTGAAAATTGACGGTGACTCAGAAAACCCTTGAGGAATTCGACACCAACTGTAAACTCTGTCTAAGAATTTGAAACAAAAGAGAAATTGGCTGTCCTCATGAAGAGGCACCGAAAAGAATGCTTGTGACAAGTCGATGACTGAGAACCACTCGGCATCGCAAGGGACTTGAAACATTATCACAACTGGATTCGGTACTACAGGGCAGCATTTGACTATGATGTCATTTATTTTCCTCAAGTCCTGCACAATTCGGACCTTTCCACTTGGCTTTATTAGTCCCATGATTGGTGAATTACATGGACTGCTTAACACTTCTTTCAGTACTCCCTGTTTTACAAACTCGTCAATGAGTTAGGCGACTTTCATGAGGGTGTCTTGTGCCATGTGGTATTGTGGGGTCTGGGGAAAAGTCACATTGGGTTTTACGGTCACTTTCACTGGTTCCACTCCTTTCACCAATCCCACCTCTTTTCCTGTCATATCCCACACTTCTTTTCCGACTGTTTCCCGTAATTCAGCTGGAATATCTTCTTCAGTTATCATCGGGAAAAGGTTAATCAGAGGATATTCTTCATCGACAGTTTCCATCTCATCCCCTTCTACACTGTCCTCTTCTTCCCCATCACTGCTCGTCTGTATTCTAATTCCATCGTTCGAACACATAATCGAACATCCCAATTTGCACAATAGGTCTCTCCCTAACAGTGCTATCAGGCTTGAGTCACATACCACAAAATTATGTGACCCTTGATAGTTACCAATTCTTACTGGTACCGGATCTGTGATTGGGTTCGTCAGGTGCCTGTTTGCTACTCCCACCACTTGAACTGTTCTCCCTGAGAGTGGTAAATTTGGTACTTCAATGCTCCTAACAGTTGAACGTGTGGCTCCTGTGTCAACCAAGAATGAAACACGATGACCCATAACTCTTCCCTCCACATACGGACCCTTTTGATCATCTTCCAAGGATGCTGCAAGCACACAATTTCCCTCCTCATCTGAACTTTCACTCTCCCATACATTGTTTATTCCATTCTCACTGTGTAGTGGGAACTGTTGTACTGTGCCATTTGTACTCATCACCTGACTCGAGACCTGTGGAGGAACCATCGCTTGCTGCTGACTCATTGGTGCCAAAGGTATTTGCATTTGCTGATTAGGTACCATGGGAAACTGCTGTTGCATTGGCTGCATTTGCGTCATCTGCATACGGGGCATCTGCATCTGCTGCGGCTGCATGGGCTGTAATCCTTGCAGCTGATTTATGGTCTGGAAATTTGGGTTTGGACCTCTCATTTTCGGTCCCCTCATTGTCTGGAATGCATTGACATCATTGTTTTGCTGACCAACACCTGCACCTTCCTGCACCTCCATCGGGCACTCGCGTTTCCAATGTCCGACGATTGCGCACACGTGACACGGCATCACCCTTTTCATTGCCTGCGCACCATTCGGAACCACAACAGTGTTCAAATCCGGACCATTACTCCCAAAGCCTCCTCTGCCTCTCGCCTGTGGCTGAAACACCATATTTCCCTGCGGCTGCGGCTGCGGTATCTGCTGTTGAAACCCTTGCAACCCTTGCAAACCTGTCTGAGCTGCTTTAAGTTGCATCATCATCACTTTCTCTTTCAACCTTTTCTGTTTCACTTCAATTTCGTCGCTACAGTATTTCGCATAATTCAACACCTCATCAATCGGTTTCGACTGCCAACAAATCAAATGCGTCTTTATCATCTGACTTATCTCTGGTCTCAGCCCTTCCACAAATCTAAACACAAAATGAAGCATGTCCTTCGCCTCTATTGTTTCCGTGCCACTGTAGTTCTTGAACGCCTTCAACAACCTCTCATAGTAACCATGAATCGACTCTTTAGCCTCTTGGGCAGTTCGATCAATCTTCTGCCAATCCACATTTTTCGCGGCAACCTTCGTCTTCAAATGCTCAATCACCTTATAGTACAAGCACATTACCATAGGTGACGGTGCACCCGTATCCCTGTCTCTCTCTGGTTCACTTGTCGGCCAACCTACAGCCCTTTTGCATTCTTCCCACAAGTCTGCCGGAACCACAATCTCAAAGAGGGTGTTCAGGTCTTACCAAAGACATTTTGCAAGCTTCACAAACCTATCAGTCTGTTGATACCATTCAATCGGTTTCTCTCTCAGTTTGGGGAAATCATCCGTAAAAGACTGAATGTCGCTTCTGTGCCACGGTACATGTATTAATTTTCCCCCTGCTGTCTCCCTCATTGGTAACATGGCTATTGCATCACTACTCTGTGGTCTTTTCTCCTTGTGCTCTGGGACACTGTCTTTCCTATTTTCCTTTTTCTTTGCCCATCTGCTCTCCCATTTGTCTAAGCACCTCCACACTTGTGCACTCTGCAGCAATTCTCTAAGGTGCGTTTTCATGCCTGCTGACCTCATGTGTTCAAAGTCTGTGGTCCCGAAATCCAATCTATAGCTCCTGCTCAAGTGTTTTGTCTTGTCTATCTCAACCCCGTTTTTGTCAGCTATTTCTTGCAACCTTCTATGTACCTTGTTCACTTCTCTCGTAATCCTGGGACATAGATACCTCAGCTCTTCTTCCGAGTAGGACTCTAACCTATTCACACCCATAGTCCCTTCCACCAATTCTTCTGCTTCCATGTTCAACCTTACCCTATTCAGATAGTCTTCTCCCTTCCCACTGGCTGAGCTTTGTGTGGAATTCAGACTGTTGAACCATTGTGTCAGCTGTTGCGCATTCAACCCCATCAGTGTAGCATTCACATCGACTGCCATTGATGGTTGCGGCAACTTTTCAGTGTTCGATGATAGCGGTAACATCAGTGGGGGACTCGACCTCACCACTGTTGACTGAGCACATATGGGACTAAACTCCATCAAGGACCCAGATCCAGTTGGCAGAGCCGCTATCGGAGTTGTCTCTGGAGTGTTTTCTATGCACCTCCTTTCTATCCCACTCTGCACCACTGATCCTTGACCGCTCATACCTGAGTTAGGCTGAATGTACAAAGGTACCAGTGGACCTACAGTAATGGGTAGGGATATCGCATCTGCGTTCTGTCCGTTCCCCAGGTTCTGAGGCATGTTCATTCCCACACTATGGGTCATCATTGCCGGCATGCCCGTCTGACTCCCCGTCATCTGAGCATGTGCGGTTCCCCCCTGCATCTGCTTTTGAGGCATCAAAAGCTGGGTTGATTCAGCTTGTGCCAATGTTGGGTTGCGACCATTCTGTACTCCCATTACGGTTGGATCTAGAATCATTCCCGTACAGTTGTCACTGCTGTAGTACCTTGGGACCTGCGGCTGATAATTTTCTGCTGTTTTCAACATAGGCACATCTGGATATATTCTCCTAACCTGCGGTATCTGCGGGGTGAACAGTAAACTCGGGTCCTTAGATCCCGATGGTGTTTCTGAATTCGGAGTTTCATTATTCTGTACCGGTGCCGGAGGGGCAGAACTGGTACTTGGACCTTGTTCACTCTCTGCATAAGGTGGGGGACAGTCGTTCAGCAATTGCATGATGAACTCCTCATCCTCTAACTCGTCTTCCTCTCTATCTTTGGAACACCTCCTGTTTGTCTTACAGGTAGCTTTCTTGCCTGTCGCCTCTTCTTCCTTAGCAATTGCGGGAAACAATTTTATCCCCTGCAATATCTCTGACCTCCACACCTTCTGCGCATTATCCCACCTAGCGTCCGCTAGTGTCTTTTCTACCTTCCTTATCCTGGTCTCGAACTTCTTTTGCTGTTGCTGTCTAGCCATTAGTTCCCAAATCGCTAGAGCCTCAAACTGTGCTGGCCTTGGAGGTACCTTCATGTCGTACATCGCAAATCTCAAATTCTCTAGGATCCTTATATTGAATGTCCCATGGATCGGGAACGCTACGCTCCCATGTTTCTCTGTCAACTTGTGCCATTGCTTTAGCCAAAGGCACGGAGCTACCCCCTTTTCCTCCATTACAATGTAAGCTGGTGTACCTTCGGGCGGCGTCTCCCCTCCTACGCTCGCTTTAATGTAAGACTCCCCCTTCATCGCACTCTTTAATGCTTTAAAAAATTTCATTTTCTCGTCCTTTTATTTCACAAAGTTTGTAATCAATAAGTGACTTTAATTCCCGGAATACTCTTCGCTTGCCTTTCCCCTTCCAATCGAGCCCCACGGACTGCGTCCAATCCGTGCGCGACCCTTCTCTGCAACCAACCTATCCCAGCGCGGCTCCTAGTAACGTCACACTCACACACACTGCGGCTGACAAAGCCTCGCGGCTAGTCCTCCTTCACTCAGCTCCTCTCGTAACAACTTCTAGCATGTATCGCGAGCAACCAAATAATAATAAAACAGATCTGTCGGTTTACTACAGGAAGGGTAACACAATGGGTTCAGGACCTTAGGGATTTTTCACTAGCCTCGGCAGTTATTCCATCTTTCTCGGTCCCCACTTTCGCAAGCAAATCTGACCCGCAGACTCTGCTCTCAACTTGTCAATGATCTATTCTAGTGCACTTAGAATTTGTCAAAGCCCGAAGTCGAAGTTTTCTTTCACTCCCTTAACACACGTACCGACTCGTTGACCACGCCCGGTCAACCTATTAAACCGACCAGACCACAACATAAAACAAGTGTCTCATACACTTTTCAACATACTCCGGAGTCTCTTGACCTCGCAGGGCCCGTCTCAACAACAACAACCACGTGGACCTTTTTCTGCACAAAGCGCCACATGCACATGAAGTTCGACGACTTCCCTACTCTCACACTTGGAGTCGCACCTCCGCTATTCTCTAAAATCCTCGCAACTTTTTCAAACAATCTGCGGCAATAAGCTGTGCAAGCGCAAAACCCTAACTTCACTCATACCGTCACTAGTACCGCCAACGCCGATCTCACACCTCCATTCTCTCCATTCTCTCCATTCGCAAGCTCCGAGATCCCGGGAAAGTCGCGGGGGACTTAGGGCATCATCATTCTCTCAATCTGTTTTACCCAAGAAAAATCTAATTCCACCATATACTTCTCGAGTGGGGTCCCAAAAGGGCGAAACCGTTACCTCTCGAATGGGGTCCCAAAGGGCGTAACCGTTACCTCTCGAATGGGGTCCCAAAGGGCGAAACCGTTACCTCTCGAATGGGGTCCCAAAAGGGCGTAACCGTCCTCTGCTACCATCTACTGATAGAGCGTTCCGACCTAATAAATTACCTGTATCTGGACGCTCTTAGGTCGATGAATCTTTTGACCAAGTGGGGCTCTCTTCACCCGAGAGTAATCAATTTAATCAAATCAATAATCAATAACGAACATAAGCAATGCCCTGATCAACATAACACTTCACAATTAATCCAGAAAACATTTCGGCGAACCATGACCTTTCGGCCATGAATAACCACACCAGTTTATGCAAAGTTAATGAATTTATTTCCCTATATTAACAAAGCTAGCACAATATAGATGTGTCTCAACACCAAATGATATATGTAAATGAACATTAATAGCTGTCCATAACAGCGAAAAAGATGCAATCTATGCAGCATTTGAATAACAATACATTCGATGATAGCAACACAAACCACTAAAACTATAATCTGTAATGAGCTAATTGCATACATTAGTCAGCACAACAAGGTCTCAAATTGCATCGTGCAACAAATGAATCCTCAACTAACCTCAAATTAGCATCTGCATGTGGGATTTCATGCAAAAACAATTTAGCAACATTAATTTGGAAAACTCCTAACTAGGGCTCTTATCAAAAATCAGCAGTTGGTTACCTAAAAAGAAACACAATGCAATTGTACAATTTCCTTTCATATTTACCAAATTCAATCAGCATTCAAGGAAGCCTTCGTCTCACAGGTACCGGTTTCGATCAGCATGGGACGGGGGCAAAGGGGTAGGGTGGACGGGGCAATTGCCTCACAGCGGCAAGATAAAATGACAAACTACTACTTCATGCAAAGGGATGAATCAAAGTTAAAGTCTCTAGGGCGAGAATTACTTAAAGTCTCTTTCTCTCGATTAGAGAAAGCATCAAAGTCTCTTCCAAAATGGCGTCGCAGCAAGATGGGCCATAATAGCTGCAATGGGCAATAATGTTCGATAGGTAATGTCCGTAATGTCTGTAAATGGCGGGTAATGGCTGGTAAAGTTCGTAATGGGCTGCTTTCTTCTTGTGCACCTGGTTTAAATAGACAACAGTTCAAATCCAGTAGGGTCTTCCATTGGAGGGTTCATAGGTTAGCTTCAAATTGTCCAATCAAAAACAACAATTTACAAGCTTCTACCTAGGCATACATTATCCTTGGAGTCGGGAACGTAAGTTGCAACATATTTTACCAATTAACTCACTTTCAGAGCTTCCATTGTCTGCACCTGCAGATTGACCTTGGAGCAAAGAAGAAGATGCCAGGCTGGCACGAAACCTTAAAGATAAGCATGTGAACTGATCTCACTGGAAAAGTACAGCTTCAAGCAAGAATACACGTTTTATTAGCACATTGGAAAAATACGAGCATCTAAACCGTGAGACATGGCAACTAGGCCAAAGCCTCCACTAAAGTTACGCTAAGCTAAAACATTTCAAACAAGCAAATCATGGCACACGTTTACGGTTATGTCAAACTAATACAATTCTAATACATCACGTTATATAAAGCACGCTTATAAATGTTGGCGAACTACTCTGAGGGCACATTTGTCCCCGTACAATCTTAACTTGATTATTGCGGCACTACGTCTATGCGCTAATAAATGTAAAACCTGCATTTCTGCGTCATCACAGGCACTATGAAGTGGAGTGAAATGGTGCTCACCCGAAGTTGCACAAGAGAGTCCCACGCCGCCGGAGGACAACTCAGGAGGTCATGCAATGCAGGTTAGAGTGCCGTGGACCCAGGCTTGGCTGTGCACAAAGGAAATCCTGGAAAAGTGCACAGGAGCCAGAGTAGCTGCAAAAGACGCGGTTCTCAGCAATGCAGTCTGGCGTGGGGAGGCAAGGACTTACCTCCACCAAACTTGGACTGAAGAGTCACTGGACTGTGGGAGTCACTTGGACAGAGTTGCTGAGTTCAAGGGACCTCGCTCGTCATGCTGAGAGAAGACCCAGAGGACCGGTGATGCAGTTCTTTGGTGCCTGCGGTTGCAGGGGGACGATTCCGTCGACCCACAGGAGATTTCTTCAGAGCTTCTAGTGCAGAGAGGAGGCAGACTACCCCCACAGCATGCACCACCAGGAAAACTGTTGAGAAGGTGGCAGGATCAGCGTTACAGTGTTGCAGTAGTCGTCTTTGCAACTTTGTTGCAGTTTTGCAGGCTTCCAGCGCGGTCAGCAGTCGATTCCTTGGCAGAAGGTGAAGAGAGAGATGCAGAGGATCTCTGATGAGCTCTTGCATTCGTTATCCAATGAATTCCCCAGAGCAGAGACCCTAAATAGCCAGAAAAGAGGGTTTAGCTACTTAGGAGAGAGAATAGGCTAGCAACACCTGAAGGAGCCTATCAGAAGGAGTCTCTGACGTCACCTGCTGGCCCTGGCCACTCAGAGCAGTCCAGTGTGCCAGCAGCACCTCTGTTTCCAAGATGGCAGAGGCCTGGAGCACACTGGAGGAGCTCTGGGCACCTCCCAGGGGAGGTGCAGGTCAGGGGAGTGGTCACTCCCCTTTCCTTTGTCCAGTTTCGCGCCAGAGCAGGGCTGAGGGGTCCCTGAACCGGTGTAGACTGGCTTATGCAGAAATGGGCACCATCTGTGCCCATGAAAGCATTTCCAGAGGCTGGGGGAGGCTACTCCTCCCCTGCCTTAACACCTTTTTCCAAAGGGAGAGGGTGTAACACCCTCTCTCTGAGGAAGTCCTTTGTTCTGCCTTCCTGGGCCAAGCCTGGCTGGACCCCAGGAGGGCAGAAACCTGTCTGAGGGGTTGGCAGCAGCAGCAGCTGCAGTGAAACCCCTGAAAAGGCAGTTTGGCAGTACCCGGGTCTGTGCTAGAGACCCGTGGGATCATGGGATTGTGCCAACAATGCCAGGATGGCATAGAGGGGGCAATTCCATGATCTTAGACATGTTACATGGCCATATTCGGAGTTACCATTGTGAAGCTATACATAGGTAGTGACCTATGTATAGTGCACGCGTGTAATGGTGTCCCCGCACTCACAAAGTCCGGGGAAATTGCCCTGAACCATGTGGGGGCACCTTGGCTAGTGCCAGGGTGCCCACACACTAAGTAACTTAGCACCCAACCTTTACCAGGTAAAGGTTAGACATATAGGTGACTTATAAGTTACCTAAGTGCAGTGGTAATTGGCTGTGAAATAACGTGGACGTTATTTCACTCAGGCTGCAGTGGCAGGCCTGTGTAAGAATTGTCAGAGCTCTCTATGGGTGGCAAAAGAAATGCTGCAGCCCATAGGGATCTCCTGGAACCCCAATACCCTGGGTACCTTAGTACCATATACTAGGGAATTATAAGGGTGTTCCAGTGTGCCAATGTAAATTGGTGAAATTGGTCACTAGCCTAACCACTGAGGTTCTGGATAGCAGAGCCTCAGTGAGACAGTTAGGCATCACACAGAGAACACATACATATAGGTCACAAACTTATGAACACTGGGGTCCTGGCTAGCAGGATCCCAGTGACACATAGCAAACATACTGAAAACATAGGGTTTTCACTATGAGCACTGGGCCCTGGCTGGCAGGGTCCCAGTGAGACAGTGAAAACACCCTGACATACACTCACAAACAGGCCAAAAGTGGGGGTAACAAGGCTAGAAAGAGGCTACTTTCTCACACACAGGAATATCATGTCTTTTCAGATGTCTTTGATCCTATTAAAGCTGCCCAGTTACCACCTCACAGGGTGTATGATTGTAGAATTGATCCCGTTCCTGGGGCAGTACTCCCATCCAGTAGAATGTATGCTGTTACTGAGCCAGAAACCCAACATTTATGTAAATATTTGGACAAAATGCTAGAACTAGAATTCATAAGGCATTCCAACTCACTCATTTCCCCTCTCTTTTGTCCCAACACTGAATGGGGAATTACGGACCTACATTGACGTTTGCACAATTAATAAGGCTACAATTAAAAATCATTACCCATTACCTCTCATTCCCGTGCTATTAGATCAAGTACGTGGCTCCAGTATTTATAAAAAGTTATATCAACGCAGTGTTTACCACCTCATATGTGTTAAAGTTGAAGATGAGTGGAAAACGGCTTTCAGAATGAAATATGGCCTATTTGAGTATACTGCAATGCCTTTTGGTCTCTCTAATGCCCCAGCGGCATTTCAGTATTTTATCAACAAAGTTCTCCATGAGTTCTTGAATGTTTGTGAGAATGTCTACATGGACTATGTTTTGATTTTCTCTAAGACTGAGCAGGATCATGTCCTGCATGTAAGAGCTATTCTTCAGCATTTGAGAGAGCATTCTCTGTGCGGTAAATTAGATAAATTTACATTTCACTCCAGGTCAGTGGAATTTTTGGGTTACCATCCTCTGGTTGCAGGGATATATAGGGCTTGTAGGTTCATCAAGAACCCTAGGTACCCAGAGCCAATAAATGAGCTGCACCTTGCAGTGGGTTTTCATTATTTACCGGGTATACAGCAATTCATTTGCTGAAATAGAAAGAGTGAAAAATAGATATCAAGAAAACCTTTGTATTTCCAAAATGGGCACAAGATAAGGTGTTGAGGAGCAGTGGTTATTTGCACATCTCTGAATTCTGGGGTTCTCATACTAGCATGTGAATTACAGGGCATTTCTCAAATAGATGTCTTTTTTTCACACTGTCTTCTATGTGGAAGGAAATAATTTAGAGAAATACAAGGGGCAATAACACTTGTTTTGCTATTCTATGTTCCCCCAAGTCTCCTGATAAAAATGGTACCTCACTTGTGTGGGGAGGCCTAGCGCCCGCAACAATGCCCCAAACCACAATGTGGACACATCATATTTTCCCAAAGAAAACAGAGGTGTTTGTTGCAAAGTGCCTACCTGTGGATTTTGGCCTCTAGCTCAGCCGGCACCTAGGGAAACCTACCAAACCTGTGCATTTTTTTAAACTAGAGACCTAGGGGAATCCAAGATGGGGTGACTTGTGGGTCTCTCACCAGGTTCTGTTACCCAGAAGCCTTTGCAAACCTCAAACTTTGGCTAAAAAACACTTTTTCCTCACAGTTCGGTGACAGAAAGTTCTGGAATCTCAGAGCAGCCACAAATTTCCTTCCACCCAGCGTTTCCCCAAGTCTCCTGATAAAAATGGTACCTCACTCGTGTGGGTAGGCCTAGCACCAGCGACAGGAAATGCCCCAAAACACACCATGTACACATCACATTTTTCCAGAGAAAACAGAGGTGTTTTTTGCAAAGTGCCTACCTGTGGATTTTGGCCTCTAGCTCAGCCGCCACCTATGGAAACCTACCAAACCTGTGCATTTGTAAAAACTAGAGACCTAGGGGAATCCAAGATGGGAGACTTGTGGGGCTCTCACCAGGTTCTGTTACCCAGAATCCTTTGCAAACCTCAAAATTTGACCAAAAAAAACACTTTTCCCACACATGTCGGTGACAGAAAGGTCTGGAATCTGAGAGGAGCCACAAATTTCCTTCCATCCAGCGTTCCCTCAAGTCTCCCGATAAAAATGGTACCCACTTGTGTGGGTAGGCCTTGTGCTTGCAACAGGAAATGCCCCAAAACACTATCTGGACACATCAAAATTATCAGGGGGGTGCACGTGCGTTTTTGGTCCTGGGCTCAGCAGCCATCTAGAGACCTACCAAACCCAGACATTTCTGAAAACTAGACAC
The DNA here is from genome assembly GCF_031143425.1 of Pleurodeles waltl. Lineage (NCBI taxonomy): Eukaryota > Metazoa > Chordata > Amphibia > Caudata > Salamandridae > Pleurodeles > Pleurodeles waltl. Next base: position 218,488,001 of record NC_090444.1, on the reverse strand, counting down.
CTGAGGGAGTTCAGGGAGGTGTGACTTGCGTGGATCCCCCAAAGTTTTCTTACCCAGAATCTTCAGCAACCCTCAAATTTAGCTAAAATAAAATCAAATTTTTCCCACATTTCTGTGTGGGATCACTGCACCTGACACATTTCCTACCACCCAACGTTCCGTTCAGTCTCCCGGTAAGAATGATACCTCACTTGTGTAGGTGGGCCAAGTGCTTGTGACAGGTAAGAGCGAAAAACGTGTAAAAATTGAGGGGGAACCAAAGTGGGTCCAAAAGGGCAGTTTGAAAAAAAAAAAATTTAGGCTGACAAGTGCAGCAGGAATGTTATCGGTATAGATGAGACAATGCTGGGTGGTAGGAATTTTGTGGATTCCTGCAGATTCCAGAAGGTTCCATCACAAAAATGTGGGAAAAATGTGTGCTTTCCAGCAAAGTTGCAGGTTTGCTGGGGCATTCTGGGTAAGGAAATGGTGCGGGGTGCATGTGAAGCACACCACCCTGGAGTCAACGAGATGTTTAGTTTTCAGATGTGTCTAGGTCTTGTGGATTTTTCTACATGGCAGCGTCCCAAAGTAAAAAAAAAGTGCAGCCCTCACCATTCCAAGCGGGACGATTTTGAGAGTTACCAAGCTCTCATAGCCCAAATGTAAAACAAACATCAAAAATAATGAAATGATTTCTTGCTTGCCATGGGATCAGATGTTTTAGTGTGCGGGGGAGAGCTGAAAGACTGTTAGCCCCTTCAGTTCAGGTGGGGGCATAACCAGGCCCATACTGGTTGGTAGCCACCACCCACTATTTTCTTTTTTTTTTTTTTTATTCCCTGGCATCTAGTAGACTTTCTGTCCCCCCGGGGTGTGGATCTGGCGTAATTGCCCAATCTTCCCACTGGTGGGCAGAACAACTTTGGCCCTATTTATTTGGGATGGGGGTATGGTCATAACCTCCCTGGTCTCTGGTGGGGTTTCTGCCCCACTTGGGGGCAGATGAGCCTTCCAAAAATAGGCCAATCTGCCTCCAAGGGGGGCAGTTATGGCCAACAATAATGTGCCCCCATGAGGAGCGACCCTTGACCAAGGGGCTGCCCCTCAAACAAAACACACACATACACACACACCAATCCATGGTGTCTAGAGGTTTCTGCCCCCTTTGGGGGCAGATTGGCCTAACAAAAATAGGCCGATCTGCCCCCAAGGGGGGCAGAAATGGCCTAAATACAATTTCCCCCCAGGGGAGTGACCCTTGTCTAAGGGGTCGCTACCCATACATAAAAACATAAAGTAAATACAAATATATATATATCCCTGGTGTCTAGAGGTTTTTGCCCCCCCGGGGGCTGATCCGCCTAATTATATTAGGCCGATCTGCCTCCGGGGGGGGCAGAAAAGGCCTAAAAATATTTTGCCTCCCCCTGGGGAGTGGTGCTTGACAAAGGGGCCACTCCCCTTATACGTTAGCATAAAAACAAAATCCCTTGTGGTTTCTGTCCCCAGGGGGTTCAGGGGGGGCAGAAATGACCTAAAAATAATTTGGCCCCCCGGGAGTGACTCTTGCCTAAGGGGTCGCTCCCCATACATAAAAAAATAAAAGTAAACAAAAAAAAATGATCCCTGGTGTCTAGTGGTTTTCTGCCCCAAACCCGGGGGCAGATCAGCCTAATAATATTAGGCCAATCTACCCCCGGGGGGGGGGCAGAAATGGCCTAAAAATCACTTGCCCCCCTGGGAAGTGGCCCTTTCCCAAGGGGCTGCTCCCCTTATGCGCAAGCATGAATAAAATAAATAATCCTTGGTGTCTAGAAGTTTCTGCCCCCAGGGGAGGCAGAAATGGCCTAAAAATATTTTGGCCCCCCGGAGCGACCCTTGCCTAAGGGGTCGCTCCCCAAACAAAAACAAAAAAATAAATAAACAAAAAACATTTATCCCTGGTGTTTAGTGGTTTTCTGCCCCCCGGGGGCAGATCGGCCTAATAATATTAGCTTCCAGCGTGGAGGGGAAGGCCTATGATGAGGTGAGTGCGCATTAGAGCGCTGACGCCATCAGACACCACGGGAAGGTCGGAGGTGGAAGGGGAAGCGGTTCCCCTTCCATCCCTGCCCAGGGGGAGCACTAGGGCTCCCCCCGGGGGCCTATAGCAGGACGAGCTGGTCTCGTCCTCGGCACCGGGCAACCGTTGCCGAGGGCGAGACCAGCTCGTCCTGGGCACCCACGGGGTTAAAGCAGAAATTCAGAACATTTCCCTTTCTGTTACATTCAGATCCTGATCAGCTATTCTTTGTTGAAGCGGACGCTTCACAAAAAGCCATTGGTGGGGTGTTATCTCAAAGAAATCCCAAGACCAGCCATCTGCACCCTTTAGCATATTATCCTTGAAAGCTACTTCCTGCTGAACAGAACTACACAGTGGCAGAGAAAGAGTTATTGGCCAATAAGGCAGTTTTTGCAGAATGGTGTCATCGCCTATTGGGGGCAAAACACACCATTGCAATTTCCACAGATCATAAGAACTTACAGTCCTTCAATAAAAGATCTCACACCTCGCAAAATGGTTTGGCTATACTTTTTTGTGATTTCAATTTCCTTATCACTTATTGTCCTGAAACAAAGCAATCACAATCAGACATTTTGCTTAGGTTAAGGCAAAAAGAAGACAAGGAGAATTCTACACCCCCTCCTAGTATTATACCCTCTGAAAAGACAGTGGCAGTGACAATAGCTGATATTTGCTTGACTGAAGTTAAGAAGGCACTACAAACAGTTAAGACTCAGGATTGCTTGCTTCCTAGACCAAAACCCAGCATAAAAGAAGGTTACCTTTTTCATGACCAAAAGATGTTTATACCACAAAGAGATTTGAGACACCAAATCATAGAATGGAACCGTGATTCGGCCTTATCTGGACACCCAGGTATCCAGAAGACCCGTGAGAAAATGTTAACAAATTTCTGGTGGGGAAATATTCGAAAAGAGGTTCAGACTTACATAAATTCTTGCTCTGTATGTGCTCATAATAAGATTTAGCACCCAAGGGTCTTCAACAGTCATTACCCATTCCATTAGCTCCTTGGCATACAATCAGTTTAGATTTTGTCACTGATTTACCAGAATCTAACAGATTGACCACCATTCTAGTAGTGATAAATATGCTATCCAAAACGGCCCACTTCACTCCCCTCAGAAAGATTCCCTCAGCCGTGGAGTTTAGTGTTATAGTCTACAACAAATTGTAGGTTACATGGATTACCAACTGAGATTATTTCAGATCACGTTTCACAATTCATGTCAAAATTCTGGAAAGTCCTATGTACTACATTAGCAATTGAGTTGACTCTTTGAACATCCTATCATTCCCAAACAGATGGTCAAACGGAGAGAGTCAACCAATCTTTAGAACAGATCCTTAAATGTTTAATCTCCAGCCTTACTAGTCAATGGGACCAGGCCCTTCCACAGGTCTAGTTGTCTTATAATAATAGTGTTCATACCGCCTCAGGGTGCTCTCCTTTCTTCTTCCTCACCAGTTATCATCCAAGGTCCCTCCCAGTGATGTTACCCAACACACCAGAGCTAATGTCTTGAGTCTCTGAAAGGTTCCTGATGTTACAAGGTACACAAGAACAAGCCCGTAAATGTTTAGCACAAAACAAACTAGTCATGAAAGCACAAGCTGATAAACATAGAATTCCTGAACCTAAATATAAAAAAGGAGACATGATGTGGTTATCCATTTGCAACATCAAACTTGTGGGCCCAAGGAAACTTCAACCATGATTCATAGGTCCTTTTCCGACTATTGATATTCTGAGACCTGTCACAGTACGTTTATACTTACCAGATGAATATGCTATACATCCAGTGTTTCACGTTTCCTTTATCAAACCAAGTCATCCACACACAATAAAGGATAGGCCTCCTCCCCCAGTGGTAGTAGGAGATCATAAATAATATGAAGTACAATGTATCCTAGACGCAAATGCATTTGAGGAAAAATGTATTTTTTATAACATTGAAGTTTTCTTATTACATTTCATAAGTGTAATTTCCAAATGGTAACAGGTAACCAGAACATGTTTGATGCCTCTGGAATTGTAATGGAAAATCCTAACTTGGTGAAGTTGGGATTTGAATTATCATTTTGAAAATGCCACTTTTAGAAAGTTGGCATTTTCTTGGCTTAGCCATTAGGTGCTGGCAGCCTGTATCTTTGTCACATGACTGGGTGTAGTTGACAGATGGGCTTTGTGTATTCCTTCTAGACAGCCTCACATAATAATGGGATTAGGTGACTTGTGGGGCTATCACTGACAGGATGGGGTGAGGAGCTAGGCCCAGCTTCTCTTGCACCTGAATAGGCTGTGTCCTATCTCACCACAAAAGGCTGCGTACCCCATGTAAATAGTCTGGAGCTCGGGCCAGGAAGACAGAGCACCTGTGCACTTCAAATGCATGCCTCTGAAAGCTTTTCTCCACTTCAAAGGCACAACTGGGTATACAAACTGTACCTCAGATGCCAACTCTTCAATACACTTCTGGACCTGTGAATACTCTGCCAGAAAGAAGGACTGCTGTACTGCTGAAAGGATGGCAACTCTGCTGGACTGCTGCGCTAAAGGAATGCTTATCTGCTGAGCTGACCTGCTGTCTCTTGCCTGGATGAGAAGGGCTGGACCTCCATCTCTTGAACCCAGAACCCAGAGTGACTGCAAGGGCTAGTATGCTGGCCTCTTGATCTGAGGCTTCAGGGACACAACAGGCTTCCAACAGCCTTATACCTGCACCTGGACTCTGCCGTCTGTGAGTCTACCCTGCCAAGTGGTGCCATCTCAGTCCTGGGCCATTGGAAGTGAACTTAAGGTGCTCTGCCAGCCTCTGTGGCTCTAGTGGAACTGACATATCTCCTCTGCTAGATGCACAAACCTGAGCAGAACCAACACCGCCACTGCTGCCTGGATTAGACCCACATCTCAGCCCTTCAGAACCACCGCAGCGCAACGGGTCATTGGCACAGGCGCTTGCTTCCCTCAACGACAGCCGCTCGATGACGATGCCGGACTGCACATCACAGCCTCGCAGCTCCTCGGAACCAAAGCATTGCCCAGACTGCGCACAGCATTCTCAATGTCAGACTTCGCACTGCAGGCTCCTTTGACAGGATCCTCAACTACGACACAGGCCCTTGCATTACAATCTTGCTGCATCTCAGAACCGAAGCATCGCTTTTGCTGCACGACACAGCTTCAATGATTCACGCAATGCTCCGCAAGCCATGATTTAAGATACTTTGTTCAGCAGGCCTAACTGGGTCAGTGTAGCCGGTCCATTCTTCACCGCTGTTGGCCTGAACTTGTGAGTCTTGGATGGCTTCTGCATCACCCTGACAAAGACTGTGGTTGTTGCTTGACCAGGTCTCACACCCCAGTCAATCAACAACCCAATTTCTTACATTCATATATGTAGAAACATCTGGGTACAGGCTAAAATAGTCATCAAATATGTTCAGTGGGTTATGCACCCGCTTCAAACTTCACCAAATAACTGTCAAGGTATACATTTGACTCCCTGATGGTTTAACTCAATCTTTCAATCTTTTGAGATTGATAACATAAGTAATGTTGAGTTCAGTTTGATAGTAATTTACTTCCATCATTAAGTGCCGAACATAGTTAAGATTTGTTTTTGTGATGTATAAAAATGTAAACATGCACTAATCTTGCAAACCAGATTTAGGAGGAGCTATGGGAATATCCACCCTTTGCTGAACCCACATCCAACCTCACACTATTACTGTGGTGATTAGCAGAACACCCAGGGGAAGGGGAATGGGAGAAGAGAGTGAATGAGAAACCATGCATATTGTCAGACTGCGTGGTTGTACAACAGGACTTAATCTATACTGCAGGAGCATTGTTATCTAAAAACAAGAGAACAATTTTAGTAAGCCTATATTGAGGGCATTGGAAGATATTATAAATGAGATACATGTTGATTATATATATTGTATTTGTTGACACTGTGCATTTCCCACAATTTACACTGGAAAGAAACTCGGTTGAAATGATAACAATTGCAAACATCACTTGGATTCTGAGTTATGAAATGCTGTTTAATAATGAGAACTAGCTACAGTGTTATACAGCAATTTTCCATGGTACTTTTTACATTCAATGTAAGAGGGTTATAGCTGTAATATGAAAAGCATTAATTAATATTGTTCACCTACCCCTTGGTACTCATATATATCATCAATAGCTTAATACCATATTTGTCTCACAGAAAAAAATATATTCCAGCATCATTCCACTGATTCTGTTTATGAAAACACTACAGTAGTGATTGAGTTCCTAATACAAATGAATTACTCTTTGTGGGAATAATAACATGCAAAATAGAGTTTGCAATCCTAATAGACCACCCCTTGTGGAAATGAACAAATGTAATAAGCTCTTATGATTAACAGTTGACTCATGGTGGAAATAACAAAAGTGCAAGTCAAGAATTTTGAACTTGTAGTAGGAGAATACGTCTCTGATAATAATGAGGTCTTTCTTTTTATCTCAGGTTAACGAGTTAAAGAGGTTCTAACTCTGAACTGCAGGTCCTCCCTGCTGCCTCAACTATGCATGATTATTCCATACCAAGGACACTGTGGACTGTGGCTTTATAGGAAATGTAGTCCTTATTGTCTTTACACAGATGTTTAACAAAGCACGTCTCTCTAAAACATGAGGCGTCTGCCCAGATAGTGTCCACTTTCTGTGCACCGATCTATACTCTTCTACTTTCTGGAGATGTTCAGGAGCTTTGGAGTAGCATGTCACAAATCATGAAGGTAAGTTCATCCCATTGCATCCTGGCCATTATTGGTATTATTGAACACAAACACTTGTATGTAAATGGTACATTATATTTAGTTGAATGAGCACGTTATGTTGTATTGAATACATGTGTTACGTCCCTTAGCTGTGTTAAAGCAGGATTCAACATATCCTGCAGAAACTAATTATTGTTATATGTACTTTTCTTCTGGTATTATCATACACATTTTATTTATAAATCCATTCATTTTTTTTATAGAGCTTAGAAGACTACAAACCATTAGTAACAGTTTATCTGTAGGGCAATTTGTGGTTGAGGTGCACCTTATTGGCTCTTAATGGCCTGTTAAGTCTGGAGGTAAGGTGTGTCAGCCTGTTTAATAGTGAAGTGATAACATCTGGCACTCACTCAAGGACACAAATCTTCATACAAGGCAAATGCATTTGTTAACTGCATATTACATTGTGCAATTGCAGAGTTTCCTGATGGGCCTTCTTTCTTTTCAAATTCAAGTGTATTAAAATTTCAGTTGGCAAAAAGCCCTGAACATCAAACATATTTACCTAGAGCAAAGGTCAAACTGAGATTGGATCTCTTCAAATAGTAACATGAAACTTCAAAAACAGGGGACATAAGATGCAACAATTTAACTGTTGTAGCCAAAAACAATCTCAAATGGGATGAAAACGGGAGCATTTTCTACTCACAGCACACGACCGAGTGCCAAGCATACAATGCAAAGAGACAAACTTGGATGAACCTCAATTGTCTTTCTTAAAATTTATTTCTAATGTGAGGGTCAGGACATTTTAATCTGTATAATCAAAATATCCTCTTCCTGCACAGGTAGTCATGGGTTAGGGCCACTTCCTCAGTTTGCAAATATTAGCAATTAGTTTGCTACTTTTAGCCATAACCAGCAAGCTTGGTGTGTCTCTCCCATTTACTTCCAAGCATCTACATTGTACACCTGGTTCAGGTAACTTTAAAAGTTTTAAAACAAGAGATTTTGAAAGACAATCTTCATAAGAATCTATAAACTGGAAAGCCATTGACGGTAGCCTCAACATAATTATCCCCATCAAATTTCTTAAAAAGTCTTCAATTTGCCATTCTCTGTCAAACGCATAAGCCCAATTCAAGTTTAAAGTTTGCAGCACCAACGTCCTGGGAAGACATAAAGTACACTTCAAGATTAAGGGCCCGATTTAGATTTTGACGGTAATGGTCCCGCTATTGATTTTTCATCTGGAAACCCGTCCGACACCATGCCCGTCCACCCATCCTATTAAGAAGTTCACGGTAGCATAAGCGAAAAAACACTGACGTTCCACTGTCACTGCTGAGAATCTTCACCCACTTTAATGGCACAATAGGCTAAAGTGGCTGGTGGCAGGACTCCAGCCCCTTTTCCCACCGAGCCAATCACGATGTGAATTGCCACTGAAGCAGCTGTAGCAACTAAACCTTCACACCTGAGTTGGTAGGTTGGGAGTAATTCAAGGACAAAACTCACCTTTTCCCATTTTTCCGATTTCCTGCCACCATGAACACAGTTATACAAGTCCTGCCATTGCTGCTGCTCCTGGACCAAGAAGAAAATCAATGCCATCTTTGCTAGAACCAGTGGTAAGCCACTGTTATACCTAAAATTCTCTGAATTGTTGCTGTACATTAGCACTGGACTCAAGAATATGTAAAAAATGTTAGCAAACAACACCATAGTGATGTTCAATACATATGTGTGTGTAATATCGTACTTAGAAAACTGTATCATAACACACCTCAAGATATTAGTAGCACCCACCAATCTGGTACTAACTGCCTTCATGGCAAAGGACACCTACACAAAAAGTCACAGCAATCGCATATAGAAATTTGTCCATGCAGATGTGTGCAATACATTTCCAATGAATAGGAAATCATAAACATAAACAGTATACCCTATAGGAACTACTCAATCCTATGATAATGTAGCAATTTCACTACAACATGTTACAAGTGGGTGCACAGAGATTGTACTACCAAACTTAACTCTAAACTGCAAACATGGCAGAGATCTATGAAGGTCGCATGTCCCCTTGATGTGTGCAATTTATTATAAACATTTGATATAATTTAACTGTAAAATGCCAGGTTCCCTGTGTAATGCATATGTGCATATTATTGACACATCATGTTAAAACAAAGACATGTGCATCCTCCAGCCACAATATCTGAAACACATTTAATGTTGGTGTAAGTGTCCAGTAACATTATGAATGCCTGCCCCAAAATAAATATGTCCATCACAAATGTATAACACTAATGTATGCATTTAAAATAATAACTAAAATATACAGCTTGTGCTTGTGACTGTCACTGGTAAGAGTAGGTGCAGAGATAACATCATCAGCAAACAACTTGTAACAATCCAAAAATAAGGCCAGGACTAAGGTATTTATAACTAAATGATTTTTAATATTAGCATAAGATATGTCTCTCATTTAACTCATGTTATTATCAATGAGTAATATCCAAATTGTCCACAACTGGATACGTAGGTTTCCAACCCTGTACTTGCCTCTTAATTTCACTACCAGGTACAACCTCTTCAAGAAGGGGCATCTATTAGACAGAGAGCAGGCACCTCAATGATCTTACTTGGGGGTGAGGGGATCCTTGGGTTTGGAGGGCTGGGTTTTGCATTTGGGAGGGGTGGGTTTGATTTTGGGAGGGGTGGGTTTGGGTTTGGCAGGGTTGGTTTGAGGTGTGGAAGGAGTTGAAAGACACTTGGGGGTGGATATACATTTGAGAGGGGTGGTTTGGGATGCGGAAGGGGTGTGTTGAGGTGTGGAAGGGGTACAAAGACTTTTTGGTTTGGGATGTGTGAGGGGTCAGGGCCAGGGCAATAAGAAGGTCTTCCTTGGGAAAATGGGTAGGGTGTTTGGCAGGGAGTTCGGGTTGGGAGGTAGAGGGAGTGGTAGTGTCTGATGTACATGTGTCTGTTGAAGGTGTGGGTGCCTGTGGGTCTGTTATATGTGCTGTATTGTTTTGCATTGTGTTATTACTGGGTATCTGTTGTGTGGGTTAGTATGGGTGTTTGTGTTCAGCATGTGTGTGTGGATGTGTCTGTTGTGGTGGTGGTGTGTGTTGTTGTGGTGCCTGTGGGTGTGCTGGTGCATGTGTGTGTCATGGTGGGTGTGCTGACTGCAGGCGTGCTGGTGGTGTGTGTTGGTGTTTATAATTTATAAATCGAAGTGTGGCTGTGTAGAAACTGGTGCGCACTTCCAAGATTTTTTTGCTTATTTTGTTATTATGAAAAAACAGTCATTCATGTTGAAACTTGAAACGTATAAACTTTCGGAGTGCCAAAGTAGTTCCACACCCAGCCACAGGGTGTGTAGGCTGTGAGCCAACTGGCCCACAGTAGGTAAATCGAGTAAAAGGAACCACTGCACATCCAAATATTCCAAATAATGTCCTTTATTCTTCCATATAGTTTATCCGTTGTAACATCTGCCAAATTGTTCAATGTGAAGACATCCAACACGTGTTTCGTCGTGATAACGACTTTTTCAAGGCTGTGGAACAATGTTCAAACACAATGATAAACTAACTCATAGTTCCAATCGTCTTGGTGTGAGGTTATTATCTAACACCCGAAATGTGATAAGCCGAAGTATTTGGCTGCATAGATTGCCCAAAAAAACCTACATGCATTCCATTACACTTACCACAGTGTATGGTTAACACAAAATAAACTAATTGGTGCTCCCCATAAGATAAGATATACTAGGTGAAATAACACATAAAAATGAATGTATATTTGAAATTAAATTGTTCATTATAAGAAGTGCACGCCTATATGTTGACGTGACCGCAATGAGAGTAGTGCATAGGAGATTGAAGTTTATCTATAAGGACATACCTTACTGATATAACGTATGGTACTCAATATATGTCGTTTATGTCCACGATCTATTAATCAGAGAGAGGAATCCTTTCGTATGTGAAGATACTTCATGTTTAGTTCATAGGTGAAATTTCGAACTAAACCAATAGTTGCATCCAGACCATAATAAGTCTAAACGTGAGAAGAAAAAAAAAAAAAAAGAAGAGCGGGGAAGAGAAGTTAGAGCTAGCACTGGTCAATTGTTAGGAGTAAAAGAGAAGAGTCGAATACAGGCATATTCAATGTGAGCAGCGTTCTAGATAAAGAACGACACTCATTTGAGATAATAATTGTAATGAACCGGAATGAAAAAAGTATCCGTGGCTGCACCACTTGTTTCCGTACAATGGTAAGTCCCGAACATATTCCGTCCGTCGCCAGCTAATATGCGCCATATTCAACCGAAATATGTAGTACTATAAGTATGTGCATGTGCGCACTAACCTGTACCAAGAGCATGTGTGGCTAGACCATGTACGTCCGGCATACATGATATTTGAAATGTGTGAGTAGCGTGCTCTGGCGATATGCAGAGACCGCGCATTTATCGATAACGCTAAGAGAATTAATTCTCTCCTGCTTACTGAGCGCGATATTGCTGTGTAGGTTTAAAAGTTGAAATAAATGTTTCCCATTTAAAATATGTGACTAGCGTCTTATCGCGTAACGTGCAAAAGTAGCGCACATGCCTGGATGTGTTGGTGTTTGTGTTGTGGTGTGTCTGCTGACTGCAGATGTGCTGGTGGTGTGTGTGGGTGTTTGTGTTGTGGTGCTGTGCTGACTGCAGGTGTGCTGTTGGGTGAGTGTGGATGTCTTTGTCGTGGTGGGTGTGGTGACTGCGGGTATGCTTGTGGTGGTGGCGTGTCTGGTGTCAGCATGTGTGTTGGTGTTGCTGTGTTTTTTACCATGCTTGTGTGTATGTGAGGATGTGCTGCTTCTGTGTGTTGGCGTGTGTGCAAGTAAAGGTGTTTGTGCACTATGGATAGGGCTGAGTAAAGGGATTTTGGATGGGGCAGGGGTAGGGGTTGGGGCATGAGGTTGGGGAGGGTAGGAGGCTGCAGTCAATGACCGTGGAATGACCACTGTGGCCAGACGTGGCCTAAGCAGCAGTCACGACTGGGGGCACAAGACTCGTGTGTAGTTCCTTGGTACACAGTAGTGAACATATCCTGTTGCTGAGATGTGGTTGCAGCTGGAGTGGGAAGTGTAGGTGTGGGCAGAGTGTGACTCACTGGACCTGCCTGGCCAAACTGACCAGATGGACCAGGCTGCTCCTGATCATCTGGATGTAGAGGAATTGAGTACTGACTGAAGGCTTGATCCTGGTCTGAAGTGGAGGTGTCTTGAGTGGCAAACGGTGGTACACTGGCCTTGGGATTGGACCAGAGAAGATAGTAGACAATATGAAATTAATATCTGATTTCTACCTCATATGTAACTTTAGTTACACATGGGGCAACCTAAAAAAGTAAATTCAGACTGATAGTATGATTACGCCTTTGTATGATTTTTCATTGTTTTACACATGCAGGCTGATTTACACAGATGCAAATTCCAGTGATGATGTTGTAGAGATGTCCTGAAATACAAAATGTTATTTGTGCATTACATGTACCAGACATTCAGCCCAACACAGTGCATCATGGTAGTTGTAGTCATCTGTTGACACCATAGACAATAGTTGTAAAAAATTTTGTTACATATATCTAGTTCAATAACTATAGTGGAGATGAACACACATTTACAGCGTGTACACATACCATTATTGGCATAATGTGAATAGGTGAAAATACCACTTATAAGCAGTATACCTTCATGTGAAAATGGATGGAGTTTTTGATCTGTTTTGGGAGAACAGCAACCTACATTGATAGAAAACAAGGGACGAAGCAAATGCAAGGGATGATCCATTTGGAACAACACACAATCTGACTAACCATATTGCAGATTGTTATAAAGAGAGATGCAACCCTGATGCTAGTAATTGGTATGAAACAAGATATGTTGTGGAGTCAAGTTTAGATATATCTGTTTCGATAAGTGTGTTGAACCATTCTAAATGTCTAACGTAATGGCAAAACTCCATTTGTGATTGTTGAGACACTGGTAAGTGCAACTTAGCACTCTCCACTCCACCAGGGATTCCTATCAAGCATTCAGGATGTAGAATCTACAGGACCTTTGTCTACCAGGGAAAGAATTGTAATGTGGGCCTGGGAGAAACACCAACAGTCCTCTGGGCCTCCAGGTGATACTTGGAGGCCAGGGAACACACTCTCCCCCGCAGGTTATTCCACCTCTTTCTAATGTCCTCCTGTGTGCACAGGTTGTTTGATACAGCATTCACTCTGTCAACTATTCTAGAACACATTTGCCTTTTCTGAGATATGGTTGTATTTTGTACTTGAGCTCCAAATAATTATGGCTCTACTCTAATGATTTCATCTACCATGACAGACAATTCTCCCTCTGTGAAATAGTGCCCAACCAGATGTGGGATAATCAAAAAACATTTATTATTATAAAAAAACACAGAGGGAGAGAAACACAGAAAAGACTTGTAGTGTGGTTTTCAGCTGTTCACAATTGCTCAGTATAAAACAGGTGTGGGCTGCTAACATCCAAGCAATAGCCACAACCATAGTACTTTACTGAACTGATTCCTTAACAGGCTCCCGCTGTCATGGGACTGCCGCTGATACGCCACCAGCACAGCTGTCTTATCTAAATAGACTCTGTGGGATCCCACCATCGAGACGGTGATGGTGGGCTACTCATCAGCACTGGAGTCTGTTGTGTCGGCTGCAGGATGCAGTTGGTGCAACATAGTACACGCCATTGTGGCTGTCTTCGGCTCAGCCACAATACATCTAAATATGGCAGGCGGAACACAGTTGACTTGATGATCTTTTTGGGTCCACCGCCGACACAGCTTGGTAGTAACATCATCAAGCTCTATATCAGGCCCTAAGTCTTCATGAAGTGAGTATCAAGTCAGCTGTCTAAGAAAATAATCTCAGCCCAAGCAATGCTAAAGGAATAATTGTTCCAAAAATTGCTCTGATTAAGGGTGTCCTGATTACATTAGTAAACTGAAAATTACTAAAGACCAATGTTTTAGTTTTGCCACCAGCCTATTAGTTGAGCAGTGGTGTTGAAGCAAATCAGTTTTTCTTTGAAGCGCTATCAGTTTAAAATCATCGCCAAAGAGTAAGCAACTCACTTGGGTGGTACTTTACTTTGAAGAATAAGAATTATCTTGACAAATTAGGTCCAACAGATATTCTACAAAGACTTTAAACAAAAATGGCACTGATAAACACTATTGTTTAAGGTCATTTCATGTAGGAATATTCTTATAGAGATGGCTGTTAACTGACAGTTCAACTTAAACCCATATTTCACTGTGCAAAAATTGAATTATAAACAAGGCCTGAAGGTACTTTTAAAGCTATTACATCAAGCCATATTAGGGAGAAATCTTCTGAGTCAAAATCTGCTTTGAAATCAACAAAGCAGCAAAAACATTACCCTGGTTTCTTTATAGATCTACACAATGCCTCTGATTAAACATAACACTGGTCCATTATGCAATTATACAGTTGAACGCCATCTTGCTCTAACCAGATCAATTTATTTTCCACTATCTAGTTCTTTATCTTATTAAGAAACAGTTTAGGAAATTGCTGTACTGCTACGTATATGAGGGGAATTAGAATACAGCACTCATAATTTCTATTAAGACATTTAAATAAAAAGGTGAATATGAGTCCTTTCCAATATTAAGGTATTTTACCATTTAAAAGCATCTATTTGTAGAATGGGCACAAAGGCTTGCCTTCTGCCCCCTCCCCCTCTGACAGCTGTTCTGTGGCCTGAGATATGTTCAATTGGTTAATTGCATCTAAAATATTTCCTAATGTAATGGTCTTTGATAGGGAGAATTCAACAGTATAAAGATGTGATGGCAGTGCCATTTTGAGGCTATCATTTACTATTAATTTTTCCCTATTCAAATGTTTTAATTACTAATTTTCGTCTTACCTGGGAATTGCACAATCCTCAATGAGATATCTGCCAAATTTTGTGATTATCTCCTTCTCTTATTACATCAAGTAGTTTGTCCCAACACCTCTGTCTATATATAATGTTGTCTTCACTTTATGCATAGGTTTAAACCTCTTCAAAATTTGATCATAAGCAGGTCTGATTTCCAAAGAACTCACCTTGCAATATAATATGTGACATTTCCAGAATTCCAATTTAGCATGACAGTATCCTGCATCAAACCAATACAAGTCATGACTAAGGGACTCAGTTTGATCAGCTTTCCCTGTGCCCCTATCGTTATGAGATAAAGGCAATTCCACAGCGCTTTAGTTAATGTTGTATGCCACCATAACAAATTCCTATCTAAATACATGACACACTATAGGCATTATCCATTATTAGTAGCATATTTCTTTGCTTGGCAGCTTTATTATATTTAGTGTGCAATCTTTGGGGCCACTTCTTCTACAGATGTTATATAACTTCCACATATTTTCCCTAAAGGAGATAACATGGATCTGAAGACCAAATGGTCACTATTCAGCTACAGGAGGAGCCAAAAATCCCACTATTAGACAATTATCTCTGTGACATGAAAAGGTTTCCCAGAATCTGAAGGTTCTAGCAGCTGGCTGATCCTTATATCTACCACTGAGGTTAATTTAATGGTATGCAATTAACAGCATCCCTAGTAACCAGCTGTCTGGGTTTTTCCAACATAAGTTGCAGTATCCAGTTGGAATGACGGGAACCTCAAGAATATCATTCAAACATGAGTCAGCTTTATTTAAATCTATCTTTATATTAAAGTCACTCCCACTCCCTTCCTCCAGGGAAGTTAACCTGTGGACATTGTTTTTTAAACAGTGAATGATCATAACTCAAACAATTTATTTCATACTTAAATGCACTCTGAGTTAATTGTGGAATATATAAATTGATAAAAATAACTAGTCCAAGGTGATTCCATTCACCACAAAAGTCTACCAAGTCAATGCGTCAAGTACAAATCACATTCAACTGCAAAATATTCCAATTCATTTCTGTAGAAACCATGGTTAAAACGCCCCCCTTAGGAGCAACAATTACCAATTTTATTAACTAAAATATGAAAACAAGTAAATTCAGTCAAGTCCAAAGAGTGAATTGTTCATGTTCTAGAAGCATGGAGCAGGCCATGAATATTCCAAGATATGATGTGAAAGCAAATTTTGCAGTGAATGGGCTCCAGTTATTAGAACTAAGTATACACAGTTTGGAGATTAAAACCTCTACCACTATGTCCATTTGAAAATTGCACAAATAATCTCCTACAGATTTGATACTCCCTAGAAAGAACAATTCTTTCGCTAGCACCTGGGAAATATGATGGTTTGAAAGGCCTTGACATCCCGGTCTTGCCCCTTGAAATGGCCAAATATTGACAAATGTTAGAAATTGGGTTTCTGGTTGGCATAGGTACGAACTCTGTCCAAGCAGGAACTACAGTCCTATTCAGGGTAAGTCACAAACACACCCTAAATTAACCTGTGCTCATACTTTGGTAGCTTGGCACAGTGCAGTGAAGCTTAACCTAAGAGGCAATGTGTTAAGTGTTTGTACAACACTTCAAAAAGTAAAACAGTGAACTCACCAAACAAAAAGATGCCACACCTACTTAGAAAAAAAGCTTAATTTAATAAATAAAACAAGAAGTTGAGATATGAATTATTCAATCATAAACATTGAAATAGTGCTAAGAAACAAGAAGTGCCAACCGGGGGCATCTGGTCGCGCTGCACTGGGACAGAGTCAAAAGGTTAGGCCAATTACAATGGAGCATGGGCCGGCTACAGGAACCCCATTGGGCCCGCTGAACAAAAGTACCTTACTCCTGGTTGTGCCAAAGTCCAAGATGTGTGGAGAAAGCTGAAGCGATGTGTCAGTGTTGATCCCCACAGTGGAGGTGATGCGCTGATCCTTTCCACACAGTAGCAAAGATGTGTCAATTTTCCCATAATAGTGGCGATGTAGTGGGTCTGAGATGCAGCGGATCCAAAGGCGATGCACCGAGGTCAATTCACGCTGGAGAGGCGATGGGTCAACTCCAGTCCACGCAATGGGGGGCAGATGTGCCAGTTCTGGTCCGCACAGCAGCGATGATGCATTGATTTTGACTACAGCAGCCCTTTATACCCACTTCCAAGGGCCCAGAAGTGGACTGGCCCCACTTGGCAGGGCACAACTCAGAGTTGGCAGAGTCCAGGTGATGTAGCAGGTGAGTCCGAAGTCTTTTGTGTCCGTAAGACTTTGGGAGAACAGGAGGCAAGCAAGAAAGCCCTTGGAATCACTTTGGTTCTGGGTTGGAGAGATGTAAGTCCAGTCCTTCTTACACCCAGGCAAGGAGAGCAGAAGACAGCAGGTCAGCACAACAGAGCAGGAGTCCACCAGAGCAGTAGACCAGAAGAGTGGCAGTCCTTTCAGCACAGCAGTCCTTCTTCCTGGCAAAGTATCTACAACTCCAGAAGTGCACTGAGTTGGTGGTGTCTGAGGTCCAGTACTTATATCTAGTTTTGCCTTTGAAGTGGGGGTGACTTTTCAGGACACAGAGCCCCTACCTATCCTGCACTGGCTCCAGGCTCACTACAGTGGGGTATGCACCCCTTTGTGTGGGAACAGGACACAGCATTTTCAGATGTGTCAGCTCTTTCCTCACATCCTCACATCCTGCCCAGGATGGCCTATCAGGCTGAGGTTGCCCTATCAGTCACATCTAAGCTCCCTTTGTGTGTGGCTGTCTAGAAGAAGTGCACAAAGTTCAAATGCTAACTTTCTAAAAATAGCATTTCAGAATTACAATTTGAACTCCAACTTCACCATAAGTTGTGATTTAAAATTGTGTTTCCAGAGACACCAAACTTGGGTGTCATCTCTTTCCAATTAGAAGTGACACTTATAAAATGTAACAAGGCAACCCCAATGTTATCTTATAGAAGAGATAGTCTTTGCAGTAGTGAAAAATAAATGGGAGAGTTTTTCACTACTATGACATTTATTTTTTAAACACACTGTGCCCTGCCCTTGTGCTGTCCAGCGCCTACCTTAAGGGTGAAGTATATGTAATAAAAATGAAGGTTTGGGCCTGGCAAGAAGGTTAACTTGCGAGGTCGACATGACAGTCTAAAACTACACACACAGGCTCTGTAATGTCGAGCCTGAGACATTTGTGAAGGACTACTTAAGTAGGTGGCACAATCAGTGATGCATGCCCACTAATAGCATTTAATTTACATGTCCTGGGTACAGGTAGTGCACTTTACGAGGGACTTACAATTGAATTAAATATGCCAATTATGAATAAGCCAATGTTTCCATGTTTTAAGCAGAGTACACATGCATCTTGGCACTGGTTAGCAATGGTTAAGTGTGCAGAGTCATGAAGCCCGCAAAAAACAAGGTCAGCAAAACAGATCTGAAGGTAAAAAGTTAGGGCAAACCGCGCCAAATATGCCAAGTCTAACAGCAAGGATGTTATCTTCATTCGCCAAAGAACAAACACCAATTTCGATTTTTGGTCCAAAAGAAGGAGAGTAAAAATCTGCTTTTGTGATTCCGTTACCTAGTCAGCACAAATTCTGAAGGCAAAATAGATTTAAAACCCAGAACAAGGCCAAACTGCATTAAAATACACTGTTAATTTATGGGCTTATGTTTCAATGTGCGTCTGTCCATCCTGTCTGTGTCAATATGGAGAACATGTTTTTGACATGCTCTCCCTTCACTTCATGCACAGTTTTGTCAGGGGCATATTGTATATCAATAGGCCTGCTCCTCACCACCTGTTTCTTTTACTATGTATGAGACACCTAAAGTTTAGATAGCATGGGATAGTCTTTATTTTCTTTATCTTGTTTATTAAAAATTCATCAACTTTCCTTCTGCTGCTTTGCCTTACCATTCATTATTAAAGCACAATTTCTAAAACCAAAAAGGTAGTCTTAAAGAGGTACATGGGCACTGTATCTCAAATTCTGGTGGGTGGACATTTTATCTTAAATCCTTTTGACTATAAATGTCCACTGTGACACATATATAGAGTACATTATAGCTAGAAACACCACCTTTTCTGTATTTACAACCCCTGGCTTGCTCCTTGCGACTCCTGGCACTGTCTGTGCGACCCCGTCCTCAGTTGTGGCAAAGGAAATGCCACGAATAGAAGGAAAGCATTTAATTGTTTTATTCAGGTTTGTCTTGCGGAG
Source organism: Pleurodeles waltl (assembly GCF_031143425.1). NCBI lineage: Eukaryota > Metazoa > Chordata > Amphibia > Caudata > Salamandridae > Pleurodeles > Pleurodeles waltl. Next base: position 218,468,963 of record NC_090444.1, on the reverse strand, counting down.
CTAAGACGTTAATAACTCATGTTGCGATGGAGGAGCAGAAGCACAGTTATAATGGTCTCAGCTCTGTAAAACAAATAAATACAGCAGTGCAAAGTATACTGTTCTTAATGAAATAAAAAAACATGAAAAATTACACATTTTTAAACAATATCTTTTGTTATTATGAACGTATGGAAAATTATGTGTAAATAAAAACCTCGCCTCTGTGCTTTAGTGAGCAATACTAATCAAAATGTACTAACAATGCTAAGGAATCATTTATGTCAATAACCTAGTTCACACTCAATATATGGTCAAAAAAATATATACATGTGGCCAAAACCACTATTATGTTTTTAAATCTTTTTGTTTGTCTTCTACATTTTAAACTTGAGATGTAAACTGGAGAAAACAATAACTCATGAATATTGTATAAATACTTTGGGTTCCTAGTGTTTTGTGTTTTAGTTGCACTAAATTCTCTTCTTTCAACAAATAAATATTTGTTCATCAATTAAAAAAAAGAGAAAGATGCAACGTTCCTGTCATGTCAGTGCCCTATTTAAAACGAATGTGGCATGAAAAATGGACATTTAACTGTATTAGTAACCGTTGTGGTATTTTATAATTGTGCACTTAACAGGCTCTCCACTTCAACAATGGCAGCTACTATTATGTCATCAGGATTAAGGTCATATGATATCACTGTCCAGAAAGAGAACGTGTCAAAGGTCATGTGATGTCACTTCATGTAGTGTCACTGGATCAAAGGGTGGTTAAGTGATGTAACTTCCGCTGCCCCAAGCATTTTAGTGAATTGATGCCTGAGGAACTTTATCACCCCAAGTTTCTGTCTTAGTTTGAGGGAATTTGTTAATAATTGCACACAATTCTTCTTGTATTGACAATAATGATGAGTATTGGGTTTGTCATTGGCTATTAACAGATAATAATGCTACCAGCATATCTTAAAGAGTGGTTTGTATTAGCATCATCTACCTTAACGTTGAGGAGGTGGCAGGATATTACTGATTGACCCACCCAGAATATGACTATTTGGAGAATTAGCTTCTTTTCTTCAATATTTTAATTTGTTATTTTTAATCAACATTTTTGACAGGACGTGAAGATAAATCATTGGTTATATCTCTCAAATATACATTTTGATTAGTTGTGGGACACGTCAACACAATGGGAAAGGAAGAAAGCCATTTGGTCGCAGGAGCCATTGTCTGAGAACCTTAGTAGTCTGGATTGCACGGGCTAAATCTTTCACTCACAGTAAAGGATTTATAGCAGTTACTAGAGTCAATTACGTTAATCGCACGTTTATGCTTAATATGTTTTCAACAAATATACACTTGGGCTTTACTAATAAAGAAGGTCTGGGACAAAGGCAATCTTTCTCATCCTCATTTAAATGTAGACCAGAAACTGAAGCTAAAAATGCAGGGGTATTTGATTTCTTGAATTTTTTCGTAACTTTGCATGACTTTAAAGGCATCCCATCCATAGTAACACCGGTAAAGGGACCTCCCATAGGTGAGCTCCAACGCAACTCTTTAGAATAAGATACATAATTTCTGGCCCTATGTCTTCACCTGTTGTGCCGTCAGTCATGCATTTTGTGTGCTCAGCGAACTAATGCAGCACATAAAACATAATGGAGTTTCAACTGGACCAATTTATGATTATAAATTTCATATTCGGTTTGTCAAAGAATAGGTGGTAAATCAAATCATGGGTAATCAAAATATAAAATCTATTATTTCTTATCACAGAATCAAGCATTTATCTACATAACTACCTCATTGGTAATGAGGAAGGATCTACTCACATATAACAACATAAATCACAATACACAATGCATACAAAAGACAAAAAACATATAGAGACAGAACATATATTATATGTTTGTTGCACATTGAACATGAAAGCACTAGACTGACTAGCAGCAATATAAAAAAGCTGCCTAAAGAGGTTAACGTTTTGGTACTCTCCTAACTGCTTTATTGGACCATCATCAGGACAAGAGCTATCTCTTAGTAATTAAGGGCCAGATGTAGGAAGCAGTTTGCACGTCGCAAACAGCAAATTTCACTGTTTGCGACGTTCAAAATGCACTTTGCAATGCACAAAACAAGTTTTGCGATTCGGTAACCTGGTTACCGAATCGCAAAACGGGTTTGCGAGTCGCAATTAGGAAGGGGTGTCCCCTTCCTAATTGCGAGTCGCAGTGCAATGCAGGATTGCTTTGTGACCGCGAATGCGGTCGCAAACCAATCGCAGTTTGCACCCTTTTGAAATGGGTGGTAACCCATTCGCAAAAGGGAAGGGGTCCCCAGGGGACCCCTTCCCCGTTGTGAATGGCACTGCAAACATTTTTTCAGAGCAGGCAGTGGTGGTCCTATGGACACTGCCTGCTCTGAAAAAATGAAACAAAAACGTTTCATTTTTTTTGTTTTTGTAATGCATCTCGTTTTCCCTTAAGGATGCTGCCACTCGCAAGGGGGTCGCAAATTGCGACCCATCTCATGAATATTCATGAGGTGGGCCTTTGCGACCCTATTGGAGTCGCAGATGGTGTCAGGGACACCATCCAACATTCCGAATTGCGACTCGCAATTTGCGGGTCGCAATTCGGAATATTGCTACATCTGGCCCCAGGTGCCTGATATATATTTTTGCACCCAGTGTGGAATTGTGCAAATCAACATATGTATTAATAGGTCAAGTCTCAAAATTTCCATTTGGAGTATGTTGCAATCTGATGTTACTGATGAATATTAATGAGATAGGTTGCAAATTGTGACTTACTCCGCTTGGATCCCACCACAGGGCCAGTGGCATGCTGAGGTCAGTGGACCATCATGTCTATGATCACATTTAAATAAAGTAATATTTGTATATGTAGTATTGTTTCTTAACAGGAAACAGGACTGCATATAAAAAATAGTTGCATTTTCTTGAAAAAAAGACTATTTCAGAATTGGCAGTGATATCTGGACCACTACATACTCCCCAACAAACATCTGGTTTTATTTTTTAATGTAAAAGGGTGCCATGATGAGTTGTGATTGGCTGACCAATCCAACTCAGAAGTCGGTAAATTTTCAACTGATTTTGGTTGCATATGGAAACCCTTATAGCAATCTTTTTGGGAATAGCAGTGCCTCATTAAATAGGTCTTCCTCGATCATAATTGTAAATTATGCATTCCCTTCAGACGAAATCTCCTTTGCTACAGGGATGCTGAATAAAACACATCAGAACCAGACAATATGCAATTTTTACTTTTTTGTCACCTGCCCTCCTATAAATAATCATGAACTATTTGCATATTAGTCCACAACGCCATAGAGAAACACTCACTGCGTTGGAAACACCACAGAAAACCTTTAATCATTAAGTACTCTGTCAGATAGTAGGCAACTTAATGCAACCTACACACACCTGAAAACATATAAGTAAATATCAGGGCAACGTACCTTGCCGTCTACTTTTGTTAAATAGAACAAATGTCACACCACTCACTCGCTAATCATTTCGATACATTTGATAGAATTGTCAGTGGCGTAACAAAGCCTCCACCCTCCCCCCCCCACCCATGCGCCCCGCAGCTCCAGGGGGCCCAACAGCACAGAACACTGTGCACGGGGGCAGGCCCCTCTTTGACGGGACTTGGGCCCCCCTCCAGGTACTTTGCAGCCCCCCTTCAAGTTTCGTTACGCCAGTGAGAATAGCAAATCAAACACCAGTGACAGGATTCAAATGAATGTCCTAATAGCATCATACAAAGAAAATGGCCATGTACGCTTCTCTTGTATGTTATCAATAATTATTAAGAAAATAAGCTCCATAGCTCTACACAATCCTTCCTCTCATCTAAAATAAAGTCAACAGTAGAGTATGCAAACTGATTGAAAGGGCCCACCATGAAAATAACTACCACATACCATCAAAACAGCTAAAAATAAAAAGAGAACCACGAACATGTACCACGCCATTCAATGATAGTATTCGACTTGAATATTACCCAGAAGACAAAATAGAAAACACAGCAAAACGAGCAAGCATTCGCAACGCCAATAGTTCTCACCTACGAGAGAGCTGTTGAATTTGCTAATTTCTTTTAACCATGTTGTACGGCAGCACAGCTGCAAGGCAGCATGGCTGAAAGTTAGGGAAAAAAGCCCTACCACGCAGCCAGCGATGAAGGCACGGCACACTTTTTGTAATGATCTTTATAGGAATTTCATAGGATGTATGTGACATTAATAGTAAATCGTAATGTTTTGCCAAAATTGGTAAACATAAAGCAGGACAAGATCATGGAAAGAATCCCCAATTTTCTCCCCTCCACCTGTGCTCTTGTTCAGTGTGTCTTGTACAGTAACGTACAGCAAGACTGATCTAGGACAGATTCAATGCCCATTTATGCGGTTATAGTGTGTATAAAGGCCCAGTTCCCAACCTCAAATAATCAAGCTGCCCCCCCCATACAAATCAGCTGTTGGAGGGTCTTTCAAGTCAGATAATATAGCTGCCCAGGCTCTCACATTATCTTCAAGTTTGTCATCCATACAGACATGTTGCATATGGATTTCCTCCGCCGTAGCTCACTCACAAACATCCCTGAGCCTATCTGGTGGGGGGCAGGGCAAGCAACAATGCAGGAGGCGGACGGAAGAAGGAGGTGCAGGTAAAAGAGAAAAGTGCCTCTGAAAGAGGCAATCAAAGGAAGGACAGTGGGCAAGAGACGCAGTACTTAGGCTATGGTGCAGGGCAGGGACAAACACATGAAGAGGAAGTGAAGCCAGCACTCGCTGATAAATGAGAATCAAAGAAAGGAGAGTGACGATTCTGCCAACGAATGCTAAGCTAAGCTTTACTAATTTATTACGATGTACACCTTGGACTTTACTATTTTGGGGCACCTTATTCTTACATTTTGCATGTTTTCTGTTCATGTTGTGGTGGCAATTACCTACATTTATGACTGTTCCTATGATATTATAGATCGTCACAGTATTGTGGGTACTTCCTGACCTTTATACACTATGGCTTTTTCATTATATATCAGGTTTGAGGTGTGTCCCTTTGTTACAATGCATAAAAAATTATGTTACCAAGTAATTTCAAATGTGTTACTTGCTACCTTGATAAAGTCCAGAGGACTAAACACGTGTCAGCTGCTGTATTACTGTGGACTTCATTGTTCAAAGGAATAAACAGCACCTCAGTTTACTTGAATACATCAGTTTTGTGGACTCTTAATTTACTATCTCAGTGTGCTCTGGTATTTTGACTCAATATTTCCCAGTCTGAATCATCAGACCGGCACCTATTATCCTGTGGCAGGGTAACCACACTGGACTATCACCTGCTACATGTATACTCTTCTGTATGTTGTACGTGCAATTACACTTTGGGCTACTTTTGGATGTGCGGACCTTTTATGCATTGTCCCAACTGAATGAATTGAATCTAACAGTTATCCTTTCCTGCACTTGATGCCCATCCATGTTACTGACTAAGGAGATTTACACTAAATCTAAAGTATGTCTACCTTTGATGACGATAGGGACCCACACTTAGAAGAACTTTTCAGAACATCCACTAAAAATATTTGTAATGCAACCACGGAGGGATTTAAGGACAAATTCATTAGACTGGAAGTATTAAACAAACAAGAATTATCCAGGTGGCGGGATCTTACCATTCTTAAAAAGCATATTGTTAACCAACAGCCCCCGATGGGGTTGTGTCTGGTTATTTTTCCTTCATTTGAAGATTTAGGTGATGATTTACTTAAAGAAAGAGAGGAACTTCTACTCTTTACTTCTTTCAGAATTATGGACATCCTCATCAGGGATGCCACTCATAACAGGGAAATACTTCTATCGGATATCTAGATTTTAGAAAATGAAATTAGAGATTTAAACTTACCAGAGGCAACAGAAAAGAATAATGCCATTCACAAGGAAGTCTTACATAAACGCCAACTTTACATTAAGGGCAAAGAATTTGTAAGCTACGCAGGGATGGCAATTACCACGAGAATGGCAGGGTCTTCACTTATGCATGTAAACTTGACAATATCAAAACACAGACCCCAGTAGGCCCTCCCGGGTTTAATCATAATAGACAAGGTGCCACAGTGTCTGCCAGTGATGCAGATTTACCCAACATTTCTAACCACACCAGTGCCCGCTCACTCAACACAGATGTCATAACAACTGCGTCAACCAATCCTTTTTTTAGTAGAAATGGAAAAATACCGCCGGGGCACAAGACGAACAGTTTATCAAATGGGATATCAATACAAAGATACAAAAAAACAAAGGAGGGGCAAATCAAAATTCAAACAAGGAAGACACCACAGCCAGGGAAGGGATGACCATAAGATCTGTCCCTTGCAATTAAAGGAGGCAGTAAATAGTGGGTGAATACCGGGTGGATTGGACAATTATGATGATGTCTCTGTCATTAATATTTCTGATTATGTACTAAAGCAACTAGAGACTAAAGTTTTAAGCAAAGGTTTGGGCTTTTGTCCAACTACTCTACCCAATTTTGTCAACATGGATATTGACTGTTTTAAATGTATGCAAAAACTTAAGTTGAAGAAATTCTTTCACAACAAAAAGTCACCACATTCTGCAACAAACACTGGGGGCAGTCAATGTAATTTAACTATTGGTGATCTGAGGGACATTCAGCTCTTAATGTGTTTAGAGGACACGCAAGGTATTATATACCCCTTGAGTCACATCCTTGAGGATCTCAATAAAGCTCCCAATTTAGAAATGGATAGTCATCTTAAAGCTCAATCCAGGGTGATTCCCTCCTAACCTCCCAATAATGCCATTGATATGTTCTATGTGGTGGTTATGCAGGATCTTTATGATCTGGAATCCTCTTAGTTCTCTGGTTCTAAATGCATCAGAATTACACCATCTCTACACATGGGAGGGTGGTCTTGAACAGTCTTTCAGGCACCAATAAGATCACTATCAAGGAAGTGGATAAAGGGTGCAACATAGTTGTTATGAACCTTGAAGACTATGTAGCTGAAATAAATAGACAACTGTCAAATGTAAAAGCTTATCAAAGACTAACTAACCCCATGACCCACACCATCAAGACGATCAAATACAGTCTGGAGAACTGGAAAGGACAATGTCTAATTTCTGAAATGGACTTCTGATATCTTTACAACTCTGCACAGAAGGCACCCTACATGTATATTCTGCCAAAGATTCACAAACAGGGTTATCATTTTCCCCCAGGAAGGCCTATCATATCTGTTGTAGGTTCCCCTACAGAGAGAATTTCAGAATATATTGATATGGTCTTATAACCTCTGGTAAAGAACTTACCTTCATACATCAAAGACACAAAGGACCTAATAGGCAAAATATCAGATTTTGAATAAACAGGGGGCAGCTTTTTGGTGACACTTGATGTCAATTCATTATATATATATATTCGTATGTATAAGGGCATTTTGACTGCCTGGCATTTTCTAGACAATGGGGATGCCACTTTGTATGAGCACACTGATATATTAATAGACAAGATAACCCTACAGCCAAATACAGGGCGTGGCCATGGGGTCTAAATTCTCTCCATCTTTTGCAAACTTATACATGGGTTGGTATGAAAATTTCCACCTGTGGTCCAACTGTCCTGCAACCCTTCCTGAACACATCATTTACTGGGGCTGTTACATCGATGATGTCATTATGTTTTGGTATGGTAATGAAACTCAATTGACATTGCTTAAACAATATCTCTATATTAAAACGTACATCTCCTTTTTGCATCACTTTGACCAACAGTTTATTGACTTTTTGGATCTTACTCTGTACATTCAAGGTAACAGAATTTGTTCCAAACTATTTTGAAAAAGCACGGCATTCAACACAATATTGCATGGCACCAGTGGACACCCCATCTCCCAAATACGGGCTATAACCTATAGTGAGATGACTAGACTGAGACGGAACTGTAGTGATTGTTAGACTTTTCATCCTTGGTGTGGTCTCCCTTAACTTTCTTGCCTCTGTTTCGCAGGTTGTTGATGTGTGCTGGACTCTGTTTTTGCTCTTTTTGGTACTCTGGGCACTTTACCACTGCTATCCAGTGCTAAAGTGCAAGTGCTCCTATACAAAATGTGTATGTAATTGGTTCATCCATGATTGGCATATTTGCTTTGCTGTTAAGTCCCTAGTACAGTGCACTAGAGGTGCCTAGGGCCTGTAAATCAAATGCTATTAGTGGCCTGCAGCACTGGTTGTGCCACCCACATATGTAGCTCTATAAACATGGCTCAGACCTGCCACTGCAGTGTCTGTGTGTTTAGTTTTCAACTGCCAATTTGACTTGGCAAATGTACCCACTTGCCAGGCCTAAACCTTCCCTTTTCTTATATGTAAGACACCCCTCAGGTGGTCCCTAGGTAGCCCCAAGGGCAGGGTGCAGTGTATGGTTAAGGTAGGACATATAGTAATGTGTTTTATATGTCCTAACAGTGAAATACTGCCAAATTCGTTTTTCACTGTTGCAAGGCCTATCCCTCTCATAGGTTAACATGGAGGCTGCCTTTAAATATGATTACAAATATGATTAAAGTGTAGATTCCTTTTTGGGAGCGGATAGACATGTGAAATGTGGGGTCTCTGAGCTCACAATTTAAAAATACATCTTTTAGTAAAGTTGATTTTGAGATTGTGTGTTTGAAAATGCCACTTTTAGAAAGTGAGCATTTTCTTGCTTAAACCATTCTGTGACTCTGCCTGTTTGTGGATTCCCTGTCTGGGTCAGTTTGACAGTTGGACTGTTTGCACCACTCTCTAGACAATGACACAAAGGGAGAAGGGGTGTAGCCTGCATATCCTGATGAGCCATCTGTGCTATCAGGGAGGGGGGGAGTGGTCACTCACACCTGAAAGGGCTGTGCCTGCCCTCACACAATGCAGACTCCAACCCCCTGGTGTGTGTCTGCTGCATGGCCTGGGCAAGGCAGTATTTCACAAACAAGAGAGACTTTCCATTGAAGTAAGCCTACTTCCAAGGGCAAAGTGGGTATAAGAAGGGTACCCAAAACCACAGACTTTAGATCACTTCTCGAAACCTAGAGGAACCTCTGCCTGGAGAACAGCTGAAGAGCTGAGGAAGAAGAGCTGCCCTGCCTGTGACTGTGTTTATGGAGCTATCCTGCAGTTGCTGCTTCTGCCTGTGCAAGAGGACAATGACTGGACTTTGTGTGCCTTCCTGCATGTGAAGAACTCTCCAAGGGCTTGAAACTGAGCTTGCCTCCTGTTGTTGAAGTCTCAGGGACAGCAAAGACTTCTCTCTGCCAGCACCCGGAGCCTCTGCTGAGACTCCAGCCAAGTGGTGCCCTATCCACTTCCTGGGGCCTTGACAGGTGAAGCTGGTGGACCAAGGTTGGAAATCCACACACAGATCGCTGTGCGGGGAAATTTCCGACGCAACCTCTGAAAGCAGCTAAAGAAACAATGCGCCGCCGGCTCTGCCGTAATATCTTATGTCACAATCCCAGGGCCCTATTGTGAAGACTTGGTTACCTCTACCTCCTAATGGTTTCTTTCACTTTAGTTGTTGTAATATATGTCAATTTGCTCTGGATAAGACCTTTGTTTTTCAGTACAACATGGGTATTCAATATACCATCAAAAGGTTAATGAATTGCAACACCAGACTTGTCATGTACTGTGTTATTTGTCAAAGTTACAGTATCTATTTTGGCAGCACCATCAGGCGACTTAAGGAAAGAATACAAGAACATCTAAGTGGCATAAGAAACAATAATAGTACCTTTCCACTTGCCGTTCACCACAACATGGTTCATCAACAATGTGAAGTAATCAACATCAAATTCCATGAAATAGATGTCATGGAACCTCCACCTCGCTGGGGCGATAGGACCCTAGCCCTTAGACGTCTTGAAAGCAATTGGATTATTCTTCTTAGAGCGGTTTACAAGGGTATAAATGTTGATAGAGAACTGCATGTGTTTCTATGAATTATGTTTGTTACATTAGCACCCATTAGGACACCATAACATCTAAACATGTGTGTGCAATCTAATCACAATACTAGTCTATTGGTGTCATACCAGAAGTAATTGTTTCCCAAATTGCTCATGGTCTATTGCTACTATGTGCAACCCTTATACTATACTATTGGTTACAAGCTAGGCTTTGTTGTATCATACGTTGCTCATGACTTAATGTTTCACAAATGTTGCTATGTGTAATCAAGTTTGTGATAAATAACTTCCAAACTGACTGTTTTACATATCTAATATTGGATTTTTTGCTTTGATTTTTCTGCCATGTCCTTCGTGACTGCTTTTGACATGGGCTACGTTCTCCTCTGTGGCTGAATATACTGACCACATACTCCACCCTGATTGTTTTGTTCCTTGAGCTGTGTATGTTAACCTCTTAAGTGCGGGCGTCGGCCACTGGCCGACGCCCACACACCCTCCCTGGTGCGGGTCATGACCAGTGGCCGACACCAGGAAGGGCATTAATAAATCCTCGGGTGCGTCGCACCCGAGGATTTATTTTATTTTTTTTACTCCCCCCGGGAGACACGGAAGCTACCGTGTCTCCCCCCGCCCCCCACCCGCCCCTTTGTACGTTGCAAAGGTGTTTTCCCCATGAAAGCAGGAAGCAGCCTTGCGGCCGCTTCCTGCTTTCATGGGGAAAACGGCCTTTTACACGTTCGGGAAGGCCTCGTAAGAAAGGGGAGAGTCTCCCCTTTCTTACGAGGCCTTCTGAAACGGTTTCCTGGCACAGCTGCGATCGGGGGCCAGGAAACCCCACTAGACACCAGGGATTTCACTTTTGGGGGGCGGCCCCCCCCCCCCGGAAAACGGGCCGCCCCCCGCCCCGGCATAATTTTCTTTAAAAAAAAAAAAGGTAGGTGCCCCCAGGGCATTTTTTTTTTTTCAAAAAAAAAAATTGATTAAATGACAGGGGGTCGCCCGTGGGCAGGGTGACCCCCTGTGGGGGCAATTTTTTTTTTAGATGTTGTAGGGTTTCCCTGGGGGCCATTTTGGCCCCCAAGGAAACCATACAACAACTAAAAAAATATATATGTATATATCTATATATATATATATCTATGTAGATAGATATATCTAGGTACATGGATATATCTATAGATATATCTATATAGATATATATATATATATATATATATATATATATATTTATATATATATATATATATATATAGGTAGATCTGTATCAAAGAGATTTATAAAGCGCGCTACTCACCTGTGAGGGTCTCAAGGCGCTGGGGGGGGGACGGGGGGAGGGAAAGGGGCTAGGAGGTTCACTGTTCAAAAAGCCAGGTTTTGAGGCCCTTCCTGAAAAGAAGTAGGTTTTGGGTCTTGCGGATGTGGGTTGTGAGTGCGTTCCATGTTTTGGGTGCAATGTAGGAGAAGGATCTGCCCCCGGTGGTGGTGTGTTTGATGCGGGGGACAGAGGCGAGAGAGAGGTCAGCTGAACGGACGTTTCGTGTGGGGGTGTGGAAGGTGACTCTCGTTGAGGTAGGCAGGGCCTGTGTTGTGGAGTGATTTGTGTGCGAGGATGAGGATCTTGAAGGTGATCCTTTTGTCAATGGGGAGCCAGTGGAGGGATTTGAGGTGTGGAGAGATGTGTTCGTGTCGGCGGAGGTCGAGGATGAGTCGTGCTGCTGAGTTCTGGATGCGTGTAGTTTGCACTTGAGTTTTAGAGTGGTGCCGGCGTAGAGGGCGTTTCTGTAATCAAGCCTGCTGCTGATGAGTGCGTGAGTGACAGTTTTTCTGGTCTCTGTGGGGATCCATTTGAATGTTTTTCAGTATACGGAGTTTGTTGAAGCATGAGGAGGTAAGAGCGTTGATTTGTTGGGTCATAGAGAGGGAGGAGTCTAGGATGATGCTGAGGTTGCGTGCGTAGTTGGCGGGGGTGGGTGCAGGGCCTAGCGTGGTGGGACACCATGGGGGGTCCCAGGTGTTTTTGTGTGGGCCAAAGAGGATTATTTCGGTTTTGCTTGAGTTGAGTTTCAGGTGGTTGGCTGTCATATATATATCACTTTTGTCAATATGTGTGTGGTTTCCCTGAGTGGAAAAGGGTCCGACTTCTCTAGTGGCAGTTTTAGTGCCATAAAGAAGCGCAGAAGGTTTATATGCCTACTGCAAAGAGCACATCTGTATTTTATGTAAATAGCTGAGTACATTAGTAAAGTCTATGGAGAGATGAAGGGCACTTTTGCTGGGTGGTAATGAGGGAATCCGAGGAGGAGGGAGTGGGAGCACCAATAATGATTGTTGGACTGGGCGCAGGAGGTGCTAAAGACTGTGACGAATGGTATGTGACAAGGTGTTTTTTGAGTGTCTTGAAAGTATGTGCTGATTGAGGGAAGAAGCGCAGGTAAGGTGGCCTCTACTGTTGCACGTATCTCACACACACCATCGATTTTGTGACTGTCTACGTAGGCTAGTGTTTTAGAGCAACAGTTTAGCCAATAGCAGAGATGGCATCTTGATGAATGACTGCTGCCTGCACTCGGGTTATAGAGGACCGCTCTGACATAGGATCAGAGACTGAGACATCAGATACTGAGACAGCATCTGAGGGATAGGACAATGGCGCAGACTCTGGGAGTGATTTTTCAGTCAGAGGAGTCCCATTCGAAAACTCCTCTTCCAGTACATTATGAGGGAGGTGATGAGGACAGTCCTGCTGTCCCTTCGCAAGCTGTTCGTGCAACTGGGTAATAGTGGGTTAGGCCAACCCAGAGAGCAGGTGAATGCGGCGGCAAGCAGAGAGAGAGTGCTCTCTTGGGAGCTCACCAATTTAGTTCAGCCCCAAATTCCACCACCCAAATCATATTGTGGAGACATCAAAATTGTCTATGGCAAAACAAACTGGTTTTGTAAGGCAGGCACCTGTGTTTTTGGTCCTGGATTCGGCGGCCATATAGAGAAACACACTAAACCCAAACATTTCTGGAAACTAGACATTCGGGGGAGTCCACAGAGGTGTGACTTGTGTGGATTCCCCAAAGTTTTCTTACCCAGAATACCCTGCAAAGCTGAAATGTTGAAAAAAAACTCTATTTTTCTCGCATTTCTGTCACACAAACTACAGGAATATGCTGGGATCCACAACATTCCTACCACCCAGTGACTCCTCACCTGTCCTGATAAAAACACTACCCCACTTGAGTTCCTACACCTAGTGCCTGTGTCAGGAATGGATCACCCCAGGGTCAACAGCTGCCTCACGTAAGGACCAACATTGACCGTTGTGTGATCTATTCCTGTCGCAGGCACCAGGCCTAACCACACAAGTGAGGTATCATATTTATCGGGAGACTTGGGGGAACGCTGGGTGGAAGGAAATTTGTGGCTCCTCTCAGATTCCAGAACTTTCTGTCACCGAAATGTGAGGAAAACGTGGTATTTTAGCCACATTTTGAGGTTTGCAAAGGATTCTGGGTAACAGAACCTGGTCCGAGCCCCACAAGTCACCTCATCTTGGATTCCCCTGGGTTTCTAGTTTTCAAAAATGTGCTGGTTTGCTAGGTTTCCCCAGGTGCCGCCTGAGCTAGAGGCCAAAATCCACAGGTAGGCACTGTTTTCTATGAAAAAATGTGATGTGTCCACGTTCTGTTTTGGGGCATTTCCTGTCGCGGGCGCTAGGCCTACCCACACAAGTGAGGTATCATTTTTATCGGGAGACTTAGGGGAACGCCGGGTGGAAGGAAATTTGTGGCTCCTCTCAGATTCCAGAACTTTCTGTCACCGAAATGTGAGGAAAACTTGTTTTTTTAGCCACTTTTTGAGGTTTGCAAAGGATTCAGGGTAACGGAACCTGGTCCGAGCTCCGCAAGTCACCCCTCCTTGGATTCCCCTAGGTCTCTAGTTTTCAGAAATGCACAGGTTTGGTAGGTTTCCCTATGTGCCGGCTGAGCTAGAGGCCAAAATCTACAGGTAGGCACTTTGGAAAAAACAGCTGTGTTTTCTATAAAAAAAATAGGATGTGTCCATGTTGTGTTTTGGGGCATTTCCTGTCGCGGGCACTAGGCCTACCCACACAAGTGAGGTATCATTTTTATCGGGAGACTTGGGGGAACACAGAATAGCAAAACAAGTGTTATTGCCCCTTATCTTTCTCTACATTTTTTCCTTCCAAATATAAGAGAGTGTGTAAAAAAGACGTCTATTTGAGAAATGCCCTGCAATTCACATGCTAGTATGGGCACCTCGGAATTCAGCGATGTGCAAATAACCACTGCTCCTCAAAACCTTATCTTGATCCCATTTTGGAAATGCAAAGGTTTTCTTGATACCTCTTTTTCACTCTTCATATTTCAGCAAATGAATTGCTGTATACCCAGTATAGAATGAAAACCAACTGCAGGGTGCAGCTCATTTATTGGCTCTGGGTACCTAGGGTTCTTGATGAACCTACAAGCCCTTTATATCCCCGCAACCAGAAGAGTCCAGCAGACAAAACGGTATATTGCTTTCAGAAATCTGATATCGCAGGAAAAAGTTACAGAGTAAAATATAAAGAAAAATGGCTGTTGTTTTCAGCTCAATTTCAATATTTTTTCATTTCAGCTGTTATTTTCTGTAGGAAAACCTTGTAGGATCTACACAAATGACCCCTTGCTGAATTCAGAATTTTGTCTAGTTTTCAGAAATGTTTAGCATTCCGGGATCCAGCATTGGTTTCACACCCATTCCTGTCACTAACTGGAAGGAGGCTGAAAGCACCAAATATAGTAGAAATGGGGTATGTCCCAGTAAAATGCCAAATTTGTGTTGAAAAATTTGGTTTTCTGATTCAAGTCTGCCCGTTCCTGAAAGGTGGGAAGATAGTGATTTCAGCACCAGAAACCCTTTGTTGATGGCATTTTCAGGGAAAAAACCACAAGCCTTCTTCGGCAGCCCTTTTTTCCCATTTTTTTGGAAAAAACTAAATTTTCACTGTATTTTGGCTATTTTCTTGGTCTCCTCCAGGGGAAACCACCAACTCTGGGTACCATTAGAATCCCTAGGATGTCGGAAAAAAAGGACGCAAATTTGGCATGGTTAGCTTATGTGGACAAAAAGTTATGAAGCCCTAAGCGCGAACTACCCCAAATAGCCAAAAAAGGGCTCAGCACTGGGGGGGGAAAGGCCCAGCAGCTAAGGGGTTAACTGTTAATATATGTGGGATATCCTCTGTTACATTAATTTTGACATGTTTATTTGGCACATAGCTATGTGATCTTTTACATATCAAATCACACTTTTTGTTTATCTCATTTACATTTGGGTGTTCTAACTACATTTCTTGCATCTTACTGTAACACTTAATCCTTTTTTCTGTCTATATTGTACTGTGTTCTTCCTCTTAGTTGTTGACATTGTTACCTTAGCACATTGGTCTCATCATTGCACACACTGTAATGGCTGTGCTTTTGTCCTCTCCTGTCATCCCAAACTTGTTCTTTATTTCCATTTCTATAACAACATGGCGTTCATGCTCGCCACGCTCAGTGTTTTACTATCATTAGAAATTTTGCGGCACCATACACGCTGTAGGTAAGGCTTCCTTGTCTGATATGTGACACCACATGGTTTACATATATCGTATTCAGACTTTAACTATAGGTTTTACTTGTTACAGGCTTATCATAGCTTCTTCACCTTAATTCATTTTATGCTCTACGGATACATTGGAGTACATTTTTTACATGCCAGTGCATCTTCATTTTTTACATACAATCTATGGTAAGGTTCTCTCGCAAAGTGAGCTTATGACACTTATTCGTGTGGCAATTTCCAATTTTCACTATTTCCCTATTCTTTATAGGCTTATTTTGTCCTTTATGTGACTTGTCATTCCATGTCCGCTTAAGAATTTCCATTGGGTGTCACATTTTCAACTTATAAGGGACCCCGCTTGAGGCACACATCGGACTGCAACCACAGGTTGCACATTATCTTCTATCCTTACCATCATTTCAATCAATCATCCTTTATTTTTCAGCTTTTCTCATTTCGTTGTTGTTTCGTTCCAGTTGGTTTTCATGCTCACTCGTATTTTGCACAGACAATGAAGTGGGTCTCAACATTGTTTTTACTCTTACTTTTTTCCTTATGCCTCTACATAGGTATACTCTTAGTGGTTCACTAGAAAACTTTTTTCACAGGCTTATTATCCTATACTACCATCTTTACTAATTTATTATGATGTACACCTCGGATTTTACTATTTTGGGGCATGTAATACTTACTTTTTGCATGTTTTCTGTTCACGCTGTGGTGGCAATTACCTACATTTATAACTGGGCCTATAATATTATGGATTTTCACAGTATTGTGGGTCCTTCCGGACCTTTATACATTATGGGCCTCATTACAACCTCTGCTGTCTTTCCCAAAGACCGCCAAGGCTGCGGGCTCCAGTATACCGCCAGTGGTGGCGGTATCACTGGCTCTCTATTTTGACTTTTCCGCTGGGCCAGTGAATGGTAACAGTGTTACCGTCTGCTGGCCCAGCGGAAAAGTCACATCAACATTGCAGCTGGCTCGTAATAGAGCCGGCGGCAATGTTGATGCGCAGCGGGTGCAGTGGCACCTGTCACACATTTCACTGCCTGAAATTCCGGCAGTGAAATGCGCGATGGGGCAGGCTGGCGGTAAGGGGAGTCGAAATAACCAGGGCAGCACTGCCCTGGTGGTTTACGACCGCCGGGACCGCCATGGCAGTATAGCGCTGGTGCCGGCGATGTTACCACGGCGGAACCGCCACAGTCCAAATAAGGTTACGAGTACCGCCAGCCTGTTGATGGTACTATCGCCAAATGAGAGCCTATGTTTTTTTCATTATATATCAGGTTTGAGGTATGTCCCTTTGTTACAATGCATAAATAATGATAATACCAAGTAATTTCAAATGTGTTATTTCCAGCCTTGATAAAGTCCAGAGGATGAAACCGATGTTGGCTGCTGTATTACTGTGGACTTCATTGTTCTGACGATCTAAGAAATAAACAGCACATCTGTTTTGTTTTCTTGAATACATCAGTTTTGTGGACTCTTAATTTACTATTTCTGTGTGCTCTGGTGTTTTAATTAAATATTTCCCAGTCTGAATCAATAGACAGGTGCCTTTTACCCAGTGGCAGGTTACCACACCGGACTAGCACCTGTTACATGTATACTTTCCTGTATGTTATATGTGCAATTACAATTTGGGCTACTATTGGATGTGCAGACCTTTTATGCATTGCCACCACTGAATGAATTGAATGCTAAGCAAGGGGCAGACTCTAAGCTGCTCTGTGTAAACAAAATGACTCACAAGCAACAGTGCATGTGTTGTCTCTGGCGAGGTCCAAAATGCAGGGTGCGAGGGAGAGGAATGTAGCCAGCTGTCAAAGAGGCAAAGGTGCCCTCCAAACATACTGAAGGACATAAAACAATTGAAAGTGCCCCCAAAACTTTTAGGGGTGCTAAGGTGAAGGCAGGAGAGTGTTTAAAGAAGAGGTAGGGATTTTTCCTACCTGAGGGGTAAAGGGAGTTGAGAGTGACTTGAGGGTTCAGGGTGGGTAGACATGTAGAGAGAAGAGTGTGACTTGAGGGTTAAGGGGTGGGTGAGGTAGGTGAGGTGAGGGCAAAATGAGGGTTCATGGATGAGTAGAGGTAGAGGGATGTGAGGGTGACTTGAAGGTTCAGGAATTGATAGAAATAAAGGGAGGTAAGGAAGACTAGGAGATTCAGGGGTAGGTGGAGGGAGGCAAGGCTAACTTTGGGGTAATGGGGTGGGTAGAGGTAAAAGGAAGTTAGGGTGATTGGAGTGTTCAGATGTGGGAAGAGGTAAAGGGAGGTGAGGCTAACTTGAGGGTTCAGGGGTTGGCAGAGGTAAGAGGAGAAGAGGGTGACTTGAGAGTTATGGGGAGTGTGGAAGTAAAGAGAGTTGAGTGGGACTTGAGGGTTCAGTGGTAATTAGAGGTAAAGGGAGGAGAGGGTGGCATGAGGGTGCGGGGTGGGTAAAGGTAAAGGAGTTAAAAGTCAAATTAAAACTTTTGAAATCACTGCATGTTTGATGAGGAATAAAACATCCTGTAAATTCCAACAAATAAGTAATGTGACACAGGGACAAACGTTAATTTATAAAATAAAAAGGTAGACTGCATGGCAATGGTCTTTAACTAAGGGAGTGTGTTTACATTGTCATCAATGTAAGCGACAGGTGACTGAAATGTATGCTTCGGAAAGTGGTCACATGCCACAAAGTATTTTTATTGCTAATTGTTTGTGTTCAGTTCTTAAAAGTACCAGGAAGCACAAGCTTCAACTCTGTACGTTTTAAGTTGTCTTGAAAACGAAAACAAGAAAGAGTATCACCATCTTAGCGCAAGCAGCACAGAAGAACACTCATCAAGAAATCATTCAGTACTTTGTACATGCTCCAGTAAAATAAAGAAACACACAGAGATGAGGTGAAACTGACATGCATTGACATGGTCTCACCACTAAAAAGGAAGTTCCTTTGTAGAGTTTTTTTTTTTTAAAGCAATAAATTGTTGCAAGAGGCAGAGGCCTAAAATGGAGTACCGGGGTCACTAAATGGTCAAACCAAAAGAGACCAAGGCCCATATTTATACTTTTTTAGCGCCACATTTGCGTAATTTTTTGATGCAAAATTGGCGCAAACTTACAAAATACAATTGTATTTTGTAAGTTTGCATCGATTTTGCGTCAAAAAGCGGCGCAAATGCGGCGCTAAAAAAGTATAAATATGGGCCCAAATGAATGCATGCTATTAGGGGAAAATCAGTCAAGCAACAATGTGAGGTGCTTCTTGGCCCTACACACATACCCAATCTAGTATCCATAGCTCTAAGGCCCTAAGTGCAGCCACAGTACACAATAAAGCCCAGAGTTACAAACATTCATGTAACTCAGTATGGCAAATAAAGTTGCTGTGCTATGTTGCATGAAAGGTAGAGAGCAGAACAGTGCCATATCTACTAAGATATGGAACTGCCTTCCTCACTTCCTGTGATTGCACATTTTAGTCTGCCATATGTCATTGCACATACACTTGCATCATAGCGCAAGAGCATGTGTGTTCTATGAAGAATATTTAAACTATCCTTTAACACTTTCACTGCTTTGTATGTGTGCTGCACAATGCAGCACACATGCAAAGGAGGAAAAACAAGCTGAAATGAAAACGTTTCTCCTCATTACACCTACCTTGAGGAAGAGTAAGATTTTGGAGCAAATTCCTGTATATGAATGTTTGTAGAGAGAGATTTGCATCAAAACCCATGTCTGGTGGCACAGAAACACCCATGTTCTACTCATGACTCAAAGTAATGCAAAAAGTTGTAAAGCACAACTTTGCATTACTTTGGGAAACCATCCAACGCAAACCCTGATTTTTGTTGGATAGTAAATCCCAGCATTACACTTTGTATCGGGTTTGCATTACAAGAGTAATGTAAACTCGTTGCAAACCATTAGTAAATCTGGGCCCATCGGTAAGCTTCACAGTGACGTGTTGCACAAGTAAAAATACTTGTTTTTTTTAACTTTCACTAGTCTGATTTGCAGCAAAGACTATCTTTTGCCCTAAAGACAGGCTAAAAGCTGGACAAAAAAGCCAAATACATGGCAACCACATTCAGCATTGAAAAAACAATTGCTCTGATCAAAAACAGAATGGCATGAATGTCATTAAGGGGTCACCATGGGTAGCAATTGCTACCTCTAGCGCTACACTTGTACCATTCACCCACATGGCTAAATAAGTGCCTCTGATTGGCAAATCAAGCCACTTTTGAACGTGTAAACACACGATGCATAGGTATTTTCCCAGGTGTAGAAAACTGTGTGCATTTATGTTTGCTGCAGGCAAAGCTTGTGGAAATATCATGGAAATTAACAGTAAAAAACAGCCAACTGGCCATGACATAAGCCCATGAACTGCTAAACAACCTGCCCAGACACTGCCCTGTCAAACCAGCCCAACAGACTACCAGCTTGCCCCATAGGCCAGGCTGAACCAGGATGCTGCTCTATGATCTTTCACCTGCACAGAGGGTATGCTGGCGCTTTGGGACGCTTCAGAGGCCTCAAGTAGCTAAATCAATTTATCCATGCCATTTGCCCTGAGCAGCCAGGCCACTGTGGGTCAGCAAAAGAAGTGTTGTGGGAGCAGCCTGTAGAGAGCTGGGAGCAGCAGTAGCATAGCAACTGCTGAGAGCTACAGTGGAAGGAGAAAAACCCCTAACTATCCACCCCCGGTTTGTTTGTAAAAGACAGCACTAATTGGCGTGCAGTGGGCACCTCAGATCACTTGACATATGCACCTCCTATACCAATAATATCCTCATCTCTACGAAACAGGGCAGAGAGAGGGTCTACAGCAAAATCCACTCCATGGTAAGGTGGTGTTAGACCTGGTATCCTTGGCGTGGTTTCCCCTAACTTTTTTTGCCTTCTGACCTCCTGTTTTCCAGACCTTGTTTTGCTGGCTTTAGGACTCTGGGCACTTTACCACTGCTAAGCAGAGCTAAAGTGCATGTGCTGTCTGCTTAAAACATGCTAACATTGGCTTATCCACAATTGGCACATTTAATGTACTTGTATGTCCCTATTAAGGTGCACTACATGTGCCCAGGGACAGCAAACTAAATGCTGCTGGTGTGCCTGCAGCGCTGATTGTGCCACCCACTTTAGTAGCCCTTTAAACATGACTCGTGCCTGCCATTGCAGAGTCTGTGTGTGCAGTTTTAAACTGCTATATCGACCTAGCAAGTTACCTCTCTTGCGAAGCAGAAACCTTTCTTTTTGATACATATGTCACCCCTAAGGTAGGCCCTGAACAGTCCAAGGGCAGGGTGTAGTGTATTTAAAAAGTAGGACATATATTTTTATGTTTTATATGTCCTTGTACTGAAAAACTCTTAAATTTGTTTTTCATTACTGCAAGGCCTGTCTCTCCCATAGGATAACATTGGGATTGCCTTATTACATTTTATAAGCGTAATTTCCAATTGGGAAGAGATGGGACCCCCACGTTTGGTGTCTCTGGAATCACAATTTAAAATCACAACTTATAGTGAAGTTGATTTTAAATTTTGACTCTGCAAATGCCTCTTTTAGAAAGTTTGTGTTTTCCTACTTTAAGCCATCTGGTGCCTGCTGCCTGTCTCTGAATATAAGTCTGAGTGGGTGAAAGCTGGGCCCTTGTGCATTTCTTCCAGACAATCACACAAAAAGGAAGCTTAGGTGAGCCTGATGGACCATCAACAACCTGATGGCCCACCCTGGGCAGGGTGGGAAGGAGAAGTTGACACCTACTCCTGAAATGGTTGTGTCCTGAAACCACACAAAGGGCTGCATAATCCCCTTTAGAGAGTCTGGAGCAAGGGCAGAAATGACAGGAACTCCGTGCACTTCAAAATCCTCTCTTTGAAGTCTCCCCCACTTCCAGAGCTCCACTGGGTATAAGAACTGGACCTCAGGCACCACCAACTCATTACACTTCTGGACCTGTGGATATTCTGCCAGGAAGAATGACTGTGGTGCTGCTGAAAGGACTGCCAGACTGCTGGACTCTGCTGGGCTCCCGCTCTTCTGTGCTGATCTGCCTGTCTGCTGTCCTCCTTGCCTGGCGGTGAGAAGGACTGGACCTGAATATTTCCAACCCAGAACCAAAGTGACTCTTAGGCTCTAAGGGCTTGCTGGTTTGCCTCCTGTTCTTTCGAATTCTCAGAGACATCAAAGACCTCTCTTCATCCTGAAACAGCACCTAGACTTTGCTTGCCACAAGTCTTGCCCTGCCAAGTGGTGCCAATCCAGTACTGGGCCCTTAGAAGTGGATTTAAAGTACTGCAAAGTACTGCAACTACCAGAACCTGTGCATCAACACTGTTATGCCAGTCAGAGCTGGTGCATCTCCATCGACAACGACACTGTGAACATCAAGGACACGCAATTGCCATCAACACCAGCACATCGCTCCTACTGCAAGAATCTAGAGCATCATATTGCCAACTGCATGATGCATCACCTCCATTCCCAATGCATCTCACACTTTGCTCAGCTCGGAGAGAGGGCATTGCCTACATCTTCGGGACAGACGCCAACGCATCACTTCCCTTGCTCCTCGCATCTTGTTCTCAATGTCGAAGCATCTCTGAACTAAAGTATTGTTTTCAGCTGGCTAAGGCTGGTCCCTGTATCTGAACCACACCCCATCATGGTCAGCTGACTTTTCAGATCGACCCGGTCTAGCACAACCAAATATCCCAGGTTGGCGCTTCATGCTTTTAAGAGTTACAACTAAGTTTATTCTTTAAAAATGTGTATCTCGACTTCTACTTATCTGATTTTTGTCATTTTGGTCTTGTCTTGTTCATAAAAATATAATCTATTTTTCTAAATTGGTGTGGAGTCTTTATGTGGTGATTTCACTGTGTTACTGTTTGAATTGTTGCACAAATACTTTACACATTGCCTCTTAAGTTAAGCCTGCCTGCTCTGTGCCACACTACCAGAGAGTAATCACAGGTTAATTTATGGTGTGTATTTGACTTACCCTGACTAGGATTTTGGTTCCTGCATGGACAAGATGCATACCTCTGCCAACCAGAAATCCAATTTCTAACAGGTGGCATGGGTAGAATGAGCAGAGCTGCCAAGACTTCTCTTTGCAAATGTGTAACATTTCCTTGTCTGTCTTGTGATTGTGTGGGCCACTTCAGAGCCCCATGTTTGACACTCTAAGAGGCAATTTTATGTATGAAAACTAAGCAGCTCTGCTGACTGATTTAAATGCTTACATTTCAGATGAGACTCCTTTTTGCCTCAATATTTATGTAGTCCCTGTGCTATTGGACTTTCTGGGCTTTTCCAAACTGCAAGTATTCTTTTTGCTTTAATGTAAATTCCAAGATATTGGACCAGCTGTCGGCCAAGTGTGTCTGAGTCTCATTGATGGCAGGAGGGATCTCACACACTTTCTTGTGAAACAGAAGGGTGAATTATGCGCTATAGGTACCCTCCTAGGTGAGTTGTGCGTCAGAATACCCTTCTGGGTGAATTATGCGCTATCGATACCCTCCTGAGCTCCTGGGTGAGGTATGCACCAGGGATACCCCACTGGGTGAGTTGTACATCCAAAGGGATAAGGAGGCCTGAAAAGGCGAAAAGTGGTCCCTACATGTGATGTCACTGCCGTTATGGCACGCGGGTGAAATGTTGTTCTTCCTGTTCTCACCACATTTGGGGGGAAAGTGGAAATGGGCTCTTTTGAACCCAATCTTACAGGCATTGCTTTTGACATTATGTAAATATACTCTATTGCTTTGGAGAGGGCCTAAACCCTGAGGCAGAACTCGGCCAAAAATGAACCTTAGTGCGTCAGAAGTGATCCGCACAGTAAATAGTGTTCTCACCCGACACCCCAAATTCTAATTCATGTTATGACATCCATTGGTGACTTTCACACCGGAGCCCAACTTACACCGTTTCATGCTTCTGAATGTAAGAGCCACTGTAGACATTCTCTTGCGCTCGTTTTCTTAGAAAATATAATTAGACTTGTGCATGAAATGCTTGAAAGATATGTTATTTTTAGAAATGTGTCATTATAATGGAATAATAAAGCAAGCAATTTTGTAGGACCAGCCTCTTAATATGTATTCTCTCCCGGCAAGATCAAAAGAGCCGACTTTCAAGCTAATTACAAAGGAGAGACGGGCCTGTGGTACGGCCGCCGGCCTCAGACTCTAAGCTGGAATAGAATTCTTGCCTACAGCGGCGTAACAAAGGCCCTCGCAGCGCCGGTGATAGCGGGGGCGAGCTCCAGGGGGGCCCCTCAGCACAGTACACTGTGCACCGGCGGCAGGCGCCTGACTGGATCCATGGGGAAGAGATTCTCTACAGGTACTTTGCAGAGGGGGCTGTTTAAGTTTTGTTACGCCACCTCTTGCTTATCGGTAGCCCCAGCCGGGCTCCCACCTGTGACTAATATTTTGTGTAGGCCACAGCGGTGCCCGCGATTCAGGTACAGAAATGCGCCACAGTCGGCATAAAGAGCGTACTCGGCCCCGGCAAGACTGGCGCCACCTGATGGGGGTGCTATAGCCCCAGCCAATGTTTAATTTGAGTGGGTGGTTGCCGGTGAGGGCCACCACCTCTTGTTTTGGAGACCAGCACTTATATTTCCTCCTCAGACGCTGACCTCGAGCGAGAGGGAAAAACGCAAACGGGAAAGAAGTAGGATGAAAAAGACAGATAAAAAACAGGCAAAAGGAGAAAACAGGAACCTGCACCAGAGAGGTAAAGTGGCATGGAGTGGTTGGTAGTGGATGGAAAAGCCATTCGGCTACACTGGGGCCCCCAGCGCATTGTTTTTTCACTCGCCAACAGAGGATGTGGTGTCTTGACAGAGCTGCCTGTCTCGAACTGGGGAACCAGGTTCGAGTCTCAGCGTTGGCTCAACATCCTATGAATCTGGGCAAAATCCCTTTCTCTCCCCAGTGACTAAAAAGGAATGTGCCCTAGTGTGTTGTAGCTGGTGCGCATGTAAAGCGCCCCAATGCCTTTGGGTTAAGTACGAGCTAAATAAAAGTGTAAATAATTAAAACAACTCTCAAGTCGGGAGGCTGCTTAGTGTGCATAATGGGTCTAACTCATCTTTACGCAGTTACAAAAGGAGGAGGCAAGGCCAAGAGACACCCTGCCTCCTCTTTCTGAACATACCCAGAGAGGCGACATCTGGTGGCTCTGGGGTGCAGGCCCAGCAGAGAGCACCTTTGAAAAGAAGGAACGTAGTTAATGAGGTGACAGTGACACTATGGACACCCTGAGTCACAAAGAACACGCTGCTTCCTCTGATTTCATGGCGACCACCGGTGACTGCTGTGGTGCGGTAAAAAATAACAAATGCGTTCTATTAACACGAGATGCGTGGTACATGACAGGGCTGAATGAACGGGCGTGAGTGTAACAAGGAAAGGAGGGGAATTAAAGGAATAGAGTTAGGGACAAATCAATAGAATAAATGAAAAAAATAGAAGATTGAGTGCAACAAAAGCGGGGAGTGAAAGGTTAATAGGATAATTTAAAGAAAGGGACGGTTCGGAGGAAGAAAAAGTGAGACTGGCGGTACAGAATCGCCTGACCACGCAGTGCCTGCAGCAGACCAGGGGCTCCGGACCAATCCCCGTCGTTCCTCTGACTGTCCCAGGTTGCAGCGGAGGAAGCGATGACTAGACACAGTGAACTTGAAAATCAAGAAGACGTGTACTACTTGTGCTGTGAGGAACCACACGGTTGTATACATCGGCATGTTAAAATGTGCTTTGTTTTAAAGTCCAAGTGTGTCTGGTGCAAGAGCTATCAATGCAAGTAGTGCTTAGTTTACAGCACCTAGTAATTACCAAGTGCAATGAAGTCCACACTTCTACACATGGAGGGTGGCGTTAGCCACTTAGAGATATAACTGAGTCGGGGGCTTACTATGCATGTGAGGTTTAATGTTCATAAGGAGACTGGCTGGGTATCTGAGGACAAACCTACACACTTGGAG
Source organism: Pleurodeles waltl (assembly GCF_031143425.1). Taxonomy (NCBI): domain Eukaryota; kingdom Metazoa; phylum Chordata; class Amphibia; order Caudata; family Salamandridae; genus Pleurodeles; species Pleurodeles waltl. Next base: position 218,443,350 of record NC_090444.1, on the reverse strand, counting down.
ACTGCGCTGGTCATTTGAAGATAATCATTGCAGGTGGAGTCTGGCATCATTTATGGTGCTTCAGCTTTCTGAGGCTGCATCGGACATTTGGGACCAAGCCTCCGGATGCTCTGTGCTTGCGTGATTTAGACTCTGGCTGTGCACTTGGGCCTTTTCAGACTGTGTCAGTGGATTTTCAGCTCTGTCTGTCCCTTTCAAGCTTTGCATGACCATGTAGAACAGTCCAATCGCGTTCAGAGCTCTGTCCAGGCACTCGGAGCATTGAGAGCTCGATCTAGACACCAAGAGCATTCAGAGCACTCTCTTGGCACTCTGAGCATTCAGAGCACTCTCTCGACATTCTTAGCATTCAGAGCACTCTCTAGACATTCTCAGCATTCAGAGCACTCTCTAGACATTCTCAGCATTCAGAGCTGTTTTTAGGCGCTCGGGGTTTTAAGGGCACACTCTAGGCACTCACAGCATTCAGAACACTCTGTAGGCACTAGGAGCATGCCGAACTCTGTCTAGGCACTCGAGCATTCACGGCACTTTCTAGGCACTCGGAGCATTCAGAGCTCTATCAAGGCACTTGGAGCATTCAGAGCACTCTCTAGCTACTCGGAGCATTCAGGGCACTCTCTAAGCACTCTGAACATTCAGAGCAGTCTCTAGACACTCAGAACATTCAGAGCACTCTCTAAGCACTCAGAGTATTCCGAGCTGTTTTTAGGCACTTGGAGTATTCAAAGCACTCTAGGCACTCCAGCATTCCGTGCTCTGTCTAAGCACTCTCAGCATTCAGAGCACTCTCTAGGCACTCAGAGCATTCAGAGCACTCTGTATGCACTAGGAGGATGCCGAGCTCTGTCTAGGCACTCGAGCATTCAGAGCACTTTCTAGGCATTCGGAGCATTCAGAGCACTCTCTCGGCAGTCTCAGCATTCAGAGCACTCTCTAGACATTCAAAGCATTCAGAGCACTCTCTGGGCACTGAGAGCATTCAGAGCAGTCTCTAGGCACTCCATCATTCCATGCTCTGTGTAGGTACTCAGAGCATTCAGAGCACTCTCTAGGCACTCACAGCATTCAGAGCACTCTCAAGGCACTCGACGCATGCTGAACTCCGTCTAGGCACTCAGAGCATTCAGAGGTCTCTCTCTAGACACTCAGAGCATTCAGAGCACTCTCTGGGCAGTTAGAGCATTCAGAGCACTCTCTAGGCACTCAGTTCTTTCTCTCTAGGCACTCAGAGCATTCAGGGCACCCTCTAGGCACTCAGAGCATTCCGAGCTCTGTCTAGGCAATCGAGCATTCAGATGTCTGGCTGGGCATTCAACCCTCTGCCTTGAACTTCAAGGCAGTAATTGTCCACCTGAGGCTCCACCTCAAGGTTTGGGCTGTGCTGGAAGATGCGGCCGTGCCTTGGAAGCGGAGGGTGTAGCTGGCCATGAAACGTTTTATTTAGACAAATCATGACCTTGTGTGGTCTATGAGGAGCACACTTGGATGGTGTTGGCTGCACCAAAGGCAGCCCATGGCTACATCACTGGTATGTTATAGCAGCACTTGTTTAATATGTGGGTGGGACATAATCTCTGTCAGTATCTGCTTTGTTAATGTTTTATTATGTTGTTAACCTTGCACTTATTGTAGGCATTTGATACCTTAAATGAAGTCACTTTCTGTGCTGTAGTCTGTCGAAGGCTGCATGTCACCACTTCCTGTGAAGTGATTGGGAGTGGAAGGGCCTACGATGTCACTTCCGTTATCTATGGCTTTTTGATGGTGCGTTAATGTCCGGCAAAACGGATGGCGCCTCGACTACAGAGCCTTCTATGAAGGTGTCCTGCATACAGAGAGAATCCAAAATCCTGGCCTCCTGTCATTGTCATTAAATGGTGCCAAGCTTCTGCCAGAGAAGGAACACAAAAATATCTGTCGTTGGGTTTCCCTTCAACAATCCCATCATGAGGAAAACACATTTTCTGTGTGAAAACCTATGTTTTCCTGCGAGCTGAAATACACCACATCCACTCATGGTTAGTCTGTTGCACACATTCATGAATTGGTTGTTACTACCTAGCACAGGAGAGGGCGCGGGGAAGGTGGAGGCTGATTATAAGGAAGGCAAGTGCAGGCCTGTGCTTTGCCAAATACTTTCCTTGCACCTCTACTGAATATTCCTGCCTTCAGGGCACTTCGGAGAAAAACAAAGTCATGGAAATTATGTATGTCAAAGGCAGCGTGCTCTCTTGAATACTAACCAAACCTTTCGAATTAGGTGAAAAGAGGCCAGAACAAAGCGCTCTAGGCCACCGGGAGGGCCGCACTCTCCCATTATTTTAGATAATTAAACTTCATGTTTGTACTTTCTGCAATTTCAAGTTACCTGGTAGAGTTGACACTAACAGAGTGTTCGGGTGATTATGGTGTCATGTTGCAGCTCTACCTGTTCTTTTTCTTTTTTTCAGAGAGTGTTTTAAACCTTACTGAAGGTAGCTCATCTTTATGGCTTTACATAATGGCTCCCTTTCACTACTGATAAGCTTATTGATTTGGTGGTGTAATATCATTTTTGGCCACTTTTTTAATGGCTCTAACTTTAAGTCCGTTAAGGCCCCATTTAGAGATGCTCCCCCTGCCCCTGAGGGTATGGGTAATCAGTCACATCTACAGAGCACCTTCGCCTGTCTTTGCGCTCTGCATTTCCCCTGCAGGTTTGGGGCAGGGCGTCTGAACGGATTAGGCTTCAGAGTGCTTCAAGTGGGCCAGTGTAGTCAGCGGCCCCCACTTTGTTCCTTCTCCACCCCAGGTTTCTTCACTACAGGTTCTCATTTCATGCCTAGTTATCAGTGCTGTGTGGAATGCATGAGCCTTATAACACCGCAGTAATATAGCTTCTGCACCACTATTTCAGTTTGGACTCAGCCATATCCAAATCAGTCTTGACCCTGCTCTAATGGGAATAGTTGAGCCCGAACTGCCAGGTCCTTACCGAGCTGGAACACAAGCAACTCAAGATTGGTTTTGCCCTTATTAGGGCTCATCAGTTAGGTATAGCTTGGTTCCAGTGGCACAGTGAGCATTGAACTCACGTCTGGTCACACCCCTGCGTCTTAGGACTCGGGTTGCTTGTGTTCCGGGACCAGGAGGATCTAATCTGGCCGTTTGTGCTGGACTTTTTCTATTGGAGCAGAGTCAAGCATGATTTGCATATGGCTCGGTCCAAACTGGAGTAGCACGGGGGCAAAAGGGCAATGGATTGGACTGCTACCCAAGCAATTGTGAGTAGTTAGACAAATTGCAAGCATTCCTTGCTTCACCTTTTCTGTGTTTGATTCACTGCCCTAAATGGCAAGGGTATGCTCCGACGTGGGTCCCATGCTCACTGTGCCAATGGATCCAAGCTTAAACTGACTAAAGAGCCTCAATCAGGGCGAATGAGATGGGTTGGAATGCTACCCTGAGCGATTGCCTCGTTTTAACAAATAGCAAGCATTCCTCTCTCACCTTTTGTGTGTTTCCTGGTCATCTGGTGTTAGCATCCAGAAACAAGATCAATTTGGGATGGCCTCGATGCTTGTCTCCGATGAAAGGCAATTGTTTTTACTGCTTGGGCTGGGGCACCTGCTTCTATTAGCCACCAGGGAGGCACGGCTGGGTTTACGTGGGCGCCTGATAGCCACCGTATGCTCTGCTGACTAGGAACGTTGTCACGTCCTGCTACCTTACGTTCCATTGCAGCCTGCTAGCAGCGCTCGTCTGATCTGTTTTAACATTTTTAATGGCAGAAAAGTTGATGACACTATAATTTTAACATAGATGTTTATCTGTATAAACAAGAAAATGTTTAATTCTTAACTGCCATTTCTGAAGTTAATTATTGAATCTGCTACAGTAATTTAAAGATGGCATTTTTTAAGTTGCGTTTTTATGATTTCAAATCTAACGGAAAATAAAAAACTATTATTACCGTTGTTATTATCATCATCACTGAACACGTGTATTTTACATTATCAACATTATATCACTTGAGTGAGAGAGAGGCCTTCTTTAGTCGCCTGGGGTTTCAGTAACCCGGAGCGTCACCTCATTACCTCACACCTGGGATGACAAAGTGAAACAAAAGGTTATTTATCCTTGCACCCGTTCTCACCACACGACACATGTATTATTATCCCACTGTTTTGCTTTAGGGACCCATACACGTATTTACAATAAAATACGCATTAACCTTGTGGTTAAGACTTTCGCATATGTTCATTCACCTGCCAATGGACAAGGTGCTCGGTGATAGGCCAGTGAACAAGCTTTTAGGGTTCAGCTGAGCTCCCTAACTCTTGCTTGTAGCCAATGGCAGTGGCTGAGTACTTCAGAACGAGAACATTGTTGGTTCCAAGGCTGGAAAATGGCTTCCGCCGCCACAATTACGTGTTTGGAATGCAGCAGACTGCTGGAAACGGAGGACCCGAGTTGCCCTGCGATTTAAAATGTTTAACGAGAATGGAATTTGCCTTTCATCGCCCCGGAGCGGTCTACTCCAATCAACATTCCGCCGCGCAGATCCCCGGCGCGCCACCTGATCTCCGCAGCGCGCAAAGGTCCCATTTTGGCCTCTACCAACCATTCCGTATTTTTCCTCCCACGGCTCTTCGTTGGAGGAAGGCTGTTGACGGACCACTGCTTCAGCCATATACAAATAAGCGTCACATGCATTGGGTTTTCTTCTGAGGTGACTCTCTCTGAGATCTATTAATGGTAGTAGGTTTAATTACAGCCCGGCAGGTTCTGCTTGGTCACCAATTTGTTTGACCGTGCAGTTGATCTAAGTTTTTAGTCAGAGTTAATGGTTACCAGCAACTAGGTTTTACAAAGTTCCCTTGCTCCTGTGATCATGCGAGGGAGGTAGGCTCCTGTCTAGGAGTGCACAATACGGATAACAACAGAACCAGTTTGTTTGTGTGTCAGGATATAGACTTAACTCGGAAATAAGTAAAACTCACATTTCTCCTCCTATGGTGAGACCTGCTTTTTTAAGCCTCTGTAACACTGCCCTTAGGGGGACATCATACATGTAAACATTTTAGAAGAGGGAAGAGGGAGATTTTAAAAAAAAATGAATCAGGAGAATGTATGTTCCCCATTAACTTCTATTGAAGTGGAGACAATTTCAGGCAGGAGATATCCAAAAATAAAGCCATATTTGCTTCAAAAATCTTGAGTCTCCCCCATGAATCAGGGTTATTGGCAAGTGTGCGTCGTGACATGCTTCATCCTTACCATGCACAAGTTGTCATATTAGAAACGTAAGAAAATCAGAATGTCCTCTAAAATTCTCCGCAGTATGCATTGGAAAGCAATGGTAGCAGGGACCAATCCGAATGGCCACAGAAATGGTGGAAGGTGAACCATGAACTAGAAGGTAGGAGGGGGAAGGGGAAGGGAAAAAAGGAGACATAAAGGGGAATAAGGGAGAGGTCAGAACCTTAGTGAGTAGGCACTCGCAACCAGTTGTAACAGCTTAGATTCCACCCTAAACTAATGAAGCCTCAAACCAAACCAGGGAACTGTTTATGACATACTGTAAAGTTACAAAGGTGAAAGACAACTTGCACACAACCAAATCCCCAACATCTAAACATCATTCTCATCTTTCACAGTATTGAATCTCAAGCAGAGTGTGCAAAGTAGCTGGCAAGCTGAAAGCCTCAAGCATGTCAGCCAAGCATTGTCCCACCAGCACAATAAAAGTCCACATTGCCACACATGTCCCAGAGATATCAAGCATTATGCCTCAGTGCCTTACTTTGACAAGGAGTAGCTTCCATCCCCTTAAAAGGTACAATCACTGCTCTTTTGCTAAAGGGAACTTAAGCCAACTCACTGGAATATGGAAACTACAGCTCCATCTTGAACGTCCCCTATCTTTGTAAAATCGTGGAGGTTAAGGTCATGCACCATCTGCAAGAGGTCTACATTAAAGATAGTCATGTTTTATATCAGGAGTAGGGACAGAAACTGCAACAGCCTATATCATAGAAAAACTGCTGCCATCCTATGGTGGGGAGCAACCCGAAATCCTAAACCTACTTGATGCGACTGCTACATATGATACTATGAACCATAAAGCACTATTGCAGCACCTAGAAAATTGGACTGGGATGACCGTAACAGCTCCTCCCTGGTGCCAATAATTAAATATTAAATTAAATCACAGCCATAAAAATCAGAAGATACTGGCCCAGTTGAATTCACAGCATCATCTACTGTTCTTAATGTGCACAGATATTAGCCAACTCCACATCAATCTGGGAAACAACAAAGAACAGGTCACATAAGTATCACTGCCGGCCTTAAAAACGTAAAGGTTTTAAAGGAGGGCTACCTCTGTTTACGCAGCACAAAGACTAAAATACTCAGAGTTGGAAATCCTTGATATAACAATCACTTGCAAAGAGTATTTGGGAGCCATGGAGTATGGTTCCTTGCAAAAGTAAAATTTGGTCACAAAACCTCAGCAGTGACCAAAAATACAGATTCTTATCTGATGTTGCTGTGAGGAATGCTTCTGTGGCTTTATGTACCACAATCCGTCAAACTGACTAGGACCTTCTTGCTGTTAAGACATGATTACTGTAATACATTCTGTGGCTTCAGCTACAGGGAAAGAGGTATTAAATGTCCAGATCTGCAAAACAGCAAGACTGCAAAAACAGGTATCCAGACACTGTTTTAAGTTAACAATATCACTCTTATCACTCAAAAAACTTTAATTGCTGCCAGTGGTGCAGAAAACAAAAATTAAAAGTACTCTTCACTGTTTTGAAGTACACCAAGTCCACGACCCACACAACATATGGGCATTATTTTCAAATATCACACCTGAGGTCTAACAGTATAAACTTGATCAATCTTACCGAATCATGTCAATCCAAGTATTGCCACACTCCACTGGAACTCATGTATCTCAGGCCTTCAATCAATCAATCAGTATTTGTAAAGGGAGGCTAATCACCCCACAGGGTATCCAGGCGCTTGCAGGTCCCAGGCCTCTTTCTAACAGCCAGGTCTTGAGGGCCCTTTGGAATTCCGGAAGTGAGGTCACGGTCCAGAGTTGGGTGGGGAGGCTGCACAATAATTGGGGAGGAAAGCAAGGATAAAGAAGTGAGAACGAGGGAAAAGCAAGGAGAAAGCAACAAAAATGAGGGGAAAACCAGGGAGAAAGCAGAGAAAACGAGGGAAAAGCAAGGAAGTGCACACATAAAAAGGGGGGAAAGCAAGAAGAGAGCAGTGAAAAGGAGGGGTGAAAAGGAGGGAAAACAAGGAGGAGGCACACAGAAGAATGGGAGAAAAAGTAAGGAGAAAGCAGTGAGAAACAAGGGAAAAGCAAGGAGAAGGCACATAAAAACAGGGAAAAAAGCAAGGAAAAGACAGAAGCAAGTGCAAGGCAGCAGTACGAGGAGAGCTGGGCCTGAGACCTTAGAAGCCAATAAAATCTGCCAAAAGCTGCATCTCCAAAGAAGCCCTTCCATAACGTCACAAAAACACCCCTAAAAAAAGGATTAGTCACTCCTGAGTGCAGGTCATCACTACCGAAGTCCAGATCTGAAAATCCACACTAACTTTCCAATGCTTCACGGACACAGGTTTCAGTTAACTTCATATTTCCTTTCTACATAGTCATTAGGGCCAAAAAGTGCTTGTCTATCACAAGCCAACCCATAGGAAACAATTAAGTAAATAAATATCAACACTTTGGCCTGCCAGTTTATTTACAATTAAAGTCTTCAAATAGTGATTGTTTTGGATTGCACAAACTTCTGCTTTTGAAATGTTAAGTGCTTCACAGAGTTGCTTTTTTGTGTAATGTTTTACGTTTTTTTCAATGTGGGTGCCCACACTTTGTCAACTATAGAGAGCTCTTTTGCACGAGTCCATATCAATATTGTCCACCCTCTTCTGTCTGTCATTGCTAAAAAAATATTGTTGTGCTTTTTTTAGTCATACTTTTTTGGCAGAAAGGGGATCTAAATCTTGTTTGTATGACCTCTGCTTCCCCGTATATGAGCCTATCACTACCAGATGTTTGCACTATGCCCAGTGTTCATCTGATTATCATAAGGCCTCCTATGAATGTTGTTGACAAACAGTTCCCCATTGTTTAACATTCCCTTTTTTCAGAATGAAATACTTAATGAAATAAAATACTTATGCATGTCTGCTTTTCTGCTTTGAAGGCTAGGCCAATTACTTTTCTCTAACTACTGTCTTCAAGACATGCCATACACCACCTGGGTTGTTTAAGTGTTGAGGGAGCAATCCATGAAATCATTTATGAGTATCTGTACTAACTGGACAGTAGTACTTCATCTCTTACAAATACAATATACACAGATACCAGCATAGATCCACCCCTATGTCTATTCTTTCTCTCGTGTGCAGAAAGGACATTGAACAATGCACATATAAACCTGATATGTAGATGTAATGGTAGGATTGGGAACAAGGCGTGAGTAGAAAATGGGAAATAGCTAAAGCAAAGTTGGGCGAGGAGAGGGACAACCAGAGAGTGGCGCAGGGAGGTACATGCAAAATACAAAATGATACCTAAAAAAGGGTAAGTCACTCGCAATTAACAAAAGTTACACCCAAATCTACGCAAGTAGTACTCAGGCTCAAACAGGCTCAAATCTATGCTTTCCTTCAGTACACCCATTCATAGTCTGCTGAGACAATATATAAAACTACACAGTTTTAGTGAAAGGGAACTGACAACATGCACAATAAGAATATGGAAAGAACTGCGCCATAAGCACTGAAGAGGCATCAAAAGGAATTAACCCTTGCCGAGGAGATTAATTTATGTCTGATCCCCAATCTGATATGCACAATAGCATCATTCAGAGGATTAGATGCTGGCAGCAATGAAAGAAACAGTGGATAGTTGTAGAGGGGGTAAGGGGAAAAGGGTGTGTGTGATTTGTTTCACTTATGGTATATCATTTTGCCTTATGAAGCTATTCAGTACATCTTTAATGTCTCATCTCCGATATTTAGCCACTTTAATAAAGATTGGTGGTTATCTTGTTAATTAAGGTCATGCCAAGTCATAAACAAAAGACAATATAATGAACACACTATGGTCTTTTTGAGGATCCACAGAAGAAAATAAATATGTATCAAAGGAAATAAAATATTTTCTTCAAATATGAGTAACGTGAATTTGCTAAACCTTCATATTTGGCCACAGACATCGTCGCCAAAATCTGTCTTAAAGCAACTCATGGTACTGCTATGTGAAACAGGAGCTGGCAAATCCAATAACTCTCACCTTTGTGACCTATTGGCTTTGCCAATGATTTTTAGATGTGCCACAGTGTGTGCCTGATGTTGCGCAACGTGGCTAAAATGATAAAAAAGCCTTTGACGGCGCAACCCACGTCATTGTGTAATCGCAAATCACTCATGCAAAATGATATAGGCATTTTGTTTTTCTTTGTACTTAGCAATCCACGTTGGATCAGTATTTGAAAATAACATACAACAGATTTAGTTTTATTTTAAATTGGTGGACGACGGGAGCAGAAGCAACAAAGGGGAGAGTGGGTGAAGGTGAAACAACAAGGGGAACGGTGGGGATGAACGGCGACGCAACACGTGGTAAGGTGGGGAAGCGAATTCTAGTGCAACATGGGAGAGGATGTGAAAGCAACAGGAGGTAGGTGTGGAGGGGACACATATGCAAAGGAGAGGGTGGGGGCAAAAGCATTACTGGGTTTGATGGAAAGCAACATGGAAGGCACAGCGGGGGAAGCAATGAGGAGATGCACATGCGCAAGCACAAGTGGGAGAAGGACAAAGAGAAGCAGTCGGGCAACAGAGCAACACAGAGTGCGGGGGAGAGACCCACATGAGGGAGACAGCTCGAAAACACATGCACTATAATGGAGTGCTTATTGCAAAAGAAAAAGTAGTGCTTGAAAAGCAAGCAGTGGAAGCTGTGAAGCCAGTCAGTCAAAGAGATTGTAAAGAGGCAATACTCCAATAGATGAAAACACACAGAATTGACAAGCTGTGACCCACATAAAAAGTAGGCATATGTGAATGACAAGAAAAGCCAAACAATGGTAAGCAAAGGGCGGGCTCCAAGCCCCTGTGAGTTCTTAGTAAGCCACAGTAAGCCAGAGCATGCACTGGTTAGTAGGGTCGACCTCAAAATAGATCTGTGCAGACCTGAAAGTTCACATAAATTTGCAGCATCTGCATATCATTAGCATTGATTCAATAAAAGGAATAATTACCTCTGCTGAATCTTTTGTCTCTGTCATTACCGTTGTAGTACAATCAGTTTACTTCTGGATTCAAACACCAGGTCTAACTAGAGACTTTATTAGCGAACTGTTCTGCACATACTATACCTACACTCATTCGAACGTAATCAGGATAGTGAGGAGTAAACTATGCTTTTCTTTTAAAATGACTATTAACTTCATGCCCATGAGACAATGCTCTTGCAGGCAGAACCTCAGCGTTTGCACTTGCGGTTCATCGACCATCAGAAGCATAGGTTTCCAGAGCGAATCACATGTAATCCCTGCAGTACACAATGTAACATTTGCAAATATTAACAAATGATAAACCGGCCAAGATCATGGAGAGAAGGCTCTGTATGTTTCACCTTGTGTGCATATTACGCCACTGATGCTTGCAGGTAAGGCTCCGAGCAGCAGGCGGGACTTTCGAGCTGACTCCCAAAGGTGCAATGTACAAATCTTATCAATATTAGCAGATAACGGTGGAGCAAGTTGTGCAGACTTTATCCCAAAACAAGATCCAAGAAGACCATTGCCATAGCCTAGAGAGGTGCTCACGTTATTAACCAGCAGACATCTGTATATGTTCAGTGATAACATTCCAACCCTTATTACAGGTTGGCTTGACATAGGCACGGGGGTGCAGGGGTCCCAGAATGTCTGATTTCAGCCTTTAGCCCTACACCTAAGTCCAGCCATTACAAATAGGTGAACATCAACATGTTTTTCCTTGATGGTGCTGGCCTTTACCACTTGCCCCCAGGAGGTGGTAAATGTCAGCAGGGGGCCCGGTGCTGGTCAGGAGTCAGGGGTGGAGGGCAGAAATGGTGCCAGGCTGTGGCCTTGCAGGGAGGAACATTCCCTGCCGCCCACCCTCCCAACCCATGGTGCTGGATGAGTTAAGCGGAGACCTGGCAGTGCCTCTGCCTTCTGCCCCTCCCTGCTTTACCTGCTGTCTTACTGGGTGCAAATCCACACACAGTTAAACTAGGTCTGGCATTTTCGATAGAACAGCTGTCAGGGCACTCATGAATCAAGGATCAATTCCTTAAAGCTATTTTGAGTTCAAATCTTCAGTATATAGTAACAAGAACGACACAATTAATTTCACTATAGGACCGGGATTCATGAAACAAATATGTATAGAGCTCAATTTATTCTTGAGATATAAAGTTCATCACAGCAGCAAAAAGCCGTCCTTGAAAACAATATTCATGTAGCAACCACAGCCAACATGTGTTTCGTCCTATGAGGCATCAATCTCAAAGACTTCATCAGGGCTTTGCAATGAGTAAATTAATCATGCGGCGTATCTGTGTACCGGTGAGAAACTTACTAACTTTCTCACCGGTACACAGATACGCCGCGTGATTATCTGAATGCGGTATCTCTGCATTTTATACTTCCTACAGATAGGATACTTTAAGATATTACTTCGCAATACTATGTGTTATTCACTTACTGTGACACAATAAGATATTCAAATTGTTTTGGAGGACTGAATTTACTTTTCAATTTACTCATATTTGTTTCATGAATCCCGGTCCTATAGTGAAATTCATTGTGTCGTTATTGTTACTATATACTGAAGATTTGAACTCAAAATAGCTTTAAGGAATTGATCCTTGATTCATGAGTGCCCTGACAGCTGTTCTATCGCTGTTTAGTTTCCCTGGAAACACTAGAGGAGTAAGGAAGATCCTCTTGCCAGGAGCACCGTGCCAAGATTAGGATTCATATGTTACTATGTGGATTTACTGTGAGCGCTCAAGTCCTATGATTGTCTTCCTGATTGCTAATGTCTGGCATTTTCGAACCCAGTAATTTCAGAACCAGGACGCAAAACTACTTGTAATTTGGTGGAGGAATACTCCCACTGCGGGATCCCATCCCATCCTACTTAATATGGTCCTCCGTGCTAGGCCCTGGTAAGGTTTATGCTAGCATAATTAGAGTCATTTTGATAATTTCTCACCACTCTTGTTGCACAAAATTCCTGAATTTCACTCTATCATACCACATTGAATAACTAGGCACCATTCACTGTAAAAATGTAGCGCAAATTTCACAAAATATTACCACAAAGGCACGAGAACAATATGACTAACAGAGAGCGAGCAGTTGTGGTTTGCAGGGCTTTCGTTTTTTTGCTCTTTTTAGAGCGCAATGAATGTTTCACATTTCGTGTAATTACGCAGCATTTCAAGTAATTTTACCCAACATTTCGCATAATTACATAAATGCAAATTGCACAAATTTCGAGTTCATCTACTTCATGCTTAATTTGTGCAAAGTGGTTGCAGGTTTTTTTCATCATCAGACATTGACCCAGAACAAGAGAGATGATGGCACAAAAGAGAGAAATATAGGAAAACAAAGACAAAGAAAGCAAACACGGTTGAAAAGGAACTCCGGAAGTGAGATAAAGAAACAGGAAGTGTAAACTGGAAGAAAGACACACGAGCGGAAATCAAGCAGGCTTGGCACTCGCCAGCCTGGCATTTGGAGGAGTTGGCACGCGCTCTAATGACAACTCTGGGGCCCTTAAATATATTTTTTTAGAAATTAAACACTGATAACATACCTTGAAAGTTCAAGTTATCAAAATATTCGCGTAAGCCTCGTATAAATATGAAGTGCAAAGAAAATAACTTAAAAGATGAGACGTGCGCCTACAAACAGAACTACAAAGGGAATGCCCAAGGTGTGCAGCTCTGGTCCACTGTACGCTTGCTCCGTGTTGTAGGAATTCTGCTGGGTGCGGCTATTCTTCTGAGGTGGCACATGAACAAAGTGCACACCGCGCTGATAACACTTTTACCATCAGAAAAAGGTTTTATCGCAGGATGAGGCAACGGGGAATTAAATTCCACGAATATAGTAAATATAACTTTTATAATCTGGCTTTAAAGTGTGAGAACTGGAAAGACTCTGACCCCAGTGATACGAAGCAGCTGGAGTTAGCAAGGTCTTCCGCAGTCTACTTTCAAAACACATTTGCTGTCCCAAGTCCTGCAGTGAGTGACATTTGATAACAATACGTGGTGCGTATGTTTACGCATGCGCAGTCCCTGAGGTGACATGCCAGGTGCCTGGCCCATAACGTCAGGGGCTCCATGTCCTCATACAATTTCACATCTTCATCACTGAACACATACTATGGGCCTGCTCGGTGATGCTGATGGTGCCGGTAACCAGAGTATGGAATCAACAGTATCTCCGCAGATCTGCGGTGCATCACCGGAGACTTCGGCTGCTAAAATCATTGGGAAACTCCGACTGAAGTACAGACCAGTTGAAATCAGTGCAGGGACACCGATTCCCACATTTATTTCCCAAACCCCATAATCAGGAGTATTTATATCACTCAGAATTACTGATGCTCCTGGTGATGGTCACCACGGGGACGAGAGTGTGGGTGGGGGGTTGAGAAGGAGGGGAGATTGGCTATTGGGCAGAAAACAGTCAGGCTTGCAATGGGCCAGAAGGGTTGCATTGGGAGTGTTCCAGTGTTTGTTGGCGTATTTCTACTCTCAACTCTAAATACCAACCGTATTTGTGACACTGGGTGGGAGAGTACCGGGAGATTATTGGGTGCACCCATAAAGAAAATGCCAGGGGAGCACTACAAGTTGTAAAAACCGTATCAAGTGCCCGTGCAGCAAAGACAAGCCGGAAAAGAAAGATAGTGTTTAGAAAACACGAAAGCAATATTAGAACAAAAAGCACCATTAGTGACTCATTTGGATTCAGATGCAACACAATTAGGATACTCCCAAGTGCAGGGCGTGACAAACAACAAAAAGAGCGGGGGACCCAGGCAAATACCCTTTTTAAAGACAAAAATTCTGAAAATGAAAATTAAACACCTTGCAACCACAGAGTTTAAACAACAAGGTTGAAATGAAATATTTTCTGTAACATCAAATACAGAACCTAAGTAATGGACTTAAGTGGTAAACACATTAACAGAGAAAAACACTAAGTAACATTCAGTTTGATAGCGTCTGTATAATATTATTCACACTACATCATGCAATTTGGGAGCACTGTGGCATAGAGTAGAGTGCCATATCACAAAGTAGAGTGGTGTAGAGTGCAGTAGTGCATAGTAGAGTAGTGTGGGTTAGAGTGCACTGGCATAGAGAGGAGTGGTGTAGAGTGCAGTGGAATAGAGGCATAGTGTGGAGTGGTCCAGAGGAGTCAAGTGTAATGATGCAATGTGGAGTGGCGTAGAGTGATATATTCAAAGCCCACAGAAGTAGTAAATAGAGATTACTTGTGAACATTACAGCAATCTTGAAATGACTTACTTCAGAGGTGAGATTATAGTAAACTCGTGTGTTTCTCAATCCAGAAATCTGTAGTGTTTTCATAGTCCCAGGTACCATTACCAATAAACTATTTCTTGTCATTAAACTCCCTTACGTAGTTTTACAGTGAGCCAGATCTTTATATTAATAGATTAGCATATAGTACTTTACACAGAAACTAAAAGTCTGTTGTGGGTTATGTACTAAATGGCATTTCTTTTTTTTACATTGAGGAATGCAGTTTTAAGGAGGTAGTTGGATTTGATGTGTTCCTTCCAATATAAGCATATGTAGGTGTATTTTATGATTGTGCACGTGGCTGGTCTTGTTTGTGGTGTATGGGTGTGTGTTTGCTTCTATGTATGTGTCTATCATCTATGTTACTTTTTCCATTTGGTTTGTAGTAGTTAAGATATTGTCATAAACGTGCTTGGGAATTAATATCTGATCTTTCACCCATATTGGATCAGCCATATCTACTATTTAGGTCAACCCTTTGACCCCACTTTAGCTTTTTTTATTGCCAGTATATTTTTTTTAAATATACATATAATGGAATTCTGTCAGCAAGATTCATCTATTTGTATGGTAAATTGTCTTTCAAATTTTGCTTCAGCAGACGCATCAGCGGGTCAACTTACTTTACGCATTGCCTTCTTTTACTTTGAGTAACTGCACAATGTTTGCACACATTGTTCACACAGATCTTTCTCTTAAGTGTTACCTCTGGTTCAAAGTGTAGTTTAGCTTATTTTTTACATTAACTTTTGCACTAGAGGTCACCAGTTAGGTGAAGATTTTATTTTGTGTCTTTTTTAAAGTTTGTATTATAAAATCTATAAGTGGCTTTGTAACATTGTTTCTGCCTATGATTTTATTGCTTAGTAGGGTAGCGATTTATTCTGGTTGCCTTAAAAAATAATTATGGTAATAATAATAAAATCAATGGTGCAGTTAAAAGGCGTGTTATTTAAGAAACATCTCCAGTAACAGTTGAAATACTGAATGTTTTAATGTAAACATTTTTATTGAGAGCATGTGGTGATCATGATTTGGTGGCTGCATTTTGTTTCTGTTTGTTTTTGTCACATGCTTGCAGTAAAACAATCTCACCAGTTACAAAGCATATTGGCTTTGTAAGTTCTTTTTGTATGAAATCTCAGGTTACAATCTTTTCTATGTATAGAAGTTACAGAATAACCTCAGCTGAATGTTTTACAGAGTTTATTCATTTGCACCAGATAGTAGGTATTGTAGAAGAGGTAGCTGCAGCACAAAAAGTAGAGAAGCACAAGAAATCAAGAAACAATATGTATTATGTACAGAATGGACTCTTTGTTCTCACTACAGTTTTACATTATAATGGGGTCATGATCACATACTGGCAGGGCACCCAAGAGGAAAGAAAATGTTAGAACTAGTTAGGCGTTATTTTTGGTTGTCTACAGTTGTAACAGATTCTAAACAGTTTGCACAAAGATGTGCAGTTTGTGCTCAGAATAAAGATCCCCATCAAGCATCTGCAGGCCTACTGCATCCTTTACCCACTCCTCTACACTCATGGCACATCATTTCTCAGGACTTTTAAAGTAGAATTATCTAAAACACACACTGGTTACACTACTATCATGGTCACTGTGGACATGTTTTCTTTACACCATTGCCAGGTTTACCAGCTGCTAAGACACTTGCGGATATCCTTTTACAATCTGTAGTACATTCGCATACACGCCCATCCATAATTGTATCTGATTAGGGCCCTCAATTTGTCTCAAAGTTTTGGAAAGCCTTGTACGGGGTTTTACAGATAGAACTCCATATGTCTATGGGTTATCACCTACAAACAGACGGTCAGATGGAGAGAGTGAATCAATGCTTAGCACAATACATAAGTTGTCAAGTACCGAGCGATTATGCAGAATGCAACAAGTTCCTTTGAGCTGCAGAGTTTGCTTATAGTAATGCACATCATTGTTCTACCAGGGTTATACCGTTTCAATGCAATTATGGTCTACATCCTCAATTTCTGTTACCCTCCTCTACTCCTACTACTGGAGTTCCGGCAGTACAGACATATGCAGATCAAATTAAGATCATTCAGGAAAGAGCACAAAGCAGTTTGGAACAGGCAAAATTGATGTATAAAAGAATTTCAGGTGAATATCGTAGATGCAAGTCCTGAATATTAGGTTGGTGATCAAGTTTGTTTATCTACACAACACCTCAAGTTGAAGGGCCCGCAAAAATTTCAACTTCGATTTATAGGCCCCTATCTGATTAGCAAGAAAATTACTGATGTTGCCATGAAATTGGACCTACCTCCATAGATTCAAGCACACCCTGTTTTTCACGTGTCTTTGTTGAAAGCAATCACCCCTGGAACCGTTCTTACTTCCAAACTATCAGTTGTGATGGTGGAAAATGAACCAGAATACGAAATAGAAGCAAACCTGGACTCAAAACGGGTATGCCACAGACTGTTTTATTTGATTCACTGGAAAGAATATGGAGCTGAGGACTGCACATGGGAAACTGCATGTCATGTGCATGCCCCTCGTCTTATTAATCTTTTTCAACAGCAGTACCCTGATAAGACCAAACCTGTGGGGGAAGTTATGGGGGGCTGTAGTGTCAGGCATACCACACTGCATTTTGCGGCATGCCGGTGGCAGTCCCTTTAAGGTGGAGCTCGTAGCCTGTAAGACTGCGTGCTACACCATGACGACTGCTTATCATCAGTCCTCTTTTTCCTCCCCTGTACTCACCTGTTAATCCTTGGGGTCTCTGTTTTGTCACGTGGTGATCTCCTGTCACTTCATGCCTTGAATCCTTCTAACGTTGGTGTCCTCGTTCCCAAAGTCGCAACAGGTTCGTTCTTGGCATCAGGTTTGTTATGTTTCTTCTGGGTGCATCTCTGGAACTCTGAAGTACCTGCAGAAACTACAAGAGATTAACAATGCTACAGTGTCAAACCTCTCAGGACCATAACATTTGAATTAATGTAAAAAATATACAAAGACAGATATTTATCTAATTGATTACTGTGAATATAAGTGGTTAGACAGTGTTTTTTGCCGCCTGCAAAGGAATAAGTGATACACATAAGTTTTGCAATAAGATTCTTTTTAAACTCATCATTATTGCTTATAGAGGAACTATTGGTGTTATGTATAAGTCTTGATTTCTTATCTACTCCTGAACATGCTATCCATTGCCTGCTTGAAAAGACTACTAAGTTATGAACTTATGAACTGACTGCTATTTATGTATGAGATGAACTCTGCATCTATGAAATATAGATAGCGTTGTACTTTTGTTTTCCTTTATTTTTAATAGCTCCTGATTTAGACATTATAGGGAGGTGTGCAGAGATTACTGACCCATTCAAATACATAAATAAGTTCATGTGATATGTATAGTGATATTAATCTTTAGCTTGCTTTCTAGATTTAGTGCACCTAATTTCCAGCATACTAGGAACCTGCGTCTTCATGAAAGGGAAGAAGGGACATTCGGTTGGTGTCAAGGGGGAAACAACAGTGTTTTTGTAACATATAACTTATTGTAATAATATCCAAGCATTACGTAGTGTTGTTATTTGCTGTAGAAGCTAGGTATATACCCAAAGTTGTCAAGTGCAACCAGGTGTTGGATTGGTACAGCTTCATCCCTTGGCCCTGCCAGGTCAGACTGATCATTCATTGGTCTGTTTGAGTTACAAGGAAGTAGGGAACTACATCTTGCCCATTTTACTCCTGTGAAAAGGAACCAATCCTGACAGTCTTTCTCTTTTTAATCTTATGGTGAGGAGAGCCACTAATACAATTATCAAAGAGGTAGCACATTCCACTCAGTAAATAAATTCTCACCATCATCACTGCAAAATATATACTAAGGCTGGAGTCCAGCACCGAACCGGAGTCACCTAATGATGCCTCTCAGTGCTAGATGTGGAACCACATGATAAAGTCTTTACAACCCTGGTGTATACTGCCTCCTCCTCACCACACTTTATAAAATCCTAACACAAATACTGCGGTGAACTGTACCTGATCATATATAACTTTTTTCCTGGTGAATTCCTTCTAGAAGGAATGTGTCCAGCTCCACTTGACCTAACCCAACCTCAGTGCAGTTTCGGATTAATAAATGACAGTTGTTGCTTAGGTAAGGTCTCTGAGCTCTGCCTGCATACCTTAAGCCCTCTGCATGACAGAGCCGTCAGGCCTTTCTATGGCACAGTTTATGGATCATGAAATTATAGGTCTTGATTTTCTTCAGCCTAGGCACGTAGCTGACAATTTGATGTACACCTCAAACCAAATAGTACAAGTATCTGAAAATCTAACTCAACCGTGGTCGACATAACTGTGAATCTGAAAATGCTAAAAAACATTTCTCATTTCAACACTTGAGTTGCAAACTGCTGAGGACTGACACACAATTTCAAGTGATGATTATTTAAGATCCCCTTTAATGTTACTTATTGACTATGCAGCCAATAGGTTGTCTGTCCCTTTTCATCCAGTTGGGTGAATACAACAACCACCCAATGATCAGAATGATATTCCTTCATAATAAATTAATTACTTTGACAAAATATTACAACTCACTCAAAGTATTGCTGCAAGACTATTTTTAGGCATCTCTTGGTGCCAATCCATAGCCAAACAAGTACATGCTTTACACTGGCTTCCGATACGAAAGATAATTATTTTTAAGGCTCTGTATATTAGTAACAAGGTGCTGTCTGGCAAAGGCCCTCTGGACACCAGGGCTCACATCATTCCCCATTCTCCCTCATGCAAGCTTCATTCTTCATCTGCATGTTCTGCATGTTTGCTGCCCATTCCCAAAATAAAAGGCTTACTTGGTGGCAGATCTTCCTACTACCATGCTACTAAGATCTAGAAAGGTTCTTCTGAAGAAGAGATCACAATCCAACCGTCTTCCTCTCAGGAAAATATCAAAACGTTGCTGTTTAACTACAACGTCTATCTAGTCCTTCAGTCTCGCACCAGGATACCTCAGTTTGGAGCAATTGCTGTGCTTTATACATATACTATTCTATTCAATTCAATTTATCTACAGAGAACAGTATCTTAGGACTAAGTCACCACAATCACTACTTCCGAGGAAAGAAAACCCCTTCCCATAATGTGTTTTATTACCAAACCAAGGCACACAGCTATCCTTTGAGTGGCAAATATCAACATCTGTTATCGGGTATCTCCACTGTAGAATACCTGTTTTCTTTCTCATGGAACCATCATACACCTGAGTACTGTTTTTCGAGACTTGTCCCAACTAAAAGGCTAATCTCCAAGCATGGTCTGCTATCCCTACCTTCACTTGGTGCATCTATGCTGGTTATATCAGCCGTAACTTCCTGATGATTTTCCTCTAAAGAAACACTGGTTCCCAGAGGCGTACCACAGGGATCCACCCTAAACCCTGCTTTTTTAAATATCTATTTTGCACCGCTTATCTTGCTAATAGAGTCCCAAGGAATCGCAACCACATAATATGCGGATGACACCCAGCTGATTCTTTCTTTATAGAAGAGGTCAACTGGGTCTTAATTGAATTTCCAAAAATGCCTCTCAAATATGGTTTAGTGGATGCCAAACAACCACTTGAAATGCAACTTGGAGAAAACGGAAATTCTCCTCTTTGGAAAAACTAACTTCTTTTCTCCTACACAATGGTGGGCCAACTCAGTCCCCCCTCCACCAGAGAGCGGTTGAAGTTGCCAAGAATTTGGAGGTATACTTTGATACAGGGCTAACTTTCCAACCCCAAGTGGCTCCAGTAGCCAGGGTGTGATTTAACTTAATCAAATCTCTCAAAAAATGTTTTCGCTCTCTTCCCCCGAATGCTAGGAAGACAGAAGCATTTACACTTATCACATCAAGACTGGATTATTGTAACAGCTTGTATGTGGGATGTACAAAACAGCTAATGCAGAAACTTAAGATGGTCCAACATGCAGAAGCTAGAATGGTGCTACAACTCCTAAAACGGTGCTTGGCACCAGCTGCATTAAAAAGGCTTCACTGGTTACCCATACATTAAAGAATCTTGTTTAAGACTCTGCTGCTAGCTTTCAGGGCTTTTAAAGCCACAGGACCGACATATCTTATAGACAGATTGAGGCATTATAGATCCTGAGAACACTGAGATCCTCAAACGCAAATCTGCTGAAGTCCTCCCCATTTAGATTAAAAACTAGAGGTGGAAAATCCCTCGCGGTAAAAGGCACCAAGGCATGGAATCAATTGTCAATGTACTTTTGATTTATAAACTTGGAAGAGACTTTTAAAAAGATATTGAAGATATGTCTGTTTCAAGCCTCTGATGAGCTCTGTCATTCCCTCATTTAAATCACACTTCTCAGGATAGGGTAAAGACTTGCATTGCTGTTTAGTATTAGACCCAGGATGCTCATTTGTTTGAGTGACAGTGTACTCTATAAATTATGATTCATTCATTCATAATTGGATACTTCGGACTGAGTCTCCAACCAGTTTCAGCTACGCGCATTCCAACCACTGCAACCACTGAGCATTAAAATATTTGAAACCACAGACTGGCTATTCTAGATCAAAATAGGACTCCCCTCCCATGCTCTGGACTAAGGCAACCATGTAAATCCCAGTCTCGAAAACAAATTGACAAATGCCCAATAAAAACATGTTTTTGATCCCTTAGACCTGCTAGATATGCAGATGAATTTCCTACTAATGGCAGTTGGACCTCTGTCTTTGTTTTGTCAGTCATTTCCTTCTGGACCCTTGTTGTTCCATAGCTATAACCCTTTTTTGCTAGAAGTCTGAGAGGTGGTTCTGGAGAGAGGTCAATTATGAGGCTCAATGCATGAGTGACGATAGCAATGCTCCTCAAACCAGGTACTGATCCCCTTTTGGTGATCCACACTGATATTAAAATCATTAGTAAAACCAAAGATGCCGATGGGAGTGATACCCAAACTGGTACACCCATATCAAACTGAATTTGTACCAGGCAGGTGCACAGTTGCTGACTTACGGAGGTTGGCCCATGTGCAACATTCCCTCTGACAAATAATGATGATTATGTGATTTCATCTTTTCAGATGGGAAAGTCTTTTTGACTCAGTGGGATGGGAGTTTTTGTTTGAAGTATTGTGCTGTGGGTTCCCCTTTGTTCCTATGCTGGACATCCTTATTTCCAGGCACGTAGCCTGTGCCTTTAAATGCACACACATGTATTATTCATTTTATTCCTCTTAATATTTTTTAGCGCAGCTATCTTTCAGCTTGTAGTTTTTATATTTTATTCAGCTGCCTTTTCTGAGAAGGCATAGTTATTCGCACTGCACATTTTATCAACACATTAGAACACATTTCACTCTGTGCCCTGCTCAAAGCTGTTATGATCGGTACATGATATTCTAACAACGATCGTCGTTCCAGGAGTTACAGAGACAATACTCAACTTCAGACATATTATTATGTCAGGTAGGAATCATTAGGTTTTTAGGAAAATACCAGGATGGTGGGATTGTTTATCTTTTTCACTTTAAGGGTAACCATAATTACTGTTTTATGTTTCATCTGCCTAGTTATCACAGCCCACACTTTTTAAATTCAAATGCAATCACTTCAATAAACATTTTGAAGCCTATTTTGCATTTCCTCGTTTGCCCTGGCATGTGTGATACTTTGTGTAACTGAGTGAAAGGGTACATTATGTTCACCACGACTTCCCTGAGGAGCATGATTTTAGGCTACCACAAATCACCTTTACTTTCTTGGTTCAGGTGAGTCACTGCGAGCTAGCCTACAAGTCAGGCTGACAGCTTCCAGACGGTATGGGACAGACTCATTCACCCACACTTGGTAGTGCTGCTACCCTAAACTACGCAGATTTATCCCCAAGAATCCTACGACATGGCACCACCAATGTTTGTCAGACACAAATTTAACAGTTCTCTTGTGTATTTCTCTCTCTCTCTCTCACATGCCAAAGGTACCCTAATTACCTTTATACAAACATGTCAGTGGTATTAGGGAAAATCCTCCTCAGCTAAGTAGGGACTACCTATCTTAGCCTGTAGGTTGTTCAAGCTTGAACCTTAAAGGATTCCCCAAATTGGTGTTTCTATCTCTTAATGTACCTTTTTTCTTTTCAATATGGCAGAATCTTAATGTTTGGTAATTCCAGTAAATATAAGACTTCCTCTCACACAAAATGTATTAACTCAAGCTCACTGATGAGGAAGGAGATGTTACGTTTGTGGTAGAGGCACACGAAACATACAGAACAGAAATATTCTGTTCGTGGGTCACCTTTTCTGCAGCAGATGCAGATACACATCACTTTCATAATTGTACTATACCAAACATACCTACACAATACAGAGATTATGCATATTCAGGAATACCCCTCTATTATCAAGAACACATTACTCAAAATGGTAGCTGAGGTTCCCTAAGTAACAACAGCCCTACATGGCCAGAATATCAGAATGTACAAAAAATGCCAGTAGTTGGTGTACGCCGCTTATATAGTAATTCATGATATATATATATATACGCTTAATACAATTCGTAATGCAGACCTTAAATACCGCCCCAGCGAAGGCTGCTCCGACAATACTACAATTGGCTACACCCGGGATAAGCCCATCTACTGTGCATTCAATATGGGCAAGATTTCCTCCAAACGCGATGAAATTCCATTCTAGATAGCACAGAAAACAAATAAGCTGAAAGCAGTGCTTCCCCATATGGGACCCCAAGATAAACAAATAATTCTCACCATGTGCTTTCTGTTTGGAATGGTTCCCTCTACAGGCGACTGTGCCACTTGGGGCACAGTATGTGCTGCAATTTATACTACCACAAATGGTGTACCAACACTTGCGAATATTCCGAAAGTGTTAAAACAAATCAAAATGAACACAGGGTGGCCCCTGCCCTGGATTTGGGGATGAAATTAATGGCAATTTCTCCACAGTCTCCTCAATCATATTAAGTAATAATAAAGGGGGAGACGTAGCATTAGCAGTACGCCAGCGTCTCCCGGACATTCCTCAACAAGACCGGTGAGCGCCAATGATTATTGACAAGACTCATACTAGTAAAGGTCGGGATAGTCTGGGGGCCAGACCAAGTAAACCACAATTACAGGGTAAATCCAGTAAGGATAATACCAATCAAGCACAAGAGGATTCTTAACAATGCTGGGATACACAGAAAAATAACAGAGATGAAGTAAAGCAAAGAGGAGAATCATCCCAATCGGAGTTCTCTGAAAAACCCATAATTTAAGACATTATGATACTTTAAAAATTCCTGGCAGATATCAGTATACTGATAGACGCCCATCTCATTCCTTTCAGGACTCACCTGATAAATGAAGTGAGAGAGGAGGGTGGTCAGAACACCAAAATGAATACGTGAAACTGAAAAAGGAGTCACGCTCTTCAGAAGTCACAGTTGAAAAGGAAGATAAACTTCCACAATAAAAACCCCAGTTCAAAAAGAAAAAGGTTGCAGCAATTTCGGCTAAATATGCCACACATACTGAGAACATTACTGAAGAACAGGATGTGGGCACTGACTCTACTGGACAGTGTGGCAGAGGTCACAATAGTTCGCCAGCATCTTCAAGAGCTTCTGCATGTGACAGCAACTAATGACTACATGGAAAATGAAGCAGCGAACAGGAGTGTCTCACCCCCCGACAGGGTGTGCAGACTAAAACTTCAAATTAAGGGAGACATTGAACTCACCATCAAAGTAATCTTCTGGGAAAGATTAACACTAAGTTATGATATTCTACTGGAGGAAAAAGATTAGCCACCAGAATTTGTCCATACTTTCCCACTAAGGGGAAGATGTCATTTTGCCATCTTTCTCAGTCCTTGTTCCTCATACAGTAAAAGAAGCCTATGCTGCAGATTGGGCTTTGGCACAGACTTCCCCGCTGTACCGCAACCATGTGGGTTGAGATAGGGATTCCCCTTATCATGTAATACCAATACGGTCCAACCCGCAGATACAACCACAGTATCCCATTAAACATGAGGCTAAAGCCCCAGTGAGGGAAATTCTCTCACAACTTGAGACACAGAGAGTAAGTGGAGCCTGTATATCTCCTATGACTAACCCTTTGTTTCCCGTAGGTAAGCCAGATCATTCATATAGAATAGTCTTAGATTACAGACATTTAAACAGTCACACATACACATTTGTCATACAAAACTCATACAGTACACCACTAATCAACAACATAGTGCACAAAAAATACAAAACAACCTTGGATATTTCCAACTTTTTTTCTGTCAAAATCTAGTGCCTGAAATCAGGTATTTAAGTGCATTTTCCGCATTGGGTTCGCAGCACAATTTTTGTAATCTCCTTTGAGGTTATAAGAACAGTCCAGGATTGCTCCCTGCCTGTGTGACATCAATATTGCATGATATTGATCCTGAGGCATTGTCCTATGTAGATGACATCCCTCTGATGGATGATGACCTCAACACATATTTTCCCAAGGTGGATCGCATTATATTGAGATTAGCTGATTATAGCTATAAATTCAATTTCTAGAAAACAAAAAATATTTTTCTTAGTGTCCTATTTTTAGGGTACGAACTATCGAATGAGGGGAGAAGCCTGGCACCACAATTCCTGAAGAAATGTGCACAATTACAACCACCAAATACTATCAAGAGACTACAATCATTGCTTGGTTTCTTTAATTGTGGCACTACTTACATTCCAGGCTATGCACAATGCATCAAACTTCTTTATGACTTAATTTGTCCTGATTTTTCATGTAAACATTGGACACCGCAACACACTCAGATTCTCAGATCACTACAGACTGACATGCTTGAAACAAAACATTTACATACATGTGAAAACAAAACAAATGTGGTAATCAAGGTAATTCCAGGTACTATCGGATTCTCATATGTCACATTCAGTGAAGGTAACACTGTACCCATAACTGCGTCTACTCGCATTGTGCAAAAGTACCTTCTAACATTTTATCCTATAAGCTATTCTGCAACACTACTGATGCTCAATGTGCGTTTACATGCTTACACGGAGCACCAGCCACTCCAGTGTTTCTAAGAATCTTCCTGAAATTATTTGCAGTGGCATTACCAAACCTTATTTTAAGAATATTGCTCTGTGGAATTATTTTATATGTTGGTGTAAATTCACAGTCTTATGGATGCAAAATGTTTAATTAACCATGCAAACAAAATAACACGAATGCCTACGGGCATGGCGCAAAGATCATTGACTTCCATCCCGACCACTCAGGCTGTTCAGCCCTGGGTAATAGAGCTTGCTCTACGGCCCTACAAGCTTAAGGACGATGTTTTTGCAGTAGAGTAGTCCCGCCTTCATGCTTTCATATTGCGTTCTTTGCACGATTAGTTGAGTTCTGCTTTGCACGTAATGTTTGCACAATGCACTTTCTATTTTGGTTTGTGTGGTCAGACAGGCCATGAAAGGCTTGGATCACTTATTTTTGTATTTTAAATAGCTCTTTTGCACTAGTGTTCGCTTAATCCTAATCATGCAATATTTTTAGCCTTTTTCTGAATGTAGGATTTTAAGATTACTGACCTGTGTATGTTTATGATTTTATTTAACATTTGCCAACAAATTAAAGGGTCCACCGTCAAACGCCCACCGCAGATTCCTTCCTAATTTCCAACAAGCCTTTGCAGTGTGTGTACCTGGACCATTGCAGTTTCTTACAACCAGATGGTGCATACAAATATATTTTACTTGCTGTCAATTCTTGCTCCGGATTCCTATGGCCACAGTGATTGGCTGATGCTCAAACTGTTTGCAAGTCTTCATCGGGGAATATGCATTCACAGCATTCCATTTGGACCAGGGCCATGCCTTTGTCTCCAGGGCATTAAGTGACACCATGGCAATGATGGGTGCTCAGGTGCATTATTCTGCTCCCTTTCATTGCAAAGGAAATTAGAAGAAACTAGACTTAAGTCTTGCCTGACTTGGGGATGACATGAAAGCCCAGAGTCTTGAAATACCTGTGGATCAGAATGGTGCAATAAGACAGAGACAACATAGAGTAAAGAATGGGATATGTAGATCCATTGAGTTCTCAGTTACGCTACCCTCGTTGCTGCTGGGTTGAGTGGCACTAATAAAGATGGTAATACCCCTTCAATGTCTGCATGTTCCAAGGAACTCTGATACCACATGCTATGTTTAGAGACTTTGCCCATGCTGGTTTCCCAAACATGGGCTAAGTCCAGACCGAGAATAAAACCTACAACCCCTAAGCTGATGCATGAAGAACGTTGATTGGCAATGCCAGACCTAGAGTTATTTTGCCTCTTAGCTGCAGCACTTGCAACAGTGGTTGAATATACAGTCTAATAGAGAGTGTTCACTGCTGGTAGTCTGCCAAGGATGCACACCATTAAATACGCTACGTATGTCATTTTGGACCAGAGTACTGAGACCACACACTTGATCGTTCTATTGCCTCAAGTATGGGATAGGGAAGTCTGAAGTATGGGCTGGAGTAGTAAAGACAGTGGTTCAACATTCCTCATATGCTATGGATTCTGTGATCTGGGGTTTTCCTCATTTTATGGTCTTGAATAACCAAACCAAGGTGATGAATAGGATACCGGCTGCTCTAACATGATGAGTGATTTGTAGGACAAGTTCTTTACATTCAGTTCCATGGGACCACTTTGAAATTCAACCGGGTCAGCACTTACTATATGCTCAACTAACAGATACTACAAGGCTCATATGGGAGGACTAACTAGAAAGACCACTGGAAACTCATACACTGTTGGAATCAGCCTTGTTGACTGGGGGAGGCAGACCCATAGCCTTAAACTATAGAGAGCGCCACAGACACTGCCCAAGAATCATTTTAAAAGTTAAATCTAGATGATAGAGAAATTTGGGGTCTGTCAGAAAATGTTAATTTATAATACAAATTTAAAGCTAGATTTTGGTATGCCCAGTACAAATTTCAATATAGTACACAACCCATTTGGGAAAAGGTTCTAGATACACCGCAACTGAAGCAAATTTTATACATGTCAGATGGCAATGGCAAGTGATGGTGATTACTGGAGCATAGTCAACTGTGGGCGGAGCAATAGTTCTTGTACAACATTGCTTGCTAGGGCTGCAGCCTATACTTGGCTGCTGGGAGGGAATTTTGGAACTGGAATAGTACGAACTGATAGGAAGGTAATGGAGGATTTAGCAAAATGGAGAGAAATGTATGCCACACTGACTGCCAGACCTTCTGTGGTGGCACCAGGGGCGGTTCCTCTGGCGAGCGTCACCTCACTGCTTTTAGCAGACAGAAAAATAAAATGATAATAACATATGTTATTATCATTTTATTTTTCAGCTGAGCCAGGTTAGGGTGGGGCGGGGATGGACGGAGGAGTGGTTCGTGGAATAAAAGTGCGCATGTCTGCTTGGCCAGCGATGTTGGGCCAGCCAAACACACTTGCACTCTTTACATTTCTCCTCCCGGCTGTATTGCACAGCCAGGAGGAGAAAGTGCACAGGCCTTCACTCCCTCTGTTAGCTCCGAAGCAGGCCGCTCATACCACTCACGAAGCTGCTGTCATGCTGGTGACAGCAGCTTTGTGATTGGCTGAGGGGAGTCTGGGAGCCTCTGCACTTCCCAGACGAGGAGGACGAAGGAAACAAACCCGTCTCCAGAGGAAACATGTGTGGTTTTTTATTTTATTTTATTTGTATTCCTCCCTGACCCCACCACCCCCGTTCAGTGGCAGCTGCCACTGGGTGGCACTGTCTAAGGAGGAAGACTTAGGGCGTATGCCACAATGCATCGAATGACGCCTTTCTGGAATGCCAGTGGCATGATTCACAAGCTAATCTCTGTAAGAAATCCAAACTATGATAACATTTTTCTTGTTTTTATCTTATTTTTGATCTCTGTGTCCACTGTCTGTTGGAAACCTAATAAAAATATTTTTTAA
This sequence comes from Pleurodeles waltl, assembly GCF_031143425.1. Classification (NCBI taxonomy): domain Eukaryota; kingdom Metazoa; phylum Chordata; class Amphibia; order Caudata; family Salamandridae; genus Pleurodeles; species Pleurodeles waltl. The sequence continues at coordinate 218,414,716 of NC_090444.1, read as the reverse complement.
TGCAATTTGGTGAAAAAACACATTCACATGTGTTAGTCAATACGTCTTTTATTTTTAGAGTGGCCCAAGATAAAAGGGTCGAGTTCTGGCTCCCTGATGGAGCCCTGGACTTCCCTCTAAATGAATAAATAATAATTATACTAAGGCACTGATGCTGGCATTTGGCAAATTCATCTGAGGATTTAAGAGGAATTTAGGGATTAGCTATAAGAAGGGCATGATACGTTGTTATGCTCTTAGCTGCTGAGTCATGTTAGCTTGTGAAAAGGCAGCTTGTTTATTTTGGATATTTGGCTTTACAGTGACAAACAGAAACTCTTTAAAGACAGATTAAATAATTGATTACCTCCAGGATGATGGCAGCGGTTGACGAATCGGGTCAAATTCCGTTGCACGCCCTGGACATCGCAAAGCAATGGTTTGCAACTCGAGCTTTAGTTGATTCTTAAGTAATTATTTGATGAGAACATTTCTTATATTCAGGGCTTCTTTGCTGAAGACAGACTATTACAGTACAGAAAGTACAGGTTTTGGTCCCTCTCCTTGTCGTAAAAGCTCTTTGGAACATGTCCACACTTGTGGAAGACAAAGGGCCGGATTTAGAGTTTAGCAGGTGAGTGCCCTGAAGTCCCATCTGCCTTATTACAAGTCCAATAGCGAATATATTTGGGGGATATTGAAATGAGAGTATGACAGGCTCACCTGAATTTTAATCCGTTTGCCTGTTGTACAACACCAAGACACCATAGCTACCAAAATGCAGAGACTACCACCCCCAGCACATCAGCGCCTGCCTTCATGGTACCCCCAAGATTAATAATTGCATCCAATATGTAGTTTCTAAAGGAATATGTGCCGGGCCCAAAGTTTTGTTAAAAAGCCCGCTGCCAGGGCTATCGGAGGCCGCGCTGTCGTATATCAAAGTTGTGTAGTCCTGAGTCCACCTCATGCCTTTTGAATCCACCACCACACACTCCCTGCCTTCTTTCTCACTTTTGCAGGTTCCTTTTCATCCTTGCTTTCTCTCCTTGTCACTGGTTTTCCACCTTTTCCTTCCTCCTTCTTTACCCCTTTTGTGTGTTTTTTCTCTCTTGCTATGGATCAAAGTTTTTTGAAGAAAAATAAGTGCTGGACCCTAACAAATGAGTGGCGGTGGCACCTGCAACCACCTCCTCAACTTAAGCACTAAGGGCCTGATTTATGAAAAGTTAGCTCCGCCTTTACGTCATTTTTTGACGCAAAAGCGGCGCAAACTTACAAAAGACAAATATATTTTGTTCATTTGCACCGCTTTTGCTTAAAAAAAATGACCTAAATTTAGCGCTGACTTTTCATAAATCAGGCCCTAAGTGCATCGCTGCATGAGCCACTGTGCTGCATAGTGTGCAGGTAGCCAACTGCACAGCCATTAATGCCCTGTGGATTAAGCACGGCACACTGTGGAAGGGCCACACAGCCACTGTAGACCCTTTAACACAAGTCCCTCCATGGTGCAAAAAACATATTCTTAGGGAGTCCGCCAGAAAGACAAATATATTGTTTCATAATTATTCTATCATACTCTCTCATAGTAAGGCTTACAGACATTGATACTAAATACAGTCATGCCAGAGGCACTCTGGCACCCCCATAGCAGGATTTCTGTAAATGGACATCTAACAGCCCCAGATGTTCCACTTCTTATCATTTCCCTTGTACCAATCAACTACTCATGTTTCTCTAGAAGTGGAATACATCAATTTTGTAATGCAATGGTTGACTGCAGCAAAACAATTTGAGAGTAACTGGAAACAGGCAAGGGAAATTTCCCCTTACAAGAGCTATTTCTAACACCTATAGAAAGAGGTACATTTGGTGCTTAATTTGTAAAATAAAGCGTGCAGGTGTCAGCTCTCCTCTGAAACACGCAGCTGCTGCAGTTAAATGTGCGAGCATAGAAAACTGAGGCAGCGCAATCCTGAACCCATCTCGTGCCTCTTTAATCCATTTGCAGCCACTCCCTGCCCCTTCAGCTCACTCTTGCAGCTTTCTGCTTTCTCTCTTTGTGAGGCTTTTTTCTTTTTTCTCTTCCTCCATCTTTCCCATATGTATCTTTAACTTGCGGTAAGTGCTTGAGACAGAAGAATAGGGGGATCATTCTGACCTCGGCGGTAAAAGGCGCTTACCGCCGGTCAGAAGACCGCCATAACACCGCCGCGGCCGCGGTAAACCACCACGGTCATTCTGACCCACAACTGGCAAACCGCCAAAAACCCGACATCCACAAAAGTCCGCCACACCAAAGGTCAGCGAAAAACTGGCGATGACCAAACCTCCACCGTCACGCCAACAGAAAAACGCCCCTGCCATTACGACCCACGAATCCACGCGGCGGTCTTTCACCCGCGGTATTCCATTGGCGGTACACACCGCCGCGGTCAAAATACACACACCCTTACAAAACACAACCACATTGGACAATTCAAAATACACACACCTGAGACACATACACACACCACTCCCACACACCCAATACAATATAAAACACACACCCACATCACCCACAAACCCCTTCGAAAAAAAAAATCGACAGAAAGCCAGAGATAGACAGCACTGCTTAGAGAACACCATCACACAGAGGCAAACCACACCATCACCCACACAATATCCACGCATAAAACACCACACATCACCACACTCACCACACTCTACAACACATACACCACCCCACACCCCATCCACATCACCCTATGGCACCCCAAAGACACCCCCGGTTCTCAGACGCCGAACTCCGGGTCATGGTGGAGGAAATAGTTCGGGTAGAGCCCCAGCTCTTCGGGACACAGGTGCAGCACACCACCATTGCCAGGAAGATGGAGCTATGGCAAAGGATAGTCGACAGGGTCAACGCTGTGGGACAGCATCCACGAAATCGGGATGACATCAGGAAGCGCTGGAACGACCTACGGGGGAAGGTGTGTTCCTTGGTATCAAGGCACAACATTGCGGTGCAGAAGACTGGCGGCGGACCCCCACCTACTCCCCCAGAATTTACAGCATGGGAGGAGGAAGTCTTGCACATCCTGCATCCTGAGGGCCTCGCAGGAGTAGGCAGAGGAATGGACTCTGGTAAGTCAAATCTTAACTACATCTTCCCACCCCCACCCCACCTGCATGCCAGCACATACCCCCACCCTCACCCCCACCCCATCACACCTACTCCCTGCAAATGGCTCACCATCACAACCCACCCATCCCAACACCAAGACCTGCATGCGTCCACAAAGCATGGACACCCATCACCAAAGCATGCCCACTGCACAAACACATCTCCACCACAAGCCACCCTCACAAACGCCCACACACAGGAATGCCAGCACTGGGGTACACGGGCACCCACCCATTGACCGCTATGGCACATACTGAAGCAATAACCATACCTCTATACCCTTGCAGGACCCGAACGCCACCACACCGCCCAGGAGGGTCCAGAAATGTCCATCCCACCCCCAGAAGAGGCCCCCAGTGATGACAGCAGCTCTGTCTCCCTGGACCCAGATGACCAGCCCAGACCATCGGGGACCTCGGGACAGTCGGTTCCCCTCACACAGCCACAGGCCACAGCAGACCCAACCCCCTCTGGGAACACCAGCACAGCTCCCACCCAGCGGGCCCATGCCTCTGTCTCCAGGACACGTCAATCAGCGGTGTGTCCACCACTACAGGGCACCCAGGTTAACCCACCACCCCAACAACAGGGACCTGGGGGCAGTGGTAGTGGGCACACGGTCCAGGGGACAGAGGCACCTGGAAACAGGGGAACTGGGAGGGCTGCTGTGCGACGGGGGGGGACAGGCCCAGGGAACCCACTCTCCACAAGGCCCTCTCCTCCATCATGGGAGCATACCACCACTCCCAGGAGACGATGGCGACGGTACTGGCCAGTTTCCAGGAGATCCAGGTCACGCAGGAGCAACAGTACATGGGGTTCAGGGAAGAACTTAGAAGCATCAGTTCCGCAATGGGCACCATCGTAGGGGCACTCAACCTGATTGTCACCACATTGCGGGACCATGTGGCACCACAAATGGCCCCTGTCACTAGCATGGACCAAGAACAGGTAACCACCTCCGCCGGCGCTAGTGGACAGGAGGCCCCCACACAACAACAGGCCACCAGAACCCCACCTCCTGCAGAAGAAGAACCACCCCGCAAGCGGGGCCTGAGATCTCGTAAGAAGACAGAGTAGGATGTCAAGACCCCCGCCAGCTAAGGATACCCCCTGATGTCATCCCACTGTCCCACATTGTCACCCTGTCCAACCTTGAACTGCCCCTGCTCCACCTTCCACAGGCATATGGACAATGCACCTGTGAGACTGAAAAGCTGGTCTCTGCCATGGACATTCCTCCACCATCACCCATCACCGATTTCCCACGATGTCCCTAAATTCAGCATTTTAATAAAAACACTTATTGCACAAAAACAAACTGGAGTCTGCCTGTATTGTGAACAAATGTATTGAACATAATGCTGCCAAAATGTCCAGTTACACAGTGATAAAAAATACCAATGTCATACAGCTGTAGTCCATGGGAAAACAAAGCAGAGGTCACGCAGTGGGGGCCACATCGCTGAAATTGGAAGGGAAAGTCACAACTCAGTTAACATACATTGGGGGAATAGGCCAGACAGTAGAGAGGCAGGAGACTGTAAGTAATTGTAAAATGCCGATGTTGAATCTTACCTGTGTGTCATTGAAAATACTGTAGTATCACTGTGTCCCTGTTGTCTGTGTCGTCCCCGTCGTCTTCCTCCTCTTCACTCTCCACAGGTTCCACCGCTGCCACAACACCACCATCTGGACCATCCTCCTGCAGGAAAGGCACCTGGCGTCGCAAAGCCAGGTTGTGAAGCATACAGCAGGCCACGATGATATGACACACCTTCTTTGGTGAGTACATTAGGGATCCACCTGTCATATGCAGGCACCTAAACCTGGCCTTCAGGAGGCCGAAGGTCTGCTCGATCACCCTCCTAGTCCGCCCATGGGCCTCATTGTACCGTTCCTCTGCCCTTGTCCTGGGATTCCTCACTGGGGTCAATAGCCACGACAGGTTGGGGTAACCAGAGTCACCTATTAGCCACACACGGTGTCTCTGAAGTAGTTCCATCACGTAAGGGATGCTGCTATTTCGCATGATGTACGCGTCATGCACTGATCCCGGGTACTTGGCATTTACATGGGAGATGTACTGGTCTGCCAAACAGACCACCTGGACATTCATCGAATGATAACTTTTTCTGTTCCTGTACACCTGTTCACTTCCTCTGGGGGGTACCAAAGCCACATGGGTCCCATCAATGGCACCAATGACGTTGGGAATATGTCCAAGGGTATAGAAATCACCCTTCACTGTAGCCAATTTCTCCACCTCTGGGAAAACAATGTAGCTCCGCATGTATTTCATCAGGGCAGACAACACTCTGGATAAAACCTTAGAAAACATAGGCTGAGACATCCGAGATGAAATGGCCACTGTTGTTTGGAGTGATCCTCTAGCCAAAAAATGGAGTACCGGCAGAACCTGCACTAGAGGGGGGATCCCTGTGGGTTGGCGGATGGGTGACATCAGGTCTGGCTCCAGCTGGGCACACAGTTGCTGTATAGTGGCACGGTCAAGTCTGTAGGTGAGTATGACATGTCGTTCTGCCATTGTCGACAGGTCCACCAGCGGTCTGTACACGGGAACAGCCCTCCATCTCCTCACAAGTCCCTGTGGACGGTGCCTAGGAAGGACAACATGGAGCACAGAGTCAATCAACCCACAGGTACGCTCACACAGCTTGCACTGTACACGATTCTCTATGCATTGAATGGCTTGTATGAGTGGCAATGCAAGGCCTAGGCCTGTGTGACGCAGTAGAAATTAAGCCATGTGGGCCTTTGAAATGGCGGCTGCCTAACCTGTGAAGTGTGACAATGTGATGTGAGGTCATTGCGCTGGCGTGGCACACCGTGGCGGTAGGCGGTTGAAGACCGCTGTGCAAAGCCGCATTGGTTAACATTGAACCCTATGGGTTTCAGGAGCCAATGAGGATGTGCGCCGGCGGTCGCGGTACGCACCGCCGCGGCCGTGACCGCCATTTTCTATCTGCTTAATCACTCGAGACCTGATCATCCACAGGAGAGGACCTATACTGCAAGTGCTGCTGCGACCTCGGTCTGGAAGTGACAATGGCTGCTGCGACTGGGGAAAGGGCCCCTGCCTTCACTTCAGAAGAGTTGGAGACACTCGTGGATGGGGTCCTCCCCCAGTATGTGCTACTCTACGGTCCTCCAGACCAACAGGTGAGTACACTGGGACCATGCTTAGTGGGCAATGCCTGGGTTGAGTGGGGTGAATGAACAATGGTGGGGAGGGGAGCGAATGAGGAATGCATCGCACGACAGATGAGAGCATGTGCCACATGGCAAGGTTGGGGAGGGGGGGCCACTCACATCGACCATGCAGAAAAGTGATGATGTTTCTTTTCCCACCCTGTACATGTCACATAGGTCAGCGCCCATCAGAAGATCGACATTTGGCGTGCCATCGCCAAGGACGTCCGGGCCCTGGGGGTCCACAACAGACGGGGCACCCACTGCCGCAAGAGGTGGGAGGACATCCGCCGCGGGAGCAGAAAGACCGCCGAGGCTCTGCTGGGGATGGCCTCCCAACCTAGGAGGGGTGCCGCACGACAATTGACCCCTCTGATGTCCCGGATCCTGGCGGTGGCCTACCCCGATTTGGATGGGCGCGTGAGGACATCACAGCAGACACAAGGGGGTGAGTACCAGCACATTCTGCTATCTTTGCGCGCAGTGGAGGTGCCTGGTTGGGGGAGGAGGGCTGTGGGTATCCCTAGGCCAGGGCGATTTCTGTAGGCTAGGCCCCTCCGTGAGGCATGGCCCTCTGCCCCCACCCCCCACCTCTGTAGGGTGCCTACCCCAAGTGCGCGGCGTAGTGCAGTGGGCTTCTGTGTCTGTCCTCTCCGCCAACGGTGTCGCCAATGCATGCACTCAACATATCTTTATTTGTTCTCCCCACCTTTTTTTTGGTCTTCCTGTTCATGTGTGCATTAGCATCATCAGGCGGAGGAGAAGTGGCATCGGCGCACGAGGGAGCTGCATCTCACATGGCCCCTGAGGGCCATGCAACCGACTCCGAGTTCACCAGTGAGACGGAGGGCGAGGGGAGCTCCACAACGGGGACCCGTGGAGACGTCAGCGACACCAACACGTCCTCGGAAGGGAGCTCCCTTGTGGTGGCGGCAACATCCGTGCCCACCGCTACAACAGGTACAGCCGCCACCCAGCGCACCAGCTCCGCCCTCCCAGCAGCCCCTCAGCGTTCGCCCCGTGCCCGCTCGGCCAGGAAGCCGGCCATCTCCTTCGCCCCAGGCACCTCAGGCCCTGCCCCAGTTACCCCTGCTGCCCTCAGTGAGGAGGTCATTGACCTCCTGAGGACCATCATTGTTGGGCAGTCTACCCTTTTGAATGCCATCCAGGGTGTAGAAAGGGAGGTGCATCGGAGCAATGCATACCTGGAGGGCATTCATTCGGGTCAGGCTGCCCATCAGCGATCGTTCAACGCTCTGGCCTCAGCACTGACGGCAGCCATTGTCCCTGTCTCCAGCCTCCCTCCTCCAACTCCCTCCACCCAGTCCCACTCCCCTGTTCCTCTGCCTATCCCATCCACACCTACAGACCAGCCTGCACACACCTCAACACCCAAGCGCAGCTCATCCAGACATAAGCACCACAGATCACACAAGCATTCACCCAAGCAACATCCACATGCAGACATGCCAACAGCCACTGCCTCCTCTTTGTCCCCCTCCTCCTCGTCTCCCTCCTCCCTCCCTGTGACGTCTCCTCTCACACCTGCATGCACACCACCATCAGCCAGTACGTCTATCACCAGCACACCCTCCAGTACAGTCCGCACACGTGCAGTCACCACCCCCACTGCCATTTACACGTCCCCTGTGTCCTCTCCCAGTGTGTCTGTCACCCCCTCTTCCAAACCACACAAACGCAGGCAGCCACCCACCCAACAGCCATCCACCTCACGACAGCCTCCGTCACAAGCACCTGCACCCAAAGACAGCACACTTGACTCTCCTACAACCACATCCTCTTCCTCCACTCCCATACCCACTACACCTACCCGTCCCTGTCTTTCTAAATTGATTTTCCTTTCCAACCTTGACCTCTTTCCAACAACTGACCCACCCCCTCCATCTCGTAAGAGTCCAAACAGCACCTCAGCCACCACAAGCCCTGCATCTTCTAGGACCATAGTTCAGGGCTATTGGAGTCCACCAGCTCCTAGGGCAGGAACATCGGCCAGCAGCAAGGGGACAGCCAGCCCACCCCCTGGGAAGAGGACCAAAAAAGTCAAGGCCCGGCGCAACAGGCCTGAGACGGCTGCCCCCAAGGACACTAGCCTTGCCCCGTCACCTGGCACATCCACAAAGGGAGGCAAGGGCCCCAGAGATTCTGCGAAGGAGGGCAAGGGCAGCAGGGCAGACAAGTCCGGCAGCAGGCGAGCTGCCCAGGAGGGCCCCACCAGCCCCATTGCGGGTGTGACGGAGGACACCCACGGGCCCAGGACTCCAGCACAGGAGGGCCCCGCAAGCGAAAGGTCGGATGGCGACTGAGCGGGAAATACTGGCCAGATCTGGTTCCCTAGGAACACAAGACCAGCACCGCTGAACAGGGCACGCCCTGAGAAGCACCGCTGAACAGGGCCCCGCCGTGACAAGCACCGCTGAACAGGGCCCGCCATGACAAGCACCGCTGAACAGGGCCCCGCCGTGACAAACACCGCTGAACAGGGCCCGCCGTGACAAGCACCGCTGAACAGGGCCCGCCGTGACAAGCACCGCTGAACAGGGCCCCGCCAAGACAAGCACCGCTGAACAGGGCCCCACCAAGACAAGCACAGCTGAACAGGGCCCGCCGTGACAAGCACCGCTGAACAGGGCCCCGCCGTGACAAGCACCGCTGAACAGGGCCCGCCAAGACAAGCACCGCTGAACAGGGCCCGCCGTGACAAGCACCGCTGAACAGGGCCCCGCCGTGACAAGCCCCGCTGAACAGGGCCCGCCATGACAAGCACCGCTGAACAGGGCCCCGCCAAGACAAGCACCGCTGAACAGGGCCCGCCGTGACAAGCACCGCTGAACAGGGCCCCGCCGTGACAAGCACCACTGAACAGGGCCCGCCGTGACAAGCACCGCTGAACAGGGCCCGCCGTGAGAAGCACCGCTGAACAGGGCCCCGCCGTGACAAGCACCGCTGAACAGGGCCCCGCCGTGACAAGCACCGCTGAACAGGGCCCGCCGTGACAAGCACCGCTCCGCTGGGCCCTTCCTCTCAAGCACCGCTCCGCTGGGCACCGCCGGGCACCGCCGTCTCTGAACTGCTCTGCTGGGCCCTTCCTCTCAAGCACCGCTCCGCTGGGCCCTTCATCTCAAGCACCGCTCCACTGGGCCCTTCATCTCAAGCACCGCTCCGCTGGGCCCTTCATCTCAAGCACCGCTCCGCTGGGCACCGCCGTCTCTGAACTGCTCTGCTGGGCCCTTCCTCTCAAGCACCGCTCCACTGGGCCCTTCATCTCAAGCACCGCTCTGCTGGGCCCTTCCTCTCAAGCACCGCTCCGCTGGGCCCTTCCTCTCAAGCACCGCTCCGTTGGACCCTTCATCTCAAGCACCGCTCCGCTGGGCCCTTCCTCTCAAGCACCGCTCCGCTGGGCCCTTCCTCTCAAGCACCGCTCCGCTGGGCCCTTCATCTCAAGCACCGCTCTGCTGGGCCCTTCATCTCAAGCACCGCTCCGCTGGGCACCGGCGTCTCTGAACTGCTCTGCTGGGCCCTTCCTCTCAAGCACCGCTCCGCTGGGCCCTTCATCTCAAGCACCGCTCCGCTGGGCACCGCCGTCTCTGAACTGCTCTGCTGGGCCCTTCCTCTCAAGCAACGCTCCGCTGGGCCCTTCATCTCAAGCACCGCTCCGCTGGGCACCGCCGTCTCTGAACTGCTCCGCTGGGCCCTTCCTCTCAAGCACCGCTCCGCTGGGCCCTTCCTCTCAAGCACCGCTCCGCTGGGCCCTTCATCTCAAGCACCGCTTTGCTGGGCACCGCCATCTCTGAACTGCTCTGCTGGGCCCTTCCTCTCAAGCACCGCTGGCCCATTGGCAGGGCCGGATCTGTGTCGGGCAGGGCTTCACGAAGCACTCTGGCCACCATGCCTCCTCCATAACCAGTGGAGTCTGTAATCCACCTGATGGACTGTGGCTTTGCACTCCCCAGGATGCAGCAGTGGGCAATCCACCCACTGTTTAGACTTGTGAAACTGTGGCTTTGCACTCCCCAGGATGCAGCAGTGGGCAATCCACCCACTGTTTAGACTTGTGAGACTGTGGCTTTGCACTCCCCAGGATGCAGCAGTGGGCAATCCACCCACTGTTTAGACTTGTGAGACTGTGGCTTGGCACTCCCCAGGAAGGATAAAGCAGTGGGCAAACCACCCACTGTAGAGACTTGAGAGACTGTGGCTTTGCACTCCCCAGGATGCAGCAGTGGGCAATCCACCCACTGTAGAGACTTGAGAGACTGTGGCTTTGCACTCCCCAGGATGGTACAGTGGCCATGGAGGCCCCTCGTGGATCTGGCGTCGTGGACTCATGTGGCTGAGGTGCCCCCCTTCCCTTCCCCCTGAGGTGCCTGTAGTTTTATTATCTGATGCCCCAGCAGTGTTCTCTCCAATGGAATCGGGTCTCGTGTGTGGGCTTTGCCCATGTGTTTATGCACATTGGCCCACGGACAATGGAAGGTTGCCAAAATGTGCCGGACTTTTGCCATAGGTATATATTGTTAATGATTCTATGTAATTTATATATTTCATATTTCACATTACTTAATATTTGCTATAATATACTTCAGTTTTAATGATCATTTTATTTTGTCTTTGCATTATTCCGTGGGGTTTGGGGGGTGTCACTCTGACTTGTTGCTCTGCATTGGTGTGTAGGTATTTGGGGGGGGCATGGGGGGGGCGCATCGCGTATGTGTGTGCCCGTAACCTTTTCTCCTCCCCCCTCCCCTGTGTCGTAGGTGCAGTACTCACCGTTGTCGTCTGCGCCAGCATTCGTGCTCCTGGTAGAGGAGCAGGTAGACAATAGCTGGTAGGATGTTTAATTCGGGTTCCATGCTGTCCTGATTCCTCGTGGAGTGTATAGAGGTGAGCGTTTTCCCGTTCGTAGTCTGTTTCCGCCGTGTTTTTATCGGCGGGGCTCCCACTCCGGAAAAGGTGGCGGATTGGTGAGTTGTGATAGGGTGGGCGGTACATTGTCTGCCGCCTGCCTGTTGGCGGTGACCGCCGCACTGTTTGTTTGTCCCGCCGTGGCGGTCGGAGTGTTAAAGTGGCGGGCTGTGTTGGCGGTTCCCGCCAGGGTCAGAATTCCATTTTTTTTACCGCCTGCCTGGTGGCGGGTTGGCCGCCGCTTTAACACCGACCGCCAGGGTTGGAATGACCCCCTAAGTGTCGGCCCTCAAAAATAATTGCTGGTGCTCCGCACCGGGAACCACCGGCTAAAATTAAGCACTGGGTACATCACTGATGTCAATAAATCTTCTACCTATGTTGAAGATGAAATCCTTGCAAATGAGCAAATGGAGAAATGTAGTTAACCTACAATGGGGTTATGATATGATGAATCCACACCAAAGACGCCATGACAGTGAGGTGTATGAGAGTCTTAGAGGAGTAATGGACACAAAATATCAAACTGCCAGAACATGTCGTTTCTGATGTTGTATACTTGATCAACAACACCATAAAGAGTTGTCACATCTGCCAGATCACATACAAATCTTTATGTGCAGGGCCTTTGACAAAGTGTGTCCTCTTTAGTACTGTCCAGAAATATCCAACTGTGGGTTTCTATGAATTACATAGGTCTAGACGTCTAGTCATTATGGCTGGAAATTCAAGATTGTTCAAAGTCACTGAGGTGATATACAAGGCAGCTGCAACAGTGTTATCCACTCTTGGAAAATGGTTTGCAACACAGGATTTCTGACTAATGTGAAAAAACATAAAGGGCCTACATTTAAAGGATGTGAATATCAGTGCTTGCTTCCCTGTAAACGTATTGGGAATCGTTTTAGCAGAAGTTTCCTAAAAATTTAATTACGTGGAAATGGAAGTGTCTGGCACCACCTTTTGCAAACTGCAAGAGGTGGCCCCTCACCGGTCAAGCCTCTTTGAACGACAGTGGCCACTACAATGAAATAACAGCTTAGTGTTTTAGTGCCAACTTTGTTTTTTGGGTGCAGAAATCTTAGGGTTCTATAGCAATACTTAAACATACAGCATGGCTGACAGCTCAGGGCCTGCAAACCATGGCCCAATACCCTTTGTTCCACTAGAGGTTGGATAATGACTGACCATGTATTGAAGGCCATGCGCTTCTAGTCCCACTAGTTTGCGTGAGCATAGGATATGCTGCTGTGCAGGAGAATGCTGATGATGCTGTCCCTAGAATCCAATGCCACTGTCACAAGATAGCAGAGGAAGAGTAGCTGGCACGTGCTGAATAGAGAAATGGAGAGTGTGTCTGTGCACAAGTGCGTTTTGTGTCTGTCTGTTTCTGTGCCTGAGTACATGAGCCATTAAGTGTGTCTATGTGTGAGCATGTGTGCCCATCATATTACTTTGCACGTGTGTGCATATACCTGAGCATATGTGTGTGCATTTGCATGCATGTGTGAGGGTGTGGTGGCCACCTTCACCTTCTAGTACCCACCAGTCGTTTATATGTGGTAGCTGACACCCCCTAGCACTATGTTCACCACCTCTGGCCTCTCATGATCACTGCACACTCTCTCAAGAGCTCTTTCCTGTCATAAAATACCATATTTGGCATATTGTAGCTATTATGCTGAACTAGGCACACAGTAGCCCTTTTTGGAATATTATGGACATGAAGGCCTTGGCATGTGACGGCCCTCTGGCATATTGTGAACATTCTTAGCATAATCGTGGTCATTCTTGACATTAAGGTATTCTTGACATGAGGTAGCTGTAGGAAAGTGCCACTGTTGGCATGGTTACCTCCCCACTTTGTGCCTAGTGTTGATGTCAACTTTGATTGCAAGTGTGCTGGTATCCTGCTAACCAGGCCCCAGCATCAGTGTTCTTTTCCAAAATCTGTCCCTTTGTTTCCACAATTGGCCCAACCCTGGCACACAGCTAAGTCCCTTGTAAAAGGTACCCATCATACCAAGAGCCCTTTGGCCAGGGAAGGTCTCCAAGGGCTTCAGCAATTACTATGCCACCCTAGGTGACCCCTCACCAAGCACATGTACACTGCCCTTGCAGCTTGTGTGTGCTGGTGGGGAGAAAAAGGCAAAGTCGACATGGCACCGCTCTCAGTGTGCCATGCCCACAAACCACTGCCTGTGGCATAGGTAAGTCACCCCTCTAGCAGGCCTTACAGCCCTAAGGCAGGGTGCACTATACTGCATGTTAGGGCATAGCTGCATGAGCAATATGCTGCTACAGTGCCTAAGTCCATTCTTAGACATTGTAAGTGCAGTGTAGCCATATTGAGTATATGGTCTGGGAGTTTGTAATTAGGAACTCCACAGCTGCATAATGGCTTCACTGAATACTGGGAAGTTTGATATCAAACTTCTCAGCATAATAAACCCACACAGATGCCAGTGTGGGATTTATTGAGAAATGTACACAGAGGGCATCTTAGAGATGCCCCCTGTATGTTAGCCAAACTGCTAGTGTAGGACTGACCAGTCTGTGCCAGCCTGTCACTTTCAGACAAGTTTCTGACCACATGGGGTGAGAGCCTATGTGCAGCTACGCGTCCAGCGGGACTAGCAACCTCTGCCAAGCTCCAGAGGACTGCCCTGCACCCAGAAGGACCAAGAACTCCTGAAGACAGCAGCCCTGTCTAAGAAATGCCAACAACTAAGGACTCTCTCCTCACTCCGGATGTGTGAGTCCTGACCACTTTGCACCCAACGCCCACGGCCCGTGTGCAGGTGGTTCACCCAGTTAGAGAGGGTCCCCAGGTGATTGTGAGCAAGTGCACAACCTGGGTTGACCTCTCCACCCCTCCACTACAACATCTGCAGAGGGAATCACAAGGACCCCCCTGACCGCGAAGCTCCATACGAAGATATCCGACACCTAAGGACACACTGCACCCGCAGCCCCCAGGCCTTGGAGAAACCGACATCCGGTGCAGCCACGTTCAGCAGGCAGCCCTCCTCCCTGTCCAACTGGAGGCGTGCCCGAGACACCCCCCTGGACCTCACCTGCACCCTCTGAGTGACCCCTAGGGTCCCCTCACAGACCAGCATTGGAAGCCCGACGTCCTGTTTGCACCCTGCACCTGGCCGCCCCTGTGCCAATGAAGGTGTGTGTTTGGTGCCTACTTGTGGCCCACCCCCAGTGCTCCTTCAATCCCCTCTAGTCTGTCCTCCAAGTCGCAGGTACTTACCACAAGCGGGCCTGAGTCCGAGTACCCCCGTCTCCGTAGGAGCCCACGTTAAATTTGCTCACCTTCGATCTCTACACCCTGCCGGCCCAGTGTTGCTGGTGGTGGGTGTTTGGGGTTAACTTGAACCCCAACCGGTCGATTTCCTAAAACATGGAGACTGAAACTGTAAGTGCTGTACTTACCTAAAATCGAACTAACATTTCTTCCCCCCAGGAACTGTTCTGAAAATTGCAGTGTATCCATTATTAAAACAGATAATTGCCACTATTTCAAAAACTGTATAACTTATTGATTTCAAACAAAGTACTGTTGATACATGTATGAAATACGAATCTATTGAAGTACTTACCTGCAACTTGAATCTTGTAGTTCTAAAAATAAATTAAGAAAATATATTTGTCATACATAAAAACCATTGGTCTGGAGTTGTCATTGAGTGTGTGCTTCTTCTATTGTCTGTGTGTGTAGAATAAATGCTTTGTACTACCCTCTGATAAGCCTAACTGCTCGACCACACTACCACATAAGAGAGCATTAGTATTATCTACTTTAGCCTCTGTTAAGCCTCTGGGGAACCCTTGGACTCTGTGCATACTATATCTCATTTTGATTCAGTATATACAGAGCCAGCTTCCTACAGTAGCCATCCATGCAAAGCAAGATATATCAGTTACGCAGCATATAGAATAATATTAAAGTCCTCAGAATAGTCAATCAACTTCAGGGTCATCATGTTAGAGTTCATGATTTTTCTTATAGTTAGTGCTCATATGTTATGTTGTTTGAACAAGACATCATTAGCTTCCATCTTTCATAGTCATAGAATTGACACTTTCCTAAAATGTGCGCAAAGTTCGAAAGTCTCTATTTTATGATGAGCGAAAGCACATAGCCCCTCATTACGACGATGTGGCAGTCTGACAGCCACATTACGAGCTGGCATAGCCTGCCTGTCGCGATTTTCACTGTCTGGCTGCTGGTGCACCCTACGCACCGCAACATTGCCGCTGGCTCAATTATGAGCCGGCGTCAATGTTGTGGGCTGTGTCCGGCTGGGCCAGCGGGCGGAAACTTTGTTTCTGCCCGCTGACCCAGCCGGAAACTCTTTATAGGGGCCACAGGAAGGGGACTGCACTGGCGCTAACCCGACCGCGTGACTTCGGCGGACAGCCTTTTCCGTCCGCCGAAGTCATAATGAGGGGCATAGTGTCAGAACAGTGGGACACCAATCTACCTCACAGAATATATTGTAGGCTGCCCCGTCCTGATTCTTATGCATTTCTAGATGTGTGAGTAGCAGCTTAACGCTCCGTACAACATAAGTTGTGGCTTGTAGCTCTACTACAGAATGTAAAAGCCAAATGTCCTACTCTCCTCAATTACAGCACCGTCTGCTTCCTGGGATTTCATATAAGCTGTCAATCTACTACTCAACATTCCAAATAATCGCAGATGACAAATGGAATTTCTCTGACCACTTCATGGAAAATTGGACATCATTGCTTTATCCTCAACATGCAACTTTCAAGGGACATTTTTTCAAAATTACTTGATCATTCACGTATAACAGAGAACAGATTCGAGTTGTGCCGAGTTTTGGAAGACAACTGTCATCTGATGTTAGAAGTGGGATCAAATATTAGAGAGTATGGCTGCCAGGGGCGTAACAAAGGCCCCTCAGCCCCAAGTTGCGGGGGCCTGAGCTTCAGGGGGCCCCCTCAGCGCAGCACCTGGCCTCCGTGAATCTGGAGGGGAGCCCCTGGCATGTTCTGTGCAGGGGGATCCTTCCAGTTTCATTACGCCACTGATGGCTGCCAGTATACAACCCTGCCTCAGACCGCCTGTGAACAGAATTTGACTTTGTAGTTGGTCTCAGCTCTCTCATCTAGTCCCAGCCAGTTAAGCGGGGTTTGCTTAATATGGATACAAGTGGCACTGAACACCCTACACTTATCAATTTAACCCATAACAGTGAGCAATCAATAGTGTCACACGCCTTTGAAAAATCAACAAGTACATAATGGAGCAGTGGCTCAGCCCAAGTACACACATAATGGCTACTACAAGAAAGTGTTTTTTTGTTGTAAACATTACTCTGGGGACAAGAACCTCTAACAAGTGCAAAACTGGCTTGGAATCAAGCCAAGCATACAATTCATCCTGGAGCAAATTGGAAACAAATTTTGATGGAGGACCTGAGATAACCAAGATCTGTTTCCTGCCAGAGTTTGAGTTTCACTTTTTTGAAAATTGTGGAAAAATATGAACAAAATCATCCATATAACTAGCAGTTGTAGTTTTCTGTGTACGTAAAAATCAAACAAAACACAAATTTCGCAGACATAGGTTTAATCCACCAGAACCCTCTGCTAATGAATCCTTGCTTTTTCAATAATTGAGCCCCCTTACTCTATCATTACTGGTCTTGTCAATAGGAGGGGCACATCTTAAGGAATTGTTTTCTCCTGGGCATCTGGTGAGTTGTACAAAGCACTCAAATATGTAAATCAAGCCGCTTCATAGACCTGGGGCTTGGTTTTTTGATGTTCCATCCAAGCTTTTAGCAAGTAAAGCGCAAAACTTATTGGGGCAGATTCACCAAAATAATTTTAAAGTAAGAGCAGAGTTCTACGAGTTGAGTACCTTCACACTTTTTTGGTATTCTCAAAACAGATATAATAATGCGCCTGGAAATTCGCGCCAGGCTCAGGTTTCCAGATGTACAATTGCATCTGTCATGTGACTTTTTAAGGTTGCCTCTTCTTTTGGTGCAGAACGGTACATAATGTAAAATTACACACAGGGGGAGAGCAGTCATGTTTTTTTCTTATTTGTTTCTTTGCTGGGAAAACATTTCCCTGTGATAAAGCCCTTCCCATAGATACCCACCATAAAAGGTTGTGTGTCCTTCCCCTTGCATCCGTAATGAGGAGCTACTCCAGCCCTCATTTGTTGTAAACAGCTAACCATTTTAGTATCAAACAGTTTCCAGATCCCAGGTTGAGCTTACCCTATTGCAAGCCATTCTTAAAGTGAGGGTCCAGTGATGAGCCATATGAACTTTCTTGGGTGAGTTACCCTTTTATAACCGCATGGTTGTGCAAGCAGGGTTTCCGAACTTAGGTCTGTTGACTCATTCTTAAAGGGACCTTACCTTGTTAACTTATGTTTCTTCTTTCATCTGAGACACTTACACATTTCAGAACCCCCACTAGCGGACCCATATCCTTGTTCCTCCCTTCACATGTTCATGTAATAAGAGCTTAGGTGAGGAGGGTTCACCAAGACAAAATATGTCTATGGGAAGCTCAGCAGCTTCACTGAAGACTGATCACAGGCGCAGGCCACAAAATGGAGGTACTTTATTAAAGCTCCCAAATCTCAAAAAACGCGCAAAGCATTATGGTTGCTCTGGCAGACAGCACAGCCCTGACGCATAGCTTTCGTCATCAACTTCCAAAGCGTTTGTCGACTGTCAGACACATGATCTCTCTTTTAATCACTTAAATCTGCGTCCCCTGACCTCACTACTTTAAAATATTTTGAGAATTATCAGCTTGGTGGTTTTCTGCGGCTCTTAATCTCTTCTTATCTTCGTGCGTTTGTGAGGTTTTGTTTACTTCAAAACAGCCTCAAGTGTCGCCTACTATAGCTAAAAGTAGTCAATTATTTAATGTGTTTGTATTGAGCAACCGCACTAATATTGTTTTTATTGCGTTTAACAAGGGCCAGGTTTGAACCCAAGAAACGACAATAATAAGGGTCGTCAATTGTTCAAAATGATTGATTCAGAGCTTTTTAACTTCCGGGTTTCTAACGGTTCTTGTTCCTAAGATCTCTTTGGTCGCCGGAGATGTTGATAGGTTGGACATAAAAGGTGGATTCTTTAAAAGTAGTTTTTTATGTGACTTTCCAGGCCTCAGCACGCGCTCTCCAAGTGCACTGCACTGCCTGCCTTTCCAGAGATGAGCCCAGCAGAAGACAGCAGACTCTGGCTCTAAACATGTTACACTTGTGTGCTTTCTGCAGGACTATTAAACACAACACGATGTGCAATAGGGCCTTGTGAAAATCCCAGCTCACTAGTTAGAATCAGTTCCTGTCGGATCTTGTCAGCAGCATCTGGGTATGGGACATGTAATACCTGCTATGGAGAATATTCTCTTAAATTCCTGCGGCACTTTGGAGTTGGATATTCTATGAGGGCTAGTAGATGCTACAAATTACGGGGCATACTTATGAGTGGCTTGCGCTGCTGTTGCATCACTTTTAATGATGCAGTGGCGGTGCAAACCTTTCACCCATATCTATGAGGCCACACGAACCCGCTTTGCGTGCCTTTGAATGGCCTCATGGATATGAAGTAAGGCAACGCAAGTCACTGCATTGCCTTACACTGCTTCCGGGAGCTGTTCCATGGGCGTTGCGGTGGGTTTTCCCACTCAACACCCATGGATTTCTTATGCATCCCCAGATTTACGAGAGCCTGTAAACCTAGGGATGCGCCACAACCTTATGCTTCTCCATGGGAGGTGCATTTTGCAGCACACATAGAAACAGGAAAAAGCCTCCCGGGATTGTTTTTATGCAAGAAGGTGCCCCTTTCTGCACAAAAACAATCCTGCTGACAAAGCAGACAGCCTTGCACCATGGTGCAAGGGTGCCTACGTTGGCACTAGGCAGCCAAAATGGTGCCAGGGCAGTTTGAAGGGCAGTGCTTTATTTGTAAAATTATAAGTGCCGGTGCCTAATGCACTGCTCAGACACCCATGGCTGGCGCTATAAAATGTCAGATCGCAAATAGTAAGGGTACGCAGTCCTGAATCCCCTTCAGGCCTCTTCAGTTCACTGGAGGCGCTTCCTGTTCCATTACCTCACCCAACAGGTGTCTGTTTTCTCTCTTGGCGACGCATTTTCTGTATTTCTCTTCCTCTGTTTTTCATGTTTTGTTTGTTTTTCCCTATGTTGATCTCTGGAAATGTCTGATGTGGAGAAATAAGTGCCAGCCCCCAAAAATAAGTGCCAGTGCCCCCACACCGGAAAACACCAGCTCAAATGTAGCAGTGTAGAAGGGGCAGTAATGCGCTGTCGCATAGATACAGCGCATACCTGCCCTTTGCTTCCGACCCAGCAAGATCACTTGCTGCTCTGTCCTCCACCACAATTTCGTAATTTTGTCTGTTAGTGCCACAAAAAATGTCACAGATCTTATTTTGAAAAAAAAACAGTATCTGAGAAGCATTGGCAAAGCAAATAGATCTCTTTTGTCTTTGCAGGTATAACTCAGACTTATTTGCTTTACCAAAGCTTCTGAAGCGCTGAATTTTATCCGAAGCCCAGTGGCTGAATGTGGATATCAGGATGGCCAATGCTCTAACAGAAATCATGTCGGCAACAGTCCTTTAGCATTGAAAGCAATTAATTTCTTTTGCAGTAAAGTGAACAAGTGTGTCTGGGACTAAAAAGAAAACAACATAGAAGGATTACCCTTTGTACCTAATACGTGTAGTAGATAAAGAATTGAATGTGCTAAAAAGTGTGATGATTGAGCAATCTTTACAGAAGTAAAATAGACTCTTGAGCATTGCAATGAAATGCCTTTTTAAGAGGCAGAATATTATACTATACAGCCAATAGAATGAGTTATAAAATGGGAGGCTGATCTAAAAATGGGAATGACAATATCTCAAAGCAATGACTGAAGCAAGCTGACATAGGCATGACAATAGTTGAAGGGGCCTGACTCAAAGACCATTTTATGTATGTGTATTGTAAATGTTAGGAATGACCATCTTTTGTGTGCAGGTTCCTGCCTTCAGTAGGTGAACTAGGTCTACCCCAGAAAAGTGGCACTAAAGCGTGTATGATCTTCCTTTTGAACATGGCAAAATTGGCTTATACATGATTGGCGCATTTAATTTACTTATAAGTCCCTAGTATATGGTACTATCGTTACCGAGGGACTGTCAATGAAATGCTACTAGTAGGCTGCAGCACTCATTGTGCCACCCACTTAAGTAGCTCCCTAAAACATGCCCCAGGCCTGCCAGGGCAGCCTGTAGATAGTTTTAAACTGCTTTTTTGATTAGGGTTGGCAAATAGCCTTTTTTACCAACCCTAAAACTTCCTTTTTAATACTTATAGGTCAACCCTAAGGTAGACCCTAAAAGCTCTTAGGGCAGGGTGCATGGTATTTAAAAAGTAGGACATGTATGTTTAATGTTTTACATGCCCTAGCAGTGAAAAGAAAATGTTTTTTAATATAGAAAGGCTGGCCTCCCATAGACTAGCACTGGTTTACCTTATTACAATTAATAAGTGCTAAATTCATTTTGGGTACAGCTACTTCCTTCACTCATTTTGGGTGTAATTTAAAACCTTTTTAAGGGCAAAGTTTGATCTTGTATTATTATTTTGGAAATGCCACTTTTAGAAAGTTAATATCACAAAATAAAATGATGGAGTGTTGAAACTTTTCAAACACTCCTCCCCTGTCACAGATCTGGGTTTAATCCATCGTTATTTTGCTTGTCACGTCACCCCAGTTCGGACCCAGCTATGGGAGCAGTCCAGCCCGCACTGCCAAGTCAGGTCCTCCCTGGACAGGATTCAAGCATCCTGGGACCGGTTTCAGGGTATAACCCTTCATCAGCCAGGCTAGCTTGAATCCAGTGGCGCAGCAAGCAAGGGACCCACGTCTGTGCACACCCTAGCCACTTAGGGCGCACAAGGAAATATCACAAAATAAAATGATGGACGGAGTGTTGAAACTTTTCAAACACTCACCCCCAGTCACAGATTTGGGTTTAATCCATTGTTATTTTTCAGTTTGGGTACATGTACTTCCTCCACTCATTTTAGGTGTAATTACAACCTTTTTAATGGTAAAGTTTGATCTTGTTGGCATTGTGCTGTCTAAAGTTTCTGTATCCTTTCTATAGGTAGCCAGTTGCCTTTGGCTGTTGATGGCTCCCCTGCTTATCCCCCTACCCCCACGGGAAAGATGTATTAGACCTAGACAGTAGAAAAGAGCCTGGTTGTAGAGGGGAGTAGGTCTCCCTGACAGGATGGCAGGGGAGAAGCTGTTCCCTGCATGGATTACACTTCACACACAAAAAGACCTGACACCAGTCCTGGCCCTGCTGTTTGCTTTCAATAGCCAAGCTGGAGCCAAACCCAGGGAAGAAAGGAGAACTGACCAGAACTAGTTTTAGGGGTAGAAAAAGGATTGTCCCTTACCCATAGGCTGGCATTGGGAATACAAGTGGCAACCCCAGATCCTGAAATCAGAACACTCCTGAACCTGTGAAGACTCAGAAGAACTGCCCTTCTGTCTGAAGCCTGAAGGAAGACTTGGCATGCTTGCCTTGAAACCAGAACTCCAGAAGTGAATCTAAGGGTTAGTTGGCTGACCTCCTGTGCAAGCTACACAGCAACATTCTTGGTTTTCCTGCTGAACAGGTCCAACTGGAGCTGTCCTGGAGACTGCTAATAGCCTCTGCTGGAGTGAGCCCTAATCCTCAAGGGGTGCCCCAGATCCTGGACCTTTTGTTGGTGTAGGAATGTACTCTTTCTGTCTGAAAACTGCACACTTTCCAACTTTTTCTGAACTTCTCTCCAATCAATCAATCAGGAATTTGTAAAGCGCACTACTCACCCATGAGGGTCTCAAGGCGCTGAGGAGGGTGGAGGGGTGCTATATAGGGGGAGGGTGCTGCTACTGCTTGAACAGCCAGGTCTTGAGTAGTTTCCTGAAGGTAAGGAGGTCTTTGGTCTGGCGCAGGTGGGTGGGAAGGGTGCTCCACATTTTGAGGGTGAGGTGCGTGAAAGATCTACCGCGGGTTGTAGTTCTGTGGACACGTGGGCCGGTTGCTAGGGTGAGGTCGGCGGAGCGGCAATGCCGGGTCGGGGTGTAGAAGGAGAGTCGTCTGATGAGGTATTCTGGTCTGGTGTTGTGCAGTGCTTTGTGAGCGTGGGTGAGGAGTGAAGGTGATTCTCTTGTTGACTGGGAGCCAGTGCAGGTTTCTCAGGTGGTCTGTGATGTGGCAGTGGCAGGGGATGTCAAGGATGAGGCGTGCAGAGGCATTCTGGATGTGTTGCAGCCTCTTCTGGAGTTTGGCCAAAAGAATAACTGCCAACAACATCTTCCTGGTCCTGGACTTTGCCCGCTCAGAGTTTTCCCTCCATTGATGTCAAGAGCCTCAAACCTCTCACAGGAGCCAGGGCTCCCACTGAGGTCCTTCTGTTCAGTCAGCTGCCACTGATGAGCCCCTCTTCGGATCCAGCCTGCAGCCCAATCCACCTGCAACTCCATTGACAAGGACTTTTCTCCAAAACTTTTCTAGGTGCAAAGTTAACCACTGGGAAAAACCTGGTCCCTATATCCAACATGCACTCCACCACAACCTTAACTTTTGACCTTGACCTGTTCCACTGTGACCATGTAACTGCAGTTGGTGCTATTTATAAATCAGACTTTAAAAAATAATAACTATGGTGTGTTTTCACTTTATCACTGTTTGACTGTTGCAAACATACTTTCCACATTGGTTCAAAGTTAATCCTGGCTTCATTGTTCCAAGCTACCCGATGGTTAAGCACATGTTTATTTATTGACATTTGCGGATAACCCCTATTTCTTTAAGAGAATTCTCACCTCTTTCAACAAATAACACAAGTTAAGTAAACAATAGGACTTTCACACTGCTGCGCTGTCATACCTGCCCCCAAAGGAAAAGTGACAAAGCTGACCTAATATGACTGACCCAAGTGATTAAAAAGTTATTGACAAACATGGGTATTCCAAAGTACAGTTTCAATAATTGCCTGAATGCTGAATAGTCACTAAAGTATTCAGCAGAATTTGCAGCCACCTTGTTCCTTTTTAATACATAAAGTTAAAATAGGAAAATAAAAGGTCAAGCATATTATAAACATTGGTGTAAATTATGGCTGAAAAAGCACCCTGGTGTAAATAACACTTGGGTGGGATGCAGGAGACACTTAGACTCGGGTGAAAATTAAGGGAGAGCAACACGCACAAATGGTATTTGATCCCATGTTCACATTATCTGTTAGTGTTCACATGTTTAGTATATTTTTCTCTGCATGAGAGCCTGAACAAATAATGAGGAAACCAGTTTGATTTATAATTGTCAAGAATGGACATTTCCGGACTGATGCTTTTTCTTGTGAATGCTAATCATGGCTTGTTCTCCCTGTCAAAGGAATTATGCAGTGTCTCTCGCTCCGATAAAAAGTGATGTTGAGGCCCATAAGCAGTGGGTTTACACTCCTTGTCCCAGCCTTCATCTAACCCACCTCCCTCCTTCTGAAATAGAAACATGCAATGTGCAGACTCATCCGTGACTTCGCTTCCATTATATAGTTAGAGAATCACTGACTGCATTTCCCCATCTTCAATTTTTCTTCCAATCATATATATATATATATCTATATATATATATATATATATATATATAGATATATAGATATATAGATATATATAGAGAGAGAGAGAGATAAATATATATATATATATATATATATATATATATATATATATATATATTTTTTTTTTTTTTTAATAAGAAATTTGACAATTTCAGGGTGCCTGCTTCCCTACCGCTCTCAACTGAGGGGGACTGGAAATGTCTGGTACCACCTGTTATGTCAGAGCTCAACAATAGGAAATGAATTTATGAAGATTTAACTACCAGACTGAATGGCTCTTAAGTCATCAATCACAGAAAGCTCGAAGGTCAAACCACCACAAATAGAATGAAACACTCTGACTACTGGATTATATACAGCTCTCCGCAAACATAAAACAATACACAGGACCTAACCCGTATGGCCCAAAACACTAAACCAGGGTGAAAGGGTGGCAGCACACTTACATCCTGAAGAGACCCACTTAAATTGTGTGCGGGGTCGCAGCGTAGGCATTGTTAAAAGGGATTGTGTGATATTCAGTCAGTTGAAGTTAGTAATCAGTGAGTATACATTGAACTATTCATTTATATGGAAATTTGGGACCACCATTGTATATGTGTATCATTGTAAATGTTGAATATCACTGGACATTTGAGCACTGTACCGTCTGCACTTTTTGATTGTATACAACACAATCTACCTATTTGGAAAATAAATGGAATAAACTGTTTTTATTGTAAAAGAGTGAGTTAGTTATGTAGACTGCATAATAAACAAGCACTTGCAATGCAACGGGTCTCGCATTTGCTCTAGTAAGAGCTATTAGCATTGTAAATTCCTAACTGGACTTTTCTTGCAACACAAATAGAAAGAAAAAAAAAATTGCGCTCTGCAAAACGCAGCGAGATCACGCTGAAATTGAAAAAACGAGTCTGATCGTGCCATGTAAAACCCAGCGCGATTGCGCTGCATGGAAAATAAAAAGATAAAGTAGTGCAGAAACCAGGCTGAAAAAAATCAAGCCTGTAAGTTTTCAGTAGTTGTCTGGTGCGCTTGAGGAGTGCTAAACACCGGAAAAGGCATGACATATGCATGCCTTTCACTAATGAAAGCAAGAAGATTTTAAAAGGCAAGCCCACGAACCAATGAAAGTGACAGGCGTGACATCGGCGTGGTAAAGAGAGATTACAACACTTGTGCGCTCGACCCTAAAAAGTCCCACTGAACAGTCTAACCTGCTCTATTCGCACAAATTGCCATGGATAACATGTAAATGTGACGACTCCATTAACATCCATTTCTTTACTTAACCTGGCGTTAGAAGGCAACATCTCTCATATAGGATGCTCTCAAGTTATTTCCTTTGTTTAGATTCATTTAGGTTTTTCGGTAGTGTTGGATGCAATAAATGGCCTCAGAGTGCTAGAAATGCAAAACAAACACCAAAGGCTTTCTAACTACTCACAAATGTTTCGCTTTTATGAGGAAATCTTATCTCTTTTCAGAAAACATGGGGAAATGTTTTTCTTTCTTATCTCTGGATTTGCCTTCTAATTCTGTCTTGATGTGGGAGGCATTAGTTTAGTCTTCTGTTTATGATCACACAAACAGATATGCAGATCTCCATTACTGACTGCATTGTGATAAACATCTTTACCAGTCAATGCATCCCTCTGTGCTGTATATTACCAAGGTCACAGAGTCATGAGCTCTGGCGTCTGCTGCCTCAGCAACTATTCGGCTTCGGGCGCGTCCACAGAAACCTGTTCAGTCCAAGTTGGATGTACGATTGCAGGCCCAATAGCCAGAGTCGAAGATAAAGACACCCCTGCTGACAAGTTAATATGGCAGGGGTCTACTTAAGCAAGCATTGGCACAGCCAATAGGTCCGACTGTATGCCAGGGGATGTGGCGTTAATGCCAGAGCCCGTAGCTTTTTGAACTGGGTTCGAGTCTAGGGATTGACTCAACATCCTGCGATTCTGGGCGCATCACTTAATCTCTCCGTGCTTAAAGCATGAATGTTTTCTTCAGTAATGTAACGAGTGCGCATGTAAAGCGCTCCAATATAAAAACTGCAAAAAATAGTAAAGTCAGGCATTCACCAATGCCGTTTGTATTAGCTACAGGCATAAATGCTGGCCATTACCCCGTTGACTTGGCCAATGTTGTGAAAATGTAGCCACAAATTATCACTTTCTGACTATAATGCATGTAGGAGGTAAATTACTGAAGGTGACAACAGTGTGGTTACTGAGTGTACTTTTCAGATGGAAATGAGTCCTTCGTGTATTTCACTGGAAGCACTCTCTGAATGTTCATCTGCTGGGCATAGTCTCCCTTTCTGCACTTCCCTTCAGGTTTGGTAGAAAGGAGAAAGGTTTGGGGAAACTGTAAGGGAAGGACACATTTACCCCTCAGGCCTGTGAGTCATTGGGTGAATAGGTGATGGGTGGTAAGGCCGAAGACCAGGGGCCCTGTTACAAACAACCATAAGAAGGATGGGCACCCCAATACCACCCTGGAGCCAGGGTTCCGGTAACCCTAAAGGTAAATTGCTGGCAAGGTGATTATTTACAACTTTATTTTTGTTTGAAGTAACTGGTTATCAAAACGGATTAATCAAAACGGACGAATATCATTAATCATGTATAGTAATTCAGAAATCCTTTAGGACATCATAGATTAATGCATGTAAAGCTCACTCTCTTGATAACTGGAATGAGTCATTAGTCCAGGGCTCCTTCACTAACATGAGAGAAGTGGCAGAACAGCAACATTTTGGTCTCTTATGTCACAAGTAGGAGAGACCATCCTCAGGACCATGAATGTTAATGGGCCTTCACGACGACCCACAGTAATGAATAAATGTAGCTGTACTAGTGATAGAGCGGTCCGTACTAATATTTTACCTGTATTCGGACGCTCTTTAGGCCGATGAATCTTTTGACTAAGTGGAACTCTCCGTACTCTATATCGATCAATTGCATCAAATCAATAATCAATAAAGAACATAAGCAATACCCTGATCAACATAACACTTGACAATTAATCCAGAATACATTTCGACGAACCCTGACCTTTCAGTCAGGAATAACCACACCAGTTTATTCAAAGTTAGTGAATTTATTTCCCTATATTAACAAAGCTAGCACAATATAAATGTGTCTCAACACCAAATGATAAACGTAAATGAACATTAATAGCTGTCCATAGCGGCGAAACAAGTGCAATCTATGCAGCATTTGAATCACAAGACATTCGATAATAGCAATGCAAATCACTAATACGATAATCTGTAATGAGCTAATTGCATACATTTAGTCAGCATAACAAGGTCTCAAATTGCATCGTGCAACAAAAGGAATCCTCATCTAACCTCAAATTAGCATCGGCATGTGGGACTTCATGCAAAAACAATTTAGCAACATTAATTTAGGAAAACTCCTAACTAGGGATCTTGTCAAAAATCAGCAGTTGGTTACCTAAAAGAAACACAATGCAATTGTACAATTTCCTTTCATATTTACCAATTACGATCAGCATACAAGGAAGTCTTCGTCTCACAGGTACCGTTTCTCGATCAGCATGGGTACCATTTCGATCAGCATGGGACGGGGCAAAGGGGCAGGGGTGAACGGGGCAAATGCCTCACGGCGGCAAAATAAAACTACTACTTCATGCAAAGGGATCAAAGTTAAAGTCTCTAGGGCAAGAATCATTTAAAGTCTCTTTCTCTCGATTAGAGAAAGCATCAAAGTCTCTTTCAAAATGGCGTCGCAGCAAGGTGGGCCATAATAGCTACGAAGTCCTGCAAAATGGCGGGTATCGAGCTGGTAATGGCTGGTAATAGCTGGCAAATGGCTGATAATAGCTACTTTCTTCTCGTGCACCTGGGTTTTATAGACAACAGTTCAAATCCAGTAGGGTCTTCCATTGGAGGGTTCATAGGTTAGCTTCAAATTGTCCAATCAAAAACGACAGTTCTCAAGCTTTTACTTAAGCATACATTATCCTTGGAGATGGGTACGCAAGTTGCAACATTTTATACCAATTAGCTCACTTTCAGAGCCTCAATTGTCCGCACCTGCAGATCGACCTTGGAGTAAAGAGAAAAAATGCCAAGCTGGCACGAAACTTTAAGATAAGCATGTGAACGATCTCAGTGGAAAAGTACAGCTTCAAGCAAAAATACACGTTTATTAGCACATTGGAAAAATACGAGCATCTAAACCGTGAGACCAGGCAACTAGGCCGAAGCCTCTCCTAAAGTTATGCTAAGCTAAAGCATTTCAAACAAGCAAATCGTAGCATACGTTTATGATTATGTCGGATTAGTGCAATTCTAATACACCACGTTATATAAAGCACGCTTATAAATGTTGGCAAACTACTCTAAGGGCACATTTTGTCCCCGTACAATCTTTATTAGTTCGGTTAAAGTCACACATGATTATTTCAACACTACGTTTATGCGCTAATAAATGTAAAACCTTCATTTCTGCTTCATCACTAGTCATTTTACGCCAATAGTTTATAATAAGTGAATCAGGTAAGTGCAAATTTACTATACGATTATGCTTGGGACTGAGTGGTTACTAAAGTAGGCTCCGCTGAAATATCTAAGGGTAGCATTGAGCTGTAACCTCACATACCGGCAAACAGAGGCTCCATCATAGATACAACGCACATGCCCTGTTTGTGCCACAGCGCACCTTTAAGCAGGTGTGCAGAGTGCAAACAGGGAAAGTGAGCCATATTATGAAGAATGCCCTGCCCTCAGGGCAGCTGCTACCTTGTGCTGCCGTGGCATCATTGCATCCAAGTGAAATACGCAGCATGTATTTAAAAGCTGCCCCGTGCTTCTCTGTGCAGGTGGCAACCCGCCTGCACTTTCTAAAGGGACTAGAGACCCCCTTGAAGACAGGTGCAGTGAGTGTTCACATTTGCAGGGGAATGTCTAGGGGGATTATGGGACCCCTGTTCATCCCCTGAGAGAGCTGCCATCAGAAGGCACGCTGACGCTATGCCACCTTTTTGTGGACCGCTTTCATTGCACCTCCGAAGGGCATGTTTATCTGTGCACCCACATTGGTGATACGGCATGGGCTCAGAGGTAAAGTGATTCCCTCATGTGCATCGTGCAATTGAGGGAACACCCTCTCTGTAAGCGCTGGTGCTACATGTGTGCCAGCACTATCTGTATTACAGGAGGAGATGCGCAAGTGTTTGCAATATTAAAGTGCAGGGAGCTAGCAAAGCAGACGCAAATGTCCATTGTGCCCCCAGGGCACTTCTGTATTATGGCCCTGTTAGGCATCTTATAGATACTCCTGGGTACCTTCTTGTCGTTTTTGAACATTTTCATTGTGAAAAGCGTGGCTCACCTCCTGACACTGGGGAGAGGGCAGGGGGAGAAGAAGTGATCTCTAAAACAATCATTCACTGCAATTTTGTGGTCTTCGAGGAAGACCAAGCAGAAGAGCTGCTATTAGTTCACTTGTGGTCTGCAAAGGAGGTGATTCTGCAGAAGCTAGCATACCACATTGCCTCATGTGACATTTAGCAGGCGGCCTGGCAGGCCGCCACATCAGAGGAGGGACTGGCTAGAGATCTCTGCTTGCCTGCCAGAGCCCCCTGAGTCTTCAGTGCACCCCCAGGTAAGGTGGATGTACTGAAGGCACACCAAATGCAGAGTGGGAACTTTGGCTTTCGTTTTTATTTCACTAAAACACATTTCCAAATGAAAGTTTATTTCAGTAAAAATGAAAAAGACAATGCCTCTGACATACAGGGAGGATTTTTTCCTCATTACCAGGCACATTGTCAGTTTTTCCTGCTAAGGTCAGCTATTTCTCACACATCGGACTTGGGCAGCAAAAACCATTGAGGATTGCCATGCTCAAAAAAGGGCGGAACACCCGCCACAGTGACCTGGTGGTTTAGTGACGTACATGCTGCCACGTCAATGGTTTCTAACGGTGAAGTGAGCTCAAGCTCTGCTGTCAAAAACCCTGTGCTTCTCCAACTCCAACTTTGACGATGGAAGCACGATTTTGGGGTGGGTGGGACCACTGCTAAGTGATGGTGATGCTCCTGCACTGCCAAGCTGTATTGGCCAGATATATTAAACCATTTTCTATTGCAAACTCTGCGATTGGCACAATCACAGAGTTTACGATTGCAAAATGGGCAAAATGATGTTGGGTCACGTACTAACCTTCTCCAGGGAGTGAAAAAAGGCATTTTGGCTCACAAAAGGGTTTTTTAAAATTATTGTGAATCTTTATTACAACAGGCCATGGAAAGGATGAACTCCCCAAGCTGCAATTCCTATTGGTAAATATCAGTGACAGGAAACTGCAATTCCAGTGGCAAACTATTGAAAAGTTACCTAAACATCAAAAGGGATAGTAACTGGTTTGCAAAGGGAAAGCTGTTCCTAGAGGAGCAGTTTCGCACTAGTGAATCATGTTGAACAAATGGGTAGCATTCTTTAAAAGCATCACTCATCCCTTTAAGGGAACAGAGGTTCCTTTCAGAAAAAACGTTTCCTGTTTGGGAGAGCAAATGCAAGGATGGCGGTCTGTTGTCCCCTGCAGGCTAAGAACCCTTCATTTGCATCCATTTCCAGGGGTTGTAATTTGCCATCTGCCTGATTATCATTCACTTAAAAGTTTGTTTTGTGAACACCCCCGCAAAAGTGCAACTAACTTTACAGCCTATTAGTACATAGCTTGTGTCACCAATTTTATGCCCATTCAAAAACCAATAGTTATACACATTCTGGTTTGGGAATGGGTCATAGTACACTGGACCTAAGTGATGCACTAAGCTCAAGAATAGCTTCATTCTCAAGATGGCACAAATATTTCACCTGCACTCTGGGTCATCATTGGGTAGTAGTTTTGGGACCACTGTCATTCAAGGCATCACACCTTCATTGAATTCGTTTGTGGCACTAGCCAAAAACCAAAACAGTGTGAAGCTCATTTTCAACCACAATAAGACATTCACAGAAGACCTTCGTCAGGACCATTTTTACCATAGGAAGGTGGTCACATTGTTAGCATTATTTTTACACATGTTCCTTGGTGGAAGAAGTATTCTGTGAATTTGTGAACACAATATGTCAAAAATGGTAGGTGGTATGCCACACAACAGGTTCACTGATGCTGTACCTGAACTTCACAAAACAATTGTTTCTTTGTTATGAATGCAATGATGATGTGCTGCAGTGCACACCAGTCATCTGGCAATGGAACAGTGGAACTACTGTTCAG
Organism: Pleurodeles waltl; assembly: GCF_031143425.1. Taxonomy (NCBI): domain Eukaryota; kingdom Metazoa; phylum Chordata; class Amphibia; order Caudata; family Salamandridae; genus Pleurodeles; species Pleurodeles waltl. The sequence continues at coordinate 218,383,452 of NC_090444.1, read as the reverse complement.
ATTGACTAACTTTTGGCACAACGCAGCACAGCAACCAAAGTTGCTATGCTGCTTTGCATCAGAGTGGGAGAAAAAAACAGGGCCATATTGTTAGACCTGTCAGCCTTAGGGTGATCTTTCCCCAAACCTTTTGCCTTCCTTCTCTATTTTTGCTGATCTCCTTTTTCGCTGTCCTTAGGACTCTGCGCACTTTACCACTGTTAGCCAGTGCTTAAGTGCATGTGCTCACTCTTTAACGGTAGGCCCGAAAAGCACAGAGGGCAGGGCCAGTGAATTTAAAACGTTGGTCATATGCTTTTACGTTGTACATGTCCTGATAGTGAAACACTATTAAATTAATTTTCACTGTTGCAAGGCCTATCTCTCCCATATGATAACATTGTAGTTACCTTATTACATTTAATAAGCTATCATTTCCAAATGTGAGTAGGTAACTAGTTCAGGTTTGGTATCTTTGGAATTGTAATGAAAAATCCTAAATTATGGTGAAGTCGGTTTTTAAATTACAATTTTGAAAATGCCACTTTTAGAAAGTCGGCACTTTCCTGCCTTAGACATTTAGGCCATTATTATGAACATGGCGGTCTGGGCCGCCATGCCGGCGGTGACAGTAATTACCGCCACCGGCATGGCGGTCCAGACCGCCATAAAATATACGTGGCAGAACCCCCACTTTTGTAACTCCGCCACCACCAGGCAGTCTGACGGTATCAGAGTTACATATCCGACAGGGCAGCGCTGCAGTCGGCGCTACCCGTCGGATAATATGTCAGGTTCCACCAGCCTTTCCCTGGGGGTTCACCCCAACAGGGAAAGGCTGGAGGAATGGTTGTCTCAGGGCCCCCATGGACAGCCCCATTGCGCATTTCACTGCCTGATTTTCAGGCAGTGAAATGCACAACGGGTCCTGCTGCACCCGCTGCACTGCTACATTGCCACTGGCTCCATTTGTAGCCGGTGTCAATGTTCAGGCCCTGCATTCAGCTGGGCCAGCTGGTGGAAACACTGTTTCCACCGGCTGGCCCAGCTGAATGTTCTTTATGTGGTCAGCAGGGAGTACTGCGCGCTGGCAGTCTTTTGTTGACTGTCAGCGCTGAACTCTGTTGGTTTTCCCACCCAGTTCATAATGAGGGCCTTAGTGCCTGTTGCCTGTCACTGGGTCCCATGACTGGGTGTAGCTGACAGTTGGGCTTTGTGTATTGTTCCTAGACAGCCACACACAATATAGAGCTTAGTTGTGTCTGGATGGGCCATCACTGAACCTCAGACACTGACTCTTCAGTACACTTTGGGACCTGTGCATACTCTGCCAGGAAGGAAGACTGCTTTGCTGCTGAAAGGATTGCCACTCTGCTTGTCTGCTGCTCTGTAGGGGTGCTGTCCCGTTGTGCTGACCTGCTCTCTTGCCTGGGTGAGGAGGACTGGACCTACAATACTTGAACCCAAACCTTCAGAGTAACTTCAAGAGCTAGTTGACTGGCCTCCGGATCTGAAGCCTCAGAGGTGCTTGCTAGCCTCTGTGTATCAAGCAAAACCAATTCATCTCCTCGGCTGCGTGGCGCAACCCTGAGCAGAACTGACGTATTGCTGCTGCTGCATGCATCGGAACTGCACAACGACCTGCATCACATCCCAGCCCATCGCCTCATTGGAACTGCCACTGTGTGATGCATCCTTGGTGGAGGGCCATGCATCTCTCATCGATGGCAGCCGTGACAATGATGCCGGACTCCGCATCACAGCTTCACAGCTCCTCGGCACTGACACATCACACAACAACTGCGCAACGCATCTTCCACGCTGGACTTTGCATCGCACACCTTTGTCAATGAAATCTTCGATGACGATGCAGGACCTCGCACCGCAGCCTCGCTGCATCTCAGAACCAACATATCCCTTCGGCTATACAACGCATCTCCAACACGGATCCTTGCAATGCTTTGCAAATAGGATTTAAGGTACTCTGTTCGGAACCCTGTAGCTGGCCCAAGATCCATCACGGTCAGCCTGAACCTGTGGCTTTGTCCCGATCTGGTGCAACCAGATATCCACAGTTGGTGCTTTGTGGCGCGGTTTTTACTGAAGTCTCTAAACCTGAATATCTCCGACTCTACTGATTTGATTTTTGTCATTTTGGTCTTGCTTTATTTAATAAAGATCACTCTATTTTCCTAGATCTGTTGGGGGATCCTTTTGTGGTGTGTTTTCACTGTGTTAATGTTTGAAGTGTTGCATAAATACTTTACACATTGCCTCTGAGAAGAGCCTGACTGCTCTGTGCCAAGCTACCCAAAGGTTGAGCGCAGGTTAATTTAGGGTTGGTTGTGATTTCACCCTGAGAAGAATTATAGTTCCTGCTTGAGAAGGGTTTCACCCCCCCTCAAACAGTAACCCAATTTTGGACACTTATCTATTTAGATATGGGGCTGTTTTTCTCCCTTTCTGCTCTTGCACACTTTGTGGGCCTTCTGTTAATCATAGGTTTTGTACTGAGAGGGCATGCTTCCAGTACAAAAACTATGTTGCAGCACTTATCCCACTTTGTATGTGTGCTGTACAGTGTAGCACACATACACATTATTGTATTGTACTGTGATGCAGCATTTATATGGGGCTTAGGAGAATTGTGAAGACTTTTAAACTGTTAACGCCTTTCTTGAGATTGCATCAATTTTTGGTGCAGATCTATGGGTGGGGCAGGGAAGCACCCATGCACCACCCATGTTACGTCCCCTTGACATGAAACAGTACAACGCATAGCCACACTTTGCATTGCTTCACGGCAGCTTAACAAAGCAAATCAGGATGCTGGAAAGTAAATCCCAATGCAACATTGTGCGCTGGGTTTGCATAACATTTGTAAATCTATGCCTAAACGTGCAGTAGTAAACTTTGGTCTACGTTCAAAACACTTAGCTCAAGGGCGTCCATCAGTTCCGCTCCCAAGCATGTTGTTTGTCGACAACCCACTATTGCTATATTCAGCACGGGGTAATTGCACACTGATGTGAATATGTGATGCGATGCAACTCCAAAGTTTTTAATAGCTTATCAGAAATGCTTAGACTGTTGCTTTTGAGCCGCATGACAATGGCAGCAGGTTGTGCGGGCTGTGGCAGATCAGAAGGACTTCCACATTCTCTGTTTCACATTGCCTCATAACACGGTACAGAGGTTCCCAACCTATTGGTCATCTGTCACAAAATCTCTGAGCCTTTCAGTTATCCTATTGCAGCTCTGAAGTGGTTAAATAAGCTTTCTCCCTCAAGGTCTCGAAAAGAAAAATGTGATCCAATTAAATTCCAGTTTTGATATGATTGAACAAAGAGAAGTCATCCACAAACATATAACGCAGTAGAAAAGTGATACAGTGTCATCCCTGCCTCAAACTCATCAAACATGAAGGTGACTGAGATGGCGGCGTTCACATTCCCACACATCTTGAGAGTGCTACCCAGGCAGCGAGCAAAGAGAATGTAACTCTGAACCATATCATCCCCTTGATTAATGTGCTTCCCATAACCTGCCTGAAGCCCATGGGAAGGGGAATCAGAGAAAGCAAGGATTATGAATGTCGATGGCTAAGAAACTATGTAATCTCCTTCAATAAAATCACAGGATCGTCAAAGTGATAGCGACCTTTAGTGAATACATCTGTGCAAACTTTGTGGATCAGGCCACCGATCGACACTCCCTCCGTTTCTGCGCATTCAGCGGAATATGAAGCAAAGTACAAAAGGTGGGTTCAGTACTTAATTTGAGCTGGTGTTTTCTGGTGCGGGGCACTGGCACTTATTTTTGAGGGCTGGCACTTTTTTTGCTGCCTCAAGCATTTACTGCGAGCAAAAGACACACATGGGAAAGACAGAGGAAGACAAAAACGAAAAAGCATCACAAAGGGAGAAAACTGAACGCTGCAAGAGTGAGTTGAAGGGGCAGGGAGTGGCTGTAAATGGATTAAAGAGGCCCGAGATAGTTTTAGGATTACACTGCCTCAGTAATCTGTGTTCGCACATTTAATTGCAGCAACCACGTGCTTCAGAGGAGATCTTTGGGTACAGCACGTTTTTATTTACAAATTAAACACTGGGTGGATTAAAGATGGAATTATGGTCCACGACACTGAAAGACTGTGAGTTCAAGGGCAGAGACAGTGAGACATGACCAGCTCTTCCACTTGTGCACACAATGGTGCCTACATGAGCCTAGCCACTGCCAGCACTCTACCAGCACTGTAACATGCACTAATCTGTACAACCAACACCAGCCAGTGCAGCAGACCAGGGTTGCGACAGTCATTTTCTCCAGAAACAGCAGCAACTTCTATCAAACTCACACGTTGACCAAAAGACCAGAACCCTGCTTGGAAAAGCTTTTCTAAGTCTGGATTCTTGCCAACTTCACTGCAAATGGCTTCAGTGCCAGTATCAAGCCAGAGAGCATGTCAAGAAGTGCAATGAATAAAATGTACAATTGGCTCTGAACCAACAGCCATTTGGTGTATTAGAATGGAACAATAGAACAGTAGCCAGCAGTAAACCGTGTCTGTCTACTAATTTCCTCTTTTCAGCCAGACCTCGCAAGTTTCCTGTTCAGTGAGACTCATATGAGCAGCCGTTTGAAAGTTGCTCCACGTATCTCTGTATGGTGACTCCCCAGAGGAGATTGGGGTGCGCCTGAATGCAGCCTTCTTATGATGTGGGTGGGTAATGTCCCTGTGTCCAGGCTATCTCTTGACTGTCGGTCGGTGGCTGTTGATCATGGTAGGAGATAGAGGCCTTTTTATCTGCAGAGGGGCTTGTGGAAGAGGAGCCCTTTGTGTACAACACACTAGTTTGATCAAACTGTTCAGCCAGATGCGACCTGCAAGATGACTCCCACAGAGTAAGGCATTTCCACTGCCTGTAGCAAAGAAGAGATGCTCTGTGCCATCGTTGCATTATATGCCCAGCTCAGAAAGAAGTTTTGTTCCTTCATCAATAGACATTGATTGGCTGGAACTTATCTAAAGTCATTCCACTATCATTAAGAGAACTTCCATCGCCGTGGACATTGTAAGGATTATAGAAAGACTCATTCTCACAGGAATGGTTAAAACTTGCAGAAAGGTCTATGTGGATTTAGTTTAGTTACCACATCATCTGAGTGGGAGGTTGATGTGGCACCAAATGGCACAACATCTCAATTTAAGCTGGTGCTTGAGATCAGCATGTCAGCTCAATGTTGACTTATTGGAAGTTCTGTTCACCAGCACTCTGAATGGGAGGGCATGGGAAAGGACTTTTACTGCTGCCGTTGATGACAGTAAGGCATAGCCTCCTTGCAGATGTCTGACACCACTATTGCACTATGTGGATTACACCTACCTCTTAAGGGAACTGCAGAGGCTGATCGTGCTGATTTTCCATCTGAGTTTAGCCCTGGTTTCTCCACTGGTGCACTTTAAACCTCCCTCACATGGCACTCCTCCAAGTTCATCTGGTTGGGTTTGACCTGTCCATGCTCAGACACTCTGCTTAGTTGGTGTGTTCTGGTGCTGTGTAAGAGTGGGAAACGTTCCCAGTAACAATCAGGGCTGACATCAGCCATCAACTAGTGTATCTCCACTGGAGGATATCCCCCGGGATGGGGCTTACAGCGACGAGGAATACCCAATGCCATCTGTGAAGCAGTGCTACTATTACCCACTGCCACTACAGCTAAGAACTCCTTTAAGTGGCAGCAAGTAAAACATCCCTTCTATCATCCAGTCCCTTCCACCGGATGTCCCGCCCTTCCTGAGCATCAGGCAACCTTAGGTTGCACACCTTAGGGGAAGCAGGGTGCAATGGCATAATGAAACTTGAGCCCCCCCCCCTGAAAAGTACAAGGAGGGCCCTCCTCGGAACTCACCCAGGAGCTATTAGGCTAGTATACTGTGCTGAGGGGGTCCTGGACCGCAGGGTGTCCCCAGCACTGCGGGGGCTGCAGAGGCCATTGTTACACCACTGGCAGGGTGTCCTCATCCTTCCGCCACAAAAGTGCACAACTTGGTGAATTATGGACACAAGGTAACAATTTGCCTCTCTCTGACACTCTCTGCCTCTCACTGACACCACATTCCAACACCTGGCTCAGTGAGGCAGACAAATGCCCCAGTACATCACTTGTGAGGTGCAGGGTGCGAGTTTGGGTCCCCGCGCATTCCACTGAAGCCTCCACAAACTGCTTAACTTCATGATCTGCATAGTCAAGCTTGTACTGTAGTAACTTTTGAAATTAGTTTTCATACTAGTAAACAAATTGAGGATTGATCCCCAAGACCAAAATTGAGGGGAATCTATTCAGATTCCTATTCAGCAGCTATGATGAGCCGGATTCAGGCCTGCCTCATTGAAATGTAGTGACTTTGGGCCAGATGTACCAAAGGGTTTTACCCATTCTGTGTCTATAGGAAAATGTGTTTGTACATATGGCCCTTTGTCCCTGTGCAGTTTCCAACAGCGGGGCACATTCAATGGCACCCGCACTTTCCGGCTTTGCGTTTTGAGCGGCAACCCACAGGGAGATAAGGGAGTCGTCCTATTTAGGGTCCACCTCAGGCCAGCACCATGCCCCATTTAGGGGGCTATCAGCAATGCACATGGAGTCTCACCCTGGGTTCGGGGTTACCTGGACCTTCAACGCCTTGATGCCAATGGCATCAGGGAAACAGTCACTTCTTAAGTGCATTAGCTTGTCAATCCACGATGATTTAGAGGGAGGGTTTAAGTTTTCCAAACTCTAATCTCTGCATGTAAGATATATGTATATACTGTAAGATTGTCAGATATATCTCTCTACTTTAACAATTGCACTAATAACCATTTATATAGCACTTACTAGTGGATCTCTACTTCCATCCAAAGGAACTCTCTTACTGTAACGAAAGCTTGATTAAAATACACTAACGTTCTACACCTATGCCTTCCAGTTTGTGTGCAACTCTTTGATGCTGGTTCATAATTACTGTATATTACAAATTACTTGTACCACATGCACTACAAGGATGTCTGCAGCAGAAGAAGCATCCTACTGAGCTTTCTAAATTAAATACAAATCTGTGACTTGCACGTCACATATTGTGCTTTGTAGCAGGCACATTAACACACAATGCTATTTTATGATTACTATATCCTGTGACTAGAATGCAAACAGATTGCATTAACCACCTGTTATCTCACTAATTTGAGAGTTTGATATAGTGCTGGCAAGATCAGAGGGTATGAGAGCTCTTTACATCTGTGCACGTACATTACAAATAGCAAGTATAATCACACATCTGAGACAAGATCAAAATAAGCCAATGGTTGAGCAGGGGGGAGGAAATAAACAGGGGAGGGATGCAGAAAGAACTAAGGGTGAAGGTTACATCTTGGCGGCCAATTGACATTCTGCTAATTGGGATGTTGACTGAGGAGAAGACCCTTTAGCTGTCGCTTGAAGATCAAGAAGAAGGAGTTTGTCCTGATATGTACTGGAATAGAGTTCCAGATTTTAGGGGCATTGCTTGAGAAGGAGCTTGCCAGGGTTTTTTTGTTTGTGGGCTTTCGACAGGATGAGGAGTATGGTATTTGAGCATCTTTTGTTTCTTGACTAGCCTGCCTTTTTGAGTTTTGAGGCAAGGTAAGTTGGTTTCCCTGTGTGTAGGGCTTTGTGAGTGAGACAAGACGTTCTGAAGCCGCAGCAAGCTTCAATTGGGAGCCAGTTCAGTTCCTTCAGGGCAGGGAAGATGTAGCCATATTTTTTTTATTCCTGAGACCATTCTGGCTGCTGCATTGAGAGTGGTTCTAAGAGGTGCAAGCTGGGAGTTTCCAGTGCCTGTGAGGGTGGCATTACTGTAGTTTAATCTAGACAACACCATCGCTTGTGTGGCAGATTTGAAGTGATTCAGCAGTAGGTAGGGCTTGATTTTGTTCAGAAGTTTCAGGTTGTAGAAAGCACTCTTCACACCATTCTCTATACAATACTTCATGATCAGCTTGGGGTCCAATGTGATTACAGTTATTACAGCTGCTGGATTATTAAAGCAGCTAGAGTTGCATATGTCTGTGGGATGTTCCCTCGCCTGGTGATAAGATGGCGATCTGACCAGTGGCTGAGTCTTATAGTTATTATATCCTGGAAATTGCTTTGTATACATAGATCTCTGCAGCACACGCCTTAGCCTGTATGATATTCTTTATGCAGTACATTTGTAAGCGAGCCAGAACACATTTACTATCCCAGACTTTGTCCTCATTTCTAATTTCTTTGCAGCAGTGTTGTTTAAAAAATAAATGAGTAAGTTGGGTGTCAGACTTTGCTCCTCATGACCACACCCCAGTGACTGACATCAGTCTTTCTGCTGCCTCCCTTTAATCCCCAACGTAAGGGGGGTTAGAGTGACTTCTTTCCATTTCCAGCACTGTTTGGGACTGTTCAAATGGGACACTGTTTTCTGGCGTGTTTGCATTGCTTTGATGTGTTGTTAAAACCACTTGCAGTCTTCCTGTGCACTTGCTTCTGTTATGAATGAGTGTAATTAGATTGAAGTCTTCTGTAGCTGTTTTGGGGATTGTTGTCTCCAGAGCCTGTGTTGCTAATTACACTGGTGACAGGGCACATTGTACTTGTGACATAAAGCAGCTGGCAGCAGGTATCTGCGAGATGTTCACTCGCCTGGTGATAAGATGGTGATGTGACTAGTGGCTGAGCAGTATGCAAGGTCCTTTAATATATATATCTGATCAGGGATGTAAACTCTTCACCTGTGTGTGCTCTGTCACAAGAAGGCCAAAGTCTATGGAGGATAATTTGATAAGATAAGTGGACCTCTGTTATTTAAGTGCTTGCTGATGTGATCTTTGTGAAACCTGCAGGTCACAGCTGTGAAACCTGGTGAGACAACTCAGCATTTCTTCCTCTGAAGGTCGATGCAATGTGTATCATTGACTTTGTACACATGGGGCATATTTACAAGCCCCTTGTGCCGCCCTAGCGTCATTTGTTTAGACTAAGGGGGCGTTAAGGAGGCCATTCCCCCACGCCATATTTACAGTGTGGTGCAATGCATGCATTGTGCCACATTGTAACCTCTTGTTCGCCACATTATGCCTGCACCACCCATAATGTGTTCAAGGGGACGTTCCCCCGCAGGGAGGCCCGAAAGAATGGGGCAGTGAAATATAGAAGATTTCACTGCACCATTTTTTCCATCATTTTTAACACCTGGTGTTAAAGTGGCGCTCCTGTGTTGACCTATAGGCCTCCCTGTGCTTTGCTGCTCTAGCACCAACATTTTTGGCATTAGTGCAGCAAAGCACCACAACAGCACCAAAAAGTTTGACGCTGTTGAGCTAACAACTGCCATGGTGCTCCATATTGTAAATACAGCCCAATGAAGGTGTCGTTAGGGGGGTGCAGGGAGACGCAAAACAAGTGGCGCATCAGGACCGATGCGCCACTTTCTTGCAATTACGCCCCTCAGTATTTTCATTGCAACAAAGTCTAGTATCAGCCAATGTAACATGCCTATGATTTCTCAAGGCTGGATTTGACTAGCTCCATTCTTAAGGAATATTTTTTTTAGGGAAGAATTATTACCAATGGTACTCTCACAAGCAATAAAAAGCCAAAAGGTGGGATGGAATGCAAAAGCGCAATGTGCAATTAACTGGCATAAATAGGTAGCATTTAGCCCATCTAACAAGATGAAGTCAAAGGGGAGTGGTTTGGGTCCACATTTTATACTCATTTTCTCAACCAGGGATGTGGATCCACTGTCTGAAATTTCAGAACATGTTTGGGGCAATTCTTTCTCAAGTTTCCTTCTCAGGCTGCTCATCAGCCACAGCTTTTGTGTAAAACACCTCAACCTCTCACATAGCACTTCTGATGGTGGAGAAGAGGGTACAGAAAACACTAGAAGCAACCCACAAGCAACGGAATGGATGACATTTTAGGAGTAGCAAGGGCTGCTAGACCGCTCGGCCTTCAGTACCCATTTTGCTGCCTTTGCTGCCACAGATTTCTCCCTGTATGTGGAGGACATTGATGGATTTCTTTCTTCAAAAAATGTATGGGCCTCATTTACAAGCCCTTTGCGCCACCGCTGCGTCATTTTTGTATGCATCAGTGGTGCTAGCAGTGCACTACACTGCTCCATATTAACAAACTGATGCATTGGGTTATATCTGCACCAAATATAACGTATGCAGGGTAGGTGTTTCAATATTTACAAAATTTCACTGCATCATTCTGAGACTTAACTGTGTCAAAATTTCACAGGCTGCTCAGAGCAGGCATAAAATTGGCACAGTGTTATTTCCTAAGGGAGACTCCTCGCATTGCTGGAGATGCATCAGTTTATCAACTTTACTCCAGCAATGCGTGAGTTTAGTGCCAACAGATGCATCAGAATTTCTGACGCATCTGTGAAAACGTGCGCCCTGGAGCTCTGTACTGTACGCATCAATGGCAATGTAGCAGATTCTTGTAATTAAGGCCCTGTGTTGGGAAGCTCAGCTCTGAACAAAGTGGGCCTCCAAGTGCAGTAAAGGTGGCAGCCCTGCTCCAGATGAGCCACCACCAAAAGATTGACACTGGTCCCAGACAGTATCCTTTATACATGAGCCCTTCTTCTTGCCCCTCTGAGGCATAATAGGAGGATGTTATGGGGTTTGGCAGTCCGATAAGGAGTCAACTCCATGGTTTCATCAGTGGTGAAAGGGTGCGTAATGTCACCTTCACTGAGCCTGGAGTGTGAATTGACACCCATGAGAAACAGCCGCCCATGCTGACCAACCTTCAGCAGTAGGTGACCCAACAGTACAACTGTAACAATCGACACGCAAAAGACAGGTTCAACCACTGTAGCTTTTATATCAGAAGGTACTTCTGGTGATGTCAATCCCACAAATAGCACTTTGCAACACCTCCCAATGAATTATTCGGAAGTCTGTTGCAGGCGCAAAAAGTCAGACATGGGTGTCTCTTAGAATCAGGAATCAGGCATTTGTGCAACTCCTGCACCAATCAAACACATCACAGAAAAAATAAGTGTAACAGAATATTCATAAACCTTTGAAAGTAAGGCAGGGACAGAGCCAGAGATTAAATACTAGTAAATGCAGTTTCTATTTTAACAACACAATGTGGAGAGTTTCCAGCACATCATCACCTACATCAAATGACCAGCCACATGGGAACTGTTGGTGGCACTTAAATTGGCAAGAGCTAATATGCAAGATGGCCATGATGCTATGAACAAGGCAGGTGTAGCAAATAGGGTTGCATTAAAAATTTGTCAGCAATACTGAGGGAACATTTGTAAAGTACAACAAAAGTAGTGGGGAACATATGTCACCACAGAGGGACAGCAGTGGAATAGTGTAGTGTTGCGCCAGTGATGCAACTGGTCGCGGGACACTACCAATGAGGGCAACACAGGAGTGGTGTGAGGGATTGCTCAGTTTCCCAATTTCCCCCTCTCCTATTTTGTAGTTCTCCCCTGCCCTTAGGTCATGTGATCTAGTGTTTAAATAAAGGCATGGCAGGCGGGTTAGGGGGCAGCATATACAGTATAAGCAAGGTTACGGCAGGTACTCGCATCCTCCTGCCCTCTGCACCATGATCAACTACAATTGGTGTCAGCGTCGTCATTGCTGAGGTCTACAACCGGCTACCACTGACACTACAATTTGGCGATGAGGGGCCGCACCTACTGTGTGCTCAGCCCGTGGTGGCCGCTCTGTCTGCGGTGCTCATGCCACGTGGGCCAGGTGCCCAATCCGACGTCCGGACAGTGCCGCAAAGCTGTGCGAGGCTGTCTGAATTGGCCCGCCTTACATGCTGAACCAGCCCTGATTTTGGAGCGCGCCGCTCCATGCAAGGCCCGCCTCCTTAGCTACCCCTGAAACTGCTGTGAATGCCCCAGAGTCTGCCGGCTTCACGCTAACACTTGGTGTCATCCCCACGCAAGGCCGGCATCGGACTGCTACATATCGGCGAAGTGCTCACTCCTGCTACAGGCCACGTGAGGCTGCCCACAAGGTTTTTCCCCTCTGTCTTCCTGGATAGCCCACATTTTACACATGTTAGGCACAAGAATTACACAGCCTACAAGTAACAGTCTGTGCACGCTACAGCGACCCCATTGGTGACTGTACATAGCGGCTCCTGAGGCCAGGCCCTGCTGTGAGAACAACTGGAAGTTCACACAAGAAACAAAATACATACCGCCACAATTAGAGACAAACCACAAGTCGGACTTACCTGCAAAGCCACACCACATCTGTAATTCCGCCCGTTGAACCCTTTGTGGTCGAAGGGGCCCCGTCAGCATAGGCTGTGGGTGGAGAGGGTTCTATTATTCTTCGAAGCAACAAAAAGTTGAGAACGCTGAAAATCAGGCCATGACTCTTCATTTAGGGGATAAAGACAACTATAAAATATCGAAAAACCTCCCTGAAAACACCGCCAAAACACATACAACACTGATAGCCACACTAAATAGACATTTTGAACCCATGGCCAACACAGATTATGAGCGTTTCGTATTCAGACAAGCCTGACAGCAAGCAGAAGAATCCATAGACTCGTTCCACATGAGGTTGACCTAGCCAGCATGTGCAGGTTTGCAGATGAGACAGAAGAGATAAGAGGGCAAATAATACAAGGATGTGCATCGGTAAAGCTCAGGGAAAGGATGCTTGAGGAGTCAGGAAGATCCCTGCCTGACATCCGCATGATGGGGCGCACAAAGGAATTGTCAAAGGCCCGGGCCTCTCACATGGAGGCTGCCATACAAAGACCAATCAAGGAGGAAGCTGTCAACGCAATGACCACACCCACGAATAAGGCAAAATATTGCACCAACAAACCAACGCCAAGACAGTGGGGATACTGCGGCGGACCGTAACACAGGCCGACTGATTGCCCAGAAAGGGGAAAGAAGTGCGCCAGCTGCGGAAAGCTACACCATTTTTTAAAAGTGTGCAGGTCAAGTAAAACACGTACTGGAAATGCATCCGTCAATACAACCACGAGCAGGTCAGGACAAGGCAGTGACATGGATGATAAAGTAGAGGAACACGTTATCCATTCCCTGTTCACTGTCGGCAAAACTGCCCTGTCATCAAAGAAACTACTGTGGTGCCAGATCCAAGTATGCACCCACCAACACTGGCCGTTGTTGGCATGGGAGCCTTTCTAAACATTCTTGCTGCCGATGAATACCATCAGATTGTCCCAATCCCAGTTTTGACCAAAGCCAAAATCAGTATATGCCTATGGCCAGAGTACACCGCTTGTCCTCAAAGGCATTTTTCAAACCCCCATCACGTATGAGTCCAAAACCATCCACACCAAAGTATACGTGGCATAAGAAGGACACGGAATGCTACTAAGTTGCCAGGCGGCAGAAGACCTGGGTTGGTCACCTTCGCATTTGACATACACCAAGAGTCAGTAACAGAACTCCTCAATCATACACTTGGTGAATAGTACAGATGTGTAGATTTACATCTAGGTGCAGCAGTAGATTTACATGTGAGTACATTTGCACATGTAAATGCTCCTTTGTGAATATGCCCCAGAGTGTCAACCAGATGGAGGTGGCAGAGGACAGCTCCACATACTAGCCAAGGGTGTCAGCCCACTAACTGTCTAACTCTTTTAGGTGAGGAATAAGTTAAGTGAATCTAACATCAAGCGTTGGGCTGTGGACACCTTGGATAGCTTAGTTATGCATTCTCTGTTGCCTTGCAGCAGGATGTAAAGCTGCAACGTGAGAAATGAATTCAGTGTATCTATGTGAGTACCAGTGAGGGCACTCATTTTATGATTTGTCACCTATGCAACATCATCAGGGGATGTGAGAAGTAATGTTGCCTGAATGTCATCTTAAAAGGACCGAGCTCCAGAATTTGTATAAAGTAAATACAGTTTGCAAAGGCTTTTCCTCTACAATTTCATTGTATTTTTTAAAGTCGCAATCTTTGAGAACTTATAAAATTTACAAAGTTTGTTTAAAAAAAAAAAAATGTGTGAAAAAATGCATTAAAAAAACTTGGGAGCATATTTATAATTCCCTAGCGCCACCTTGCACCACATTAACGTCATTATTTTTTATGTTAATGTGGCCCAAAAAGGCCACGCCCTATTTACAGAGTGGCGCAATGCATGCATTGCGCCACTCTGTAACCCTTGGCGCTACATTATGCCTCCACCAGGCATAATGTATGCAAAGGGGGTGTTCCCCCGTTAGAGAAGCCGGAAAAATGGTGTAAGGAAATCTATTAGAGTTCCTTATGCCATTTTTTACGACACTTTTAACACCAACTCAGGAGCAGGTGTTAAAAGGAGGCTTCCATTCTTTAGATGAAAAATTATGCTATTGCCCCCTACCCTGCACCATGGTGCGCCGTATTTTAAATATGGCGCACACATGGTGGTGGTAGGGGGGTGCTAAGGGGCGCAGGAAAAGTGTTGCTGCACTCGGGGCAGCGCCACTTTCCATTAATCTGTCCCTAAGTCACTTCATGGAAAGAATTCTCTTGCAAAGTATTATTTAAGAAAATACTCTTGCAAAACATTTTTTGTGTGGAAAACCAGTTTAGCAAATGAATTAGAGCAAATTTGAAAAACTTGGTAGAGTACATACAATTATGATCATGCCAACTTCCTGGCTCTGACAGGGTGAATTTTACCTTTACCTGCTTTTAAACTTTGTCTGCACACACGCATGTGAATACAGAAATGTTTTTTAGAATGGTAGCAGCATGCCAGAATCCATGAAAGTGGTTTGAGTAAGTAGGTTGTGAAATGTAGATGGCATTCACACCAGCTCTATGACATGGCTCATGTCTCTGTAGCAATTATAGTGAGCATTGCTGAGACTCATGTTATTTTTCATGGTGAAGTGCATGGAGCCCAGGGTTCCTACGGCAAGGTGGAATTCACCGAAGTCATAGAACCGAGGCTTGAGGGCCTATGTGTATTGTTTGATGTTCTGTATGAATAACCAATGTTTATGGTTACTCAACAAAACTAATTTCTTCAACTGCAGAAGGATGAAAGGACTCACCAGCATTCAACCCAGTGTCCATCGGGGATGTATTTGTCATCTCTGCGCCACCAGATTCGGCTACAGGCATATCTACTTCACTCTACCATAAGCACAGAGGACACTTTGGCCCAGATTTAGGAAAAGTGGTGCTCCATTACAAGAAGCGCCACTTTTCTTGCACCCCATTGCGCCACCCTGACGCCATCATGTGTGCCCCGTTTTAATGATACTGCGCACCCTGGCATATGTTTGAATCAATAGCGTCATCATTTGTGACGCTATTGTGGTACTTTGCAAGGATTAGTGCCAAAAATGTTGGCGCTAATCCTGCAAAGTACATAGAGGCCCATTATAAACAATGGTGCGGCTCTCAATTTAACACTTGCACTGAGCAGGCGTTAAAAATGACGAGACAAATGGTGCATTGGAATCTAATACCTCCACCCTCCTGCCAGAGAGATCCGTGTTGCTTCGAAATAGTTTTGCCAAAAGTTATCATCTTATGTACAGTTAGGCAAGCTCACAAATTAACAGGTTGAGCCAAGCCAGATCCGAGCCAAGGGTCAGTTTCAGATCTTAGAGCCGGTTCAGGAGCCAAGCCCTGAAAGTGTTTGCTTTGTAAATCATTTAACAAACATCACATAAAATATGGCAATGTCTCTTCAAAATTAAAAAGACGTGTTTTGACATGTGGGAGCTTCGTCATTAATATGGCACATCATACCACAGCACTGCATGATAGTTTTTAAGCATGAACCATTAGTGAACTAAGAAGCAAGACAGTTGTCATGTACACTCTGTCCGTGACCCAGATTGTTACAGAGCGACATTACAGTCTATTAAATCAAACACAACAGTTTTGGTGTAACTGCCATTCTGAATTCACATATTTGAAGTGCTTTATTCGGCAGTAATAAAGAAAAAGGCATTTTGGTGAAATGAAATATGTGCCCAGGATCACACAATTTCAACAGCAAATCGCTATTTATCCCGGTATTAGTGTTTCACTTTGTAGTAATAATCCACTAAATGGGTATTTTCTTGTATTTCCTTTCATGTAAAAGCTTTGTTTTTACTTACTAGTGCATTTTTGTATATAGTGGGAACTCGACCCAAAGGTAGTGCTTTATATGAGCACCAGTTACATTACACCAGATCACATTCATTTTTTAAAGGGACAGAGAGATTAAGGGCCATATTTATACTTTTTGATGCAAAACTGCGCTAATGCAGTTTTGCGTCAAAATAATTAGCGCTGGCTAACGCCATTCTGAAGCGCCATGCGGGCGCCGTATTTATTCAATGACGTTAGCCGGCGTTAGCCGCCGGCGCTGCCTGGTGTGCGTGAAAAAAAACGACGTACACCAGGCAGCGCCGGCATAGGGGGATATGGAGCTTGGGCGTAAAAAATGGGGCAAGTCAGGCTGAGGCAAATTTTTCGCCTCAACCCGATTTGCGCCATTTTTTCCGACTCCCAACCCCCATAGAAATGACTCCTGTCTTAGCAAAGACAGGAGTCATGCCCCCTTGCCCAATGGCCATGCCCAGGGGACTTCTGTCCCCTAGGCATGGCCATTGGGCATAGTGGCATGTAGGGGGGCACAAAAAAAAAGTACTTACCTGAACTTACCTTAATGTCCCTGGGATGGGTCCCTCCAGCCTTGGGTGTCCTCCTGGGGTGGGCAAGGGTGACAGGGGGTGTCCCTGGGGGCATGGGAGGGCACCTCTGGGCTCCTTCAGAGCCCACAGGTCCCTTAACGCCTGCCTTGTCCAGGCGCTAAAAAACGGCGCAAAAGCGGCCGTACGGCATTTTTTTTGACCCGCCCACTCCCGGATGTGAATTTTGCCCGGGAGTGTAAATATGGCGCACATGCCTTGGAGTCAATTTTTTAGACGGGAACGCCTACCTTGCATCTCATTAACGCAAAGTAGGTGTCCACGCCAAAAAATGACGCAAACTCCATGGACTTTGGCGCTAGACGCGTCTAACGCCAAAGTATAAATATGGAGTTAGTTTTGCGTCGGAATTGCGTAAAAAAAAATGACGCAATTCCGGCGCAAACAGAGTATAAATATGCCCCTAAGGATTTCTCTAGAATCGCAGGATGTTGAGCTGATGCCTGAGACTCAAACCTGATTCTCCAGTTCCAACGTTGGCAGCTGTAACCGTAATGACACATTCTGTGTAGAGGTAAGGTTGGCGGCAGAAGCCACTTGCAGACTCAACTGTTATAGCCGCAAGGGTCTAACAGGATCTCGAGCTGAACCAGAGCCAAGACGGAAAATCAGTGACAATGCAAGGATGAAAAAGAACCTGCAATAGTGAGACAAAGGGGCAAGGAGTATCTGATGTTGGATTAAAGAGACTTGAGGTCAGTGCAAGACTACACAGCTTTGAATAGCGCCAGAATTGCACTTTTAAGCACCACTTTGGGCCCCAGCACTTACTAATTTACAAATTATGCACTGCAGCTAGCATAGGGCCCACCGGTGGTCAATAAGTGATGCCCCACCTCTAAAAGGGGCAGCGGAACTATGGGTGTGGTGGGGCGTGAACCCCACCGATTTGCAGTAGGACTCTTCCAAATCCTAATTAACTGCTCTAGCATAAGACTCCTACAACATGAAACATGCACCTGATTTCAGGCTTCCTGTCTGACCAAATTATGTCATCCCATGCCAGAGATCTGTGGGCACGGGGTGGACAATTTCTCCTTCTGTTGTTCACTCCGGTGTCTAAAGTACATATGTTTACTTCAGTTTCCATTGGTCGGAGAAGCCAGTCAGAGTGGCCACTCATTTTGCAGAAGCATCAACACTGACGGCAGGAAATGCCAATGAACTGTAATTCCATAAAGTTGAAGTTTGCAAATATATGCTGCTTTGCTATGAGAGTGGCACTTCTTCCCAGCCTTTAGCCCCCGGATTGCCACCTTTCACCTCGTCGCCGCTGCTTTTCACAGCCTGGTTGCTGCATTTCTCTTTCCTTGCTGCTGGTTGCCACATCTAGTTCATCGAGCTGCAGGCGTTCCCCTACTGGCTCCTTAAGCATCTGAAGGTACAAAAACTGAGTTTTGACTCACAGCATACAACACTCATTTTTTAGTTTGAATCTGTTTTTATTGATTTTGACTTTTATGGTTGACTATACAGTAAGAGTGAGTACATCATGGCATCTACTGGTTAATAACATCGTCAACAAGATACAGACATTGTAATGATCAACATTGTGCCCAACACCGTGTATAAGATGACATTGTGCACAACAACGTGTATAAGGTGCATCGTTCCACCATTGATTACAGCAGCGCTTTACATGTACAGTTGCATACAGTGCCGCTTGGTTTATCAATCAACAACTGTGTGTGTCATCAATGAACAGATCAATCATTTCTATTATAACATATTAAAAAGAAAGACAAAATTCAACTAGCCAGTTCTGATGGAATTTACTATCTGCCAGACGTGAAGGTGTGCAACAACATTAACCGTTAGACAACAGACTTTCTGAGTCATCTGTGGGATGAACCGAGAAAGGACCTAGAAATCTAATTCTATTAATTCAGTACATTGACTAGCATGTAATGTGGGGCGGTGTTCATTCACATTACACAGCACATGACACTCATTCTTATTCTTACTCCACAGATGCTCACACTCTCAGGCAAGCAGACATAATCTCACACATGAACAATCACAAAAACACAATAAAACACACACGTGCAGTCTCACACAAACACAGGAGCCTTTAATTATTTGCAGACTCCTTTAGCTGTTTGCCGCAAAAATGCATGCTTGTTTTCCTCCCATAGGTTAACATTAAAAGCTTCTGAAATTGCACTGTTGATTTTTGAAACTGAAAAGTATTTTTAATTTAAAAACTGCTTACCTCATAACGAAGTTCTTTGGTTCAAAGCATATTTAAAAGCAAATGTTATTTTTCTAAATTGGTTTTGGATTTATTCTTTGTGTGTGTGCCTCATATTGTCTCTGTGAGTACAATAAATGCTTAACACAACTCCTTGATAAGCCTAACTGCTCACCCACACTACCATAAATAGAGCATTAGACCTAGCAGTCTGCCTCTGCAAACTTCTGGGAATCCACTGGACTCTCTGCACGTACTTCATTTTAGTGCACCATATAGAGAGCCAACTTCCTACAATGACTCAACAGAAAAAGCTGTGAATAATGTGGTATCGACCCCAACAAATGCCTTGAAAGCGTATTACCAAGTGGCACACACACACAAACACAATAAAAAACACACACACACACACACATTCTCACACACACAAACACAGCTGCCATTAATTATTTGCAGACCCTTTAGCTGTGTGCTGTAGGTGTACGAAGGAGCCTTTCACACAGGGGCGTACTTAACAATCGGGCAGCAAGTGCGGTGGCACCAGGGTCCAGAACCCCGTCTGGCCCATTGAACCCGCATAGTTACTGTTTTTGACTCCCCAGCAGCAGGCAAATTTGGCATTTTCCTTGCCTGCACTAAGGCCCATGGCATCCTTCCAATGCTATAGATTTCGCAAGATTACACAAAATATGCATAGAAGAAAGGAATTTAATTTGAATAGATTGGATGTTCTGAGCACACACCTTGCCAGAGAGTGATACGGGTGCCAAGGACTGCTTGTCCCCTGGATCCGGCTGCAGAGTACTAGATGGGACATGAAAGGCGCGGTGCCTGCCCCGGCCTATTGGTAGTTTTCACTCAAAGGAAAAGCTATAGAATAATTGGGAGAAAACCTATTAAACATGGGGCAGAGGAGAGCCACGTGTTGTAAGACTGCAAATCATTGTTGACAGAATGTGATTTCATGAAAAGGAGGTCAGTGGAATTCTTTCTTTTTTGGGGGAGAGGGGTAGGAGAGTATGTTAGTGTTTACTGTTGTGCAGGCATGCCTAAGTTTGAAGTTGTCTCTTGCTTTTTTGTCTCCTTATGTAAGATTGTGGAGGCAGTCAAAGGGGCAAGGCACTGCCTATTACGCTCCTTCAACTACAGTGCTGAGCACTCCTAGAAAGGAGGACCTGGGCAGCCCTTGTATCCATCACTGCCCAATGGCTATTTAGCAGTAAGAGCAGCAGCATACATCTCACCTAAGTACATCCACTTGGCATCCTGAGTCCATTGGCATCATGGTGGCAGGGGGAGTGAAATATGCAGGAATTGCATTCCTCTTGCCCAGATTTTGACAGCTGTGTACCTACTTCACACATTTTCCCGGAAATACAATTGCAAATATGAGATTGCATTGTGTTTTCTGCAGAGAGGCAAAGGACTGGATGTGTGTGACGGTTACACCCTTTGAGATCCCACTCGAGAAGTTGAATTAGACTTTCTTGGATAAAACTGATTGAGAAAATGATGATGGGCTAGGTCCACCGCGACTTTCCCGGGATCTCGGAGCTTGCGGATGGAGAGAATGGAGGTGTGAGATCGGCGTTGGTGGTACTAGTGACGGTATGAGTGAAGTTAGGATTTTGCGCTTGCACAGCTTATTGCCGCAGATTGTGTGAAAAGGTTGCGAGGATTTTAGAGAATAGCGGAGGTGCGACTCCGGGTGTAGAAGTAGGGAAGTCGTCGAACTTCATAGAAATAGCGGAGGTGCGACTCCGGGTGTGAGAGTAGGGAAGTCGTCGAACTTCACATGTATGTGGCGCTTTGTGCAGAAAAAGGTCCACGTGGTTGTTGTTGTTGAGACGGGCCCTGCGAGGTCAAGAGACTCCGGAGTATGTTGTTTTATGTTGTGGTCTGGGCGGTTTAGTAGGTTGATCGGGCGTGGTCAACGAGTCGGTACGTGTGTTAAGGGAGTGAAAGAAACTTCGACTTCGGGCTTTGACAAAAATTCGAAGTGCACTAGAATAGATCATTGACAAGTTGAGAGTAGGTCTGCGGGTCAGATTTGCTTGCGAAAGTGGGGACCGAGAAAGATGGAATAACTGCCGAGGCTAGTGAAAAATCCCTAAGGTCCTGAAGCGATTGTGTTACCCTTCCTGTAGTAAACCGACAGATCTGTTTTATAATTTTTGGTAGCTCGCGATACATGCCAGAAGTGGTTACGAGAGGAGCTGAGTGAAGGAGGATTAGCCGCGAGGCTTTGTCAGCCGCAGTGTGTGTGAGTGTGACGTCACTAGGAGCCGCGCTGGGATAGGTTGGTTGCAGAGAAGGGTCGCGCACGGATTGGACGCAGTCCGTGGGGCTCGATTGGAAGGGGAAAGGCAAGCGAAGAGTATTCCGGGAATTAAAGTCACCTATTGATTACATATTTTGTGAAATAAAAGACGAGAAAATGAAATTTTTTAAAGCATTAAGGAGTGCGATGAAGGGGGAGTCTTACATTAAAGCGAGCGTAGGAGAGGAGACGCCGCCCGAAGGTACACCAGCTTACATTGTAATGGAGGAAAAGGGGGTAGCTCCGTGCCTTTGGCTAAAGCAATGGCACAAGCTGACAGAGAAACATGGGAGCGTAGCATTCCCGATCCACGGGACATTCAATATAAGGATTCTAGAGAATTTGAGATTTGCGATGTACGACATGAAGGTGCCTCCAAGGCCAGCCCAGTTTGAGGCTCTAGCAATTTGGGAACTAATGGCTAGACAGCAGCAGCAAAATAAGTTCGAGACCAGGATAAGGAAGGTAGAAAAGACACTAGCGGACGCTAGGTGGGATAATGCACAGAAGGTGTGGAGGTCAGATGTATTGCAGGGGATAAAATTGTTTCCCGCAATTACTAAGGAAGAAGAGGAGACAGGTAAGAAAGCTACCTGTAAGACAAACAGGAGGTGTTCCAAGGATAGAGAGGACGAGGAAAAGTTGAGAAGAGAAGAGGAGTTAGAGGATGAGGAGTTAATAATGCAATTGCTGAACGACCGTCCACCACCTTATGCGGAGAGTGGACAAGGTCCAAGTACCAGTTCTGCCCCTCCGGCAACGGTACAGAACAGTGAAACTCAGAGTTCAGGAGCATCATCGGGGTCTAAGGACCCGAGTTTACTGTTCACCCCGCAGATACCGCAGGTTAGGAGAATATATCCAGATGTGCCCATGTTGAAACCAGCAGAAAATTATCAGCCGCAGATGCCAGGGTACTACAGCAGTGACAACAGTGCAGGAATGATTCTAGATCCAACCGTAAGGGGAGTACAGAATGGTCACAACCCGACATTGGCACAAGCCGAATCAACCCAGTTTTTGATGCCTCAAAAGCAGATGCAGGGGGGGACAGCACATGCTCAGATGACGGGGAGTCAGATGGGCATGCCGGCAATGATGACCCATAGTGTGGGAATGAACATGCCTCAGAACATGGGAAATAGACAAAACCCAGATGCGATATCGCTACCCATTACTGTAGGTCCACCGGTACCTCTGTACAGTCAGCCTAACTTAGGTATGAGCGGTCAGGGATCAATGCTGCAGAATGGGACCGAAAGGAGGTGCATAGAAAACACTCCAGGGATAACCCCTATAGCGGCTCAGCCAAATGGATCTGGGTCCTTGATGGAGTTTAGTCCCATATGTGCTCAGTCAACACTGGTGAGGTCAAGTCCCCCACTGGTGATACCGCTGTCATCGAATACTGAAAAGTTGCCGCAACCATCAATGGCAGTCGATGTGAACGCTACACTGATGGGGTTGAATGCGCAACAGCTGACACAGTGGTTCAACAGTCTGAATTCCACACAAAGCTCAGCCAGTGGGAAGGGAGAAGACTATCTGAATAGGGTCAGGTTGAACATGGAAGCACAAGAATTGGTGGAAGGGACTATGGGTGTGAATAGGTTAGAGTCCTACTCGGAAGAAGAGTTGAGGTATCTATGTCCAAGGATTACGAAAGAAGTGAACAAGGTACATAGAAGCTTGCAAGAAATAGCTGACAAAAACGGGGTTGATATAGACAAGACAAAACACTTGAGCAGGAGCTATAGGTTGGATTTCGGGACCACAGATTTTGAACACATGAGGTCAGCAGGCATGAAGGCCCACCTTAGAGAGTTGTTGCAGAGTGCACAAGTGTGGAGGTGCTTAGACAAATGGGAAAGCAGATGGGTAAAGAGAAAGGAAAAGAGGAAAGACAGTGTCTCAGAGCCCAACGAGAAAAGACCGCAGAGTAGTGATGCAGTAACCATGTTACCAATGAGGGAGACAGCAGGGGGAAAATTAATACATGTACCATGGCACAGAAGCGACATTCAGTCTTTTACGGATGATTTTCCCAAACTGAGAGAGAAACCGATTGAATGGTATCAACAGACTGATAGGTTTGTGAAGCTTGCAAAATGTCTCTGGGAAGACCTGAACACTCTCTTTGAGATTGTGGTTCCAGCAGATTTGTGGGAGGATTGCAAAAGAGCTGTAGGTTGGCCGACAAGTGAACCAGAGAGAGACAGGGATACGGGTGCACCATCACCTATGGTGATGAGCTTGTACTACAAGGTGATTGAGCATTTGAAGACGAAAGTTGCCGCGAAAAATGTGGATTGGCAGAAGATTGATCGAACTGCCCAAGAGGCTAAAGAGTCGATTCATAGTTACTATGAGAGGTTGTTGAAGGCGTTCAAGAACTACAGTGGCACGGAAACAATAGAGGCGAAGGACATGCTTCATTTTGTGTTCAGATTTGTGGAAGGGCTGAGACCAGAGATAAGTCAGATGATAAAGTCGCATTTGATTTGTTGGCAGTCGAAACCGATTGATGAGGTGTTGAATTATGCGAAATACTGTAGCGACGAAATTGAAGTGAAACAGAAAAAGTTGAAGGAGAAAGTGATGATGATGCAACTTAAAGCAGCTCAGACAGGTCTGCAAGGTTTGCAAGGGTTGCAAGGGTTCCAACAGCAGGTACCGCAACCGCAGCCGCAGTTGCAGGGAAATATGATGTTTCAGCCACAGGCGAGAGGCAGAGGCAGAGGAGGTTTTGGGAATAATGGTCCGGATTTGAACACTGTTGTGACTCAGAATGGTGTGCAGGCATTGAAAAAGGTGATGCCGTGTCACGTGTGCGGGATTGTCGGACATTGGAAACGCGAGTGCCCGATGGTGGTGCAGGAAGGTGCAGGTGTTGGTCAGCAAAACAATGATGTCAATGCATTTCAGACAATGAGGGGACCGAAAACGAGAGGTCCAAACCCAAATTTTCAGACCATAAATCAGTTGCAGGGATTACAGCCCATGCAGCCGCAGCAAATGCAGATGCCCCGTATGCAGATGACGCAAATGCAGCCAATGCAACAGCAGTTACCCATGGTACCTAATCAGCAAATGCAAATACCTTTGGCACCAATGAGTCAGCAGCAAGTGATGGTTCCTCCACAGGTCTCGGGTCAGGTAATGAATACAAATGGCACCGTACAACAGTTCCCATTACACAGTGAGAGTGGAATAAACAATGTATGGGAGAGTGAAAGTTCAGGAGAAGAAGGAGATTGTGTGCTTGCAGCATCCTTGGAAGTTGATCAAAAGGGTCCGTACGTGGAGGGAAGAGTAATGGGTCATCGTGTTTCATTCTTGGTTGACACAGGAGCCACACGTTCAACTGTTAAGAGCATTGAAGTACCAAATTTGCCACTCTCTGGGAGGACAGTTCAAGTGGTGGGAGTAGCAAACAGGCACCTGACAAACCCAATTACAGATCCGGTACCAGTCAGCATTGGTAACTATCAAGGGTTACATAAATTTGTAGTATGTGACTCAAGCCCGATAGCACTGTTAGGGAGAGACCTATTGTGCAAGTTGGGATGTTCGATTATGTGTTCGAACGAGGGAATTAAAATTCAGACGAGCAGTGATGGGGAAGAAGAGGACAGTGTAGAGGGGGATGAGATGGAAACTGTCGATGAAGAGTATCCTTTGATTTGTCTTTTCCCGATGATAACTGAAGAAGATATTCCAGCCGAATTGCGGGAGGCAGTCGGAAAGGAAGTGTGGGATATGACAGGGAAAGAGGTGGGATTGATGAAAGGAGTGGAACCAGTGAAAGTGACTGTAAAGCCCAATGCAACCTTTCCCCAGACCCCACAATACCACATGGCACAAGACACCCTCATGAAAGTTGCCCAACTTATTGACGAATTCGTAAAACAGGGGGTACTGAAAGAAGTGTTAAGCAGTCCATGTAATTCACCAATCATGGGATTAATAAAGCTGAGTGGAATGGTCCGAATTGTACAGGACTTGAGGAAAATAAATGACATCATAATTAAATGCTGCCCTGTCGTACCGAATCCAGCTGTGATAATGTTTCAAGTCCCTTGCGATGCCGAGTGGTTCTCAGTCATCGACTTGTCACAAGCATTCTTTTCTGTGCCTCTTCATGAGGACAGCCATTTTCTCTTTTGTTTCAAATTCCTAGATAGAGTTTACAGTTGGTGTCGAATTCCTCAAGGGTTTTCTGAGTCGCCGTCAATTTTCAATCAGATTCTAAAGAAAGATGTGGAAGCATTAGAATTGCCATTCGAGTCAACCCTAGTACAGTACATTGATGACTTACTGATTGCATCAAAGACAGAAAGTGGCTGCACAGCCGACACCATTGCTCTGTTGAACCATTTGGGAAGGAACGGGCACAAGGTGTCTCCTTCCAAATTGCAGTTCTGTCAGAAGAAAGTGAAATACTTGGGTCACCAGATAGAGAAAGGGTCAAGGAAAATAATGAAGGAAAGAATAATGAGTGTACTTCAAATGAGTCCACCAAAGACAAGGAGGGAGGTGAGGAAGTTTTTGGGAATGGTGGGCTACTGTCGCCAGTGGATTCCCAACTTCTCGACTCTAGCAAAGCCTTTACTGAAGCTGACCCAGAAGGATGCCTTGGATCAAATTGAGTTGAAAGGAGATGAGATGGATGCTTTCATTGAGTTGAAAGAATGCATGTGTAGGGCTCCAGCTTTAGGTATGCCTGATTACACAAAGCCTTTCACATTGTTTTGTCATGAACGTGATGCATGTTCTTTGTCTGTCTTGACTCAAGCCCATGGTGGCATAAACAGACCAGTAGCGTATTTTTCAGCTACTTTGGATCCGGTTGCAGCAGCACTCCCAGGGTGTTTGCGCGCCGTAGCAGCAGTTGGTATCAGCCTCACTCAGAGTGAAGGAATAGTGATGGGACACCCAGTAACAGTCATGGTCCCTCACTCAGTTGAGATACTTTTGACCCGCTCCCGAACACAACACATGACTGGAGCAAGACTCACAAGGTATGAAACAATAATTCTGGGCTCACCGAATGTGCAGCTGAAAAGGTGCACTACGTTGAATCCAGCAACCTTGCTTCCTGGTGAAAATGCTGAAATTGAGAACGCTGAAGATGTCGAGCATGACTGCCTTCAGGTGACTGAATTTTGCACAAAACCTCGACCTGACATTAAGGATACTAAGCTTGATGAAAATGACCAAATTGTTTTCGTAGATGGTTCCTGTCTAAGAGATGGGATGGGAATTTTGAAAGCAGGATATGCTGTATGTACTGTAACAGGTGTCTTGGAAGCGGCCTGGCTCCAAGGAGTCTATTCTGCACAAGTAGCAGAACTTGTAGCCCTTACAAGAGCATGTCAACTGTCTGCATTGATGAAAGTCACCATTTACACCGATAGTCAGTACGGGTTTGGAATTGTGCATGACTTTGGCCAACTATGGTCACAGAGAGGTTTCCTGACTTCTTCAGGATCCCCAGTGAAAAACGGGGAGAGAATAAGGGAATTGTTACACGCCATTCAAATGCCAGCCGAAGTTGCAGTGGTAAAGTGTAGTGCTCATACAAAAGGACAGGACTATGTCTCTCTGGGAAATGCATATGCGGATCAAGTCGCAAGATTTTGTGCCTTGAACTGTATATTACTCAGGGATGAATGGAATTCGATAAGTGAACCAGAACTCGAACCAGCTGAAGCATTTGCCTTGAAGGTCGTAGATACAATAGATGAACTAAACGCATTACAGAATAACGTCAGGGAGGATGAAAGAGATTCCTGGATTAAATCACAATGTATAAAGAGACCAGATGAGTTATGGGTTTCAAATGAGAGAAAATTTGTTTTGCCAAATGGTCTCTTATCGCAGCTTGCGCGGTTCTATCATGGGCAGGCTCACCTAGGGAGAGATGCCATGATAAGATTGTTCAAAACTGATTGGTTAAACCCCAGATTTCGTCAAGCTGCAGAAGCAGTTTGCCATCGATGTGTCACTTGCCAGCAGATTAACCCAGGAAAGGGAACAGTTGTGAACGCGAGCCACATTGGCAGGGCCAGTGGCCCATTTAGTAGGATGCAGATGGACTTCATTGAGATGCCTGTGCATGGGGGTCTGAAGTATGTGTTGGTGATTGTGTGCATTTTTAGTCACTGGATTGAGGCATACCCCACACGTAGAAATGACAGCCTTACAGTTGCGAAACTATTGTTGAGGGCGTTGATACCACGTTTCGGATTCCCGATCTCTTTAGAATCAGATAGGGGAAGTCACTTCAATAACGAGGTGATAAAGTTACTTTGCGAAGCGCTGAACATTGAGCAAAAGCTGCATTGTAGCTATCGCCCTGAAGCCTCAGGACTGGTGGAGCAGATGAATGGTACACTGAAATCAAGAATGGCGAAGATATGTGCATCGACAAATTTGAAATGGTCTGACGCATTGCCCTTGGTGCTAATGTCAATGAGAAACACCCCTGATAGAAAGACTGGATTGTCTCCGCATGAAATTCTCATGGGCAGGGCTATGAGACTTCCTGCAGTTCCCGCAAATGCGCTTTTGAATATTACAGATGATATGGTGTTAGACTACTGCAAGGGTCTGGCTGACGTGGTTCGCTCTTTCTCTCACCAGGTGGAAGCAACCACCTTGCCACCGATCCAAGGTCCAGGACACGCACTGAAAGCAGGTGACTGGGTCGTGGTAAAGAAGCACGTGAGGAAGTCGTGTCTGGAACCCCGTTGGAAAGGCCCTTTCCAAGTGATCCTGACGACAACTACCGCTGTGAAGTGTGCGGGGGTTCCCAACTGGATTCACGCCAGTCACACAAAGAAGGTGTAGTGTCCCACAGATGAGGAAGTTGAAGCGCTAAAACTGCCAGTGCCTGATAAAACAGTGCTGAGTGCTGAGACAGAGCAAAACCGAACTGAAAGCGAACAGGCAGGAACAGAAGAGAGGGAAACATTCTCTGAGGACGAAGCGACTAACTCACTTGGGGAAGACCAAGGAGAAAGTTCAGACAGCGACGAAGCAGCTGAAGGTGACAAAGAACCTGAAGCAGCTGAGGGTAGCAAAGAGCCTGAAGCAGCTGAAGGTGACAAAGAGCCTGAAGCAGCTGAAAGTGATAAAGAGCCTGACGAAAGTAAAGGTGACGAAGGGCTCAAAAGAAGTGAAAAAGCAGGAGAGCCTGATCAGAGGAGGGTTTTCCCAGAAGAAGACGATACAGAAAAAGAAAAAGAGAACGTGATTGATTCCCCAGAAGGAGGGGACAAGGTAGAACAGAACGAAACAGTTCAAGCTTCCACAGAAAAGATCGCAGGTCCATCAAATGGACATGGTGCAAAGAGGAGACTAAGTATATCACCAATAAAACAAAGGACTAAAGAAAGTTTGAACGACGGAGAAAGGCCAAAAGTGAAAGAGAAAAGAAAAGAAGTAACTGTCGTGGTACCATCCCCGAGTGAAGAAAAAGACTTGACAAAAGTGGAAAGTACCAGCGAAGCAGAATCGAAAAGAGAAGCAAAATTGAAAAGGAAAAGGATACCGAACAGAAGATATTCCGGTCCTGAATGGGCATATGTAGTTCATGACGATTGGACTGACGAATTTGTATCTCTAAGCCTCGAGAACGAAGAAGAAGAGATACCAATAGAAAAGAAAAGTTTTATGGACAGTGTTGATTGAAAGGGTAATAAATGACATTGCTTGCTACAATCTAACGTGATACAAACAACTAGTTAAGACATTGCTAAACCGGATGAGACATTTGCTAACCTGATAAGACTTTTTGAAAACCTGATTGACTTTTAAACACGATTTGAGACAACGTGGCAACTAAGAAAAAAAAAAAAAAATTGAGTTATTGCCGAATTGAGACAAATGCTGCTAACCGAGAAGTGACTGGCCTCTTGAAGAAAACTGTGTGAACATTGCGCTCGTTCAGCTTTGTAACTGAATTACTAAATAGTTTTCTTATAGGTGCTTCTAGCTCTCTGATTCTATACAGATCATGACGCAAAACAGTAGAAAGAAATATTGTAAATATGCGTGTATAGGCTTGATAATTGCATGTGTACTAATAATAATGGCATTAGTGCTTGCAATGCGTGGAAAGGGTGAGAATGAGAAAATCGATGCTTCTACTTTTGCTCCAGTTACTGTCACTGAACTAACCGCATTGAAAAGACTAGAATTAGATGAGAGACACTTGCATGATAAGAAGGAGCTTTCGTATAACGTTTTCTACCGCTTGCTAACAGAATATGTTGAGACTATGGATGCGAAAGATTGTTATGTGTGTACACAGATACCGACATCAGTAAAGGAAGGGGTGACTTATCACCACATGCCTCTTACATACGGGATTACATGTAGTATAGTAATGTCTAGATTTTATGGTCAAACTAACATACAGTATTTTTACTCAAATTATGATGTTACCTTTGCATATGTTCCTATAATAGCGCAGCTAAGCCAGATTGCTAAAGATTGGGATGCTAAAATAATGAGGGAATTTTTCGAGCCAATGCAACCTTTTGAAACGGCTCACGCTCATATGGAAAACCTTACCTGCTCGCTCTCTGCAGTAGAAATAAGCTTTTTAGATCGCACAGATGATAGAAGGGCACAAATGAAGGCGAAATTAGAAAAAGAGCTACATAAGAGGACTTCAGTAGACAATTATGATTTTGCTGCAATAAAAACACAAGGGAGAATAGCTTTAGATGCTTGGCATGTAGGGAAATTTTGTATATATCGAGGTGAATCTTATTATGACAACATTTTTGTAGGAGCGAGTGAGTGTAAACATACGTTTATCTTTAAGGCCAAATGGACATTCATGATGAACGGACTTGACCCTGTCATACCAGGTGTATATTACATTTGCGGGTATAATGCCTATTATCGTCTTCCGAAAGGATGGTGGGGGAGATGTTATTTGGGTATAGTGTTCCCAAAAGTTTATCAACTGGATGACCTATCGATGATTCAAAAGACATCTGGATCCCATCGTATCCAGAAAAGAGAGACCGCAGCTGCTGTGGTAGGAGATATATTTGGAGCCATGATTCCTTCATTAGGAGTTGTGTTGAATTCCATCAAAATAAGAAAGTTGTCTACTATAGTGGATAACATGTTGACAAAGTTTTCAGGTGCTATAATCCTGATAGATGCTGAACTTGCAGCAGAAAGAGCTATGACTCTTCAAAACAGGCTTGCTTTAGACATTCTTTTAGCAAAGGATGGCGGCGTTTGCAAAATGCTTGGTGCACGACACTGTTGTACGTATATTCCAGACAATAGTGTGAAAATTAAAACTATGCTTGCTAATCTAACAAAAGAGAGTGCAGATTTGAAGGAATTGAAAGAACTAGGAGTGTGGGAGAAGGTTGGAAAAGGACTTGTTTCAGTGGGAAGTTGGATTGGGGGAGTTTGGAATGGAATATTGCTAAAAATAATACAGGGAATTCTAATAGTTCTAATTTGCATTTTTGGAATTTGGGGAATAAAAAGAGGAATAATAATGATAATGGAAAGAATTAAAAGAAGGAAGGAAGAGAAAATGATGAAAAGAATGGCAGAAGAATACAAAGCGAAAACTAGGGGAATTAAAAGGAAAAGAGAACTGACAGAATTTTAATGGAATAAAATTTGTGGGAATAGTTTGTGTGATGACAAGTAGTCATCAGAGGAGGGATTGATGACGCAGAAATTAAGGTTTTACATTTATTAGCGCTTAAACGTAGTACTGCAATAATCATGTGTGGCTTTAACCGAACTAATAAAGATTGTACGGGGACAAAATGTGCCCTTAGAGTAGTTCGCCAACATTTATAAGCGTGCTTTATATAACGTGATGTATTAGAATTGCACTAATCCGACATAATCATTAACGTGTGCTACGATTTGCTTGCTTGAAATGTTTTAGCTTAGCATAACTTTAGTGGAGGCTTTGGCCTAGTTGCCTGGTCTCACGGTTTAGATGCTCGTGTTTTTCCAATGTGCTATTAAACGTGTATTTTTGCTTGAAGCTGTACTTTTCCACTGAGATCGTTCACATGCTTATCTTAAGGTTTCGTGCCAGCCTGGCATATTTCTCTCTTTACTCCAAGGTCAATCTGCAGGTGCGGACAATGGAAGCTCTGAAAGTGAGTTAATTGGTATAAAATGTTGCAACTTGCGTACTCGTCTCCAAGGATAATGTATGCTTAAGTAAAAGCCTGAGAACTGTTGTTTTTGATTGGACAATTTGAAGCCAACCTATGAACCCTCCAATGGAAGACCCTACTGGATTTGAACTGTTGTCTATTTAAACCAGGTGCACGAGAAGAAAGTAGCCATTACAGCCATTATTGCCATTACCAGCTCGATACCCGCCATTTTGCAGGACATTGCAGCTATTATGGCCCACCTTGCTGCGACGCCATTTTGAAAGAGACTTTGATGCTTTCTCTAATCGAGAGAAAGAGACTTTAATGATTCTTACCCTAGAGACTTTAACTTTGATTTGTCCCTTTGCATGAAGTAGTAGTTTACCTTGCCGCCGTGAGGCAATTGCCCCGTCCACCCCTGCCCCTTTGCCCCGTCCCATGCTGATCGAAACGGTACCCATGCTGATCGAGAAACGGTACCTGTGAGACGAAGACTTCCTTGAATGCTGATTGTAATTGGTAAATATGAAAGGAAATTGTACAATTGCATTGTGTTTCTTTTAGGTAACCAACTGCTGATTTTTTATAAGAGCCCTAGCTAGGAGTTTTCTAAATTAATGTTGCTAAATTGTTTTGCATGAAGTCCCACATGCCGATGCTAATTTGAGGTTAGATGAGGATTCCTTTTGTTGCACGATGCAATTTGAGACCTTGTTATGCTGACTAAATGTATGCAATTAGCTCATTACAGATTATAGTATTAGTGATTTGCATTGCTATTATCGAATGCCTTGTTATTCAAATGCTGCATAGATTGCACCTGTTTCGCCGTTATGGACAGCTATTAATGTTCATTTACGTTTATCATCTGGTGTTGAGACACATCTATATTGTGCTAGCTTTGTTAATATAGGGAAATAAATTTACTAACTTTGAATAAACTGGTGTGGTTATTCCTGACTGAAAGGTCAGGGTTCGCCGAAATGTATTCTGGATTAATTGTTAAGTGTTATGTTGATCAGGGTATTGCTTATGTTCGTTATTGATTATTGATTTGATTAAATTGACCGATATAGAGTAAGGAGAGTCCCACTTAGCCAAAAGATTCATCGGCCTAAACAGCGTCCAAATACAGGTAAATTATTAGTACGGAACGCTCTATCAAGTGTTAACACCATAATGACTCACAGAAACAAACTCTCACTGCCCTCAGCCTCAGAGCTCTCATTCCTGCGTCCTCATAAACCCCACCCACTACCAGAACTCGCCAAAAAACCTAGCGGCGGCGCAGATCAAACTGTGCGCTACACTTGAGTAACCTTGCAAGAAAACAACTATAGAAACACAACTTGATGAAAGCAAATACTCTACGGAACGCAAGATGAAGTAAAATGTAAACAAGGATTGCATCACTGACATGGATTGCCCTAAGGATATTTACCGCCATTGTTGACTAATGGATCAGTGTTTTTACCAGTAAAGTTAAGGACATGAATAATGAGTCTAAAGAGGACCCATTTCAAAGTCGTTTATTCATTGCTGCAGAATCTGAGACTTGGCAGGACTCCCCCTCCTGAAAGCCCCAGGCCTTCAATGTTACTTCAAGAGGAGTCTTTACCACTACCTGTTGTGACTGGGAGAGCACTCGCCAATTACCGTATTGTCTGCAGTGTGCGCCCTCATGAAGTGTTAATGTCTAGCCATGTAGGCTAGACCAGCTTTCAAACGCCTTCAGAGTATGTGAGGGTCATCTGCATATTTCTGCTTGTAGACCACCAGAGCTTAAGAATCCTTTGTAGAATTACTCTTGTTGTTTCAGCTGACAGAGTGGCCATGCTGGGGGCGCCAACTCTACTCCCCTCAGGCCAATTATCGCCAGAAGTAACACACATTAACAAAGAAAGGGCATTGTTTATTAAATAATGCTTTTGGTGAGGGCTCATGCCTAAGTGTAGCACGGCGCACTATTTATCACTATCTTCCTAATCGGAACAACTTGTTTTTACATAGTACTTCACACCACTCTTTGGTCTTTGTGATCCACTATAAATAACGAAGGTCAGTATTAACCAATGTAATGGTGCTAAGTTTATCGACCTTAGAAGGATGAATGGCAGACTTGGCATTGCCAAGATTCATTTTTTTATTTTACATAATCTGGAATACTTATCAGATTTATTGATTCGAACTCATCTTTTATAGGTCAATGCATGCCATATGAGCACTCAGAACAGTGTAGCATGGGGGTTCTAGGCATGTAATTCACTCACTTACCCATCACAATGATTGTGATCTCAGATGGGAGGTTTAGTAATGGCTCACAATAGCCATTTCTAATACGATGCAAGTAACATTTCTTAAACTGTTTCTATTCATTGCAAGGACAAAAAGCCACTTCTTCACGCAAATGAACATCATAGAGAGTGCAATACGATTCATCCATTGCATTGTAATAAGCAGTTACCATTTGTTTTTGAGTGATGGGTGTGTGGGCAGTTTTTCCACTCACTAAAGTAATATGTGCATCTTCATTGATGGTATCTGCATATACACACTGCAGCAGTGTGGGATAAACCCAGTGAAAGCCCGGATCAGCAGGAATCACTACTATGAAACTATTTTTTTACCCATAGGTTATGCATGCAGTATAAGAAGATATTTTTGATACTATTTTTATGAGAACTGCAATGTTAAAAACCTACTCTGTATCATGCAGCTGTAAATGTGCTGCTGTGTGTTTAAAAACAGCAAATGTGTGCTATTCATTAACATGCAGCTTTGGAATTGTGTGTCTTATGTCAAGCACACATTTTACATGCATCATCTCCTGCTGCCAAAAGATGGTATGTTTATCAAACAAAAGGCTGAAACAGGAGCAGATGGAGAGCAAAAACCACAATTATGGCTTCTTCTATATGAACTTTGGTTTCACCTGCATCACTGTTAATAGAGAATTTGGGCCAATGTGTGTGACCTGTGGTGTAACCTTAGCTAACGGCCTAAAGCCAACCAAACTAAGGCTTCACTAAGAAATGAAACATGAGTCTGTAGCAGAAAGGAGCAGAGATTTTTTGCTAGGAAGTTGCAAGAGATGACTGTGGGGAGCTGGGTTCCGGGAGCAGCACCCCACCCACTTTTCCCCACTTTTTGCATGGTTTTTAGATGCAACGTCGACTGAAGTGCACTGGGCACCTGCTAACCAGATCCCCAGTGTCAGTATTCCTTCCCTAATACAAGACACCTGGTCACTTGATCTCCAAGTGACCAGGCCTTTCAGCCCCCTGTAAGCCCCTAGTAAATGGTACCCCTAGTACCCAGGGAATGGGTACTGAAGAGGGCACATCAGAGCTGCATGTGCCACTTTGAAGTACCCAGCACCAACCTTATGCAGACTGCCATTACAGGCTGTGTGACAAGGTGCTTCCAAAATTGAAAAAACAACATTGTGCACAGCCTGTGTGCCATGTCCCATAAACACTGCATGTGATATATGTAAGTCACCCATCTAGCAGGCCTTACAGCCCTAAGGCGGGGTGCATTATATTACAGATATGCCCCTGCTATGTCTTTGTCGATTCTCAGACACAGTAAGTGTACAGGGAAGCCATTTTACATGCATGTGCTGGGCAGTCGTCACTACGAGTTCCCCAGGTACATGAGGGTTTCTCTGAATCCTGGGATGTTTGATATCAAACATCTCAGAATAAAAAACCTTCACTGTCCCCAGTTATGGATTTATTAACAAATTCACAAAGAGGGAACCTTAGAGCTGACCCCTGAAAACCTACCAACTACTAGTGTGTTGACAGACTGGTCCTGACCAGTTCAGCCACCTCAGACACATTTCTGGCCCCCTACAGTGAGAGCCAGCACTCTTGAGGGCCTGAGACAAAAGCCTGTACTGGGCTCATGTGTTACCTCCTCTTCCAGGCAGGATGGATATTCCAGGGCGGGGAGCTACAAAGGCCTTGCCGTCTTTGTTGTAATACAACCCACGTCTCTCCATACAGGGGATATGATCACCCCACCGCCCATCCCGACACCGCTTTTGGTGGAATCACAGGCAGGAAAATTAGTTAAATTAGGAGGAGCACTTCATGCTAGTCCCACCCCTAAAGTGGACAAGCTGAAGCGAACACCACTTTTTAAATTCCTCCACCTTGTTTGGAAGGAATTAGACCACTAGTGTTAGGGTTATGCCCACTTCCCAACAGAAGTGGT
This sequence comes from Pleurodeles waltl, assembly GCF_031143425.1. Taxonomy (NCBI): domain Eukaryota; kingdom Metazoa; phylum Chordata; class Amphibia; order Caudata; family Salamandridae; genus Pleurodeles; species Pleurodeles waltl. Next base: position 218,347,813 of record NC_090444.1, on the reverse strand, counting down.
CATAAAAAGGTTGTAGTCACTCTAAAGGTAAGTAGCCCATTGGCTACCATCTGGCACTCCCTGTAACACCCCTAAATTCAGTATTTAGGTGGCACCCCTGAGCCCTAGAACTCAGATTCCTGACAACCTAAGAAGAGCTGGACACCACAGAGTCACACCAGCAGAGAAGACTGCAGTCACCAACTGACTTGGCCCCAGCCCTACCAGCCTGTGCTCGAAGATCCTCTGCCATAAGATGACTTCTCCTGCAGCCCAGCAACCTCCAAAGTCTTGGGAGGACTGCCTGCCTGCAATAAAGACCAAGATCTCCCATGGACAGCGGACCTATTCAAAATAAACCAACTACCTGAGAAGCCACGAAACTGCCTTCGGCCCACCTCTGCACCGGACAGTCACTGAGGCCAAGTGGCCTACTGGACCCATGAAGGTTCCCCAGCGCTTCTAAACAAGAGTCTACTGTGGGCTGCCCCTGCTGGACTCCCCAGCAACACGTTCAGCTTCAACTCAAAGGCCCCCCCCCCAACTACGACCTGCCCGGTAAGGATTTCCAAAGCCGAAGGACACCCGTGCACCCAGAGCCACTGGGCCTTGGGAAGCACGATCAGTGGTGCCCCATGTCCCCCAGCATCTCTACTTACCTGGGCAGCTGTGCCTTGTCTTCACCCAGCCTCCTGGCCAGAGCCTGCATCCTGTTTCTGAAAGCGATCTCCTTCATTAGATAACATTGGGTGCCCGACTCTGTGTTGGCACTCTGCACCCGCCCCCCCCCCTGTGCTGCTGAGGGTGTGAGTTTGGTGCTGCCTTGTGGCTCCCCTTGTACATACCTCAACTTCAACTCCATGAGATCGTCCCCTGGTGCGGCTTTACTCATCTGAGAGCAGCGCATCTTTGGTTACCCCCGTTACCATTGGTAAATACTGGGTGCCCAATGCTGTGTTGGCACTCTGCACCCGGCCGCCCTTATGCCAGTGAGGGTGTAAGTTTGGGGCTACCTTGTGGCCTCCCCCGTTGCTTACTTCACTCCAGGAGACCACCCTCTGAAGCCGCTTTTAATTACCTGTGAGCAGTGCATCTTCATCCCCCCCCCCCACTCTCCATTGATTAACTTTGGGGCACCTGACTCTGAATTTGACCTCTGCACCCGGCTGCCCCTGTGCCACTCTGAGTGCACTCTTGGTACCTATTTGAACCTTGCTTGGTGTTGACCTAAAACCTCAAAGACTGGATTTGTAAGTCGAGTACTTAAATGCAAAAATGCACTCTTGTTTTCCTCCCATAGGTTAACATTGAAGTCTCTGAAATTGCACTGTTGATTTTTGAAACTGAAAAGAATTTTTAATTTAAAAACTGCTTACCTAATAATGAAGTTCTTTGGTTCAAAGCATATATAAAAGCACATATTATTTTTCTAAATTGGTCTTGGATTTATTCTTTGAGTGTGTGCCTCATTTATTGTCTCTGTGAGTACAACAGATGCTTAACACAACTCCTTGATAAGCCTAACTGCTCGCCCACACTACCATAAATAGAGCATTAGACCTAGCTATGTCGGCCTCTGCAAACCTTTGGGGATCTACTGGACTCTCTGCACGGTGTACTTCATTTTAGTGCTCCATTGAGAGAGCCAACTTCCTACTATGACTCAACAGAAAAAGCTGTGAATAATGTGGCATCAACCCCAGCGAATGCCTTGAAAGCGTGTTACCAAGTGGCACCCCAGATTGCCCAAAACAAAAAACTTTTTAAGAATGGAGAAAAGGTGAATCTCCATGCAATTCCTGATGTTGCCCGGTCAATTTTTGGTGAAAAACAACAAAGAAGCTTAAAATGATACCTCTCTGCCCACTGCAGCTTGTGCCACCCATTTTCCCTACCAGCACTGCCAGTGACAGTACCAAGACAACCACTAACCATGACACTCCTACAAGTATGACAATTCAGACTATTTCAGGCACCCAGAACTATAAGAATGGCTTATTAATAATGTATTTAATTAATAAACAAACTGTTGTTCTGTTCATCCTTAAACTAGAGATACAGATCCACCATGTGGTCCGTTTTCTAAAGTGCTGGAGTTGAGAACTAAGTCCTGCGCACTAGAAGCCACCGTCTCAAATTAAGTACTGGATATGTGAGAAGATATCCACAGACATCTAATAGACCACTTGAAATTGTTTGTTCGCTTTGCAGTTGGATGAAGTGACTGACTTATCAAAGGAACCCAATTTAATTGGTTATATCAGATATCGAAACTGTAATATCAGAAATTTTTTATATTCTGCAAACCAATTAAAAGGTTTGACATTGTGAACAACTTCCATGACTTAAAATTTGAAATCTGTTGGAATCTACACAAATGGTGCTCCTTCGGTGTAAGGTACTAGTGTAGGCTTAAAAGCCAAAGTGTTAAAGATAGTTTATTGCGTGAACCCACTTTATGATACACCAGGAAGCTCTTGCTGCCTGTAACATGGACAGTAAACTTGAGGATGTGCTCAACTCTGAGGTAAGAATAGTTCATTTCATAAAGACCCACCCCACAAGAGATTGTCTGTTTCCAATTTTATTTCTGCAAAAATGGGAACTGAACATGACTTGCTGTTTCACACAGGAGTCCAGTGGTTAACCTGGGGTAAGATGCTGAATCTCACATTTGAATTGTGAAATTATGTACTGCAATTTCCTCTGGATTTGGATCCTTGCAATACCGAGCAGCTATTTAAGGCACAGTGGCTTATGCTTTTAGCATTGCTTGCTAATATATTTAACAAATTAAATTATCTGAATCTGTTGTTGAAAGGACCTGAAAGCACTTCCTTTACCAAGAATAGTGTAAAAGAATTTGGAGTTCTGGAGAAGGTTATTTGAAGCTCACCTCCTTAAAACGCTACCATGTTTAGCAGACACTCTTGAGGAAACAGAATATGAATATGTGAGTTTGTAAGTGTTGCTGAGGTATTTAAAAAATCACATGACTTCTCTCAAGGACAGCTTACAAAATTATTTTTCTGAAGAGAGTGATCACATCAATGACTGGGTCTTTCAACCACTTCTGGTGGAAAAGGAACCAGTCTCCTGATTTACCCCAAGAAGGAATAATTGAGCTCCAGAATTCTCACATACATGTTCATCAAACTCTCACTGGGGTATCTTTGGATGAAAATGTCTGTAGAATATTCAGCTTTGACAGCAATTGCTTTCAAAACTCTTCTATTCTTCAGTTCATCATGTTTATGTGAGATCGGGTTTCCAGCATTTGCAGTATAGAAGACAAAGTACCTTTCAAGACTAATTGGAGCACAATCTGAGGATGATAGTAGCAAGAATCCATCCACAGTTTGAAGATCTGCTGTGGAGACAAAAACAGCACAGCCACCAAATTAGTTTGGAGAAGTGTTACTGTCTAGGGCCCAGATTCTCAAAGGTTTAGCGTCAGGTTAGCATTACTTTTGTACCGCTAAACTGATGGTGACATATGTGTGAGTAGCTAATATTTATTGTTGAGGGTTTGCTTTGTGACACTATGGAATGTAAAGGAATGAGATGGACATAGTCCTTTTGCGCTGCCTAGGTGTACCATTCATTTCAGGAGATGTGTTTCCGACTAATGATTAATGTGATGTTAATACTTCATCAGCTGGCTTCAAGGTATGTTCTCATTGAGGCCAAATTGGTGTGTGCGTAGTTTATAAATCCATTGTTGTTCTTGTTCAAACAGTATAGACTCACAATAAATTTCTTTATGGTGTTCTAGCATAACCCACTGGTAATCCTCCACTCTGTGTACTTTCTCTTTGAAAAGAGTGGACATTTTGGCCGTAGCCCGTCCACATCTCAGGTTACTGCAGTGTTCGCAGATGCGAATCTTAACCTTGCAGGTGGTCATCCCCACATAATGTAGGTTGCATGAACAAGTGATCATGTATACTGCTCACTGAGTGTTACAATTGGAGAAGTCTCTAATGTCCCATGTTGTGCTGTTGATAAAGGTGTCCTGTTTAGTAACCTTTGTTAGTTGGCACACACTACAGTTCCCACATAGATAATGTCCATTGGGTAGTGGTAGGTAGATGATATCTTCTGGTTTACTACAAAGATGGCGTGGGCGGGTATATACAAGCATGTCTCTAAGACTCTTTCCTGTTTATGTAAAAACATGGGTTTGGGAATATTTAATGAGCCACTATTGAGGATGCGCCAATATTTGTTGATGATCTTGCTTACTTGATTCAAGGCTATGTTTAATGTTGTGATACATATCGGTCTTTCCTTCTTCTCTTTTTGGGGAGAGGTGTCCAGAAGGGCTTCTCTGTTGTTATTGTGAGCTCGCTTCATGGCTCGGTTGATTATTCTTGGGGGTACTTCCTAGCCTCCAGTTTAGATGCTAGACTCTGGGCTTGTTTTTTGTAATCTGATATCTCTGGGCAATTCCTTCTCAATCTGAGAAATTGTCCAAATGCATGGGGGCGTGGCCTGCCGAGCAGCGAGATGGCCGCTCTCTGAGTGAGCTCCGCCGGCCAGACCGAAATCCTGAAATTATCCTACACATCGGGGCGAGCCTAAGCTGCCAAAACCGGTAGGAAAAGTACAGGAGGCGGTGAGAAACAGGCGGAGGTACAAGATTCCCACCTTCCATCGCCTGAGAGGAGCTGGGGGACTGCGCTGCCTGTAGGCGGATTTGGCGGAGGCGCCTGCCGGGGCTCGCTTGTGGGTGAGCCGTGACTCGGGCCTGAGGCGTGTGCTGACGGCGGGGCCTGAGCTGGAGCGGCGCAGTGACACTGATGGATCCCGGCGTTGCTGAAGCCGCTCGAGGGATCCTGTGAGTGCTGAGGTGTTGGGGCGGCCCCTGGGCTGCCTACGTGTGGAGTTTTGGAGAGCCGTGCAGCCGAGTTGCGGCTCGAGGGTCGGAGCGCTGCTCGCCGACGCGGATGACGCCGGTTAGACGTGGGACCCTTATCAAAGCTATCTGCGCGGCATTTGGGCTGTGCGCCCACGGTCGGAGGTGGCCCGCTGGACGCCGTTGCTGACCCTGCGACGGGTGTCCGAGTGGCAGATTTTGGAGGCAGCGGCCGCCATTTTGGGGTCAAACACCGGTGCCAGAGTGAGGTGGTGAGTGGACTAGTGAGCGGTTGGGTGCCGACGCGGGATCTCACGGATGCTGGGGGCGCCCTGCGGGGGACATCTGGAGCTCTAGAGGAGGCGGAAACTGCCTGGTCTGCCCGGGCGCCGTGGGTGGCGTGCTTCGATGAGGCGAAGGTGAGGCGACTGGGAGCCTGTGCTCAAACACCGCGGTGCAGAGGGAGGAACGTGGATTATAGGGACAGGAGCTGCTACGGCCTGTCCAGTTGACTCGTGAGTGCGGGGGGTGAATGGAAAGGCTTCCCCCCCCGCCGCCCTGCGCCTGCGGAGGGCCTGGTGGACATTTGCTTGCGCCCTGGCTGCGGTTCTGGTCCAATGCGGGGAGTCAGTCTAGGATAACCCAGTGGAGGTGCTGGTGACGATGTCGTGGCCTGTCAGTGCGGACCTGCTGCCGGAAGGGTTGCGTGGTGGTCGCTGCCCGAGCCTCAGGCTCCCATTTTGAAATCAGTCAGCGGGAGTGCAGTGGAGGGGGTTGGGGTGTCCTGCTGCGGCTATTCGGTTGTGCAGGTGGCTGGGGGCCTTTGCTGGTAGTTCACGACAAGACCCGGTGGGTCTCTCTCTGCCATGGGGAAGCATGATTCTAAGCAGCCGAAGCTGAACTTTGACCATAAGCGCTCCACGCGCCAGGGAGAGTTGGAGCAGGGGCCCCAGGCGGCAAAGGGGCGCGACCTGGCCGCTGAAGATCATGGCGAAGATTTACGCACGCTGATGCTCGAGATGCGCTCTAGCCTCCGCAATATTGATACTAAACTGGACAATCTCACCAGTCAGTTAGACTCTGTGAAAACACAGGTGGCGACGCACGAGACGAGGTTGGACACGCTTGAGGCTCGACAATCTGAGTTTCATGAGTTTCAAGTGGAAACGAGGGACCAGCTCCTGCACATGGACAAATTATTGGGAATAATCCATGCGAAGAATGAGGACTTAGAGGCGCGGTCCCGGCGTAATAATCTACGCATCACGGGGGTACCGGAGACCACTGCCATAACTAAAATGGAAACCTATGTCACTGAGCTCCTGCACGAATTGTTTGATCCTGGGCTTTCGGCGGTGTTTGCGGTGGAGAGGGCGCATAGGTCGCTGGGTCAGAGGCCCCCTGTTGGAGCGCCGCCCCGGCCCATAATTGCGAGAATTTTGAACTACCAAGACCGTGATTTGATCCTTAAACTGGCAAGGGAGAGAGGGACCATCACGCATAAGGGCAATAACATCTCCTTCTACCCCGACTTCACCCCGGCTGTCCAGGCTGCCCGCCGGGAGTTTCTACCTGCAAAGCGGCTTCTTCTGCAGGCGCAGATTCCGTACTCTCTCCTCTACCCGGCTAAATTAAAGGTCTCCTTCGAGGGGTCTGCCCACATATTTACTGATGCCAAGGAGGCAATGAAGTTTGCCAAACATGTGGGACGCAAATCCGCACAACGTTCCAGGGATGCTGCGGAGGCAACGGATAGCAGGCTCTGCGACAATGAGTAAACGCGGATCCAATCTACTATATCCTGTGGGGAATGGCTCTTATTTGAATGTGGACTTCTATCCGCTGGAAGGGGTAATGTACTTGTGATGCCTGTTGTTCAATTGTTGACATCTACTATCCTAGATAGGTCTAACTTATTAGGTTTTGAGCGGCTAGGATCCCCTGCAGATCTTCCGGCCACCCCATGTCACACGGGGGAGTAGCCGGCATCGCCACACCCCCTCGGGAATGTTCCCTTGTTTATTAAAATGTCGCTTTGGGGATAGTATGGGGATGGTTAATCTACGACCCGGTTGGGGGGTTGGAGTGGGTGGGGGGCGGTTGGTTGGGGTTGTTACTTTGTTGTTTACTGCCAACATCTATTGTATGCTACCTGTTGGGTGTCTTGAGCGCACAGCCTGGTCATTGTCAACATGTCTTACTGCACTTTACATAATGTGTGTGGGGAATGCCTAGAGTAGATAAAACTTTGAACTGTCTCACCTGGAATGTTAGGGGGCTCAACGACCACAGGAAGGCTAGGTTGGTACATGCATATTTGGTGCGGCATTGTGTGGATGTCTGCCTATTGCAGGAAACTCATTTGAACACCGCCCCTGCTCAAAGACTGCATCACACCAGATGGGGGCACGTTTATTCAGCTATCTATTCCAACTATGCCCGGGGGGTGGCGATACTGATACGACGCGGGTTGGATTGGCGGGAGGGCGCTGTTCAATGCGACCCAGAGGGGAGATATGTTTGGGTACAGGCCATTGTGTGTGGTGTTTCGGTAGTATTCGTAGCTGTGTATGGGCCTAATGCTGACTCTCCAGGTTTCTTCCATAAGCTTTGGGGGCAAGTGAAAGCCACTGGATGCGATACAATTGTATGGGGAGGTGATTTCAATGCAGTAATTGATGACAAAGCAGATAGGAAAGGGGTAGCTCGTACATTGAATCCGTTGGCGGGTTCCGCGCTGCGGGAAATAATGCTGGATGGCGCGCTGGTTGATGTGTGGCGAGGTAGGCATGGGGACCTGAGGGAGGGCACCTGTGTATCGACCTATAGGGGCGCGTGGTCCCGTCTAGACTTCTGGCTGGTGTCGCGGGATGTTGCACTGTGGATGGCGCAGGTAGAGCACATGCCCGCACGTTGTCCGACCATGCACCCTGTATGTTGAGGCTACTACTCCCTGGTGGTCCTTTACCTGCGTTCTCATGGCGGCTCCCACCTCAAGCACTACTTGATGTTGCGTTCAGAGAGGAGATACGGACTGATATTACTGACTACTTTGAGCGCAATGTGGGATCGGTGGACACAGAGGCGACTCTGTGGGAGGCCTTCAAGGTCATTATTAGAGGCCAGTGTACAGCTCGCCAGGCGGGTGTACTGAGGGCGATACGGGGCACACTGGTAGCGCTGGAAGCCGATATAAAACGACTCAAACGCACTTTCTTAGAGGCTGGAAAATCAGAGGTGGCGGGGCTGCTGAAAACCAAATTATTGGAGTACGACGAGGAGGCGATGCGGGAGGTCAAATTTCTAGGGAAATATGCGGAGGCGAGGCGTTACAGCGAGGGTGGGAGACCGGGAAAGGTCCTGGCAAATATGATTAGACCACCGCGTCCCGCGACGTATATTCATGAACTGCGCACGACTGATGGCGAACTGCTTCATGACAAGGAGGACATTGTAGGAGCATTCTCCAAATTTTATTCTCGTTTATATACCAACACCCAGGATGTGTGCCCGGAGGGGCTTGCATCCTTCCTGGATTCCATTGCGTTGGTATGGTTCAATAATAACCACAGAGAATATATGGACCTCCCGATAGACGCTGGAGATGTGGCACAAGTTATCATGAGCTTGCCGCCTGACAAGGCGCCGGGACCTGACGGTCTGACGGCGGCTTTCTATAAGGCGTACGTGGATGAGCTGTCGCCCCGGTTGTTGGCAGTGTACGAGGAGGCCCTGGAGAGAGGGGTGTTGCCTGCCAGCATGCGCGAAGCGCTGATTATCACGCTGCTGAAGCCGGATAAACCTGCTGATGATCTAAACTCTTATCGGCCCTTATCTCTGATTAATGTAGATGTGAAAATTTTAGCCAAACTGCTCACGAACCGGGTGCAGCCAATGTTGTCGATGGTCGCACTCCCTGACCAATCCGGTTTTATACCGGGAAGGGCGACCTCCCACAACCTGCGAACGATATTCGCCGCATTGCATTACCTACACCCTGAGGTCAGGGCTGCCGTGGTGTTTTTAGATGCCACTAAGGCATTTGATACGCTTGAATGGCCCTATTTATTCCATATATTGGAAAGGATGGGTTTCAGTACGTTGCTGCTTAGAAAAATTCGCCTGCTTTACACTTTGCCTACAGCCAGAGTACGGGTGAATGGCCTGGTGTCTGAACCGTTCCCTGTCTTGCGTGGTACTAGGCAGGGGTGTCCCCTCTCCCGCTGCTATTTGCCATAGCTATGGAGCCGTTGGCAGCTAGGATTAGGCAACATTATACTGCAAGGGGTATAGGCTTCAGTTCTAGAACCCTTCTAATATCGCTATACGCGGACGATGTGACCCTTTATCTTATCAATCCTGTGGACAACTTGGATCCCATCTTGCGGGAATTTGTCCGCTTTGAGGGCTTTGCGGGCATCTCCATCAACTGGTCCAAATCGGTAATCTTTCCCCTCACGGACAGCACTGCGGAGGTGTCCTCCGAATACCCCCTGCGCTGGGAGGTGGAAAAAGTCAAATATTTGGGGATTTGGATTAGCCGGGACCTTCAGGAGATCTGGGGCCTTAACTTTGGCAGGGCTGTGTTGTGGCTGAGCGAGAAAGTGAAATTATGGGCTTCCCTGCCCCTGTCGCTAACTGGGCGGATTGCGTTGACAAAAATGATAGTGCTACCCAAATTCCTTTATTTATTCGTCAATATACCTATACCGCTTACGTCGCACTTCTTTGCCACTTTGCGGTCCTGCCTGGTGGAGCTGGTGTGGGCGGGTGGACAGGCCAGGATAGCGTGGGATACGCTGGCACTGCCACTGAGACAGGGAGGTCTGGGTGCCCCAGATATAAAACTGTATGCCCTCTGCGCTCAGGCTCAGTTCTTGCATTTTTGGACCCACCCTGTCCCTTTCCAGCCTCACGTGGCAGTGGAATGAGATGTGGTGGCGTCCCTTCCACTTGGAGTGGCGATATGCGCTAAGGCACGGAGTCCTAGAACAGATGTAGATACGTCTGGGATGCTGCAATGGGTGTGGGAGGAGTTGCGCAGGAGGGCGGGGGTCCCATTGTTGTATGCTCCATCGCTCCCTCTGTTGCATAACCCGATGCTGCCTTGTGTGGCTGATGGGATAGCTGGTCACCTAATTGACAAGCTGCATCTTCGCACCTTTGCGGACCTCTTTCCCAATGGCAAGTTCATGCCTCCCCCGGCGCCGGAGGAGGGGGGTACGGTGCCTTTTTCCGAATTATTTCTGTACCATAAACTACGTGTGACGTGCCGGGCACTATTCGGAGGGCTCCCTGACGCGCCACCAGTCTTTACAGCTTTGGAGGCGGTGGTGGGCTCCCCATCTCCCCGTAAGCTGGTAACTCGTATTTATAGCCATATGCAAAACAAGACACCGGGGGTGGCGCCTAAATCTATGCTGTATTGGAACGAGGAGCTCCAACCTGAGATATCTGTGGAACAGTGGGAGTTCTGCTGTGGGCAGCCTACTGAGCTTTCGTCAAATTACAAGCTGCGTTTAATACATTTTAAATACCTGCATAGGTTCTACAGAACCCCCATCAGCCTGAAAAGAATGGGGCTTAGGGAGACGGATGAATGTTGGCGATGTGGGTCGGCCTCGGCCTCTTTTCTACATATAGCATGGTCCTGCCCGAGGTTGGTGGATTATTGGTCTCAGATTTTTATATTGGTAAACCAGATTGTGGGCCGCTCGGACGTCCCCTCCCCTCTGCTTGGGCCACTAGGATATGTCAGAGACACTCCGCCACCGTCGCGCAGGCTGCATGCATTACTTCTACTGTTTGCTAAGCGATGGGTGGCGATCCACTGGGGTAGACGTAGGGTGCCCGCGGTGAGGGACTGGCTGGTGGATGTAACTTATGGGCATACGCAGCTAACCACATTCTGGGAGTTACTGCCGGCTGCATCCAGGCCCCGTGACATCTGGGATCCGTTTGTGAGTTGGGCTCGGGAACATCAGAGCAGGGAATCAGAAGGGGATATTTTGAGTAAATGATCTCTGGGAGGTGGGTGGCGGTAGGGATACATCGCACTCCTTTCCTCTCACAACATGGAGGCAGTGCCTGTAACACTAGCATGACCCTGGTCGCTACCCCTGTTTTCCTCCGTGGCTGCCCTCTCTATACACTAAGGCAGAGTGTTGTGACCCTCCGTGCTCCTATGTCCAGTCTAGTGGCTTGGAATTCCTATTGATATGGACATGATGACTATTATAATATGTTCCTTTCTGTATGACACCTAATAGCATACTGTATGTAACACACTAATGATGATAACTGGCAAGTTTGTTTGTTGTATGTTTTTTATATCGCAAAATGCTTAATAAAAAAAAATAAAAAATAAAAATTGTCCAAATGCATAGGTTCTCTCTCAAATAGGGGGTGAATATTATCAAACAGGAGTTTGGATTTTGTTTTTTCATGGGTGGTTGTTTTAAGAGCACCATTGGTGGCTATAATGTTTAAATCCAGGAAAACCAAATGTTCCTTGCTCATTGTGTGAGTGAATTTCAAGAACTGGTCCTGTCTGTCTAACCACTCTAAAAATGTCACCACTTGTGTATCATCCCCTTTCCAGATCACCAATATGTAATCAGTATATCTTTTCCACAATACTATCTTGTCTCTGTATGGATTGGTGGGGTTTAGGATTCTCTCTTCCTCTAGATGATGGACATAGAGACTGGCCTGACTCAGAGCGAAGGTGCTTTCCATGCTGGTCCTGTGTTTCTGAAGGTACAAATGTTTCTCAAATTCAAAAACATTTTTGGTTAGGGCCCAGAAACAGCATTCCATATTCATATTCCGTGGTGTTTGGTGGTCCCAATCTATGCCAAAGATAACCTCCTAATTTATGTGTAATGTGTCAGGGTGAGGAAGACTCATGTATAGGCTTTCCACATCCAGTACTATGAGTATCTCATTTGCTGGCTCAAAAGGTCTGTCTTTCAAAAGACACACTGCATCCTTTGTATCTTTAAGGTAGGTATCTGTGTTTTGGACTACGTGGCTTTAAAACGCATCTGCAAAACGGGACATAGGTTCCAAAATAGAATTGATACCTCACACGATGGGTCTACCAGGAGGTGATTCAAGGTTTTTGTGAATTTGGGGGATAGTGTAGAAATAAGGAGTTACAGGATTTGTATTAATTAGGAAATCTCCTTCTTTCTGGGAAATCAAGTTGTGTTCTAAAGCTTGCTCCACCATTGTGTGGATCTTCGTCTTTAGGAAATCATAAGGGTCCTCCCTGAGTTTTTCGTAGTTACATGTGTCATCCAATAGTGTTAAACATTCTTTAGGATAGTTTTCTATAGTCTGGATTACAATAGCACCTCCCTTATCTGCTGGTTTTATTACTTTGTTGTTTTTGTTAGCTAGTTCCTGTAAGGCTTTTTTCTCGTTCTTGGTTGTGTTATGGAACACCTTCAAAGTGTTAGGATTAATCTCACTGATATCTTTCAGGACTGTTTTTTCAAATTTGAGCATTTCTAATGGGATAGAAGTGTTGGTAGGTTGAAGGACAATTTTTTGTATAGACCTGTGGCCCCTAGTGCTAAATTGTCTGCTGGTGGCTGACCTTCAAAAAATGACCATAGCTTGACCTTCCTAATGAAATCATTTCCTTCAATGCACAATCTGAATTTGTCCAGGGGGGCCGTGGTGACAAAACCCAAGCCCTTCTCAAGGATGCCTATCTGTGCGTTAGATAATGGCACGTCACTGAGATTTACTACTAGACTGTACAACTGCCTGGGTCTGCTTGATTGTTCGGACAATTTGTATCTCAGTGCTCCCACGTATTCCATAGGTTGTAGCATGCCCCACTCCGTAACGGAACGGGAAGAAACCCAATGATGAAGCATGCCACCAAGGGGTAACCCTGGTGGTCGAGGGCTTTTCTAACAGGAAAATCCTTTTTCCTGTCCATCCTGTGGTAGTTCTTTTAGCTGGGCCTCTTTTGTAATGTTATATAGGCTATAAGGAGGACAGACCCAGCTCCACAACCTCCTTCTCCCTTTTTGTTTTTGTATATGAGAGTAACAACCCTAAAACATAATTGGACACATTTAATTATAGGATTTATTGTAGATTTATTTTCACTTAAATAAAGTTTCCCAGGAAACAATGATTGATTCTGATTGTAAGAAGTCACTGCTGCTTAAAACTAGTTTACCAAAGAAGAACTGGAGATATCAAACTTTAAGATTCGAAATAAACTATGTCCGCTTTCAGTTTTCAAAAGAATCACAATCAGTAGTACATCTGAGACACAACATAGACAGTGCGGAGATTTTAATATACACCAGTGGCATTTGCACCCTCCTACATGTTTCAGCCAATAACACACTGCATGGATAGTCCCCATACAGAGTATCTGAACATCATGTATGTGCTGGTAGATAGTCCTTGACACATGATTTCAGAATCAAGGAAACTTTTGCGGACACATATCAGTTCTGGACAAAACACTAAAACCAAAGACTGTCCTGGAAAAGTGGGTGAAATGTTAAACATATGGGTATATTTAGAAATGGGATAAAGCACTAACTGTTTTATGTTATATAAGTATTAGAAGTGGTTTAGCAGTTCAGTGATCATAAAGAGCTCTGGTGTCCAACATAAATTCAGGAGGAGCAGATCATGACACATTTTCAGTATAACTACACACCATGGATACACTTTCTACACAAATATTATGTAGATGTTCTGGATTATCTGACATCTATCTGGCCACCATGGACATATGTTGGGAAGAAGCTTAAAAGTCAACAAAACTTCAAATATCCTTTTCACATCCCTTCAGCACTATACTTGAGGGCAATTTAGACCTCTACATGTGACCTACCAACTGGCTGCCGCTGAAGGCACCACCTCTGCTGCCTCAGCCACAACCATCCAGCCTCCCCACCAGCCTTACCTAGGGACTTCCTCCCACAGATGGTGGTGATTTTTCAACCCAACCTGACCTTCAAGGTGATGAGATGCAATGTAATCTTTTCAAATTGGCGCTTTTTTTAAGGCCACCCAACAGTGTCCATATTGCTTTCCAAACTTTTGGCTAGATCAATGAACACCTGCCCACCCCCATTGTCAGCTAGCTCCAATGTCCCGCAATATAGCCACCCGATTGCTATTGATATGCATATATTTTACAAGAATGAATGGATGAATATTTCTAGGCACTTGAATGAGGATTGTAAGGTCCACAGCCCTCAATTTAGGGGGCACCATGATCCTGAGGTTCCTGACAAATGTAAAAACACCAGGTTTGTTATCTACAAGACATAGAGCTTTACGGGTTACTCACAGTGCTGCGGTGTGTGTGTCCTTGTCTCAGCGGCCATTCTGTTACTTTGTTTCCCAGCTTTCTGCCCTACATTATGCACAGTGCTAGACTTTGTGGGCACTATTTGAGTTTTTCCCAGGCCTTGGATTCTTGGCATCTTAGAGGACAAACACATGAGTTCTGGACTGACTGTTTAAAACAGCTGCATGACTTATTGGCAGTCTGTTACTCAGGCCCTTCTAGTTAATCCTTTTGTGCTATCACCATGTTCTGCTGAAGCCATCCTCTTTGGTCGGCACCTTCAGTGTCAGTAAAAAAGTGATGCAAATACATCAGTCCAGGAGATGCTCAGTAATTTCTTGGCAAGAGCCTCCCAGTAAAATGGCTTTCAAATCCTACCAGGTTTTGACAATTTTACTTTCCTAGTATGCCTCAAAATACATGATTTTCCAATAGTACCAAAGCTCACTTGGGACGAACCCACAAAGCTAGCCTGTATTCTATGCGGTCAGATACAAAACATTGTTATTTCTTTTATGTCAATTCAAACAGCAGTTTGCCTTTTGTAGTCCTTGTAAATAATAATAATTATTGTCACCATTTGAGTAGCGCAATATAGACTCCATCCTTTACACGTCATAAATGTGCAATTATATACTCATATTTGATAATATAATCACTGTGTAACCTTTATCATATTAACGTGTGTGATGCATTTACAGATATTAGTGAAACTTAGTTATTGTAGAGACTAGGAGATTTATATATGTGTGCACAAATGTTCAGTTGAAACATATTTACATGCATTCTTTATTCCTGTTCATACTTACACTTCAAGTTGTATTTGCTTATGTAAACCTGTATTTCTTTCTTCACCTTTTACAGTTATTCCTTTAGTTACATGCGCATGTATAACCATATATTAAAAGTGCATATTAAATGCTTGGTTAATTCAGCCTAACTGTAGGCCCCATTTTGAAATGTATTGTGCTTTGCCAGAGTGTTCCTTCTTTCTTTGCAGGAACCTTATCATGATTTTCGTTAGCGAGAGAAAGAACCATTGTATGTATTAGACTGCTGATAGTGAGGCTTGAAGAGGCAAGGAGCGTGGAGGCTAGTGAGATGAAGCCTCCTGTTCATTGTGTACCATGAACGAGAGATGTTCAAGATTGCAGCTACAGGCTCAGTTTTGATGCACTGGGAAACCTAACGGATGTTGCAAATGTAGATCATGAGCAACGAATTGATTGGTTCCTAGTGAGGTGACAAAAGATACAATCGCTGTTAAAGTTCTTGTTGTTTTAATTGGTGTTCACACAGCTAGTAGTTAGTCAGATTCCCCTTAGACTTTGAAGATTACAGACCTCCATGCTCTCTTTTATTCTTGCAAGTGTGAATCAAGTGTGAAACACTAATTCCTTTTTCATGAATACTTTACTGGAGTCTTCACTATGGCAACACCATCCTAAACCTTTCTAAGTTCCCTAATTAGGAACTTGATTACATGATTCTGAAGTTACCCTATGTTTAGGAGAGAAAGGGGAAGTTTCTTTATGGAACATCTATTCCTTATTCTCAGTTTCTGCATTACTGTGTCTGTTACTATTCTGTGCCTTATTTTGTTACAGCTGAACTTCAGATGTTTCAGCTTGCCAGCTGGATTGCTGTATGTCTTGAATATTTTACTGGCATGCTTATAAACTGGACTGATAAACTAAAATAAATCTTTGTTCACTACAGTCATTGATTTCTGCTTTTTATTGTGGAGTCACATTGGCTTCACAAGTCTGAAATGTATTATTGATATTGACTCACTTTCAATGATTCATGTCAACAAATAAAGGTCCATATGACCAATGGGGAAACATCTTTGACAAGTTTACTAAGAGACTGTGGTACACCTCCCTGTGCGCTCTCACCATAATAATGAAACTCAATTTGTTGATCTCAGAAAGATAAGAGCCTGAGTTGCCCATGCCAAGGATTCAGGTGGATGACCTGCAATCACTCACAGACCTGTCTTCATGCTTTAAAATATGTAATTCATTCATCTATTCATTTTGCCAACTCGTGAAGGTAAACTACTGTACAGTACAAAAAAGTAGAGGGGGAGAGAGAAGATCAAAAGGGTCAGTGTATGCAGTGCACCCCTTCTTCTTTTAGTTTGCGACCCATGAGTTCACTGAGGCTAGGAACAACACCACATCAAACCACACCAGCCCCGGTCACCCCACCCACACCAGCCCGGTCACCCCACCCAACATCTTGAGCTTCACTGGAGCCAAGCATTCTAGCCGTGAGCCACTGCTGTTCTCAAACTCGAGCCCTTCAAGGCAGACGGTGCTGGTGCATGTTTGTTTATTTTTTAATGCAGTTTTCTGAAGCTCAAACAGCCCAAGGGTGCAAGTGATTTTCAGTTTCTCAGCCAAATAGAGGGGAAGGAGGAGTCGATATGTGCACGGCTTGCTGTTCCATACTGACCATCGTAAATTGTGCTCTTGCTTCGATGGGATGCCATTGCAGGGCTATAAGAACAGAAATTATGTGGTAAGATTTCTTACATCCCAAAACAAAGCAAGCAGTCACTTGTAACACAGCTCTAAGGTGTGAGGGGGGATGAACTTTTAGGAGGTCAGTGGAACGTTGGTTCCCAAAATCCACAATAGAAAAAAAGTGCCTGAACCTATAAAGCATTTAGGTTTTATTCAGGACCACATAGCCTGAGTCCTGAAGATATCTGAGTTGGCAGCACATGCTCCTGGCCACGGCAGTCATTTGCAAATGTAGTTGAGTCTGTTGTCAAGGATAAAACCCAGGGATTTATCATTCTCAACAATGGTCAATTTAAACTTCAGGAGAGTACAGGGATCAATCCGTGACTGTGCAGGTATATTAGATTTATGGGTCAATTAGCAAAAATTAAAAGGTGTTGGAGAGGGTCAAGGTGTGGTTTGGGGCCTAGATACTGAGGCACATCTGGATATAATTGAGATAGTAATGATAAAGTATGTCCGAGTTTCTAAGAATAGCAGAGAGTTGTTTCAGATCAAGATGAAAAAAGTGCAGGGGACAGTATAGAGTCTTGAGGAACTCCTTGTTACAGACTGCCACTGTTAAGGAAAGAGTTTACCTATTTTTTCCACTTGGGTTTTGTTAGACGAGTGGGACGTGAACCAGGTTTGCATTACACCTTTGATGCCCATTCTTAAAAGATATTAATTCGGAATGTATGAATGCCTGCATTAATGGCTGCTAAAAGGTCTCAACAAAAACAAAAGTTGGCATGACTTTCCTGCTTCAAGGAAGCACAGTGCAACATCTACAACTTTTACAACAGCTGTATCCATGTTGCATGCCTTTCTGTACCCAGACTGAAAATTGTCTAAACGATTGTTGGTTTGGATAAGATATCATAGCTCTGGAGCTACACAACTTTCTATATTTTTTCTTAGCAAAAGTAGACCTGAAACAGGGCAGAAGTTGTAAAGATCTTTGGCATCCGCTGAGGAGTTCTGCAAATGGGTGAGACTTGTTTAACGTTCATACAGATGGGAAAAATACATTGCACAAGTGACAAATACACTACAGTGGTTCAGGAGAGTAGAATGTGTGGTTGCCCAGTTGCTTAAAAATGGTTCCAGGCAGTGTCAGTAAAGTGTTCTGAGGGTTAAACTGTGGCTATAATTTCAAGTAACTCACCCTCTGAGACTTCATTAAAATAAGACCAAGTTGGCAAGGGTTTACAATTCTGGTTGTATTTCACTGCAGTGTCAGGATGCAGAAGATGAGATTAACATGGAATTTACCTCCTTAGCAACCTGGTGGTGAGGAAGCTCTGCACACTCACCAGTTGGCCTAGTAGTGGTAAGGCACACCTGTGGTTCACTTTGGTTTGGTCCGGGTTCTTTCATCTTGAATGCACTAAGTGGATGGCCTGTAACTGCAACCACCTTAACCAATTCAATGAGGTCATTTCCCAGAACACAATTTATAGAGAGATCGTTTCTAACACCCACCACAGACGTTCAACGTTGAAATTCTTTCGAAAAGCTTTCCTTTTGGATTCGGGGTTGTCAACCTTGACCAAATATTGCAGGCTTTCACTACTTCAAACACACATTTTATGGAATACTTGGAGAAAACAGTAGCTACTATTCCATAGAAGAAAGAATGAAGCATAAACAACTCATTCAAGATTACAAAACTATGATTACAGGGGATAAAACTAACTACTACTAGTCAGCAAACAACTCTTCTAGGGAGCTTTTTAAAACAGTACAGGCGCTCCCTTGCCCATCCGATGTTAACACTTTAATTCCTAGACAAAATGTGTGCAACACCTCAGCTGAATTTTTTAAAAATATGGTTGGGGCAGTGTAAAGGAACCTCAATGCTAGTCATACCGTTAATCTCCCTGCTTTAGGGAATGTTTTTTAGATCCCAACCACCTGGATTTCACACAACTTCCCACCCCTTACTACTGAGAGAGTGTCAGGATTATTAGGGTTAAATAAAGTAGGTGCCCCGCCTGACCCGTGCCGCTGGAAGTCCTTCAAGAGATAGAAGGCACAATAGCTATTCCTCTTACCACACTACTGAATACCATCATCAATGTGGGCACATCCCCACGGACTGGAAAAAGGCTTCCATCCTCCCTTTGCTCAAATAATGTTCGCTTAACCCAAATTAAGAAAGTAACTATCATCCTATCTCATGCCTCACTAGGCCAGCAAAAATGTTATCTGAATATTTAAATCAAAATGAGATTCTGGAAGGAGCACAGTTTGGCTTCAGAAAAGCTCATAGCACAGAGAAAAGATAGGTCACATCATGGAAAATGGAGGCAAGGCTGCGGTGGTCCTTTTGGACCTATCCGCAGCTTTCGACACTGTGAGTCACTCTACATGAAGCAACTCTTAGTGGAGATGAGAATTGGCAGCTCAGCCTACGATCTCCTATGCTGCTTTCTTACAGGTAGAGAGCAATCGGTCACCTTTGGAGATTTCACCTCCAGATCTTTCTTCCTGCCTTGTGGTGTTCTGCAAAGGTCATCATTGAGCCCCACTCTATTCATATACACTTGGCCCCTCTAGCAAAGCTGATAAGATCTTTTAGTTTCTCTACCACACACTATGCAATCGTAGTGTCTATCACCAGCAGCATGGAGGAGGTGGCACATCTAACAATCTGCTGCAGGATGAGTAGTCCCTGCCTCAAACTAAATTCAGAAAAAACGGAGGTGCTCCTCTTTGATAAGGACACTTCGTCTTGGAAGAATTTTTGGTGGCCACAGACCTTGGGCCGTCTTCTCAAACCGGTGCCCAAAATTAGAAATCTTAGGGTCATTTTCGACTCCAAACTCACCTTTACTCACAAGACTGAAAGGCTTATTTCTTGTTGTTTTTTTGTTAAAAAAATTGAAGGATAATTTGCCTTTCATTCCCTTTGTATTACAGAAAACAGTCATCATCTCCTTGGTCCTGCAGAGGTTAGACTACTGCAATGCTCTTTATTTGGGCGTGCAGCAAGGCTCTTTAAAGAAACTTCCCAGGGTGCAGAATGCCGCTGCATGCATCCTCAAGAACATTAGGAAGTTCGAATCAGTCTTGAACGTATTAGAGGAGCTGCACTGGGTCCCTGTAAACAAAAGAGAGTGGCATTGAAAGCACTGTGCATTGCGCATGGAGCTCTCTACCATACACACCCAGAATAGTTAGAGAGAAATTCTCTTGGCATTCTCCACGAAGATGTCTTCGATCAGCAGCTTCTAAAGCAGTGATGATAACCAAAATTGACAAAGTCTCCTGGGATGGCAGGAAGTTAGTTTATTTCACCTCTCAGCTCTGGAATCAGCAATCCTGGGACTGCAGATGCCAGCTAAATCTGTTGATTTTTACAAAACACCTCTAAACTTGGCTCTTTTTGCTCCCTGTATGGTTTCTTGTTTTTGGCGCTACATAGTACAGTTTCCACTCAGAAACTAGCACCAAGACGCTCTGTGACATACGTCGCACTTTACAAATATAAAAGATACCAAATAGTGGTTTGATAGTTACCGGAATAAGGTTACCATTCTCTGCCATCTTAAATAGTAGAAAAGTATGAGGGGCCAGTGGCTTTTGTTAAAGTAAATGGGAAGGAACCAGGGGCCAGATGTAGGAAAGGATTTGCAAGTCGCAAACGGCAAAAACTGCCGTTTGCGAGTTGCAAATCGCATTTTCCTATGCAGAAATGCATTCTGCGAGTCGGGACCGACTCGCAAAATGCATTTCAGAATCGCAAATAGGAAGGGGTGTTCCCTTCCTATTTGCGATTCCTAGTGGTATGCAATACCATTTGCGACCGCATATGCGGTCGCAAATGGTGTCGCAGTTACCATCCACTTCAAGTGGATGGTAACCCACTCGCAAATTGGAAGGGGTCCCCATGGGACCCCTTCCTCTTTGTGAATGGACCCCAAATTATTTTTTCAGGGCAGGTAGTGGTCCAAGGGACCACTACCTACCCTGAAAAAATACCGAAACTAAAGGTTTCGGATTTTTTTTTAAGTGCAGCTCGTTTTCCTTTAAGGAAAACGGGCTACACTTAAAAAAAAAAAACTGCTTTATTTAAAAGCAGTCACGAACATGGAGGTCTGCTGACTACAGCAGGCCTCCATGTTTGCGAGTGCCCATAGTCGGTATGGGGCCGCAATTTGCGACCCACCTCATTAATATTAATGAGGTGGGTCATTGCGACCCCATACCGACTCGCAGACGGTGTCTGAGACACCGTTCTGCATTACATTTTGCGAGTTGCAAATAGCGAGTCGCTATGACTCGCTATTTGCAACTCGCAAAATGTTTCTTTGCTACATCTGGCCCCAGGAGCTAGTTGTAGACCAAAATTGGAAACAATTATTTGGTGGTCATAACCTTTCATGAGTTCCATAGCTCTTCCTTATAGACCTCACTCTTGTGGGCCCAAGATCGTGGTTGTTCCTAGGCAACCTAACCAACACATGATTGTCCTTAAGAATACCAATTAGGCTAAAAATCTGTGTAAAGACAACCATTGCATTTATCCACATCACACTGCATTTGAATAACAGCCTTGATTGCAAAATTATTTTTCGGCATGTTGAACCAATGTGCTGCGTTTGCTAATGTAGAATTTAAACTAGGCTCAGAATGAGTGGACTAGAACAGCCAATGAAGTTTAGAGATCCAGCTTTGCTGTCCACAGCTTATTGTATATTATTTATAGGATCCTTGGGGAGAGTGGAGATCCGAGAGCTCAAATTCTTCATGAAATTAATCTTTGAGCTGTTTAGTTGCAAAGATGTCTTTGCCTTGAACCATGCTTAGTCTGCGAAAATCTTGAAAACTGGTTTGGGAAGGAAGACGAGAGGAAGCCCGCTGAAAAAAGTGAGTGGGAAAGTATTAGGATGTAACAGAGAGGAAAAGATTGGGAAGTACAAAAGAGGAAGGTGAGCTTAGTTGAATCTGATGGACCAAGTTAAGATCTTGCATGTGAGACTCTAGGGGGACGTCAAACAAGCCAAACTAGATGAGGAGGGAGGAGAGCAGTTGGATTGAGACGTCTGTGGCAGAGAGTGTAGAGACAGCATTGTCATCTATGAGCTACCTTAATATAGCATATGAGGAGGATGTCGGGAGAGACAAGATTAGAGAGGAGGGAGGGCACACAGTCAGGGTATTGAGCTGTGGGTAAGAGTAAGGAGATGTAGAACTAATTCCTCAAGCAGTAAAAGAGATGCTTCCCAGGGAATGAAGATGGATATCAGCCCCAGAAGAGTCTAAATAAGTGGCCAGTTGGGTATCCCTATCTATCAGGTAAGATGTGAGGGAGGAAGATTGTGACTGAGTAGAAAGACCACTTTTGAAAGAAAAGGCATCAGTCATGACAGGATGAACTTGGAGGTGTGGTATTAGAACGAGGCTATGACTCAATCAAAGATTGATGGAAAGAGTGGTAAGGCAATCACCACACCCACTATGCCATCGACAAAGGAGCAATCCCTATCAGCGAGGCCTTCACCGCTATCCTCAGCATCAGCACAGCCACCATCCCAGAACCATGGAAACACACAGCCGTCAATGCCCTCCTAAAGACACCCTTTGCTGACCCAACCAAACTCGCCAATAACCAACCAATATTACTCCTTTACATACACCGTCAAAGCCCTGGAAAAGCCATCAACAAAAGCGTCTCCAACCACTTCGCCAAACACCACTTCTCGACACTACACAATTAGGATTCAGACCCAACCACAGCATGGAAACCACCCATATACCAGCAATGTATGACATCCGGATGATCCTCGACAGGGGAGAAATCGCAGCCCTCAGCCTTCTAAACCTATCAGCAACCATCCTAATCCAATGACTCAGTGAAACAGGCATCAAGGCGATCTGCTCCTTTTTCACTAGAAGAACCCAAACCAACAACATACCCCCTAATGCCTCTGAAGCATGATATCTCATTTGTGGAGTCACTAAGCCCAACATTCTTCAACATTTACATGCCCCCCCGGTCCATGTCATACGAGTTGAAAACATAACCATCCTCACTTATGCCAATGACACACAACTGATACTGACCCTTTTGGATAAAACACCCAACATTGGGGACAAGGTAACCACATGCATGACAGAAGTGGCCACCTCAAACTGAACTCTGACAAGTCTGAGGTGGTAGTCTTTGGGAAGAAGCCTTGCCATGGGACTCCACATGGTGGCCCACAGACGTTGGACCACCTGCATGACCTGCTTGCAAGTGATAAACCTCAGAATCATCACAGACAGCAAACTGGACATGACCACGCATTCCTGCCCTTTCCCTATCACGCAGCACAGCAAGTTGACTTGCTGCAACGTGTGACTTTCTTTTAAATATGCCCCTCAGAACGCTGAAGAAAATGTTCAAGTGTCTACCAGATAAATCCAGGAAAACAAGCCCTCATCACCAGCATTCTAGACTATGGAAACACCCTGTACACAGGTATTACCAACCAGCTCACAAGAAGACAGTTGACCTTCCTAAACGCAACAATTAGATTAGTCCTCAACCTTCAATGCTGAGCCCACATCATACCACACAGTAGGGAACTCCACTGGCTCCCAATACACAAGCACATACACTTTAAACTTCTCATCAACACCTACAAACCTCTCCCAAATACTTGGCATGCTTACCTGAACAGCTGCATACACTTCCACCAACCTTTCAGACACCTCCGCTGTGCTAGCCTCACACTCTCACTAGCACACACACTACCCATACACAAAAGCAGAACAAAGGGCCACACCCTCTTGCACCTGGCCCCTAAAGACTGGAAAGACTGGAAAGACCTCCCACAACACATCAAAGCCTCTTCCTCTCTCCTTCACTTTCACAAGAAGCTGAAGACCTGCATTTAGAGTAAGCCCCAAGAGCTGGCCTCACACACTTGCTACAGAGCGCCTGGGTACCCTCACAGGTGATTAGTGTGCTATAATAACACCAAAAACATAACATAACAAATAACAATAAAAAATGCAGGCACATCATTCAACTGAAATATGATTTTGCCATTTTTTTAAATGGAAATTGAAAACTTACCATAGTGCTTTGTGGAGGGGAGACACCATTAACTTTCGTCCATATGGAATATTGGCAGTGAAAGAAATGTTCAGAGCCTTTTAAGGATCAATCCAAAGAGCCAAGTTGAATGTGAAAATAAATGGGCTTGCTTTGTAGTTTCCATTCGAAGCTCAGTGGTATTGATCTGCTATGAGAGTTTCATGGAATTCTCTCAACGTCTCAGATTTGAGTGTTTGAGTAATAGGGTAGGTAGGTTTGGGGAACCAATCCAGTACATGGGAAGTGAGATGATATCACAGCAGGCAGAGAAGGTAGTCTTCGAAAATTGACTAGGTGGCAAAGAGCTACAAATCAGGGCAGTAAAAAGAGAAAAGGTGTTGGAAATCTGCCCTTTCTGTGGAGTCACCCCAGGATTTACCTTCTGTTGCTGAACCTGGTTTTTGTTGGCTATAGGTCCTTGTGCCCCTCATCCTTGCTAACCAGTGGTAAATTGCTTGTGCTCTCCTCTCTAAACATAGACATCGATATGACTGGCACATTTAATTTACTTATAAGTCTGTAGTATATGGCTTTAAATGTACCTAGGGCATATATGGTAAATGCTACCAGTGGGATGCCACAATCATTGTGCCCCAAAACAGAAGCCGCGTAAAACATGTCTCCAGGCCTGCCCTTGCAGCCTGTGTATGCAGTTTTAAGCTGCCACTTTAGCCCGGCAAAATAAAGCTTTTGCCAGCCCTAACCTTTATTTTTAATACTTGTAAGCCACTCCTAAAATCAGCTGTAAATGCCCATAGGCCAGGGTACATGGTATTTACAAAGTAGGACCTGTATGTTTAATGGTTTATATGTCCTCACAGTGAAAATCCCCAAAGTTGCTTCTCACTATAGCAATGCTAGCGCTCCAAGGGAAACACTGTGTTACATTATAACAACTTATAATGCATAACTTCAGTTTGGGAGAAGGAAGAACCATAGTTCAAGGATTCATTTAATTTCACTTTAAAATCCAACTTAACGGTTAAGTTGGATTTTATATTACTATTTTAGAAATGGCACTTTTGGAAAGTTACCATTTCTCTGCCTAAACCAAAAGGGCTTTTCTGCCAGTATCCAGCATCCCTGAGTATGAATGGCGTCCCCTCTGGTGAGATATGTATTGTTACCATTTAATGGACAAAGGGCCTTAAGTGTGGGGAAGGGTGTTCCTCTCCTGAGCAGGATGGCCTGGGGGCTGTACTCAGCCCTGCCTGAGCTTCAAATGGTACCCTGGGCTGTATCCAGCCCATTCCTGAATTCAAAGGGTGCCTACCTTGACACTGGCAGATGTAGCTCACAACTAGGTCTGCCTCTCCTTTGTCCATCTAGACAGGCTGGCACCAAACCAAGAGGAAGGGGAAGAACTGACCAGAACTGGTTTAGACAGTGGACAAAGGGACTGCCTTCCACCACAGGGTGCCACTGGGTATGAAAGTGGTAACCCCGGAACCTCTCATTAGAACACTTTCTAGACATTAGAAAAACTGAAGAAAGACTGCCCTGCTGTCTGTGACCTACGAAGGACCCCTTAACACTGGACCTGCCCTTCCTCTTGTGCTCAGGAGACTTCAAGGTTCATGAGGCTAGTCTCCTGTGAAAGTTACAGTGACACAATAGGCTGCAAGAGGCCTTTTGCTGCAACTGCCCAGCTGATCAGGACTGGACCCTGCTTCGGCATCTGTCTTACACCCCTTGAGTTTCTAAGTGCCTCCCTTGAGGTCCGAGTGCTTTAGAAGTGTACTTCTGTGGTGAAGTGGCACTTAAAGGACTAAAGTTAAAAGGTAAAATTTGTGACCAGGACAAACCTGGTTGGTGTATACCATGGGTACTCACAAACGTTTTCTCAGGGGCCAAAAAGTACAGTCTGGGGTGTGCTCGAGGGCCTCGTTGATGGTGAGGCAACCCCAGGGATGCAGTGTGGGCTGAGAATTTATGTGGGCAGAAAAGAAACTAATACTTCTTCAGGGATCATGACAGAATGCTTTCTTTCAAGTCTTTTTTCATATTTTTGAACAGCCTATCTTCTACTATGTGTATCCTATACCTATGATGCCAGCTGCAACTCAGTTCTTCTGTGCTTGCCAAATTCCATCCTCTACTCTAGCTAATCTATCTGACATCTAGCAACCCGATGATTAATCTGCTAGAATTTAACCCAGCTAGACTCCTAAAAACAACATGACCATCCAAAAGTCTGGAGAGAGGGAGAGATAGGGGCTAGAGGGAGACAGGAGGGCAAACTGACTGGGCTGCTGTAAAACTTGTTCACAGGTACCAGTCCTGGTTGGATTGGTGTTTTTGTAAAGCACGTCTCCCTGGCTCCCACTATGCACCATGTCATCGAGTTCGACAGGAGGGCAACTGGTGCAGTTTGCAGGGACTGTATCTGATACGGTTGAGAATGCCCATGTGCAAGACTGTACTGACTAGCAGCTAAATTTGACAAAACAACCTGTGAAGCTCACAGGACATTGGGGGGCTCAAAGTCACATCTGTAGCAGCAGGAACAGAAAGACTGAAATTAGAAAAGAACCCGCTGGCAGCTGCCATCACCTGATAAGTATGACACTTTTTTAACCTCAGATGCGTGGCACTTGGTAGCAATGATGTTAGTTTAACTTGCATTATTTTTTTTATTACAGTGTGTGTTTTACATTTTATATGCAGTTAGTTTTAGGTTAAAGACTGACGGAGCCTTGGGCCCTAACTTTTAACCTGGGGTCCGATGAATCTTTATTTCCCTGTTCCAAGGGTTGAAGAGATAATTTACCAAATCAATTATAGTGCAACTCAGTAGTCACACATTAAACCTTAGAGTTCAAATTACAATTTCAAAGGGCTTAAATATAGATGTTATGTAGGCGAGTCTCAAAACCATAGTATAGAGATACAAAATCCCCAATGAAGAGTTAAGGCATCGCACAATATTAAATCGAAGCAGCATATAAAAGACCAAAACTTCAATAACAACAATTCAGCAAATCTGGAAAAATACTTGATGTCTGTATTCTAAAATTAAGTTCTCTATCGTAACCATTGAATCTAGCTCCTAAACTATCCTAATACTAAAGGAATATCTGAGAAAGGTTATCAAACAGAACTTCAGTAGAAGATTCTGTCTAAGAGAGGTGCGGTGGCATAAAGCCACATAGAAAGAAGGAGGTCTATACCTCAAAAACATCCGCTTTGAGCAAGAGGCAGAGAGAGTTTGAATCCCTTGCCAGCTAAATTACTCTTAAATCCTGTTTTTTCCAGCTGTGATGACATCATGACAAAACTCTAATTTGAAAAACAAAACTGTAAGGCAGTTATAATTAACAAGTCAGTCTTCCGAAGCCTTTAACTCTCGGTTTTAATACACCCTCGCATTCAAGAATCTCAGAAGATATAGCTGCCAGTGCCAGGATACTCTTTCCGTCCAGTGGCGTTCTCTCAGACCCTCTTAGCTCTTGTGCACAACAAGCTCCTTATTAACTTCAGCACCTGCAGATTTGGAAAAACAATCTTTTACGTTGAAGATTAGAACATACTAAAATTAACACAAATATACTTTTAGTTCAAATATAGTTGAATGTCTAACTCGTTAAATATAAAATGATTATAAAGAATAATATTTCGAAAATACTACAACATTGACATTCCTGCAAGCGAATATGAATGTGGCTTGCATATACAGTAACTCCCATTGTGTAGTTTTACTAAATATCTCAATGCACTACATTTAACCATTCGTTTTCAAGTTACTAAAGAAAAATAACACCCCTTCTTCAAGTTTTAGGAATCATAATGGCGCCGCCAGGTTAGACTCATTCAACCCTCCCTCTGATGACGTATAACGTCATCACAAACTCATTTAATTCTTAAATAAACCTCTCTAAAACCTAGTCATTTTGAACAGCTTTCACATGGATTCTTCCAAAAGCTTCATGTCATCGTAATATTTACACGGGCTATCTTCCAAATCAACCTCTGCTCTCTTTCTCTTTCTGCTTTGTTGAATCCTCATTTCTCTGAACATTTTATATCCAACAAACAGAACTATTGACTAAGAAATAATCAGCAGTGGTCTCAACACGAACACTACACTTCCACTTCCCAAATTTCCAAACCATATGCCTATAACAGATAATTCATATCCAATCGCTTCCCATACACAATTCACTTCCAGCTTTTTCAAATCCTTTCTCAACCCTTACTCTTATCTGGAATAAAGGTACAACATTGTTGGACCTTAAGCATCCAACGGACTACGCGCTCTTTGGCGAGCAACATGTCTAATGCAAGATGATTTTGGAAAACCATTGATTTGATCGCTATCATCTCAGAATTCATGGCCAGTAACACTCCAGCGGTATTAGTAGCTAGTTTATCCACTATAGTAGACAGCCTTCAAATCATTCAAAATAACTCCCATTGACGGGATTAAAGCACCAAAAATGTCCACTACTACTTCTCCTGCACTCACACCTCGCTTAGATCTAGAACCTCAAGTCCACACAGGATCGTCAAAATGCTCCACATGATAATTTTTTGGGGAAAAAAAACCAAATAACACGTTCCATCCCATCTTTTTCACAATCTAAAATAAGCATGTTTTCCACAAACAAAATAAACTCTAGGGATAACAGCGTCTTCTCCATCCAAATACAACTTATAGTTCCCGCGTACTTCAGAGGTATATTCACATTCACTCTTTCCCACAAACACATTTATCAGTCTCAGATGTTTCAATGCAAATGTACAATCTTCCTTTGTGTTCCCAATCTAGAGCCAAGGCAGCTAAGTTTCCAACTAACTGATATTCTATTTCTTCCTTCCTCCATTTATTTTGACTCCGGAAATACTCTGCTAACTGTGAGCTGGTTTCAAAAACTCTTCTTTTGTCCTCAAATAAATTCAGGAATTTCTTCTAAACATATGATAATATACAAGTTAAACTGTGTCAGTGTGCATAAACTGTGTCTAGAGTGGAAACGGGATTGAAATATCTTGCGGTTATTTTTATTTCCAAAGGAGCTAGACATCTGTTCAAATGGTCAATAATAGGGATCTCTGAAAGAACTAAATTTTAATTTGAAAAATAATACTGATAATGTCCTGTCCCCTAAAACAAACTCAACAAGAGACTACATTAAATTCCATAAGTCATGGGAATATGATGATAGGAGGTGCCTTCTGAAGCAGAAGCAGGCAACTGAGTGCATACATAACAATCCCTCACTTCCATAGTCTCTACATAGTCATATTATAGGTAGAAGTGTACATTTGCAGAATAATATCCCCTAGATGGATCTAAGTGTAGTGCTTTCTTATATACCTTACTATTTTAGGATTAATAATTTGGGGGGAATCACTAGAATATCTCCTCTTCTATAAGATTGGTAGGAGAAAATACTTCTACTAGCAAAAATATTAGTATTACAAAAGAAATGAGCAATAAAGCACCTACTATGTATTTACATCTATTGCTCTTGTTTACCTCCATTACGTCTTTAGAATCAGATCTATTATTAATCAATTATGGCAGCAGCAAAATATTTCTTCATTTATTTCACCAATGGAAGCATCAAAGGTAAGTTCTTAAGCTCATTTATCAACAGTATAAAATCTTCTTGAGACTTCCCTAACCCTTCTTTGTGTTCTTCTAAGTGATAACCTTCCTCCTTCTATTGGGGTCTAGGAAATCTTCCAAACTCTTAATCCCAATCAATGTAAATGTCTCTAACATGCATGCAAACTTAACTCATTAAGGTACATTTCATTCACGATGTTCAGTTCATGGGGGTTCAGCCGAACCTGTATGTTGACTCCAATACTCCCAGATTTCTTGATATGCAGCATTTGCAAAGTAGGTCCACTCAGGCAAAGAACAGCTAAGACTAGGCACTCTAGTTCTTTTTTACTTTCTCAATGCCACACCTTCATCTTCACTTCCGCTTAGATCAGAGTTCTCAGTTTCCTCAGCAATCACTGGTGGCACACGCTCTTTAGGCAGACTCACTTTTTCTCATTCCAGTTTTCTGAGCCAACGGTGTCTAGCTTCCACTTGCTTTCTTCCAGAACCTGTTCCTTCTTTGGGGTCTGATTCTGAATCTGACTGACTCCCCACAGAACAAGACTCTACTGTTTCAGCATCAGAGTCAGTTGTGACTTGCTCAAGACCCTCTTCAACTTGATTGAGTGCTACTTCCGGCTCTGCTTGGTCTCCAACAGCTTGGCTGACCTGTTCCAGTTGTCTTTCTCTCACCATTGGTTCCTCTGAGACAGGCACTGTTGTATCAAGGGGACACCCAACTCTGTGAGTATGGGAAGCACGAATCCAATTGGGAAGACCTACACTCTTCATGGCAGTCATGGTCACTAGGATCACTTGGTAAGGTCTATGCCACTAAGGTTCCAGACACGTTTTCGTGATGTGTTTCTTCATCAAGACCGCGTCACCAAGACTAAGGTCATGGCACTGTTCTGTAGTGGAGAAGCTGTTGTTGATCCGACCTGCAACGCACCACATCACCTAGTCCTTTGCAATAAGCTGGGACCATAGCATCTATTATATTCACAAGTGCATTTGCAGGAATCGCTGGCAGTCTCATTGCCCTCCCCTTCAGGATTTCGGGAGGAGACAGTCCAGTCTTTTGATCATGTAAAATTCAAAGACTCAGCAACACAAGGGGCAAAGAATCAGGCCATTTCAAGGACGTTGAAGCACACACCTTTGCCAACCTCAATTTCAGCGTGCCATTCACCTGCTCAACAAGACCCAAAGCCTCACTGCAATCTCTGCTCTATTTGCAATGTTGCACACAACAATTTTAGAACCTCAGTGTTGAAATTAATTCCTCGATTTGATTCCAAAGAGATCAGGAAGCAAAATCTAGGTATTAGCTCCCTCATCAGCAGTTTGGCTACAGTAAGACTATCATTTTGTCTAGTTGGGTACGCCTCGACCCACTGGGAAAAGATACGCACACTAACCAAAATTTACCTCAATCCGTTGCACACAGACATCTCAATGAAATTCATCTGTATCCTGTTAAAAGGTCCTCCTGACCATCCTATGTGACCCAATGTAACTTCAGTTCTCTTTCCAACATTGTTGATACATCAGTAACACAACGTTTCAGCCATCAATCTGAATTTGGGATTGAACAAAGCCTGTCTGAACAATCTCACCATAGCATCCCTACCAATTTGAGCAGGTCCATAAAAATGTCGAACCATAGGAGTTAAAAGGCTATTTGGCAACATTGATCTTCCATCCACTGAAACACAAATGTCATCATTTGTTTTTTTACACAACCTGTCCTGACCCAACCTTCAGACACATCCTCGTGGAACTTTTTCACCTCATCCCAAGTATCAACTGTTGTCAATGAAAGGTTAAAGTTGGTCTCATCCATTCCCTCATTTATGAATTCACCATTAAAGGGATATACATTATGGGCACAGTATTTTGCAACATTAGCAGCATACCTATTGTCCAAAGTCACATGATCATCTCCAGAACATTGTGCAGGGCACTTGACCACTATGACTTGTTCAAGCAATTGTAGTGCATCAAGGAGGTTTTTCACTTGTTCACCGTTCTGGATCAGAGATCCAGAGGACGTCATAAAGCATCGCTGAGACCACAGTTGTCCGAAGTCATGAACAACACTGAAGCTGTATTGACTATCGGAAAAAGATTGTCACTCTCAATTGATCAGAGACACATCATGCTCTGGTAAGAGCAATCAGTTCAGCTTCTTGGGCAGAAAATATTCCTTGAAGCCAACAAGATTTGACAACTCTAGACAAAATATAAACAGCATAAGCTGCTCTCAAACTTCCACCATTGTCTCTCCAGTATGAACCATCAACATAAAGGGCATAATCAGATTTAAGTAATGGTTCATCTGGTATGTCTGGTCTCGGTTTGGTACACAGCTCAATGTCATCAAGACAGTTGTGGTCCCCTTCACAATCTTCAGTGGTTCCCTGATCCACTAATGACAGCAGAGTAGCAGGATTCAAAATCCTGCAACGTTTGATTGTCACATTTTTTGTGGCCAGTATAATCTGCTCGTACTTGGTAAATCGACTACTTCTTAGATGCTGCGTTCTGGTTCTATACAATAAAAGCTTTACTGAATGAGAAACGTACAGAGTTAATGGACATCCCATGACAATATTTTCGTACATCTCTGTGCCAGTGCTAACTGCAGCTACTGATTTTAAATATCCAGGCAATGCAGAAGCAACAGGATCTAATGTGGTAGAAAAATATACCACAGATCTCTTAGCATTTCCATGCATTTGAGTCAGGATTGAGAGAGCACAGCCCTCCCTCTCACTGCAGAAAAGTGCAAAAGATTTGTCATAATCAGGCATCCCTAGTGCCGGGGCATGACAGAGACATTCAGCTCTAAAAACAAGACAATCGTTGTCCCAGGAATAGTGGATCAGACACATCCTTGTATGTCATACTCTGTAAAGGCTTAGCCTATCCACTGTCGCCAGTAGCCCAATATTTCCAAAAACATCCTGATCCCTCTCTGTGTAGTTGGCGGACCCATTTTCAGTATTGCTGAAATGCTTTCTTGCGACACCTTTCTCACTCCTTTTTTAATGTGGTGTCCAAGGTATTGGACTTGTTTTTGACAATATTGTACCTTTCCTGGCGATACTTTATGTCCATTCTCAGCCAATTGGTTCAGTAATGCAATAGTCTCCTGTTTACAAGCTTCTTGAGTATTCAATCCCACCATGAAGTCATCAATATACTGAATCAGGACTGAATTGCATGGCATGACCAAGGATTCCAAATGTTCTTTTAAAATCTGGTTGAAATCAGTGCTGACTCAGTATACCGCTGTGGAACTCTGCACTATGCCAAAAACCTAAATCCGAGCAGGGAATGCGAAGAGGAATTGACTATCATCATGAAACAATATCGAAAAGAAGGCTTGACACAAATCAATGACTGTGAACCACTCAGCCCCACATGGAGTCTGAAACAAAATTACAGCTGGATTCGGTACTAAAGGCAACAAGGAACAACAATATTGTTTATTTTCCTAAGGTCCTGTACAAGTCTGCATTTTCCATTTGGTTTCCAAAGACCCATGATGGGAGAGTTACCAGGACTTCCCATGATCTCCTTCAGAATTCCCTGTTGTATCATGGACTCCATTACAGGAGTTATTCCAGCAATCGTTTGGGGGTCAAACTATATGGTTGGGTTTTCAGAAATTCAAAATTTGGTCTAACAGTAATCCGGACAGGTTCTACATAGGGTTGGGCAGTGAGCTTCACTCCACTGACGGATCTAACAGAGTTTTTGGCACTCTGCACTCGGCTTGGAGTTCAGCCAAAAACTTTGCTAGCCCCGCCACCAGATCAGAACTTATTGCGTGCGTGCTGCAGCACAGCTATAGGCCAAAAAGCACAAGTACAGACAGTCTGCGCTTGCGCTGTGTAGCCCATAACTGGACTGCAGTGCGCACTCACCTGATGCGGCGTTGAGCTGTTCACCGGTGGCCCACCCAGCAGCTACACTCCGAGGCCAGGCGGCAGAGAGCCAGCCAGGCCACTGGCAACGAGGATGCCCTGGGAACTAGGACCCAGGTAAGTCCTCTTTTTTTCTCCAATGTGCACACTGGTGCACAAAAGACCTGAAACAGCAGCTTTTGCTGCCTATGGCCCTGAATTTTACACCAGCCTGCCCGGTGTGCTGTCAGTGCACAAGGGACAGGGCCTGGGCACAAGAAGCCTGAAACAGCAGCTTTTACAGCCTGAATTCAGACCAGGGCCGTTTCAGGCTTCTTGTGCACTGGCCTGCCCCGTGTGCACTGAGCACTTCAGAGATCGGTCACTTTCAGGTCCACTCCGCAGATCACGGAACTCCGCCTCCGTGGAATTCCACAGTGTTTTTAACCAACTCTGCAGAATTCTGCAGAGTGGAACTCCGTCAGCTCTGCCCACGCCTAGTTCTACACCTTGTATCATTGCAATATTATTTCCTGAAAAATCCCACATTTCAAGTCTTACTGTTTCTCTCAAATCTGGAGGCAAATCATCAACTGTTAACAACGTCAATAGGGTGCAATGTGTTTCACTTTTCATCAGCTTAAAGACAGTATCCTCATCTTGGGTATGAACTTCTATTCCTGCTGAAGGACAATAGATGACACAGTTAAGTTTTGACAGTGACTCTCTTCCCAAGAGATTCACTGGATCGCAGTCCACAGCCGGTTGGGGCACTTGCATTACCTGGAGCACATTAAAATCTTGGCTCCTGGGTCTTTGGACACCTTGCATCTGGTTAGGAATGGATTTCTGAGAAGGCACAAATCCTGCATGTTGGACTTGATTAGCTGGATTTAAACAACATTCCTGCTTCCAATGCCCCAGCTTATTGCAGAGGTGACAAAGAGTTGACTGACCTTTTTAGACTATTTACATCTATTTATGTACTAGGATCTATTAGGATTCCTTGCCCTCTCCCTTGCATTGGATTCTGTGGCTGTTGATGTGAACCTTGCGTTGCGCCGTCATTGTTTACAGCCATGGCCAACTGGCTAGTTCTTTGAGCAGCTTTCATTTGGGCAAGCATCAACTTTTCCTTCAACTTTTTCTGCTTCATTTCTATTTCATCATGGCAATATTTACCATAACACAAAATCTCATCAGTAGACCTATTCTGCCAACATATCAAATGCTGCTGAATCATAAGACTTATCTATGGCCTCAATCCTGTCACAAACCTTGACATAAAATGTCTCAATACCACTATACTGTTTAAATGCTTGTTACAGCCTTTCCTAGTAAGCATGGATCGACGCCTTTGGTTCTTGAGTTGTTCTATCTATCTTTAACCAATCAATATCTTGAAGAGGCACCTTCCCTTTCAGGAATGTCAGAGCCTCCTGATATTTCTTCATCACCAATGGTGAAGGACCCTTAATCTCTACGTTCCTAGTC
The DNA here is from genome assembly GCF_031143425.1 of Pleurodeles waltl. Lineage (NCBI taxonomy): Eukaryota > Metazoa > Chordata > Amphibia > Caudata > Salamandridae > Pleurodeles > Pleurodeles waltl. Next base: position 218,313,077 of record NC_090444.1, on the reverse strand, counting down.
AGTTCTGCCTCAGGCCATCGAACAGCTATTTTGCACTCAGTCAAACGTCACTCAGAACAACATTCCACTGGCTTCTCTTGCAATTTTGGGAATCATTGATAAATGATGCAAGATCACTTTGACTCCACGGCTCGTGAACATAACCACCACCAGGCACTTCGCTCAAGGGAAAGGTTGTAACACCTCACTCTGCTCCAATGGCTGGCAGTTCACCCGAAGGTCTCTTTACAGCTTTCTTTTTCACCCATTTGGTCTCCTGCTTATCTAATTCATTCCATCTCCTAATGTTCAGAATCAGTTCTTTAATCTGAGTTTTTAATCCCAGAGTTCTCATATCGGCAATGTCCTTTTCACTGAAACACACTCAATAGCTTCCTTGCAAAGCCTTGGTTTTATTTAAGTGTACCTCATATTTTTGAGCCAATTCTGCCAATTTATCATGAACTTGGCTCACATGCTTAATAATATCTCTACACATGAATGCAAGCTCATCTTCTTGATGGGTCTCTAGATGTTCCCAGCCAAGAATTCCAACACTCATTGCATCCAATTCTATTGTCACATTTAAAGTTCTCTCTCTCTCTCTGTGTTGATGGAAGTGTTCCCTGACCCACTTCTGAACTAGCACTCTCTTTGGATGGGGTGTTTCCATTAAAGAATTGTACCCAATCATCTATCTCCTTTGCACTGATGGATCGTGTCACCACAGGAATCACTTACCAGAGCACCATTCCCCAAATTCAAAGGTGGGTCCCATGCAAAAAGATTATGTGCGAGTATCTTCTGATATGTACCTGTTGAAGTGCATCCTGACATATTCAAAGTTGTATCTGCACTCGCACTACAACGAGTGATAGTGTGTGTTAGAACTAAAGGAACAAACTCCCTAATGCCTGAAGTATCTGGAACTCCGCTCTACCTTTCAGAATTATTAGGTACAGTCAAATTGTATGTATTTCTCCCAGAGCTTTCTGTTTTATACGTAGGAACTACGGTCCTATAGTAACTGAGACTGTAAGGGCATCATCAGCACTCACTGTAGGATCAACTGGGGCGCATCTTCACTTCTTAACTCACAGGGTACACTAGTGGCAGTAACTCCCACAGGACTGGGGGTCATCTTAGTTGGAGCAGTCGCAACGTTAGTCAGACCAACAGTCTAATTTCCAGTTCCATCCATAAATTCATTATATGAAGGTGGACGTTTGGAAAGTAACACATCCTCAGCTTTCATCACTGTCCATACTCATATCATCAGGTTCTTTTGGTTTCCTCTCTTTCGATTTCCAAGTTGTTTTCTTTTCCTCTTCTCCCTCAACTGCATCTGTCATCAAAGCTGGATCCAATCTAATTCCTTCTATCATGTCAGTTCTCCGCCTTCTCTGCTCAGCATCCCATCTAGCATCTGCATAAATACATATATCTTTCTTCACTCCGGCCTGATATTTTACTTTTACTCTCACATGAGCAGCACATTCTCAAGCATTAAGTGCTTCACACTGTGTGGGTCTAGGAGGTGGCTTCATTGATATAGCACTCTCCTCAAATTTTCAATAATTCTCAAACTAAAAGTGCCATATTATGAGAATCTCAATGATCCATCCTTTTCTTTGATCTTGTACCATTGACCAAGCCAAGAGCACATAAGAAGCCCTCCACCTATTGACATACAGTGACCTGGAGTACCTTCCCGGAGGCGCCACTTCTTCCTCCCTACTGGGAATATGAACATCTCCTCTAACCATATCTCGTATAACTTTAAAGCATTTCATGTTTCAAAACTTTTCACAATATTCCAATTTGATTAAAAATAACACTGTATCCACAATCCTTTGCTCCGACCCAACCACCAATCGCAGCCCGGCACCTTATGACGTTGCCCACCAGCAGCAGCCCAGTACCACACCAACCAACCTAGACCAGGGCTGCACACTGTGACATAGATCTCACTCCTCGCCGCAGTTTCCCCTCCTTTACAATCTGCATGCACACTTACTCCGAACCTCACACTCATACAAAAAACAATGCAATAACCTTTGTCTGCTTCACTAAAGAATTAACATTTTTAATCATACAAGAAAGTTCACAATCACTTCTGATGAGACCTAGACCTGTGGGGTAACATCTAAATCAGTACAGTTTAACTCTGCACATTGACAGCCACTATATCTGTCTCACGCAAACTAAGTCCCTATTTTAACTGTGCCGTTGACGACGTCTCACAATGAACACAGCCACTCAGCAGACAATATAAACGTGTCTTCTACACCCTTTAAACTATCCCGGGATCTTAGGCCACGTCGGACCCGATAACCATTTCAACGTCTCTATAAATCACCACACTCACACAACATGTAAACACCTCCACAAAACACTATCGAATTTCACAATCACTGTAAGCTAAACGCAAACCGCTGCACTCAGCAATCCTATTAATACTCACTCTTCCACTGCCAGTACAACTCTCCTCCCTTCTCCCGACTTTGCTGATTCTTCAACTCTGGGCAGAAATACTAGGGGTTTGGCTCTGGGTACTAACTGTTCTAGAGCCTAATTCCAGTTCTTTACAATTCAGAAAGAGAACCATCCTCGTTTGCTACCACCTGATAGAGCATGGGGCCCTATCTTTTCATCTGGTGTCCAAAGAATCTTTTCTTCCCTGTTCCAAGGGGTGAAGAGATAATTTACCAAACCATTCAAATCGATTATAGTGCAACTCAATAGTCACCCATTAAACGTCAGGGTCCAAATTAAAGTTTGAAAGGACTTTATTACAGACTCGAAGCCAATGGTACATAGGTGAGTCTCAAAACCATAGTATAGAAATACAAAATCACCAATGGAGAGTTAAGGCATCACATAATATTAAATCGAAGCAACATGTAAAAGATCAAATCTTCAATAACAACAATGCAGAAAATCAGGAAAAGTACTTGATGTCTGGATTCTAAAATTAAGGGGCAGATTTATGAAAAGTGGTGCTGCACCTAGTGCTGCACCACTTTTCTTGCACCCCTTAGCGCCCCCCTAATGCCACCTTGTGTGCACCGTATTTAGTATACGATGCACCATGTCGGTAGTTAAGGAACTAGCTTCATAATGTTTTACTCTAGTTCGGCACTTTGCAGGCTTAGCGAAAAAACTTTTGACGCTAATCCTGCAAAGCACCCAGAGCTGTCTGCTCTGAGCAGGAGTTAAAAATGGCAATAAAAATGATGCATTAGATTTCTTTGCAGCATTGTTTCGCCCCCACCCCCCAACCTGGGAAATGCCCCCCTTTCATACATTATGCCTGGCGCAGGAATAATGTAGTGCAAGTGGTTACAAAGTGCCACAATGCAGCCATTGCGCCACTTTGTAAATATGGCATGACGTTTTTGGCCATCTAACTCCAAATTGGCATGTGTTGTTAGGATGGTGCTAGGCCCTCTTAAATCTGGGCCTAAGTTCTCTTGCCTAACCATTGAATCTAGCTCCTATACTATTCTAATACTAAAGGAATATCTGAGAAAGGCTAGCAAACAGATCTTCAGTAGAAGATTCTGCCTAAGAAAGGTGCGGTGGCTACCTTTAAAAAGGTCCACTCTGAGCGAGGGGCAGAGAGAGTTGGGATCCCCCTCCAGCTAAACTACTCTTAAATCTTGTTTTTTCCAGGTGTGATGGCATCAAAACAAAACTGTAAGGCAGTTACAATTAACAATTCAGTCTTCCAAAACCTTAGAGTCTCGACCTTGATACAACCTTGCATTCAGGAATCTCAGAAGCTACAGCTGCCAGTGCCAGGATACTCCTTACATCTGGTAGCATTTTCTCAGACCCTCTCATCGCTTGTGCTCAACAAGTTCCTTGTTCACATCAGCACCTGCAACTTTGAAAATACAAGCTTTCAAGTTGAAGATTAGAACATACAAAAAAAATGCAGCCTTCATTTCGACCAACTAAAATGAACACAAATATACTTTTAGTTTAAATATATTTAAATGTCTAACTTGTTGAATATAAAATGACTATAAAAAATTACATTTCTAAAAGACTATAACATTGACATTCTTGCAAGCGAGTATTAATGTGGCTTGCATATATGTTAACTCTCATTGTGTATTTTTACTAATATATCTCAACGCACCAGATTTAACAATTTGTTTTACATGTTACAAAATAAAAATAACCACCCCTTCTTCTTCACATTTTAGGAAGCATAATGGCGCAGCCAGGTTATGCTCCTTCAAGACCAACAAAATATTTACATAATGTTTTGTTCATTTTAGCTACTTGCTGGCTTCCTCTACCACTCACTAACCCCACCCTGTTATACTCCTTTCCACAATTCCCATACTTTTTCTTTCACAGTCTGCTCAGCTAAGCTTTCACCTATGAGCAGGCCTGCCTTGGTGAGAGTACAAGCTTAACTAGCTGTAAATCCGGAGTCCACAACTGCAAGAGTGTTTCCTTTGTTTCCTTTGTTTTCTGATTCTGAGCTTTGTTTCTACAGCCATTTTAGCTTGTTCTATGCGCAGGGTAACCCTGCTCATAAAACAAGCTGAATTGATTACAGAAAAAAAACCAGAATCACCAAACGATGTTGCTTGGCTAGAAGCAATAACCGAAAAAAACAGAGTGCAAGCCGCTTTATTGTTCTAGTGCTGTTCACACATTCCTAGAGTCTGCGAGCCGCAAGGAAAGCTCTGCCGGGCTGCCACCTGCCCACGGACCATGCATTGAGTACCACTGGTGTATATCATCTGCTTTCCCTGGCAGTCAGCGTCAAATTACATCTAGGTCCTATTCTACCATGACTATTGACTATTATTGGCACTTTGAGCTTATTGATGATATTTTTACTAAAACCTTTAAAAAGTAATAACTCTGGTTCCTCCTATTGAATGTTTGCCATTTTGGTGTCATGTTGTTCACCATATTATACTCCATTCTTCTAATTCCTTTTGGGACTTTTTATTGATTTGCAATTCAAGTTTATTACTGTTTTACTACCGCATATATACTTTCCACATTGCCTGACTGCTTTGTACCTAGCTACCAGATGTTTAAGCACAGGTTTTAGTGACTTTTGTGATTCACCCTGACAAGGATTGTAACTATTATTCAGATGAGTTCTCACACTCCTAAACTAATACCCCAATTTCTTACAAAAAGTATGTGAAACATGAGGAGACAGCAGTTCATTAAAGAGTCTCACAAAAGACAAAGCCAGTGCAGTAGCGCTGTTAAGTAAACAATATACTTTGAAGTAATGAATTAACATGCATTAGAAACAAATATAAGGAGGTCACAGATTAAGGAACTTCATTCAGTGAACATTACCAGCAAATAAACTTACACAACTGGCTCGACAGCCACAGTCCTTTTAAAAAATTACTGACATAATTTTGAAAACAGGTAGGGGATAAATGTTAAGGAGTGTGAAAGGAAGTAAGTGAAAGATGTTGATGTTAATTGAAATTAAAGAAGAATACGAATTTTACATGGGCATTATCATTAAAAAAACCTCTGGGTTTTTGATACAAAGCTCTTTCTACTAACAACAGGAGGCAGGGGTTTGCACCAAAAAAATAATGTCTTTTTGAGAGAGGTGTAAACTTGGAAAAATGCTTTTATTTCTCCAAACATTTCTGAATTTGCATGGGTGCTGCATGGTAAGGCACATATCCAAAGTGTGAAAAGTTTTAAAGTTTGTCTAGGCATTGTATTTTGTACAGGAAGAGTACCCTTCCAGTACAAAATCTATTGTAGAAATCACACACATTTCTGTGCGCTATGGTGTAAAGGTGCGTGTGAGGCGCTAGGCAGTCTTTTTATGCACCAGCACTAGGAAGAGAGCAGCACAGTACCATATCATAATAAATAAAAGAGATTTTGAAAGGAAAAATTGCGAAAATTATTTAACTCATTTACTTCGAATTTAGGCGGTAGAAGCTAAAATAAAGATATTTTTAGCTTAAAAAATTAAGAATCTCCCACATTAATTGGGCATGTTGGAATGTATGCAAATCATTTTTCAGAAACTATTGTCTGTGATGGCTTTGCACAGAACAGAGAATAAATTCAAATGCTAACTTAAAACTTCTTGTAATTTAGAGGGTGAAAGTTGGATTGCAACCTTTCTCAGCCAAAAATACTGGGCATTTGTTCATGTAAAATGTTAAGAAAGTTTTTTTTTTTTAAACATAAATTAAAATCCTAATACCTTCCTCACATCTAAATCCCATTCCCTCCAACCATGCCCTATGCCAAAATCCCCCCGCCCCCTCTCAACCTCTACTGTGCACAGCCTTCAGCCATGCATAGCGGGGGTTGGCTGGGGTGATTGCAAAGCCTGGCCCTCCAAATCCCACCTAAGTCCCCATTACCTGATGTACACTTCCTTCAGCAGTGGGTAGCTGTGGGCATGGCCCTGCATTTAACACACCTCAGGTGGCCAACCACTACTAAGCACAGCTAACAGCCTGCACAATGGAAGTTGGTTGTAATTTTTTTTTTTAATCTTTATTTGGTATTGCGGTATCAGTACCAAAGTACCATAGAGATGGCCTTCCAAGGTAACTCAGTACTGGGTGCGGATATGGTGCCAAAAATTTTAATTTAACTTAACTTAAAGGAGGATCCTTTGGGACCCCAACTCATATGACCATGGGAGTCGGGGCGTACCCACTAAGACCCATAAATGGCTTATTTTTTAAATATTCAAGAACTCGGAGACCATGTCCCTGAATCCTGTAATGGTGACTGCAACATTTTCTTCAGTGTTGAGGCCAGCAAACCAGAACGTTTGGTACCACAGTATCAGCACCTTCGTCGCAGTACAGAAATAACCGACAGGAGGAAAAGCTCTCTTGAACAATCAGAATGGCCTATTTTTTATTTTTTTAGGACTCCTGCTTGACCTAATGCCATATATATACCAAATTTTTTTCTAAGGACTAAACCCTTCATGCCCAACCAAGCTGCTCTATAACTGCTAATTTCTTGAAAACAGCTGAACAGATTTACACAAAATCAGAAAACACACACATTATTTTGCCAAATGTGTTGTAATTCCATTCAGCTGTTTTTTTCAGTTCTGAAGTTCCTATGGGAATTAACATGGGAAATTGCTCTTTTGGGACCCCCTCCCTTATTCTTGGTCGCCACTTGACAGATTGGTACATAACTTTCCATGAAGCAGCCAAAGTAGGTGATTTTTTTTTGTTTTAACATTTCATGCAGTTGTGTCAAAGGGAGCCAAAGTTATTATCAAAACAAAAATGCCTTTTTGATGGAAACCCTAACCTAACTATAACTACACAGTGGCAACAGCACTATCTAACATACATATTACCTAGTGGTGGTCACCACTAGGTAGCTATAGTTAGGATCATGTTTCCATAGAAAAAACGTTTTTTGACTTGCCCTTATCTTTGGCACAATTTGACTAATCTTCACCAAAAAAAGTGTTGCTGTGATTGTTGGTGAGGACGAAAATTTTTGGGGTGATCTATCAAGCGGGGGCCAAGAAAAAAGAGGGTAAAAAAACATTGTGTTTCCCATGTTAATTCCTATGGGACATTTAGGCACGTCTACAGCCTTGGGGAGGTGGCAGTCCCAGTGGCAAAGGGGGGAGGGCAGCCCCAGCACTGTATTTCAATAGAGCCCCAGGAAGGTAGTGGTCCCCAGTGCTGTGGGGGACAACGCCCCCACACTGTATTTGAATTTAGCCCCAGGGAGGTGGTGGGCCCCAGGCTGAGCTTCCCCCACACCGTATTTAAATTTATCCCCAGGGATGTGGTGGTCCCCGGGGCTGTGGGGTGGCTGGGCAGCCTCCCTTCAATGTATTGCCATACAGCCCCGGGAATCTGGTGGTCCCAAGGGCTGCGGGGGGAACCAGGCACCCCCACCCCTGCAATGTATTGGAATAGAGCCACAAGGAGGTGGTGGTCTTGCGCTTGTTTTTTAAAAAATGTTTTGCTTCAAATTTGCGAATATGGCGAATTTGTGGCAAAAAAATAATTTTGAAAAATAAGTGGTCAGGGTGACTCTACCTTTTCCCCTTTTAATTTTTTTAAACTTTTTTACTGATTACAAGATGGCTGCCAACACTTCCTGGTTTAAAGTGTTGGCAACCAATCAGAGTTGTGCATTTCCCTGCACATGCTTGTCTTTGTTCATAAATACTTCACATCCAGAGAAATACAAATTTGAATTTCCTTACATTTCTCAAAAAGTAATGAATGGATTTACACCAAATAACAAAAAGCGTAACCTGCGGACCAAAAGCTACATTTCTGCCAAATTTGGTGTAATTCTGCCCAGCGGTTCAGGCTGTAGTCGTGTTAAAAACTCATATGGGAATTAACATGGGAAATGCACAATTTTTGACCCACCTGTTCCTCCTACCCTAAGGTAACTATAACTAGTACCCCTGCCATGCACAGTTTTGTTGTCAACAATTTTACTGCAAATATTACATTGATACTATCAATGATGTTCCGTGTTAGAAATGGGGTCTTTGGTTGGCAGTCAGGTTACCCCTTGTCCAAGCAAAGACCCTCACTCTAGTCAGGGTAAATCACACAATCCAAATTATCTTGTGCCCACCCTCTGGTAGCTTGCCACTGAGCAGTCAGGCTTAACTTAGAAGGCTATGTGTAAAGTATTTGTGCAAGAAATCATGCAATAACACAGTGGAACACCACAAAAATGCACCACACAGTGTTTAGAAAAATATATAACATGTATCTGGGTAAATTCAGGTCAAAATGATTAAGATGCAATAAGTATATGTTGAAAATATCACTGTAGAAATTATATAAAGGGCCTCATTATGACATTGGCGGCAAATGCCGACCACCCAGACGGCGAGGGCCGTCAACATACCGTCACCGTGGCTACCGCCGTCCATGGAATTATGACCGTAGCTGGAACTCCCCCAAAAGGCTGGTGGAATTCCGGCTACGGTCATGGCGGTGGACAGCGGTAAGGTGCCGCTGCTGCCAGCAGCAGCACCACGCCAGCAAAACACCGCCTACCGTATCATTTTCCATGATATGGCCTGGCGGCATTTTGCTGCTGGCAGCAGAGCTGCGTCCCGTCACCTGCCAGAGGATCCCCTGCAAGCAGGTAAGTCGGGTTCTCTGATAGGAGGGGGGGTGGTGGGGTGTGACTGTGTTTGAATGTGTGCATGTGTATGTAATGCATGTGTGCATGAGTGGGGGTGTGTGTATCTGCATGTTGTGTTGTGTGATTGCGTGTTTTTGAGTGTTGCTGTGAGTGTGTATGAATGTATGCCATTCGTGGGTGAATGTGTGTTTGGATGTGTATGTCTGTGCGTGTATGTGTGTATATGTGGGGGGGCAGGAGAGGGAGAGGGAGTGTGGGGGAGGACTCCTAGGAGGGGGAGAGGGCTATCAGTGCCAGGGAATTAATGCCTACCGCCATGGTTTCCGTGGCGGTACAGAAACCACGGAAACCATGGAGGTGGGTGGGGTCCAAATACCATGGGCAGCCTAGTGACGGCCGCCGGGTTGGAGACTGTAGTCTCCAGGCCAGTAGTCATTACCGCTGTGGCGGTACGTGTCTTAACTTGGCGGTTTGGCTTTGGCGGAGGTATGTACCGGCAGCCTGTTGGAGGTAATACCTCCACTATTACACCGACCGCCGGGGTCATAATGACCCCCAAAGTGTCTTTAGTCTCTTAAAAGCAATAAATGTCTCTTGCAAGCACAAAGTACCTGGATTGCGTTCAAAATCTCCGCAAGGAACCACAGAGGAGGGGATGCGTGGAAAACAGTGAGGGGGGTGTCGATTTCTCGGGCCTCACACAGCGATGTTTATTTTTCACTCGGGGAGCGCTTTGCATCGATTTCCGAATCTTGGTCTTGGATCCTCTTCGGGTTGCGGGGTTTTCGGATGCCACGGGGACGATGCGTTGAATTCTGGCACTGACAGGACGAAGTCGCAGGGGCTGCGTCGATCCGGTGGGCGTTGCGTGGAAATTTCTAACGCACGGCAGGGGCTGTGTCAACTCCTCTCTGGAAGTCAGGCTGTGCCGTTCCGGCTCAGCTGTGCGTTGATCCAGTGGGCCTTGAGTCGAATTTCCGGTTGCTACGCTGGCGCTGTGTCGACCTTTTCATTATGAAGTTGGGCTGCATCGTTTTGATTCAGCGTGCAGTGAATTTTTCACCACGATGCAGGCAGGGCGTTGTTTCTGGCAGGCTGTGCGTCAATTTCTGGGGGATAGGGTGTTCTTCTTGCAGGAGTGAAGTCTTTTTGGTACTGAGACTTCAGTGAACAGGAGGCAAGCTCTATCCAGGCCTTTGGAAAACACTTCTCACCACAGCCAGAGAGCAGCAAGGCAGCAGGGCAACAGCAAGGCAGCAGTCCTTCACAGAAAGCAATCAGGTGAGTCCTTTGGGAAGCCAGGCAGTTCTTCTTGGCAGGTTGCAGGTTCTGGTTCTCTTCTCCAGGAACTGTCTGAGTTGGTAGGGGCAGAGGCCCTGTTTAAATACCCAAATGTGCCTTTGAAGTGGGGGAGACTTCAAAGAGTGGCTTATAAGTGCACAAGGTCTCCTTTCAGTTCAATCCTGTCTGCCAGGGTCCCAGTAGGAGGTGTGGCAGTCCTTTGTGTGAGGGCAGGCTACTGTCCTTTGACATGTAAGTGTAGGAGGCTGACCTGGTTTGTAGTGGGTACCAAGGGGTACTTACACTCTGCAACAGGTCCAGTTGTCCCTTATTAGTGTAGAAGAGGTGTTTCTAGCAGCTTAGGCTGATAGAAGGTAGCTATAGCTGAGCAGCTTAGGCTGAACTAGGAGACATGCAAAGCTCCTACTATACCACTGGTGTCATATGCACAATATCATAAGAAAACACAATACACAGATATACTAAAAATAAAGGTACTTTATTTTTATGACAATATGCCAAAAGTATCTCAGTGAGTACCCTCAGTATGAGGATAGCAAATATACACAAGAAATATGTACACAATACCAAAAATATGCAGTAATAGCAAAAGGAAGTAATGCAAGCAATGTACAGTCACAATAGATTGCAATGAGAGCACATAGGTATAGGGGCAACACAAACCATATACTCCAAAAGTGGAATGCGAACCACGAATGGACCCCCAACCTATGTGAGCTTATAGAGGGTTGCTGGGACTGTAAGAAAACAGTGAGGGTTAGAAAAATAGCCCACCCCAAAACCCTGAAAAGTAGGTGTAAAGTGCACCTATATTCCCCAGAGAGCACAGAAGTCGTGATGGGGGAAGACCAACACCAGCAATGCAACAAAGGTGGATTTCCGGACGAGAGTACCTGTGGAATAAGGGGACCAAGTCCAAGAGTCGCGACAAAGTCGAGATTGGGCAGATGCCCAGGAAATGCCAGCTGAGGATGCAAAGAAGCTGCCACCGGATGGTAGAAGCTGTGGATTCTGCAAGAACGAAGAGGACTAGGAACTTCCCCTTTGGAGGATGGATGTCCCACGTCGTGAAGAAGCTTGCAGAGGTGTTCCCACGCAGAAAGACCGCAAACAAGCCTTACTAGCTGCAAGGGTCGCGGTTAGGGTTTTTGGATGCTGCTGTGGCCCAGGAGGGACTAGGATGTCGCCAATTGCGTGAGGAGACAGAGGGGGCACCCAGCAAGATAGGGAGCCCTCACAGAAGCAGGCAGCACCCGCAGAAGTGCCAGAACAGGCACTACGAAGAGGAGTGATCCGGAGCTCACCCAAAGTCACAAAAGGAGATCCCACGACGCCGGAGGACAACTCAGGAGGTTGTGCACTACAGGTTAGAGTGTCGGGGACCCAGGCTTGGCTATGCACAAAGGAAATCCTGGAAGAGTGCACAGGAGCCGGAGCAGCTGCAAATCACGCGGTACCCAGCAATGCAGTCTAGCGTGGGGAGGCAAGGACTTACCTCCACCAAACTTGGACTGAAGAGTCACTGGACTGTGGGAGTCACTTGGACAGAGTTGCTGAGTTCCAGGGACCATGCTCGTCGTGCTGAGAGCGGGCCCAGAGGACCGGTGATGCAGTTCTTTTGGTGCCTGCGGTTGCAGGGGGAAGATTCCGTCGACCCACGGGAGATTTCTTCGGAGCTTCTAGTGCAGAGAGGAGGCAGACTACCCCCATAGCATGCACCACCAGGAAAACAGTTGAGAAGGCGGCCGGATCAGCGATACAAGGTTGCAGTAGTCATCTTTGCTACTTTGTTGCGGTTTTGCAGGCGTCCAGAGCAGTCAGCGGTCGATTCCTTGGCAGAAGGTGAAGAGAGAGATGCAGAGGAACTCTGATGAGCTCTTGCATTCGTTATCTAAAGAATTCCCCAAAGCAGAGACCCTAAATAGCCAGAAAAGGAGGTTTGGCTACCTAGGAAGGAGGATGGGCTAGCAACACAGGTAAGAGCCTATCAGAAGGAGTCTCTGACGTCACCTGCTGGCACTGGCCACTCAGAGCAGTCCAGTGTGCCAGCAGCACCTCTGTTTCCAAGATGGCAGAGGTCTGGAGCACACTGGAGGAGCTCTGGGCACCTCCCCTGGGAGGTGCAGGTCAGGGGAGTGGTCACTCCCCTTTCGTTTGTCCAGTTTCGCGCCAGAGCAGGGCTGGGGGATCCCTGAACCGGTGTAGACTGGCTTATGCAGAGATGGGCACCATCTGTGCCCATCAAAGCATTTCCAGAGGCTGTGGGAGGCTACTCCTCCCCAGCCCTGACACCTTTTTCCAAAGGGAGAGGGTGTAACACCCTCTCTCTGAGGAAGTCCTTTCTTCTGCCTTCCTGGGCCAAGCCTGGCTGGACCCCAGGAGGGCAGAAACCTGTCTGAGGGGTTGGCAGCAGCAGCAGCTGCAGTGAAACCCTGGGAAAGGCAGTTTGGCAGTACCCGGGTCTGTGCTAGAGACTCAGGGGATCATGGAATTCTCTCCCCAATGCCAGAATGGCATTGTGGTGACAATTCCATGATCTTAGACATGTTACATGGCCATGTTCGGAGTTACCATTGTGACGCTATACATAGGTAGTGACCTATGTATAGTGCACACGTGTAATGGTGTGAATTTGCCCTGAACGATGTGGGGGCACCTTGGCTAGTGCCAGGGTGCCCACACACTAAGTAACTTAGCACCCAACCTTTAAAGGTTAGACATATAGGTGACTTATATGTTACTTAAGTGCAGTGGTAAATGGCTGTGAAATAACGTGGACGTTATTTCACTCAGGCTGCAGTGGCAGGCCTGTGTAAGAATTGTCAGAGCTCCCTATGGGTGGCAAAAGAAATGCTGCCGCCCATAGGGATCTCCTGGAACCCCAATACCCTGGGTACCTCAGTACCATATACTAGGGAATTATAAGGGTGTTTCAGTATGCCAATGTGAATTGGTGAAATTGGTCACTAGCCTGTTAGTAACAATTTGGAAAGCAAAGAGAGAGCATAACCACTGAGGTTCTGGTTAGCAGAGCCTCAGTGAGTGAGTTAGTCATCACACAGGGAACACATACAGGGCACACTTAAGAGCACTGGGGCCCTGGCTGGCAGGGTCCCAGTGACACATACAACTAAAACAACATATATACAGTGAAATATGGGGGTAACATGCCAGGCAAGATGGTACTTTCCTACAGTAAGTGTCAGGCCCTCCACTCTCCTATCCCAGGAAGACCCATTAAAAATGCAGAGGTATGCAAGTGAAGCTGAGCATCCTGTGTTTGTGGTTTGTCTGAGTGAATGCACAAGGGAGCTGTCAACTGAACATAGCCAGACATGGATTGCATGGCACAGAAGGATTTAAATGCTGAGAAATGCTCACTTTCTAAAAGTGGCATTTCTAAAATAGTAATATTAAATCCAACTTCACCAGTCAGAAGGATTTTGTATTACCATTCTGGTCATACTAAATATGACCTTCCTACTTCAATCAGATCAGCAGCTACCACTCAAACAGTATATTAGGGTAGCTCTAATGTTAGCCTATGAAAGGAGCAGGCGTCACAACAGTGCAAACCCAAATTTAGGAGTTTTACACTACCAGGACATGTAAACTATGTAGGTACACGTCCTGCCTTTTGTCTACACAGCACCCTACCCTATGGGTTACCTAGGGCCTACCTTAGGGGTGACTTATATGTATAAAAAGGGGACTTTTAGGCTTGGCAAGTACTTTTAAATGCCAAGTCGAATTGGCAGTGAAACTGCACACACAGGCCTTGCAATGGCAGGCCTGAGACATGGTTCAGGGGCTACTTAAGTGGGTGGCACAATCAGTGCTGCAGGCCCACTAGTAACATTTAATCTACAGGCCCTGGGAACATATAGTGCACTTTACTAGGGATTTATAAGCAAATTAAATAATCCAACTGGGTGTAATCCAATGTCGTCATGTTTGAAGGGAGAGAGCATGTGCACTTTAGCACTGGTTAGCAGTGGTAAAGTGCGCATAGTCCTAAAACCAGCAAAAACAGTATCCAAAAAGTGGAGGGAGGCAGGTAAAAAGTTAGGGGTGACCACACTAAGGCTGTCAGGTCTAACATGTGTCCCCTCCAGCTGAAAGTGAGGAGAGCTCCCCAACCTCCTGGGAGCTCTCCTCGCTAAGGCGGAATTATCTGGAGAGACCATCAGCGTTGGCGTGATCAATCCCTGGGCGATCCTCCACCATAATGTCCATCCCCTGTAGGGAAATGAACCACCTCTACAGTTTAGGTTTCTCGCCCCTTATCTGCATGAGCCATCTGAGGGGCCTGGGGTCTTTCTGAACCCGGAAGTGAGTCCCAAACAGGTATGGTCTCAGCTTCTTCAGTGCTCAGACCACAGCATATGCTTCTCTCTCAATAGCACTCCACCTCTGTTCCTGTGGTAATAGTCTCCTGCTAATAAAGACTACTGGTTGGTCTAGGCCCTCCTCATTTAGCTGTGCTAGAACAGCCCCTATGCCATGTTCTGAAGCGTCTGTCTGCACAATAAATTCCTGGGAGTAGTCAGGGGCCTTGAGCAGGGGGGGCGTGCACATGGCTTCCTTCAGGGGGTCAAAGGCTTTCTGACAAGCCTCTGTCCAATTCACCAACCTAGGTTGCTTTCTGGAAGTAAGTTCTGTCAAGGATGACACAATGGATCCCCAGCCCTTGACAAATCTATGGTAGTATCCGGTGAGACCTAAGAAGGCTCTCACCTCTGTCTGTGTTCTAGTTGGTTGCCACCCCTTGATAGATTCAATCTTGGCCTGGAGTGGCTGCACCTTGCCACCACCTACTAGGTGTCCCAAGTACACCATGGAACCCTGCCCAATCTGGCACTTACTAGCCTTGATGGTCAGGCCTGCCTGTTGCAGAGCCTGAAGCACCTTCTTGAGGTATAGCAGGTGTTCCTCCCAGCTGGAACTATAGTCAGCTATGTCGTCTAGGTAGGCTGCACAGAAGGCATCCTTGCCTGCTGGGACCCAGTTAACCAACCGTTGGAAGGTGAGGGGGGGGCATCTTTCAACCCAAAGGGCATCACCCAGAATTGGTAATGGCCTTCAGGTGTGGAAAATGCAGATCTCTCTTTAGCCCCCTCAGTCAAGGTGATCTGCCACTACCTGATGTGAGATCAAAAGTACTGAGGATTTTGGCAGTGCCTAGTCCGTCTACAAGCTCATCAGCTCGGGGGATGGAGTGAGCGTCAGTCCGTGTGACTGAGTTGAGACCCCGGTAGTCCACGCAGAACCAGAGTTCAGGCTTGACACTGGGTGCATCAGCCTTGGGTACCAGCACCACTGGGCTGGCCCAGGGGCTACTAGACTTCTCAATAACCCCTAGGGCCAGCATCTTGGTGACTTCCTCCTTGATGCTGGCCTTCACCTTATCTGACAACCTATAAATTTTGTTCTTTACAGGGGGACTGTCTCCCATGTCAATATCATGGACACGCAAGTGCGTGAGTCCAGGAGTAAGGGAAAACAGGGAAGGGAACTGCTCCAACAGCTCATAGCAGTCTCCTCTCTGATCTAGAGTCAGAGAGAGATTGACACCCTCCACTGACCCATCAACTTCTATGACAGAGAGGTCAGGGAGAGGCTCACTCTCCTCTTCCATGCCCTCATCTGTCACAAGGAGCATACTGACCTCAGACCTCTCAAAATGAGGCTTGAGTCGGTTGTGGTGGAGAACCCTTAGGGGGTCTCTAGGGGTCTTGAGGTCCACTAGCTAAGTGGCTTCCCCCGTCCGCTCCTTGATCTCAAATGGGCCAATCCAGCGATCCTGGAGACCCCTAGGCTCTACTGGTTCCATTACCCAAACTTTGTCGCCATGTGAGAATTCAACCAGAGTGGCCTTCCGGTCATACAACTCCTTCCTCACCTCTTGACTGGCCTCAAGGTTACTTTTGGCCTGCTTCCAGAAGCGTTGTGTCTGGTTGCTGAGGGCCAGGATGTAACTGACCACATCCTGGGGAGGTGTCTTGGGAGCTTTTTCCCAGCCCTCTTTTACTATGCTTAGGGGTCCCCTGACAGGGTGACCATAGAGAAGCTCAAAGGGGCTGAACTCCACCCCTTTCTGGGGCACTTCCCTATAAGCAAAGAGAAGGCATGGCAAGAGGATGCCCCACTCAAACCTCATGGCCTCGGGTAGGCCCGTGATCATGCCTTTTAGGGTCTTGTTGAATCTCTCAACAAGCCCATTGGATTGAGGATGGTAAGGGGTGGTAAACCGGTAGGTTACCCCACACTCATCCCACATGGACTTCCTGTACGCTGACATGAAGTTTGTGCCTCTGTCAGACACAACCTCCTTTGGGAACCCCACACGGGTAAAAATTCCCATCAGGGCCCTGGTCACCACAGGTGCAGTCACTGTCCTCAGAGGGATTGCCTCTGGGTAGCGGGTGGCATGGTCCACCAAAGCCAGGATAAACCTGTTGCCTAAGGTGGATTTGGGATCGAAGGGACCAATGACGTTGATGGCCTTCCTTTCAAAGGGAGTGCCAACGACGGGGAGTGGGATCAGGGGGCCTTAAGCCTTTTTTCTGTCTTCCCACTAGCCTGGCAGGTAGGGAAGGCCCTGCAGAAACTATCTGAGGCTACCCACATTCTAGGCCAATGGAAGTGGGTGACAAGCCTGGCAAATGTCTTGTCTTGGCCCAAATGTCCTGCCAGGGCAATGTCCTGAGTCAGGCCCAGTAGGAAGGCCCGGTAACACTGGGAGACTACAGCACACTTGCTGCCCCAATGGCCAGAGCCTCAGGCTCCGTGTAAAGGAGATCATTCACCCAGTAGATATGGTGATCGCCAGAGGCTTCACCTGCTGCTTGGGCTGCGGCCTGTTGCCTAAGACCCTCAAGAGTGGGGTACTCTTTCTGCGCCTTGCGGACTTTTTCCCTGGTTGGCCCACCCTCTATTTGCCAGCCAGCAATTTAAGGCAGGTTAACGAGGTCAGCAGTATCCTCTCCAGTTGGCTTAGGGGCCTCCTCCTCTGGGACCCCATCCCCCACCGTGGGAATATTTGAGGCGGATTTCCAATGCTCCCCTGCCCTTTCTCTGTGCAGCTGTCTGGGCCATTGTTCCAGGCTCCAGACGCCCTTGACTCCCTTCCCGGGCAGCCATGGACCTTGTGGTCATGCAGACCCACTCAGGCAAACCAAGCATCTCCAGGTGGGATCTGAGCTCTAACTCTTTCCAGGCAGTATGCTCAAGATCATTGCCTAACAAACAATCTACAGGCATGGCAGGACTCACAGCTACCTTTAGAGTACCAGATGAACCCCCCCCCCACACTCAAAGAGACCCAGAGCCACCAGTAGGTGACTCTCGCGATTGTCAGCGACTGTGACCTGGTGGAATCCATTAGGGAGTTTTGCTCTGCTGACACAAGCTGACTCTTGACAGTAGTCATACTGGCTCCTGTGTTATGCAGAGCCTCCACCCTTTGCCCATCAATGGTGACCCACTGCCTATACTTGGAAGTATTGGCAGGAATGTGGGTTTTTGGCACCATTTCCTTATATCCCAGGGATACTAGGGACACCTCTATCTGCTCCCCAAAACTGACTGGGACTGTCTCCCCCCTAGAGAGCTACACTAGCCAACCCAGGTGTCTGCCCTCCAGTGGTGGGCTGTACCCTCTTGGGACATTGGGAGTCATTTTAGAGTGTCCATGCTGGTAGCCCTCTAAGCATTTGGGGATAAACTTCCCTAACGTTTTATCAAAGTACCCTGGCTTCTTCACAAATTTTGGCAGGGACTGGTTACCACTCCCCCACCCCCCAGTGGGAATTGTTTTGGGGGGCTTTTGAGAGTTCCTTATCTTTAAGTTTTTCTCCCCCCCTCTTTCTTCTGTTGGGAACCCTGACCACCTTTATGGGTGTCCCCCCCAGGTACCTTTCTGGACACTCTGGTGCTAAGCCAGAGGTCTACCTACTCAGCAAGCTTCCTGGGATCACTCAGCTTACTGTCTATTAAGTGCTGGCTCAACACTGTGAAACAAACACTGATCATATGTTCTCGCAGAATCAATCATATAATCCCTTGTAATCATTTACTTTGCTGCCCTGCACCCATCCATTCAGTGCCTTATTAGAGAAATCAAAATAGTATATCCAAGTTTGTGTGGAAAGTTTGGTGCTGTCCCTGAACCTCTGGCGGTATTTCTCAGGAGTCAGCCCAAACTTGGCACGTAAAGCGGCTTTCATGGGTGCATATACATTTTGATCATGTGGATCTAGTGTAACAAGTGTGTCCCTCCCCACTACTGGTACATAAAACCACAAGACCGCCCCCCATTGCTCCTCAGAGACCCCATGAGCCCTTAGTGCAACTTCATATGCAGCCAACCACTTATCAACGTCATCTCCCACCACATAACTTGGTACCACACTTTTGGGTATACAAACCTTTTTCTCCCCAACAAGTCCTGCATGTATGCTGCCACCATCACTGCTGGACTCAGACTGTCTTGCCTTGATATCCAGCTCCTTGAGACTCAGTTCATGAACCAACAAAAGTTTCTTTTCAGCCAAGGCTCTCTCAGCTGCAGCCTTGGCTCTCTCTGCTTCAATTTCCTTGGCTGCTCTCTCAGCTTCAGCGTATTTGGCTTCTCTCTCTGCCCTTATCTCCTCCTGTTGACCTTCAATTTTTAACCTTGCCATTTGTAATTGGAATTTTCTCTCCTCTCCCCATTTCTCTGCGGTCAGGCCCTGATCAGGGACACTGCCCCCTGGTTTGGTACAATCACAGTGGTAACATCCTCCACTAATGGCAAAAAATCCTCTGAGGGGCCATCCTCTGGACCCTCCTCCTCAACATTTTCATCAGAATGGGCTTCTGCCCAGGCCCTCAGCGCCATTAGAAATTCCTCCTTTCTGGAGGCCTTTTGGGTAGGTACTCCCATATCCCTGCAGAACCCCTTCAGCTGTTTGACAGTATATGTCTCCAGCATGGCAAGGTCAAAATCTTCATCTCCAGCTTGAGACCCAGCCAGAGACATGTTGAATGAGGATTTTAGTTAAAAATGTCAAGTAGAAAACGAAATTGCAGAAAAAGATACAAAATCTTGTTGACCTACAACTGTGGGTAGGTGGTGAACACCTAGCTATTGTATGTCACTGCACAAATACAAGTCCTATCGTCACCGCTGATCACAAATGTTAGAAATGGGGTCTTTGGTTGGCAGTCAGGTTACCCCCTGTCCAAGCAAAGACCCTCACTCTAGTCAGGGTAATTCACATACAATCCAAATTATCCTGTGCCTACCCTCTGGTAGCTTGGCACTGAGCAGAAGGCCACAAGTATTTGTGCAATAAATCATGCATTAACACAGTAGAACACCACAAGATTACATCACAGTGTTTAGAAAAATGAATATTTATCTGAGTAAATGCAGGTCAAAACAATTAAGATGCAATAAGTATATGTTGAAAATATCACTGTAGAAATGATATAAAGTGTCTTTAGTCTCTTAAAAGCAATAAATGTCTCTTGCAAGCACAAAGTACCTGGTTTGTGTTCAAAATCTCCGCAAGGAACCGCAGAGGAGGAGATGCATGGAAAACAAGGAGTGGTGTGTCGATTTCTCGGGCTGCACACGGCGATGCGTTGTTTATTTTTTACACGGGGAAGGCTTTGCATCGATTTCCGGCACTATGGCTTGGATCCTCTTCAGGTTGCACGGTTTTTGGACGCCCCGGGGGCAATGTGTTGAATTCCAGCACTGACAGGGCGAAGTCGCAGGGGCTGCGTCGATCCGGTGAGCGTTGCGTGGAAATTTCTACTGCATGTCAGGCTGCGTTGTTCTGGCTTGGCTGTGCATCAATCCAAAGGGCCATGCGCCGAATTTCTGGTCGCTACGCTGGCGCTGCGTTGATCTTCTTGTTTCATGGTCGGGCTGCGTCATTCCGGTTCGGCGTGCAGTGGATGTTTCACAACGATGCAGGCTGGGATTCATTTCTGGCAGGCTGTGCGTCGATTTTCGCCACACAGGGAGTTCTTCTTGCAGGAGTGAAGTCTTTTTGGTCCTGAGACTTCAGGGAACAGGAGGCAAGCTCTATCCAAGCCCTTGGAGCCTTGGAGAGCACTTCTCACCACAACCCAAGAGCAGCAAGGCAGCAGGGCAACAGCAAGGCAGCAGTCCTTCACAGAAAGCAGTGGGGTGAGTCCTTTGGGCAGCCAGGCATTTCTTCTTGGCAGGTTGCAGGTTCTGGTTCAGGTTCTCTTCTCCAGGAAGTGTCTGAGTTGGTAAGGACAGAGGCCCTGTTTAAAAACCCAAATGTGCCTTTGAAGTGGGGGAGACTTCAAAGAGTGGCTTAGAAGTGCACAAGGTCTCATTTCAGTTCAATCCTGCCTGCCAGTGTCCCAGTAGGAGGTTTGGCAGTCCTTTGTGTGAGGTAAGTGAGGCTGAGCATCCTGTGTTTGGGGTTTGTCTGAGTGAATGCACAAGGGAGCTGTCAACTTAACCTAGCCAGATTTGGATTATAAGGCACACAAGGATTTAAGTGCAGAGAAATGCTCACTTTCTAAAAGTGGCATTTCTAATATTAAATCCAACTGCACCAGTCAGCAGGATTTTGTATTATCATTCTGGCCATACTAAATATGATCTTCCTACTCCTTTCAGATCAGCAACTACCACTCAAACAGTATATGAGGGAAGCACTAATGTTAGCCTATGAAAGGAGCAGGCCTCACAGCAGTGCAAAACCGAATTTAGGTGTTTTACACTACCAGGACATGTAAACTACATAGGTACATGTCCTGGTTTTGTCTACACAGCACCCTGCCCTCTCGGTTACCTAGGGCCTACCTTAGGGGTGACTTATATGTAGAAAAAGGGGGGTTTTAGGCTTGGCAAGTACTTTTAAATGCCTAGTCGAATTGGCAGTGATACTGCACACACAGGCCTTGAAATGGCAGGCCCGATACATGGTTGAGGGGCTACTTAAGTAGGTGGCACAATCAGTGCTGCAGGCCCACTAGTAGCATTTAATCTACAGGCCCTGGAGACACTTTACTAGGGACATATAAGTAAATTAAATAATCCAATTGGGTGTGATCCAATGTCATCATGTTTAAAGGGAGAGAGCGTATGCACTTTAGCACTGGTTAGCAGTGGTAAAGTGCACAGAGTCCTAAAACCAGACAAAACAGTATTCAAAAAGTGGAGGGAGGCAGGCAAAAAGATAGGGGTGACCACCCTAAGGCTGTCAGGTCTAACATGCCGTAATTTGCAAGTTAATTAGCAGTGGATGGCGGGGGCACAAGTTATAGTTACCTTAGAGCACAAGTTTTAGTTACTTGATATAACTCTAACTGTTGAATTTCTATGGTTTGGTACGTTTACAATATGAGCCTAACTATAACGTCCCTGTAACGTTTGGTTTTTTAAGTGAATTTCGATTTGTTTTTAAATTCGATTCCCTAACTATAACATCCCTGTAACATTTGTTTTTTTCAGTGAATTTCTATGTTTTTTTTAACATATAGGTGGTCATTACAACCCTGGCGGACAGTGTTAAAGCGGCAGTAAGACTGCGAACAGGCCGGCGGTAAAAAAACTGGAATCACGACCGTGTCGGAAACCGCCAAAAAAGACAGCCACTTTAACACTCAGACCGCCACGGCGGTACAGACAAACAGCTTGGCGGTCACCGCCAACAGACAGGCGGAAGACAAAGTACCGCCCACAGTATCACAACCTACCAATTTGCCACCTTTTCCGGGGCGGATTCACCGCGGATAAAAACAGGACTTCGAAGGGAAAACGCTCACCTCCTACACACCCCACGATGCCATGGAACCCGAACTCCACATCCTGCCAGCCCTCATCTTCTTGCTCCTCTACCAGGAGCACGAACGCCGGCGGCAAAGACCACAGTGAATACTGCACCTAAGACACAGGGGAGGTGGGAGGGAAAAAACAGGGACACACACATGCAACACCCCCACCCTCATCCACTACAACACACACACCAATACATATTTATACATTATAGTTACACCCCCCAACCCCCCGCCCGGAAGAATGCAAAGACAAAAGGAAATGAGTGTAACCATTGTAATATATTAAAATCAAGTACGCAAAAATATATATATATATATACACCATAAACAAAATATACACCAAGCTTAGTAGTCCAGGTAGTGCTCCAATGAAGTCAGTGGAACACTGGGCCCACACGGTATGGGCGAGGCCCACACAAGATCCCAGACCATGATGGAGAGAACACTGCAGGGGCATCAGAGAGCAAGAAAACAGGCACCTCAGGGGGAGGGAAAGGGGGGGCACCTAAGCCGGTTGAGTGCACAACGCCAAATCCACGAGAGGGCCACATGCCCACTGTTCAATCCTGGGGAGTGCAAAGCCAGAGTCTCTCAAGTCTATACAGTGGATGGGTTGCCCACTGTTCCATCCTGGGGAGTGCAAAGCCACAGTCTCTCAAGTCTCTACAGTGGGTGGTTTGCCCACTGTTCAATCCTGGGGAGTACAAAGCCACAGTCTCTCAAGTCTATACAGTGGGTGGGTTGCCCACTGTTCCATCCTGGGGAGTGCAAAGCCACAGTCTCTCAAGTCTCTACAGTGGGTGGGTTGCCCACTTTTCCATCCTGGGGAGTGCAAAGCCACAGTCTCTCAAGTGGATGTATCTCTCCACTGGTTCTGGAGGGGGCATGGTGCCCAGAGTGCTTCATCCTGCTAAGGACAGAGGTAGTGGATGCCTTTCTCCACTGGTTCTGGAGGGGGCATGGTGCCCAGAGTGCTTCATCCTATTCGTGACGGACTCAGTAGCGTCAGTGCCATTGGCGCTCATGGGCCAGCGGTGCTTGGAGCGGCGGTGCCCTGTTCAGCGATGCTTGGAGCGGCGGTGCCCTGTTCAGTGGTGCTTGGAGTGGCAGTGCCCTGTTCAGCGGTGCTTGGAGCGGCGGTGCCCTGTTCAGCGGTGCTTGAGGCGGCGGGCTCCTTTGCAGTGACCCAGCTGCTGGCGGTCCTCTCTGTCCCAGCGGGACTTGTGCTGGCGGTCCTCTCTGTCCCAGCGGGGCTTGTGCTGGCGGTCCTCTCTGTCCCAGCAGGGCTTGTGCTGGCGGTCCTCTCTGTCCCAGCGGGGATGATGGCTGTGGCCTCCTGGGTAGCGGGCATGATGGCGGTGGCCTCCTGGGCAGCGGGCATGATGGCGGTGGCCTCCTGGGCAGCGGGGATGATGGCGGTGGCCTCCTGGGCAGCGGGGAAGATGGCGGTGGCTTCCTGGGCAGTGGGGATGATGGCGGTCTCCTCCGCCGTGCTGCTCTTCCCAGACTTTCCTGGATTCTTGTGGCCCTTCCCCACCTTGGAAGGTGTCGCAGCTGACTCCACACTCCCACCAGGACCCCCAGGGAGCAGCGTTGGTGGCTGCAGTCTTCCCCCTCTCCGGCCGGGCACTGGCCAATTTTTGATGCTTGACAGGTGGGGGACTGTCCGTGCTGTTGCTCCGTGCCACACTGGCTGTCCTGGTGGCCGGTGCACTCCAGATTCCAGTAACTACAGGAACCACTGGTCCCGGAGATGTTGTGGCTGAGGTGCTAGTTCGGGACCTAGGAGACGGACGGGGTGGGGGAGGTGTGGGAAAGAGGTCAAGGTTGGACAGGAAAAGTTTTTGGGAGACACTGGGACGGGGAGCTGGAGGGGGTTTGGGAGTGGAGGAAGAGGTTGTAGTTGTAGGAGGTGTTCGTTTGCTGACTTTTGGTGAAAGTTCTTGGGCTGGAGGCTGTCGTGAGGTGGATGGCCAGGGGATGTGTGAATGGTAGTGGGGGTGGTGATTGCACGTGAGCGGGGTGTGGTGGTGGGTGTGCTGGTGATGGCAGTAGTGGCTGTAGATGTAGTGCATGCAGGTGTGAGTGGAGATGAGACTGGGAGGGAGGAGGGAGACGAGGAGGAGGGGGACACAGTGAAGGCAGTGGATGTGGATGTTGGTGTGTCTGCATGTGTGTGATGCTTGCGTGAGTGCCTGTGGGAGGTGTGGTGCTTATGTTTGCCAGAGCTTCCCTTGTGTGTTGACGTGTGTGCATGCTGGTCTGAAGGTGTGCTTGGGATAGGCTGAGGTAGATGGGATTGGGTCTGGGTGGAGGAAGTTGGAGGGGGGAGTCTAGAGACAGGGACAATGGCTGCCATCAGTGCTGAGGCCAGAGTCTGAAAAAGCTCGCTGAAGGGCCGCCTGACCAGAATGAATACCCTCCAGGAATGCATTTGTTTGTTGCAACTGCCTTTCTACACCCTGGATGGCATTCAGAATGGTAGACTGCCCAACAGTGAGGGAGCTGAGGAGGCCAATGGCCTCCTCACTGAGGGCAGCACGGGTGACTGGGACAGGGCCTGAGGTGCCTGGGGCTAAGGTGATGCCCACACTCCCGGGTGAGCGGGCACGGGACAAAGGCTGAGGGGCTGCTGGGAGTGCGGTGCTGGTAGTGGGGGTGGCGGCTGTACCTGTAGATGGGGGGGCACAGATGTTGCCGCCACCACAAGGGAGCTCTCATCAGAGGACGAGTCTGTGTCGCTGGTGTCAGCTCCTGTCCCTGCCGTGGAGCTCCCCTCGCCCTCCGTCCCACTGGTGAAGTCCGAGTCCGTAGTGTGGCCCTCCATGGCCATGTGGGATGCAGCCCCCTCGAGCTCCGGTGCCACTGCTCCTCCGCCTGATGATGCTAATGCAGAGAAGAGAGAGACCACAAAAAGGGGGGGGACGACAGAAGAAAGACATGTTGAGTGCATGCATTACCGCTACCGTTGGCGGACACGACAGACACAGAAGCCCCCTACACTACGCCATGCTCTTGGGCTCCACTGTTCAATCCCTGGGAAATGGCCTACTAGACTATGCACGACATCTGCACACATGGATGACACAGGGGCATGACTAGGTGTACTTGGCACTCTAAAGGGGTGGGGTGCCACATGGCCTGCCTTACGGAGGGACCTTGCCTACTAATCTCGCCCTGACCTAGGGAAACCCACAGCCCACCTCCCCCACCCAGACCCCTCCACTGCACGCAAAATCAGCAGGATGAGAGTGTACTCACCCCCTTGTGGCTGCTGTGATGCCCTCAAGCGCCCATCCAACTCCTGGTACGCCACCGCCAGGATCCTGAACTTCAGGGGGGTCATGGTGTGACAGGCACTCCTCCCACGTTGGGAGGCCATCCTCAGCTGAGCCTCCGCTGTCTTCTTGGTCCAGCGGCGAATGTCCTCCTATCTTTTCCGGCAGTGGGTGCACCGTCTGTGGTAGACCCCCAGGGTCCGGACATCCTTGGTGATGGCACACCAAATATCTTTTTTCTGGTGGGCGCTGACCTACATGAATTGTACAGCGGGAAGAGAAACTTATTACCAACTGCACCGTCACAGTCATTGGCCCCCATCCCTACCCTTGCCATGTGGCGCATGCACTCACCGTCGTTTCATGCACGCCTCAGTCTCCCCCCCCTTCTTACATCCACCCCACTCCACGCAGGCATAGCCCATACAGCATGCTCCCAGTGTACTTACCTGTTTGTCTGGAGGACCGTAGAGTAGCGTCCACAAGTTTCTCCAACTCCTCCGATGTGAAGGCAGGGGCCCTTTCCCCAGACACTCGAGCCATTGTCTCTTCCAGACCGAGGTCACAGCAGCACTTGCAGTGTAGGTCCTCTCCTGTCGAAGATCAGGTATCGAGTGATTGAACAGATAGAAAATGGCAGTCACGTCCGAGGCGGTGCGTATCGTCACCACCGGCGTACATCGTCATTGGCTCCTGGGACCCATAGGGTCCAATGTTAACCAATGCAGCATTGCGCCGCAGTCTTTGACCGCCTACTGCGACGGTGTACAACGTCAGCGCAGTTACCTCACATCCCATTGTCCCACTTTAGAGGTCAGGCAGCCGCCATTTCAGGGGCCCACATGGCTTCATTTTTAACTGTGTTACACATACCTAGGCCTAGATTCAACACACATACAGGCCACTTTTTGGATTATGATTCATGTTCTCTGTAAGTTGTGGGTACGTACCTCTGAGTTGGTTGACTCTGTGCTCGCTGTTGTCCTTCATAGGCACCGTCCGCTGGGACATGTGAGGAGATGGCGGCATCCTCCGGTGTACCGGCCGCTGGTGGACCTGTCGACAATGGAGGAAAGACATGTGATCATCACATATAGGCTTGACCGTGCCACAATCCAGGAACTGTGTACCCAGCTGGAGCCAGACCTGATGTCAGCTATCCGCCATCCCACAGGAATCCCCCCTCAAGTGCTCAGTGCTCCATTTCCTTGCAAGTGGGTCATTTCAAACAACAGTGGCCATTGCATCAGGGATGTCTCAGCCTATGTTTTCCAACGTATTGTCCAGAGTGTTGTCTGCCCTGCTGAAACACATGCGGAGCTACATCCAGAGTGTTGTCTGCCCTGCTGAAACACATGCGGAGCTACATCGTTTTCCCTCAGGTTGAGGATTTGCCTACAGTGAAAGGTGATTTCTATGCCCTGGGACATATCCCCAACATCATAGGTGCCATTGATGGGACCCATGTGGTTTTGGTTCCCCCCGCAGGAGGGAACAGGTGTACAGAAACCGGAAGAGTTATCATTCGATGAATGTACAGATGGTATGTTTGGCAGACCAGTACATCTCCCATGTTAATGCCAAGTTCCCTGGCTCAGTGCATGACGCTTACATCCTGCGGAATAGCAGCATCCCTTATGTGATGGGTCAACTCCAGAGGCACCGTGTGTGGCTATTAGGGGAGCACCTGGAAGCAAAGACACCTGGAAGCAAGACAGTGGGAATGGTTGTCTGGGTCTGGTAGTGTGTGTCTAACAGTTGTCCCTCACCATTTGCAGGTGACTCTGGTTACCCCAACCTGTCATGGATACTGACCCCAGTGAGGAATCCCAGGACAAGGGCAGAGGAACGCCACAATGAGGCCCATGGGCGAACACAGCGGATAATCGAGCGGACCTTCGGCCTCCTGAAGGCCAGGTTCAGGTGCCTCCATATGACAGGTGGATACCTATTCTACTCACCAAAGAAGGTGTGCCAGATCATCGTGGCCTGCTGCATGCTTCACAACTTAGCTTTGCGACAACAGGTGCCTTTTCTGCAGGAGGATGGTCCAGAGTACAGTGTTGTTGCAGCTGTGGAGCCTGTGGACAGTGAAGACGAGGAAGCAGAAGAAGAAGACCTGGACAACAGGGACTCAGTGATCCTGCAATATTTCCAGTGAGACACAGGTAAGAATACAAAACCTGCCTACTACATGTACTTTAACACTATTACCTCTCTACTGTCTGTCGTTTTCACCCAGTGTATGGCCACTGAGTTGTCACTTTCCCTTACGATTTCACAGATGTGGGTCCCACTGTGTGACATCTGCTTTGATTCCTCATGGACTAGAGCTGTGTGACATAGGTATGTTGCCATTACAATTGAAAGAGCTTTTTGCCACAGTACTTGATAATACACTATTCCGAAATCACAGACTGACTCCAGATTGTTTTGTGCTTCAAGGGTGTTTATTTTAGTGCTCAATATTGGAGGGGGTTGCAAAATGGTGAGGGGTGATGGTGGAGGAATGTCCATGGCAGAGTCCAGTCTATTAGTCTCACAGATGCATTGCCCAAATGGGCATAGGAAGTGGAGCTGGGGCAGTTTAAGGATGGACAGGGTGACAAAGTGGGACAGAAGGATGACATTCAGGGTGGTCTCATTTCTTGGCGGGGGTCTTGGCATCGTTCTCTGTCTTTGTCCTGGATCTCAGGACCGTTTGCGGGGTGGTTCTCCCTCTGCAGGGGGTGGGGTGCTGGTGTGGTGGTCCTGTGGCGGTGCCGCCTGTCCACTAGCGCCAGCGGAGGTGGTGGGAAGTTCATCATCCAGGCTAGTGTCAGGGGCCCCTTGTTGTGCCACAGCGTCCCTCCTGGTGTTGAGTACTTCCTTCAGCACCCCTACAATGGTGCCCAGGGTGGAATTGATGGCTCTGAGTTCCTCCCTGAAGCCCAAATACTGTTCCTCCTGCAGGCGCTGGGTCTCCTGAAACTTGGCCAGTACCGTTGCCATCGTCTCCTGGGAGTGGTGGTAGGCTCCCATGATGTTGGAGAGGGCCTCATGGAGAGTGGGTTCCCTTGGCCTGTCCTCCCCCTGTCGCACAGCAGCCCTCCCAGTTCCCCTGTGTTCCTGGGTCTCCATCCCCTGAACTGTGTGCCCACTGCCACTGCCCCCAGGTCCCTGTTGTTGTTGTGGTGGTGGGTTATCCTGGGTTCCCTGTAGTGGTGGACACACTGCTGATTGACGTGTCCTGGGGACAGAGTTACGGGCCCGCTGGGTGGGTGCTGTGCTGGTGTTTCCAGAGGGGTTAAGCTCTGTAGTGGCCTGTGACTGTGTGATGGAAACTGACTGTCCTGAGGTCCCCAATGGGCCGGGCTGGCCATCTAGATCCAGTTGGACAGAGCTGCTGTCATCACTGTGGGCCTCTTCTATTGGTGGTGTGGACATGTGTGGACCCTCCTGTCCGGTGACGTTTGGTTGGGGTCCTGCAGGGCTATAAAAGGATGTTTATTACATCTGTGTGTGCCATGGTGTGCAATGGGTGGGTGACCGTGTACCCCAGTGCTTGCATTCCTGTGTGGGACCTTGTGTGATGGTGGTTTAGGGGGGTGTATGGGTTTGTGCAGTGGGCATGCTTTGGTGATGGGTGTCCATGCTTTGGTGTTGCATGCAGGGCTGGTTGTTGGGATGTGTGGTTTGTGATGTTGGGACATTTGTGAGGAGTAGGAGTGATGGGGGTGAGGGTGAGGGTGGGGGTATGTGATAGCATGCAGGTAGGGTGGGGGATGTAATAGTTAAGATTTGACTTACCAGAGTCCATTCCTCCTGCTACTCCTGCGAGGCCCTCAGGATGCAAAATCGCCAAGACCTGCTCCTCCCATGTTGCTAGTTGTGGGGGTCCACTGCCAGTCCGCTAAACCGCAAGGTGGTGTCTTGAGACCACGGAACGCACCTTCCCCGTAGGTCGTTCCACCTCTTCCTGATGTCATCCCAATTTCTTGGGTGCTTTCCCACTGCGTTGACCCTGTCCACTATTCTTCGTCATAGCTCCATCTTCTTTGCAATGGAGGTGTGCTGCACCTGTGATCCGAATAGCTGTGGCTTTACCCGGACAATTTCCTCCACCATGACCCTGAGCTCATCCTCCGAGAACCTGGGGTGTCTTTGCCCTGCCATGGGGTGGTGTGGGTGATCTGTGGGATGGTGTGTGGTGATAAGTGTGCTGATATGCAGTGGGGTGTAGTGTGCGGTGCGTGGAAGTTATGTGGGGGATGATGTTGTGTGCCTGTGGATGCTAGTATTGTTGATGGTGGTGTCTCTCTCTGTGCTTCTTTCTCAATTGTGGTCGTAGGGGGTTGTGGGTGATGTGGGTGGGTGTTTTATATTGTATTGGGTGTGTGGTGTGTGTATGTGTATCAGGTGTGTGTATTTTGAATTGTCCAATGTGGTAGTGTTTTGTAAATGTGTGTGTATTTTGAGCGCGGCGGTGTGTACCACCAATGGAATACCGCGGTTGAAAGACAGCAGCGTGGATTCGTGTGTCGTGATAGTGTGGGCGTATTTCTGTTGGCGTGACGGTGGAGGTTTTGTTTTCGCCAGTTTATCACTGACCTTTGGTGTGGCAGACTTGTGTTGGTGTCTGAATATTGGCAGATTCCGTGCTGTGGGTCATAATGGCTGTGGCGGATTTCCGCAGGCGCGCAGGTGTGTTGGCGGTCTTCTGCACAGCGGTAAGCGGCTTTTACCGCCAATGTTGTAATGACCCCCATAGTAATTTTACTTACTATACTTTAATCCAACCACCACCATGCACAGGCTTTGCCCGTGTGTGGCGATGGTTGGCCACGGGACCTGGCCTAAGGCCAACCCACTACAAGCACCCAACCTTGTTCCGTGCACGTCCTTCGGGTTGCCCACACGCCCTGTCCTGCAGCCAGTTCCTGTGGCCAACCCCCCTAACCATTTGGCCCTGTGGGGAGGGAGCTGGCCACAGCCTGTCTCCCTGGGTGTGAGAATAGGTGTAAGAGGGTGTTTCTGGGGGTGAGAGTGCCTGTGAAAATCTATGTCTGGTATGAGAGTGCATGCATCATTGTCTTAGTGGGTGCATGAGTGTCCGCACAGGTCTGTGAGTAGGTGCATGAGGGTTTCAGTGGGTGTGTTAGTGGGTGTGTGAGTCTGAGTGAGTCTATGACTGGGTGCGTGAGTGTCTGAGTGGGTCTGTGAGTGGGTGCGTGAGGTCTAAGTAGGGCTCTGAGTGGGTGTATGAGTGTCTGTGAGTGGGTGTATGAGTGAGTGGGTCAGTGAGTGGGTGCATAATGGTCTGAGTAGGTGTGTGAGTGGGAGAAAGAGATTGAAGGAGAGAGAGAGAAAGAGAGTGATAGGGAAAGAGACAGAGACAGAGACAGAGTTTTTTAGGCTTCGATGTATGATATACTTAGAATTGTATATTTCTGCACAAATTGAAAATAAAAATGTATTTCTCAATTTAAAATAGTAAGATCACCTTTCAGTATGAGCATTAAACATTTACAGTTGAAAAGAAATTAAAGGAGGGAAAAGACTACAGCTGGAGTCGAACCCTGAACTCTAATAGTGAATGTCTGTCACCTTCAACGTTATTCTACAGGTTTTTTTTTTTAGCTATTTTCTTTGCCCTTTATGGGCTATCTGGGACTGCAGGGGAAGCCTCAAGGCCTCTTCCCGTGGTTCCACCCCATTAAAAAAAAAAATTGGGGGTGTCTCTTTACGGGCTCTCTGGGACCACTCGGGTAGCTTCAAGGCCTCCCCAGCGGTCCCATTGCTTTAGCAATCGAGAAGCTGGCTGCTGAAGCAATGTTTTCATCTGTCTTCCCTGCACGCATCTCTGCATGCAGGGAAGACAGATGAAAACTCCGCTTTCTGACAGCAGGACCTGTCAGTCAGGTCGCACTGTCAGAAAGCAGGCTTGTTTGCTATGACGTGACTGTAGCTCTCACAGCTGAAACCAAGCCACAGCAAACAGCTATGTCCTGGGGTGGGCACCCTGCGACATAGCTGGAGCCACCCTGGGGAGTGGCAGTCCTCAGGGCCATCAATCACTCCTAAAGGGGGGCCATGCAGCTCCCCTCCAGCGTGGATGAAGCCCCGGGGAGGTGGTGGTCCCTAGAGTCTGGGGATCCGAAACAGACCCCCTTCATTCTTTTTATTATATCTCCGCACATAATATTTGTATACAGCCAAGGGAAGATGGTGGTCCTGATGGTAGCAGGGGGCACGCGGCCCCTTCGCATATTCTTTCTATACAACACGGGGAGCTGGTGGTCTCTGGAGCAGCAGGGGATGGGCACCCCCCCACCACACACATATTAGTTATAAGCCCCAGGGAGGTGGCGGTCCCTGGGGCAGCAGAAGGGAGCCAGGCACCCCCCACATTAAAATCTAAGTGCCCCCAGGACTTGGCCCACCCAAGGGCTTCTCAGTAATGAAGCACCAGAGCCTGCACTTTTTTTTTTTATGTTGCCACAGATTTGTGACCCTGTCGCGATTCTGCAGCAGAAATTTAAAAAAAATGCTTTTTAGCTCTGGGGAGGGTCCCTCTGGGACCTCAGCACCAGATCTAAGGGGTCAGGGTGAGTCTACCCTAGCCCCTTTTTTTTTTTATGTTTTTTCCGGGACTCGGCTGAAACCGAGTCCCAACATGGCTGACAACACTTGTGGTGTTGAAGTGTTGTTGGCCAATCAGATCTCAGCATGTGACCAGGAGGGGTCACAAATCCTTCTTGTCCCTATAAATACAGATTTAATTTTCTTTTAATTTCTCTAAAACTACTGAGCAGATTTACACCAAATAACAAAAAGGCATCTTTCTGGACCAAGAGCTACCTTTCCGCCGAATGTGGTGTAATTCCGTCCAGTGGTTTAGGCGCTATCATTGTTCAAAATCCCTATAGAAAAATGAATGGGGACAACGTGTTTTGGGACCCCCCTTTTCCTTGACGGATCACCCTGAAATTTTCCAGACAGAATCTTAAGTGACGTCTGTTGTTTTCTGGGAAATTTTGTGACGATTCATTAAACGGCAGCAGTTATTAGCCAAACAAAAAAAATATTTTTTTATAGAAACTGCGTCCTAACTATAACTACCTAGTAGCGATTGCCACTAGGTAATAAACACACATATATATATATATATATATATATATATATATATATATATATATATGTGTGTGTGTGTGTGTGTGTGTGTGTGTGTATATATATACCAGTCCCAGGATGCTTGTTTCCGGTCCAGGGAGGACCTGGCTTGGCAGTTCGGGCTGGACTGTTCCCATGAGGAACAGGGTCAAGACTGATTTGCACATGGCTGGGTCCAAACTGGGGTGGCATGGTGAGCAAAAGAATGATGGATTAAACCCAGATCTGTGACTGGGGGTGAGTGTTTGCATTGTCAGGACTCCGTCCATCATCCTTTTGTGTTGCTAAAGTTGCCCTATGTGGGAAAGGTATGCCCAGACCTGGGTCCCTTGCTCACTGTGCCACTGGAATCAAGCTAGCCTGGCTGATGAGGGGTGAAATCCCGAAACTGGTCCCAGGATGCTTGTTTCCGGTCCAGGGAGGACCTGGCCAGGCAGTTCGGGCCGGACTGTTCCCATGAGGAACAGGGTCAAGACTGATTTGCATATGGCTGGGTCCAAACTGGGGTGGCATGGTGAGCAAAAGAACCATGGATTAAACCCAGATCTGTGACTGGGGTGAGTGTTTGCATTGTCAGCACTCCGTCCATCATCCTTTTGTGTTGTTAAAACTGCCCTATGTGGGAAAGGTATGCCCAGACCTGGGTCCCTTGCTCACTGTGCCACTGGAATCAAGCTAGCCTGGCTGATGAGGGGTGAAACCCCGAAACTGGTCCCAGGATGCTTGTTTCCAGTCCAGGGAGGGCCTGGCAGTTCTGGCCGGACTGTTCCCATGAGGAACAGGGTCAAGACTGATTTGCATATGGCTGGGTCCAAACTGGGGTGGCATGGTGAGCAAAAGAACCATGGATTAAACCCAGATCTGTGACTGGGGGTGAGTGTTTGCATTGTCAGCACTCCGTCCATCATCCTTTTGTGTTGCTAAAGTTGTGTATATATATATATACACACACATACGTTTGCCCATATGTTTGGCCAGATCTCAAGAGGCATTTTGCTACACAGCGAGCAGTTGTGTCTTACTGTTGACACAGCAGTTGTGTCTTACTGTTGACACAACAGTTACTAATGTAACTGTGAGAATTGATTTTCCCAGACCCTACTGAACTTGCTGGACGGTATGTATGAAGTTAGGGTGACCAGATTTTTAAAACCAAGAACAGGGACATTTCTCAAAAAATGGAAGAAGGACTACAATTTTACTGCACCCGAGCGCACAGAGTGGCAGCGCTCATCATCACAGAATCAGAGCAGAGGCACTAAGAACATAAATACAATACAATTTTTAAAGCCATTATAATACCCATTAATTAAATTGCTTTCTAAGAACACCTGCTAACTAGCTCTTCTTTGGAAAACATTTTTTTTTTACCTCCCACCGTTATCAGGCGACCCTCTCTAAAAACCGGGACATGCGCTAAATTTCCCAAAATCTCCCGGGTCAGCTGATGAAAAACCGGGAGTGCCCCGCAAATCCGGGAAGCCTGATCACCCTATGCGAAGTGCATATGCACGGATTTCTGCTGTCCTGAAAGACTGTTTCCAAGCTGAGCATAATCAGATGCACCGCCTACTCCAGAGGCGCCTAAATTACCTGACTCTAAGATAAAGGAAAGGCGTGGCCTTGGCGCACCGGGGGTTTTCTTCAAACTCTACTGATAAAGCGCCGTGTCCATACAACTTTCAGACGTATTGGGTGACAGTCACCAAGGCACGTATCTACCTGTGGCGATTGAATCTGCTGGCACAGCAGCGTGCACGTGTTTTCTGTCAGTTTCTTGTCACTGGAGGTTATCAGCTGTTGGGCGGTGCCTGCGAGGGCCGGGGCGTTCCCTGTTATCTCGTGCAGGGCGCGTAAGTGTGGGTCAGGGACATCTTCTGTTGCCAACAGCATCTCTACCCAAAGGTTACTTTTTATCCGATAGTGTTTTCAAGCACAAGGGAAGCCTGTTATGTTTTAAACCTTTGTATTTGTGGCTATTTTGCTTGAAAAATACGATTTTGTATTTTAACACAGGCTGGATGGGGGTGCTGATTTTGCGGTAGTGTGCACACAAGTTTCAAATTTAAAGCATTTATGACACCGTCAGATTTAAGAGGAAAATTAGCTGGTTCATGGAACTTCTGTTGTGAAATCAGAAGAGTTATTCAATCAGTAATGATATCTGGGGCCTCATTTACGAGGCCCTTGTGCCACCAGAGAGTCACTCTAACGATGCTCCGGTGGCGCTGTGTCCTTTTCCATATTTCCACTTTTCGTGGCTTAACTCCGCCTTGTAAATATGGGCCGGCCCACGCAGTTTTCTGCGGCAAAGGGGCGTGCAATGGTGTTGTTGTGGGCGTACCCACGCGACACCCATTGCTTTCTGACGCTGCCCCAGATTTACGAGAAATTCTAAACCTGAGGCAGCATCAAAAACCAACGCCACCCCAGTGGCGCAATGTGGAGAAATACTTCTATTGCTCCTTGTTTTTGCTTTTTCTATGTATGCTGCAGAATGCAGCACACAAAGAAGGAGCAAATCTCCATTAATGATTGTTTATATGCAGGGAGGTGCCCCTTCCTGCACATAAACAATCACCCCTGCAATCAGGCATCTTTGCGCAAGGGTGCCTGCGTTGGCGCTAAACATCTTATTTTGCGCCGGTGCAGGGGTAAACACAGGGATGCGCTGTATTCTTGAAAATACAGCACATTCCTGCATTTGGAAATGACGCAGCTCGGCGCAGCAATATTGCTTGCGGCACCACGCTGCACTATTTCTTAATAAATGAGGCACCTAGATTCTAATATAGCGCTTTATGGCACATCTTTGTTGTTTCTATGGGGTATATTTACAAGAAAGCTGAGCATCAGTCCTGATGCGCGACTTTTCCTGCGCCACCCTGCCCCAGCTAACGACACCATGGTTGAACGGCACACCCTGGCAGTCATTAGGACAACAGCGTCAACATTTTTTACGCTATTGTGGCGCTTCGCTACACTAGCGCCAAAAATGTTGACGTTAGTGCAGCAAAGCACAGGTTAAAATGGGTTTAACCACTTCATTAAATGGGGTGCGTCATTTTAACGCCTGCTCTGAACAGGCATTTAAAATGACGGAAAAAATGGCACAGTGAAATGTTGTAAATTTCATTGCGTCGTTTTTTTTAGCCTCCCTGCATCGGAACACCCCCCTTGCATATATTATGCCTTGCGCAGGCATAATGTGGCGCAAGAGTTTACAAAGTGGCGTAATGCAAGCATTGCGCCACTTTGTAAATTACGGCACGGAAGAAGGGCCTCCTTAAAATGATGCTAGGACAGCGCAAGGTGGCACTCGGGTCTTGTAAATATGCCCCTAAGCCTGGTAGGTAGCGGGCATTGTCACTGTAGTTTTTAGGGCTCAAGTCGGAAGGATGATTTTTGGATTTGATCCTGTGACCCATCAGACTGCGAGTCCCTGGCCCCTGCACACTTCTTCAGCAGTGCTGGTCACTGCTCAGGGGGCTAATGCATCCGTTGCGAAGGTCTCTGTGGAACCTGAGAATCCCAGGTTTGACATCTGCGCGCGAGTGGCTTCTTTAATCATTCATTCACTGACTTTCACTAAAATCATTTTGTTCGAAGTACTCCCACAAACGTTAAAACCAAAAGAAAAGCAACTGCGGGGTACCAGCATCAACACAGAGCTCGATTTTATAAACGGTACAGAAAATTATTTGATGCCACGAAAAAAAAAGACCATCTACACATATGAAGTGCATCGGAAACTAGGAGTTATAAAGCTTGGAAACTCCACCCAGATGGGGCGTAAAGACAGTCAGTGGTCGGGAATGTTGAGACTCGGGTCGGGGGCTGCGAGGGCTCCATCTCCGACAGGCCCAACTCAGTCCCACCCTTCTGAAGGCGGCACACCCATGACCACTAGTTGTAATTATTGTGTAATAGCTACACCTGTTAAACACACAAACTCCACGGCTTAGAGCGGTGGAAGTGTAGTATGAAATACAAGAAAAGAGTTTTATAATTTAATGTTCATTTTATTAATGTATCGAGGCTACAATTGGAGGTGCCACGTTTCACCAACCTCATTTTTTCCTGAGTTGCTTAACTGGTAACTCTGGGAAAATTTTTGTTTTTACATATTCTCCCTGACTTTTGTTGCTCTTTTAGGAGCCTAGATTACAAGCATTGACAACGACGCCGAGGCGAAACGGTGCGTAAGAGACAAACTCGAGATAATATTGCGAGCAAGGCCCTAAACACGCCTACCTCTGTGTGCACAGGCCAACCGAGCCTGGTGACTACTGGACAAACATGATTATCCTTAAAGAAGATCCGGAAAGGAGCGAAGCGCGTTGGCTGGTCGAAAGGACACAAGGGTTTTATTGTCAAGAAGTCTTTCAAAGTATCGTGGAACGCAGCCAACATGCGTATAATGATTTTGTTATTAATAAAAAGTACAAAATAAAGCCTGGACTTTGGAGTAACAACCTGGACTGGGCATTACAGTCATTGGGAACTTGTCCCTTTATATTGTTTCTGCAGATATATGTGACCTTGTACGAATTCAGTACTTTTCCCTGCTTGGAAAAAGTGATTTGGGCTTTTCATGCTCATGATTATCAAAAGAGTCCAGTGGCAGCTGACTCAGGAGAAGGGCACCACGTGATCACACTGTGGTAAAACACAGGGGATAGGTACCCCATCCATTCCTGCCTTTGTACATTGGAGTTCAGCATATTTTAACTCTAGGCACTCGGGGATGGCTAAACACCCCCTAGTGCATATGCAAGGACTCGTAAATATAACACATCATTGGCTAATCACAATTGATATATCAGACACCTAGGTAAGGTCACAAAAGAGTGGCACAGAAATTTCACCGGTGGCATAAAAGTCAGGTGTCACAAGTGGGCTTCAGTGTGGACTTAGACGACCAGCACAAGTGACTCAAGCGCATGGAATCAAGATTGTCTATCCATTCTTGGCTGTTAGCAGCCCAAACAGCATTAAGCACATGTCACAATAAAATATTTTCACTTGTTTAAAAGCCTAGCTATAACATTATCTAAGTTGTTTGTAATTAGGGTCTCGGGCCCATGAGGCCTAGATGTCTATTGTGTGCAAGTGAGACATGGCAAACATGAGGCCGACATGCCTCTGCAGATTCACAGCTCAAAAGTGTAGATGGATGGTCCCCGAGCCCCCAGAATATCACTTCCTGAGAATGTTTTGCTTTAACGATGGAAAAAGTGCTACAAATGATGGAAGAGCTGCATGTCAGAACTTTCTTAGGCTAGTTTGAGGCCCCTCTACCTAGCACCAGAAAGTGAGTACCATAAGAAAACCTCTCATTCCAAAACCTTCAGACTAAAAGTTGAGTTGGAAGAAGAAAAGAAGGGAATGCCTACCGCTGGCTGCTTGGGAAGGGAGTGAGGCCTTGGATTCTGCCTTTTTTGCACCCAGTGCAGCTCTAGCATGAGATCAGCTGACGAGAGAGAGAAAGGGCAAAAACTAGCACCTTGGTGGAAGAACAAGCTGGATTAATACTTGTGGGGAGTCAGTGGTTGAGCCTGACTCACACACTACTATCTGCGCCCTGGCTCACTGGATGCTGGTCCAAGCTGTGTGGAAGCTTTGGGAGAGAAGAGGAAGATATGCAGCATCCTGAGCTCTTTGGATTTTCTGATTTCCGGCTGGCAGAGGCAAGGCTACCTAAAAGGACATGATCTCTTTGTTCTTCCTAATCTGGCATTTCTTGCCAAAGAAACACAGCTTCAGTGGGGCCTCTTGGAACAGGTATCCAGTCTTATGGAGCACTACCAGGCTTCAGCTTTCAGCCTTAGCCCCACGGGAGGATTTGAAGCTTCACAAAAGTGACACAGTCCGAATGATGAGACGGAGAGCTGGTGAAGGCAGCAAGGATAGCCCAGTGATGAGACGACAAGGACAATTACTGTTTTCCAGTTTAACATGCGCGGTGCTTTGGGCACTAACTCCTAAGCAGGAACCCAACATATCCGACCCAGCAGACAATATGAGCACAGAAGGAGTCAAGTGACCCAGATGGCAAAGGAATTTCAGCGGTTAATATTCCAGGTGGCCCTGCTCAGAGCTTTTAAACCCAAAACTTAGTGTCATTAGGATCCCAAATTCATTGTACCCACCTCGTAGAGACCCCGTCATCCATGGCATCCTTACCTCGCTGGAGGGTTTTGATTTCTACCTGACAGACTAAATTCGAAGGAAATGCTAGGCCCTAGCTGACCCGCACTCCATCTCTGCCAGCCTGGTAAGACGCCTATGATCTGGTCACCTACCACTCACAGACTTTGCCTTCCCATTGATTCCTATGGGCACTCTGCGACCCAAACATTTTGAAACCCATTATCACCTTAACCAATATTTAACCTTTTAGTGTTCTGTTCATTACATTTTCTTTATTTTTTTCTTAATTGGTTTAGGAATTTTATTGTTTCAATCCTTAACTTAAATATTGTTCATGTTGCTGTTAAAAGACTTTACACTCACTTCTTTGAGGGAAGCTTAAGATTTCTCTTTAAAATCTGTTTTTTATTACTTCTTAAGGTTTGGATTAGGTAACTCCCTGAAAGCTTAAATCTTAAACTCAATCATAATGCAATAAAGACCATTATTGAGTAGGTTGTTTGGTTATTGTTAGTTAAGGCAGTAACTTGCATTCCTCCGTCTACGAATAAAGAGAGCTCAGACATGATGACCCACATTTACTAAAATAAAATGTGACGCTGCTGTGCTGCGTTCTGTGAATGGGAATGAACGGGAGAGAGCGAAGCTATTAAGATGTAGCGCTGTTCTGCCTTCTCCCTGTGCTGCTGTACTTTTGACTGCTATGCGCCAGCACAGACACCCTTGCACCTTGATGTGAAGCTTTACTTTGGTTGATGTTTGCATTTCCTAATGATATCCAGCATCTTCAAACACTTAGTGAATGTTGAAAAGAAAAGTGATGTAGCTGAAAATCTGGATGTTTGCTTCTACCTCAGAATATTAGAGTGAGACCGGTGAGTGGATAATACACAGTTTCATACAAAAAAAGGCTTCCATGACAATAGATGTTCTGCTTTAGCACAAATTCACTGCCCTCACCAACCCAGTAGTGAGCAAAAAAAATCTGGTTGTGCCGAAGGGTTGTGGGTATGCAAATGCAAATGTCCTGTTAAGGCATTGTTTGCAACGTCACTCTTGAGTTCCCCACCCTCCCAGAGCCTTTCTATCCGAGCGTGATGCCAGTTAGGACCGTCACAACAAATCAATGATGTTGCATAGTATGTTTTAAAAAATAAGGCTTTTGGATAACTTATGTTTAAATTAAACTCTACATTTGAGTGGAAGTATCAACCAGGTTCCCTGGTCTATGGGTAGCATGCCATCATACAATCAAAACTGTAAAGAATAAAATGTAATAAAGATGTGTATCCTCACTTCTTAAAGTTTTCTTAAATTCCAGAGCATTATTATTTCATTAGTCAGGTCACAGAATAATTTTGATCAGCTGTTAAGTGACATGAGTGCTACTGCTAGTGAGAAATGTCTTGAGCTTCCTGTTTTATGAAACTGTGTGATGGATAATACACAGTGCTCAATTTGTAAATAAAAAGGTGCTGGTGCTCAAAGCCCTCCTCTTAAACACACAGGTGCTGCAATAAAATCTGCGAACACGGAATACTGAGGCAGCGTAATCCCGATGCCATCTCTGACCTCTTCAATCCATTTACAGCCACTCCCTGCCCCTTCAGCTCACACCTGCAGCTTTCTGCTTTCTCTCATTGTGACGCTTTTCGATGCCAAGGCCGGAATGCGCTTTATAAATACTAAATACAAATATGCTTTTTAATTTTTCTCTTCCTCCGTCTTTCCCAAACGTGTCTTTTGGTCGCAGCAAATGCTTGAGGCAGAAGACTAAGCGCCGGCCCTCAAAAACAAGTGCAGGTGCTCAGCACCGGAAACAACAAGCATAAGTTAAGCACTGATGATACATAAACTAACGGAGCAACTGTTTTACATACATGTATTCCATCTAAGTTTAAGCTTGCATAGTTTATATGCATGTATGATTGAGTTTAAACTTGCATAGTTCATCATCTCTTGTTTTGTATGACGAGGTGCAAATAACGCAGATTTTAGTATATGAAGGAGTTATGAAGCAAATTATGCATTGTGCTATAGTTTCAATGATTATTGAGTAGAGGAAGGCGGGGGTTGTTGAAAGCCACTCTTTATTGGGGGTTCTCATTTTCAATCCACAGTGTGAACTGCAGACACGACATACTCTTTCGGAAACCCCTAGGAGGTTGAGCCTCCTAAGACCGAGTTTATAAATTCAAAGTTACTATTAGTAATGTCCACCTGGTAGAGGGGATTTCCACCACTAGATCTCCCTATCGGAAAATATAGAGACATTTAATTAACTTTATTTTCCTTTTAATTAATTAGAATTATTTTAATATAAACATAAATGTAAAATAGTTTAAAATAATTAATATGAACGTGGAACTAACGAAAAAAGAAGTTACAACATATTGCCTCCTAAAATAAAATGTGTATTAAAATAACAATAATATCAGTATATTGATTTATTTTATAAATATTATATTTAATCAATAATTGGAAAATAAAATTACCCATCCACTGGGCTGGAGTACTCTTATGCCAATTTTGACACTATTAGGGCTGTAGTAAATCTAAAACTGTATGTTGTGAATTGCAGCGCTCTTGTTCTTTGAAATGTTTTGTATTAACGTGTCCTTTCCTAATCCTCTCCTTAAATTTCCATTAATTCACCCATTTTGAAGCAATTAGTCCCTATTTCCCCATCATTCTCCCTGGCCACGCCCACATTTACTACAGAAGCATACGCCAATGTACGTGAAGCTCTCACCCCAGCAGGGTGGCGATCTCCGTACAGAAAACATAGGGAAAGATGTACATCTCCACCGCAGGGTTGTACATTGCATTTTGTCGCATTAATAGTGC
Source organism: Pleurodeles waltl (assembly GCF_031143425.1). NCBI lineage: Eukaryota > Metazoa > Chordata > Amphibia > Caudata > Salamandridae > Pleurodeles > Pleurodeles waltl. The sequence continues at coordinate 218,271,420 of NC_090444.1, read as the reverse complement.
CCCTAGATAGAGAGTCAGTTTATGCGCTACAAAATGCAGCTTGTTGATCGACCCCGTAATGTCAATGTTGAGTCATCGTGTTTTGTGCCATCAAAAGACCGTTTGCTCAAATTACGCAAAATAGTCAAAATATTATGTGAAACCTATAACAGTAAGTGTCATACTATGAAAGGTCAGGGGTCATGCCTGGTGGAGGGCCTGGCGAGAAGAGTTACTGAAAAACATGCCTTTGGAAGAGAAGCGTTTTAAGGTCCGTTTTGAAGATCGGAAAGAGGGGGTGCTGCGAAGGGCTGGGGGTAGCGAGTTCCACCTTCTAGTGGCATTACCCGAGAAAGATTGCGCCATAGGTCTTTCCCTTTTGGGAGTTGGCGGTTCGAGCAGCAGATTTCCAGCATTTCGGGAAGGGCAAGAGCCACTTGATATTTTGAGTTTGTTTGCTAGGTAGTGAGCGGTGGAAGTGTGGGTGCCTTTGTGGTTGATACAAGCGGCCTCGTATATTGTCCTAGCTGCAGCGAAGAGTCGTCAGCATAGGTGAAATGCACAGCCGTTAACAAAGCGATCTGCTGCACACAACGGGTGGCTGCAGGTCTCTAAACAAAGTCCGTCCATGCAAGTCCCTTCCAGGTTAATCACCCTTTAATACAAATGACAGGATGGGTGACGTTAAAACACATCTTATCCCAGCGGATACATGATACATGATTTCGCCCTCGCCACTCAGCCTGTGCCCATCTCCTACCAGCCTAAGAGCTCAAAGTGGGCAACTTTCTACAGTCACCAGTCTACAACAACAATAAATCTCCTCTCTTCGGTCACACCACTAAGCGCCTCCCGCATCTGTACGCTTCTGGTTAAAACACCTTTACCACAACATACCTGCGCAGGAAGGAGCTTCAGCGTCACGCACAGAGAAAATGGACGAGCAATCCATCATTTTCCAAGCAGCGCAGCCGAGTTTCAAAGACTCACAAGTCATTGACCGATGTTGGAGCGCCCTCTGGCGCTTATAGTGAGTTCTATTAATTCTTTTTGTAACACGTATGTACTACTCCATTATATTTAAAATGTATCAGTATTGAATCGGTCTTTGCAGAGAGTTTGGTATGGTTATATTTTAGACTTTTCATAGCTACACACAACATCTAGATGCAAACATCAACACGTAACAGTGTCCAATATGAAGGTTTTAATATTGCTCATGGAAGTGTGTTTCCTGTGTATGCATTACAAAAAAAAGTTCTTATTTCAGTGCACGAGAGCCAGTGGTGATCAGAGGACACCTGTTTATTCTACTTGTTAAACGATCTATAATGCGATAAAACATTCCTTTCTTTACATAATAAAGATTTTACAAGTCACTGAGGAGTTCCTGCAACTTAGAGAGACACGTGACACCTTCATAAAGTAATTGAACTTCGAGTTCTGATATCTTTATTAATCTAAAGTTAGGGTGTATGATATACCTTATGACATGTGGGGCTTTTCCCTTTTTGGGGTCAAGCGCAGAGCGCTCTGTCCCTGGTGTTCTCTCTGTGGGCTTTTAACCATGCCCATGTCAAGCCCATCAGATTGGTTGGTTTGTGGGTTTGCCTTTTAAAATTCGCTTGATTTCATTGGTGAAAGCCATGCATACGTCATGCCTTTTCCAGGGTTTAGCCCTCCTCGAGTGCACTGGTCAACTACTGAAAACATATGCGGCTCCATGGTTTCCGTATGGTTTCTGGACTACTTTTTTCTTTCTTTCGTAGGCAGTGCGATCTCGCTGGGCACTAGTCGATTGCTTTGCATGACATCAACCCTGTTACATGGATATTTGCACTTTTGACAGTTATATGGATAATTGCACTTTTACAGGTTACGTTGATAATTGGACTTTTGCCGATACGTTTCATTGTGAGCGAAGTTCTGTTTCCTTTTGTGTCTGCCTTGCGCTCATGGCGGTCGTCTGCTCTCTTATGTGAAACTTGTTTTACTTTTCATTTTCACTTTATGTGGCAAGAAAAGTCTGGTTAGGAGTGTACAACGCTAATAGCTGTAACTAGAGCAAACGCGAGACCCATTGCATTGCAAATTCTTGTTAAATACTATGCCCATATTTATACTTCTGTTTAGCCGAATTTGTGTCATTTTTTTAATGCAAATTTGGCGCAAACCTAACTCCATATTTATATTTTGATGTGAAACACGTATAACGTCAAACTATAGGAGTTTGCACCATTTTTGGATCCGTGCACCTACCTTGTGTTAATGAGATGCAAGGTAGGTGCTCCCATCCAAAAAAAATTGCTATCCTCATTGCCCCATATTTATCCCCCGTGCTAAAATGACGCACGGTGGGAGGAGGGGCTAAATAATGGTGTTAAGCTTGCTTTGCACCATTATTTAATGTCTGGGTCAGACCAGGTGTTAGAGGACCTGTGGACCCATTGCCATGGTTAAGCACAATGGATGGATCCACAGGTGCCCTCCCCAAGCGCCAGGAACACCCCCACCAGAGGGTCACCAGTGGATGGGGCAACCCATCCCGGGTAAGCCCAGGTAAGTATTTATTTTTTTGTCATAGGGGACCCTAACTTGGGGCCCCCTGCATGGCACAGGGTGCAAAGGCCATGCCCAGGGGACACTTGTCCCCTGTGCTGTCCATTGGGGTGATTGCCATGACTACTGTCTTTCCTAAGACAGGAGTCATGTTTTTGGTGGGTGTGCGAGCGGGAGGCATATTTTTGGTGGTTGTGCGCCAAAAAATGGCGCTAGTCTGGTTAGAAGCATTTTCTTTTGCCTCTAACCAGGCTAGCGTAATTTTCTGAAGCACAACCCCCTCCTTCCCTACCACCACCCCAACCCCACCCAGCTAGCGTCTTCTTCTAGGACACCAGCCCAAGTTTAGCGCCAGCTTGGGCCATTCAATAAATACGGTGCCCGGCTGGCATTGTTAATTGACGCAAGCTGATGCAAAACTGCATTAGCGCAGTTTTGCGGCAAAAAGAATAAATATGGGCCTGTATTTTTCCTAATCTTTACCAAAATTCTTAAATTTATAAACATATTTTTTTTGCCTTGTGTGCATCAGAAAAAAAACACTGACAAACTGTAGGGCTCTGAGGACCAAGCCCCAGTCTTATGTCAGCTTGGGGCTCATGAAAGTGCTCCCCAGCCTGGGTCGGTATGGAAAAAGAGGATTCCTTCTTTTCACCTCCTCAGTATAGGCGCGTGCAATTGTTTATGCTGCTGGTACATAGGTTGGCCACTGGTGGGAGACAGATGCAGGTGGTGCTGTCATAGGGTCTACACCCAATGAGGTCGCTCATTGTGGAGGGCAGTAGGGTTTTAGCGAGCTCAGTTATTATAGAAGTGTGTGAGTGAATAGGTGTGGTAATCTCTGGATATGAAATTAAATCTCCACCCTTTCACCACTTCACTGATTATCTTTCGTTTGCTTCCTGGAAATAAAGCCAAAATCTGAAACGTAATTGTTCAAAATCTTTACATACTTGTCAAGTGGTCCATTGTCTCGTGTGACAGTCATCGGTACTAGCTTTACAGGCACCACAATGCTGCATTCTGGGACGTATAGTTTATTTATAAAACTATGTACAAGCTAAAAATTCCAACTAGATATCCAGGACTGCCTGAAGGGTCACAAATGACATAAGATTACTTGGCCGCTATCCTTTTTTTTAAACTTACAAAGCGGCTTAGTCCACTTTTAATAATGATGCTGATTGATTTGCATTTTAAAACCAAATATAAACCCTGTTCACTTGTTTTAAAGAAGTGTGGCATAATGTCGCCTGAAATCGAATAGACCGTAGAGGATGACAGCAGCCGGGCTTTAGATGGTTGGGTCACTTCGGGTCTCAGAACGGTAGTAATAAAAAAAAAAAAAGATTCAAACAGGTCTCTTTCGAGCCTTGTATTCATGTCCTTACCTTTTCATGCAAAAAAAATACTGATCGATTTCTGAACAATGAGTGTAAAAAAGTCAAGGTGATCCATGTCCTTTCTGCTTGTATTTCACGTGCCTTACTTAATCTTGCATTCTCTGTGAGAATGTTTTTTTTTATTTTTTAATCAGGATGCTGTGTTACTTTTTTTTCTGGCAGCATATTATTTTTGTCTAGTGCAGAAATTGAATTGAGTCGCATCTGGATGTTTATAATGGGCACAATCGAGTTGCGGTTGAAGGCAGCGTGAGTGCCTCTCAGTGGCTGTCAGTGGAGCAAAAATCTGTTCAGAATGTGGATATGCTAAAAACCTGGCATTGACCCGGCTCTCCAGGATCGACTTTGCAGAACCCTGACCTAGGGCCACTGGGATTATGCAGTTCTGCAGGTGCTGGTTTTTTCCTATAATTAAGGATTTGCCACATAATCCCTCATCTGCTGCAAAATCTATAGATTTTAACAAAAAAAATGTCTCTAGCTCAAATGGATCAAAAGTTACTAAAAACGTAGCATATGTGTTCGTGTGTGCGTTGGAGGGCCTTTCACAAAGGTTAGCTGGTCATCTTTCAGTCGCTTATTTATGTATTTGGTTCTTAAACTGGTCCCATTGAGGTGAAATGTTTGTCCAGACCATTTGTACAAATTATAATCTAATCAAGTAATACTATCAAAAATGTGCCACCCTATGCCACATTATTTGCCCTTTCTCGCTGCTAATTTAGCCAACCCTGCTGCATTATTTTTGACTCTCCCACTGCATGATTCCAGTGCCCCTGGCTTTACCGTAATAAAGCAACTTTGCCAAATATCAAGGCCTCCACGAAGCAGTGCGCGCAGACTGCGTCCCCGGGGCCAGGCGGAGATATCACATGTAATGCTTCATTCACATCGTGCATGAAAGCAAGCATTCACAATGCTGTTTGTCTTGACTTAGGAAATCATGTACTGAGAAACTGTTTTTACCAGGCTACACGAACAGATGCAGCCGTTCTAACAGGGGCAGTAGCAGTGCAAGCTTTTCCAACAGGGTCGGACTGAAAAATGAAAAATGTGTGAGTGATTAAAAGTGTGTGTTTGTATGTGTCTGGGTGGGGGGGGGGGTGATTGTGTGTGAGCTAGAGTTTGAGTATGTGATAGTATATGAGACTGTGTGTGTGTGTGTGGATGTGCAAGTGTGTGTTCGAGGGTGTGTACGAGTGTGAAAGTGTGTGTGCGAGTGTGTGTGGTGTGTATTATGTATGCAAATGTTTTGCTGGCCTTGGCACACTGAAGTTAATTCTTGCCTGTGTGGGAGGACACACATGGTATACAGACGAGGGGCAAAATGGAGGCTCTGGCTTACTGAAAGTTATTTTTGGCTACAGGATCTCTGACAGCAAAATGCAAGTGCTGATTATAGGAGTAAATGCATGACACAAGAAGGGATACTCATGGTATACGAGCACCCATCGCAAAATGTTTACCTTTGCACAGTGGGTGTACATTTTGACAGAGGGGGTCTTCCAAGGTAAAATTCTGGCACTGGTATAGCGTGTGTAATCCTAAGCATGAGGGGGGGCCGTGGCATACTGGGTGCACCTCTGACAAAATGCTGGTGCTGATATATTGGAAATATTTCATGACATATAGGGTACACCCAAAGCAAAGTTCTGGCCCTGGCATACTGGAGAGAATCCCTGACTGTGTTAAGAAATGACAGATTTTGAAAACATTGCTTTATCTCCTGGGGAGGGATGGTAAGGCTGCCTTAGCACACCATGAATGTTTTAGACTATTGAATGAGTGTATTATGGGAAATTGTACCTTAAAATACACTATATGAGGTGGGTGGGGTCGTATCCCAAGATGGCCGCTGTTTCCTGGAGCTCCAGAGTAACATCCCAAACTTTCTGCCTTTTGTCGCTTCCAGTGGACATTGAGGGGACAGAATCGATTTCGGAGGCGGATAAATCTCTGTGCTCAAAAAGACATGTTTCCGCCTCGGCTTGGTGCTGGGGTTTTATTTGTGGAGCTGTGCGTGCCTGCCCCAGAGTGAGAATCAGGTGGTAGCTGGTGGCATCGATTTCGTGCCGTCAATGGAGGCAAAGACTGTGAACGACGGAGGGTGCGGTCTGCCTGCACCACAAACAGATTCATACTTGCCAACATCTTAGAAGAAAAATGTGCGAGACTTTAAAAAAAAATAATAATCGTGAGAATGACGTCTGTTGAAGCAGAGGCAATTTCCGCCTCGAGACAAACAAAATTATGCCATTTTTGGATTTAAAAAATCTGGAGTCTCCCGCCTAAGTCAGAGTATATATATATATATATGTGTGTGTGTGTGTGTGTGTATATATATATATATGTGTGTGTGTGTGTGTATATATATATATATATATATGTGTGTGTATATATATATATATGTGTGTGTATATATATATATATATGTGTGTGTATATATATATATATGTGTGTGTATATATATATATATTTTTTTTTTATTAAGGGGGTTGCCCAACTTAACCCTCTTGCGTCTCGGGCATACCTATAAAAATAGCATCAAGGTTCGACTCTTAAGGAATAGGTCCTTAGAGAGTTTTTGACAACAATAATATACCAATTATTAGTGGAATCATGTTTTTTTAGTCACCACTTATCTTTTTAAATTATTTTAAGGATGTCAAGCACTGCTAGGAAATAGAATAAATTAATTCCATTCTCCTGATTATGTATAAACATATATTGCAACACCAATCGATCTAGTAACAATTATATAGACATATACTACAAAGCAGTAATTACACCACACGTTGTCCTTATATCAAAATATTTCATAGGTGACGGCCGGCATGTTTTTAACCTTTCTCATTGGGTCCATCCTTAAGGTAGTCCGTTGTTCAGAAACTAATTGCCTGATGTCCAAAATGTCTCACACGTAATGTGATTAGTCTGGTAATCTATGTGTTCTCAAATTCGTTATTATTCGTTGTGGGCTGCTTATGGAAACATTTCCACGCATTGTTTTGAGTTTTTGTGCAAGATATTTTTGGGGTGTTGAGGTGAACCTTCTTGTACATATATTAGATAAAGAGTTTAGGCAGTGGTGTGTCTACAGAGGTGACTTCCCTTTTTTGGCTCAATCTCAGGCTCTGAGGATGACTAAATGAACTCAACACCAAAGTGGGTGAGTGGAACCATGGCATATACCACTGCAATGGACACTAGCGCTTGAGCCAAAACAATGTTAATTTTAGGTGTCTTGTAGTGGTAACCAATGGCTAATCCTTGGTGGTAAAAGAGAGGACCAGAAGGAAGGGTGGTTGCGGGGACACTAGGCCACCATGGCTGAGGGCAGTAGGGAAGAGGATGGGGCCACTGACCCACCAGGGATCCTTAAAGGAGGAGTGCAGAGGGAGGGGCCATTACGGATGAGGGTGGGCCACTGGCTCATCAGGGAACATTAGAGTAAGGAGGATGACCATTGAAATGGGTGGGGGGAGGGAGGAAGTATTGGCCCACAAGGGATAACAGACATGCGCAGGGAGCATCCATGCTACGGGGGCACATGGCCTGAAGCGGGGTAAAGGAAGAGGTCCTAGGGAAGGGGATGTGAGAAGAGCCACAGAAGGGGAGGCATAACTAAGGGGGATCAGGATGGAGGAGAAGTAAAAGTGTTGGGGTACAGAAAGACAATGGTGGGAGAGAGAAGAAGGTGGGGACTGGGAAAGAACAAAGAGGGGGGATTATTTGAAGGGCCCGGAATCGCTGAAATAGCCGCTAACATCTAAAGTAGCAGAAGTGAAGGGCAGTCGGGGTGTGCCAGCAGAAACAAGGGCTAGTCAAGAGAAGGTGCACAGGAGGTTGGAGCGGCTACACATAGGTGGGGAGGGTGAGGAAGACGTTCAGGGATGGAAGGGAGGGGACTCAACAGGGGTATCAGATGTGGGCGAGGGGAAGGGAGTGGAGGGGGGCGGCACCAGAGAACTCGGAAGTGGAGGATGCAGTGGAAACAGGGATGCTTGCAGAAGAGGATCCAATGGGTGGGGGGAGGGTGTTGGGAGCAGGGACAGATGCAAAGGAGGAAAAGGGGCACAGAAGAGAAAGGTAAATAAAGGATAGAAGACAGGGTGGAGTAAAGGCAAAGGGGGCTGATAGGGGGCGAGACTGCGGCCAATCGGATGTATGTGCACAGGAAGCCAGCGGGAAACTGTTGGGAGGGGACAGAGGGAAGTGCCTGGAGGCGGGAGATGGGCAGTGCAGGGACTGGAAAGGAAGACCAAGGGAGCCAAGGTGGGCTACAGGAGGGGAAAGGAATGATGCACAAAAGAGGGGTAGAAGCAGAAGATGGAGGTGGGCAGTGCCAAGGAAGAGGGTTTTGCAGAAAGGGTGAGGGAGCTGGTTAGGAGGGAAGAAGCGAGGGATATGTGAGCAGGTAGGACACAGAGGGTCGCAGTGGAAGTTTGAGCAAGAGCATGACCACTTCATTAGGCGCCATCACCGAGCCAAAATCTTGTCGGTTTTAGGTGCCTTACAGTGGGAGTAGATGGTAGATCCTTGGCGGTGGAAGATACTGCAGACCCTCAGTGTTTCAGGCAGTGGCTGAGCTTAGGGGCATTAATCCAGGTTACAGAGCAGAGGTCGGATGATGTGTCCAGCCAGAGTTCTTTAATAGGTAGAAATATAATCATATTTTACGAGATTAAAGGCTCTGGTAGGCAGTGGCGTAGCGTGGGTTGTCAGCACCCGGGGCAAGGCAAGTAATTTGCGCCCCCTAACCCGTGGATTTAGTCTCTTCCAAGATGTTGCGCCCGGTGCGGCCGGCCCCCCCTGCACCCCCCACGCTACGCCACTGCTGGTAGGCGAGGTCGGGCTCTTGCCTGGCTTGGAAGATGTCTACAGGATGATAGTTAAACAAGGAGCACTTGCACTTTTGGTAAAACGTAAAGTGTGTGTTTGTTGGCATTTGCATTGTGTTGTGCACCCGATAGAGCGTGGATATGATGAGTCAGTGTATGCAGTGTGTGCTCTTCAACAGTCATTCATTAAATGTGGCTCGTTGGCCACAACAGGTACCGGATGCAGGGATCATGTGTCTGCATTAAATGTAATAGCACCTAGTAGGTGTGCTGCAAATATCAAGCTGCAGAGACCTCGGATGACAACAATAAAGGCACTTGGTAGTCCATTGAGCACTGGCTCCATATTTAGGAGAGAAGTCCTCGACGCCGATGTGCTTTTTGTTACAAGAGCCATCACTCAAATGTAAGGTAATAGAGCCCAAAAAACCTTCTGTACCACGATTTCACTCTTGGGTGCACCGACATGTTACTATGTAAGGCCTCACACCCGGCATGAAACAGCCTGATATGGAGAGTGTACCTACCCGCCCCCCCTTCGCTGGACTCCTATGTACCCAACAATGCATTGGCCTGTACCGATTGTATTCGGAGCGCTTGATGCTTCAAAACGAGCAGCCGCCAGTTCATGCGCAAGTCTGCGCCGTTCATGCTGCATGCCTGTATCAAGGATCCGGCTGCTCGAGCCTGGAGCATGTCAGACACTGCAGAGGATGCTGACTGCCCGGGGAGTGACTTGCACCCACCAACTCTCAACATGAATACTGCGCTGCTGTGACTGGTTACCGACGGATACAATACCCCTCTTTCTCCAGTCAGCTGGCTTTATGGCAAAAACTACCGCTCTCTGGTTATTGGCTTTTGTAAATACGAAGGAGAACATAGTACATTTCTACTCCTTCAACATTTAAACACTTCACAATCCAGAACTGCACTCGTCTGCATGTTCCCTTATCCATTTCCAGGATACTTATTAAAATTAGAAACAGATATCCTATCTCTTTTCTGTGTTAACCCAGTATGGCAACCCCTCAGTGAGCCCACCTGCACTCAAACAGGCTTCCCAAATCAAACCCCAAGACTGCAATAAACACAGCCAAAGCAGAGGTTCCTGTTCCCAAGGGTACATAAAGTGTTAGAAAAACAGTTTATTCTCTTTTCTGGGCAAACCAGCTAACTTCAACAAATGCTACCCATAAGCACACACTATGCACAAGTACAAAAATGCATACTTGGTTAAGCTTTTATTAATGGTCAGGCTAGAAATGTTGACCCTTTCAGTATTTTGGACAGAAAGGAGGCTAACTTTATGAGAGACGCTACATTGGGGGGTGAGGTGGGTCTACAAGGGAGATGGGGAGCTGGTTGGACACTCAGCCGGACCCTGATTAGATGGTTCAACCTCACCTGTTACAACTATGCAGATGATATGCAAATCATTTTAAAGTTGGATGGCCGGAAGACCTCTCCAAGTCAAGACCTGACAACTGCCTCAGAGCCTTACAAGTACAGATGATGAGTAACCGCTTACAGCACAACACCACAGAGACCAAGACCTGTGGACAAAGGCATAAACACCAGCAAAAAATCTCAAAGTAACCATGGTTTCAGACCTATCCTGGATGCTATATAGCAACAACATCACGAACAGCACATTGTACACAGTGAAAGCACTCAACACATCTTCCCATTCCTTGAATACAAACAAAAGCTACAAGTTATCCCCACACTCATGATATCCAGCTTCGACTATGCCAACAGCATGTACCTTTGCAATCCGAGTTTCATCACAAACAAAATACAAGTCCAAAATTCTGTAGCAAAACTCCACCTTCACCCCAGAAAATACAACGCTAGTCCTGCAAGCTCGCCACTAGCTACCTGTAGCCAGACACTGCATCATCTAGCTCTTCCCAAGGTAAAGGACCACTATACCTAAAGATTAAAAAATACAAGCAAAATATGACTCTGTGCCCCAGGCTTGCTTCACACTACTTTACTATAAGAAATCCATGGAAGGCACTGCTTTCTTTGTGCAAGCTGCCAAGCTCTGGAACTCCCTAGCACCCACAACTGTAGCATCCAGGGCCACTTGCAGTTTCTAAGATAACTACACAAAACCATAAATACATATAATCTTGGGATAAAACCTGGAATAATTACTCCTACAAGTACAATTACTGTCCACAAGCATGGAATAGCCCAGTCAACACACACTTCTCAGGTTTGCAAATACTATAACACATTTTTATAGCCAGGTAAGCTGTGAAAGGCCAACCTGTATCATATACTATTGTGAACTCTTACATAATACTACTGTCTCACACTAATACCAAAATACTCAGTAGTTGAACAGCCGATTATTATTCAAACAGGCTATTCTCCTTAAACTGCTTGGCCCTTTTACACTCACATAAAACAGAACAACCACAAGTCATGTCTATCAACCAGTACTGTACTTGTTCACACCAACAAACCACTCATCACCGACCGAACATGCATAGCATCACTGAAGAGATGGGCCTCCTAAAGCTGACCACCAGAGGGCTCTATTTTAATCAACCACTACAGGTTCCAACTAATGAGATGCGATGAGCGCTTAATGACATCTCATAATGACAATCACGTAATTGATGATTGTAAAAAAGTAATCCCAGCAGATCTGACCACTCCCTCTTTAAACTAATGCCTGCTCAAGACCATAATCAAAAATCTGAGAATGCACAACCCTGTCCTGTAACCAGCTTAGTGTACTGTAACCACACCAAACACCATAAAGGGGCCAGCAGAGCTGATAAAAGTTGCCAACTTAATACAAACCATAAACTCATGCATTTGCATTCATCACACTGTTAAGCACTAGAGTTCAAGACATAACTGCACTTTTGTGGTCATCACACACAAAATGGACACACTTCCAACAACTTTCTTCCAAACACACACGACATGATGTAGTGGTGTACCCGTGTAAGAAAGCGCTACAGGACCCAATAAAGGGGTAATAAGCACTATATAAATGTCTCTCTGTTGACTGAAAACAGAAATGCTTCAGATCTTTGTGAGACTGGGGAGAATACAGAGCCTGTGGATCAAAAGGACGGGGATGGCAGGGCAGCAGCATCCCTTTCTCCAGCAGCGGGGGAGCTTAGCATCCTCCACTGTGGAAAAGTCAGGTGCATGTCCCTGAGTCCCAAGAGAACAAACGTCCACTGAAGATGTCAAAATAAAGTCCACCTTTCAGCAGAAGCCTGTTTTAGTCAGTGAGATCGGGGTGGGGGAGGGTGAATTGCAAATTTCCCAACTTAAAACAGTATGCCAAAGGGAGGAAGGATGACTAAGGTTTGGGAAACCCTGTTCCCATGAGATGGGTCTCTGTCCAAGTTTTTTTTTTTTTAAATAACAAGTTAAAACGTTTTAGTCAAATGAGGAAAATGAGAAAAAACAACAAAGGTATAGGAGACCTGAATAAAAAAAAATTCTAGCATTCGCGCTAAGAATTTTTCAATTCTATTAAGGACATGGAGCCGAGGATTATGCTTCTCTTTCTATGCTTTTAATTTAACAGCAGCCAAACAAAAATGATTAAAACAAAAAACTACATAGCCCAATGCCTGGAATGTCACGTGATAACCATAGAGGAAGGACGTCTACAAAGTGTTGCCTCACACTCAATAGCTCCTCTTTCTTTGCCAAACTCGCAACAGAATCAAAAGTCACTGTCTTAAACAAGAATTCTGAGAAATCCTGGGAAAAGATAACATGGTGAACCGAAGAAGGAGTCCCATCCATCCTGGAACTTGAAAAACAACAGAATGATCTGAAAATTACTTCTCCTTATTTTCTAGAAAAGGAGAAAAAAATCAGACCATAAAAACTGAACATTATAAAATGATCCTTATACATACTACCAAAGAGGGTGGGAAAGCACTGAAAAACAATCTTGTCCATAACAAATCTTATATCATCATGATGTTCAATAAAAGTAATACATTGAAAATAACATATTAACAGTGCAGTGGGATAATCCTCGCCTCCGTGTCCTTAATAGAATTGAAAAATTCTTAGCACGAATGCTAGAATTCTTTTTATTCTATGTCAGGACCGGAGGCTCAGATTATGCTTGTTCAAAGCTGATTCACTACCCCGATGCAATATCAACAATAGGTTTACAGTAAAATGTTTTAAAAGTAGATGGGGAAGACCAATCTGCCGCCCTTAGAATGTCTTCTAAACGTGAACCCAATGCAAAAGACTTCAAAGCCATAGCACCTCTGGAGGAGTGAGCACCAAATCTAGATATATCAATGCCCGCTTCATTCAATAACCAACTAATCCATCTAGCCAACGTAGCTGATGAAACTGGGTGATAGGATTTAACCAAAGAAATGAGTAATTGACCTACCATATCAGAACTAAACTTGTCTGTACTCACCTCATAAGCTCTGAGACACTGTACCACACATATTTTGGGATTAGCTACGAAACTGGGATAGGATACTGACCTCAGATTACATTTAGTTCTACGCGAAATGGAAACAGTCACTCCTTCGGGAGAAAACTCCCTCCCTGTTAAGTCTAGCGCTCGAACATCTGAGACTCTCTTACAAGAAACTAAACATAACAAGATGGTAAGTTTGTCCGAGAGTTGTTTTCTAGATAAAAATCTATTTGACGGCCATGATTCTAAAAAACGTAGAACAATGTTCATATCCCAAAGGGTAGAGTAACGAGGACGAGGAGGATTAGACAACCTGAGACCTCTCATCAATTTACAAACAATGGGAAATTCCCCAATCTGCTTGCCTTCAATAGGCAATTGACCCGCCGATATAGCAGATCGATAATTATTAATTGATCGATACGCTAGACCTGATGCCGCTAAAAAAGATAAAAAAATTAGGACCAGACAACAATCTTCTGAAGAAGGATTTGCACCCCGAGCACTAAACCAAGCACTCCATCGTTTCCAAGCAGAAGCGTATCTCTTGTGTGTACTGGAGGACCAGGAACCCTCAATAAAATCAGAAGATTCCTGTGAAAGGCCTGGGATACTCCATCTTTCCCTGAAAGACACCACACCACTAGGGATAGCTGACCCGATAGCACCAAGGGATGTGGAAGGCCCAGAGGGTCCTGGAGTAGGTTCTTCCTGAAAGGAAGTAGGATCAGGTGATCGCAACTCAATTCCATAGCCAGCGGAAACCAGGCCTGAGACCTCCAAAGAGGAGTCACCAGCACCAGATCTGCTTATTGACGTCTGATCTGCGCCAACACTCTGGGGATCATCAGGAAGGGAGGAAAGACGTACCCCTGTTCCTGAGACCAGTTCTGAAGGAAAGCATCCGAGGCTGATGCTTCTGGGTCCGGTCTGCAACTGACAAAATGTTTGATCTGTCGATTGAGGCGAGATGCAAATAAGTCTATTGAGAAAGGGCCCCACCGGGCAAAAAGTGTCCGGAAAACACTGGGATGAAGTCTCCAATCGCTGTAATCCCTCAGGTACCGCGAGTTCCAGTCCGCAATGAAGTTGCTGGCCCCTGGCAGATATTCCTCAATAACTGAGATCCTGTGCTGAAGGCAGAAGTGCCAAAATTCCTTGCCAATCTCCTTTAAAATGCGAGAACAGGTTCCCCCCAATTTGTTGACATACCTCACCGCTGAAATATTGTCCATGCGCAGCAGGACACAACAGTTCGCCTTGAGGGGGGAGAGGCTCTTGATCGCAAATGAGCCCGCCAAGAGCTCCAAACAATTGATGTGTAGCTCCCTCTCAGTGCTGAACCAACGGCCTCCTGTGGAGACTGATCCGCAACGGTCTCCCCAGCCCCAACGACTGGCATCGGACTCTATAACTACGTCCGGGGAAGAGCTGAAGATAGCCCTGCCGTTCCATGCCTCCATGTGCTCTAACCACCAAGTCATCTCTGAACGAGCCTCCTCGGAGAGGAGAACTTGGTCCGCATAGCTGAGACCCTTCTGAAGATGGAAGATTTTCAACCATTGAGGAGCCCTGTAGTAGAGAGGGCCCGGAAATATCGCTTGGATCGATGAAGAGAGCAGACCCACCATGCGGGCAATCGCCCTCAATGATACAGTCTGTCTGGATAATAGAGATCTCAACTCCCTCTTGATTGAATGAATCTTCCCCGGGGGAAGCACTAATAGAGACCGAACTGAGTCTATCTGGAAACCCAGAAAATCCATCTGTTGCGATGGGGTCAGAATGGATTTCTGGGCATTGATTATGAAACCCAAGCTCTGAAGCAGAGACACAGTCCACACCAGATGGGAGTGAAGGAGGTCTTGGTTTTGGGCCATGATTAAGATGTCAACTAGGTATATTATTAGACGGACACCCTGGGAGCGCAGGGATTCTACCACTGGTCGCAGCACCTTCGTGAAGCACCAGGGGGCAGATGACAGGCCAAAAGGAAGGACCTTGTACTCGTAATAAGTGTCTTCCCAAAGGAATTGAAGAAATCTCTGATGCGGAGGAAAAATAGGAATGGTCAGATAAGCATCTTTTAAGTCTAAACGGACCATCCAGTCTCCCTCTTGGAGAATGTCTCTCAACAAGTGAAGGCCCTCCATCTTGAAATGAGGGTACATTAAGAAACCGTTGAAGTCTTTTAAGTTCAGAACCAGACATGAACCACCCCCTTTTTTGTCCACTAGGAACACTGGACTGAGGAACCCGGAAGGGTGTTTTGAGACCTTGACAATGGCCCCTTTTGAGATCAAAGCAGAAACTTCTGCAGAGATGAAACTGCGCTCTTGAAGGGAAAAAGATGTTAGACGAGGAGGGCACTGCTGAAACGGGGACTCGTAAAACTCTAGTTTGAACCCCTGCATGGTCTCTAAGACACAAGCATCTGAAGTAATTAGACCCCATGCCTGCAGAAAACTCTGAGTTCTGCAGCATTACATCTGAACTTGCAATCAATCTCACCTGTGGATCCTGACTCCTGGGAGAAAGATTGGTTGCCTTTGGATCTCCCCCACCGGAACCTGGAGCGACCCGCTCTCGGTTGCGATGGGTAGAAGGTTGAAGAAGAGGAGTCATACTCCTGAAAACCACCTCTTCCTTGTTGGTAGTAACCACGTTGAGGGCCTTGCTGGTTGAAGCGGCCGAAGGCACGCCCTCTGTAGCTCTCCGGCCCCTCGAAAAAGTGGACGCAGCACCCATCTGATCGAACCCTGTGCCTTGTCCAAACTTGCATAGGTGGCAACAAACTTCGAAAGTTCTTTTATGAAGGGAGAACCAAACGGTAAACCCTGAGCCACAGGGCCTGATTCAGAAGTAGCCAGATCAGCCAACTTGGGGTCCAACTTCATCAACACAGAGCGACGACATTCCGAAGATATGGCGCAATTTGCATTGCCCAGGAAGCAAAGCGCTCTTTGAGCCCAACTCGCCAAAATGTCACCTGATTCCTTGGCTTGAAAAGCCAGCTCCAAAATCTTTGTCAGTGGGCCAGATACGTCTAACAGTTTATCCTGGCACCCACGCCAGGCGCGATCTATACCTTTCTTTGGATCCTTGGCAGATTTTTAAAGAAAAGTGACTAAGGTAGGATCCAGTTTGGGAGTCTCTGTCACCTTGGAGGGGAAATCCGGCCTGGGGCATTCAGACCGCAGCTTGGAGCGAACCTCCTTATCAAAGCTGTGCCTGATGTGGGATTCCACATAATCTGCTACTTCAGGAGGTGGCAACCACAAAGAAGATCGGGGGTGGACAATGTCTTCGGGCTCAAAGGTCAAGACTCTGGGAGCAGGAGCTTCCTGGTGGTGAGTCTTCTTTTTGCGTTTGCGAGGGGGATCTTCCCCCTGCTCAGATGAGTGATCAGAAGATGAAGAAGAAACCGGGTCACTCGCAGCCTTCTTATGTGTTGCTGTATTGTAGTCATGCTCTCTAGCCATATTCCTGATAAGGCTCTCAAAGTCCGCAGAATGCGGATTATGATCTTGCTTAGTGGCTTGGGTACCCGCAGATAGTGATGGTTCCATAATGGACTGAATGCCAGAAGGGGCTACCCAGCCTTGTTGTTCCGCAAAACCCAGAAGGTGGTGCTTAATAGGCTTGATAGCCTGAGCCAAGGCTTGATTAACTGTATGACGCACCCCAGCGTCGAGGGCATATACCAAGTCCTGTTCAAAAGAACCAGCCGGTTCATCTAGGTAATAACCATCATCAGCTTGGTCTTCATAGCCAGCCATGCTGTAATACAGCCTAGGGGCTCCAGAGGAGCAGTAATAAATGTAAATGCAGGGCAAAACTATTCCTACGGTTTAGGATGTGGAGGGAGCTGCCCTGGAAGCAGAGACACCGTAATACAGGCCCAACCTGAATACAAGTTTATTGCAATCCCAGTGTACAGGCACTGGGTGTAACTGGGGAGTTAATCCGGCAAGGAGACGTAGAAAAATACACGTCTCTAACTGTTCAAATCAAGCAGAACAGGCAAAACGCTCCGATTTATGAGCGTGTCAAATCTTTTAGAACTCGGGTTGAAACAAGAAAAAAAACGCTCCGATTTGTGAGCGTTTATAAATAGAACTCCAGGAGTTCAAGAACAAAACGCTCAGAGCTACGAGCGCTTGGAATGCTGCCAGACGCGATCCCCGGGGGCAAGCAATTAGACACTTGGAATGCGTCCAAAAATAGAACTGAAGAGCCGGATCATAAAAAGAGGACTGCGCGGAGACGCGCGCGTACTCTCTCCCCAGCTCCCACTCCACAGAAGTTGGAAAGCGAGCCGATTGGTCGCTCCAGGGAGGGGAAACACCGCTCCCAAGCTGAATAATATACACAGTAAACAACACTGAATAAGTAAAAATGAATGCACATAACTGGCTGCGAAGCAGCAAAGAAAGATGAGCTATTGGGTGTGAGGCAACACTTTATAGACGTCCTTCCTCTATGGTTATCACGTGACATTCCAGGCATTGGGATATGTAGTTTTTTGTTTTAATCGTTTTTGATTGGCTGCTGTTAAATAAAAAGCATAGAGAGAGAAGCATAATCTGAGCCTCCGGTCCGGACATAGAATCAGGGCCCCCAAACCCAACTCTCAAACCAAGAATATATTTACTTGGGGGGTGTCACACCCCAAACATGTCCACTGAAGCTACGCCCCTTCCTTTCAGGGACAGTATTCATGGCTCTCATATCCAGATCCTGATGCTTTGGCTTTGTGTCACACCAGCATATCCGGGCATACCTCTTTCTCACGTTTTTGTCAATACAGGTCTGGTGAATTAAAGCTAGAGGTTTAGCTACTAACACAAAAAAAAGACTCGGGTAACAGCAGACAGGCATGGATACAGATAAACAGATGTCCTCTAAGAATGGAAGTATGGTTTAAGGACAGAAAGGCGATTATTAGGTAAAACATAGATAAGAAAACATTTTTTAAAATGCAATAAGACTCAGATGTTGACAAAATACATAAACTATGTGCAGTTTTATAGACTAAATGCAAAATTTTATTTCAAAAAGTGAAATCAACAAAAATGAAAGTGTTCAAAGTTACTAAGAAAGGCTCAAATCCAGGTTAAAATCCTAGCTCTCAGAGACATTGTTGGACTTGCTCAAGAAGTGCTTCTGAAGGAGGTAAATAGGAAGATGTCTGAAACTGGGTTGTTGGTTGACTTGGGTGTGAGCCCCACTCAAGCAGCAACCACAATTCTCGTCAGGGCAAGCCACAAACAAACCCTAAATTAACCTGTACTCAACCACCCCCAGTAGTTTGGCACAGAGCAGTCAGGTTTAACTTAGAGGCAATGTTTAAAGCATTTGTGCAACATTTCAAACAGTAATACAGTGGAAACACAGCCCAAAACAGAGTTATAAAAATAGAGTGGGTCTTAATAAATAAAACAAGACCAAAATGACAAAAATCTAATTAGTAGAACAGGAGATATTGCATTTTGCATTTTGAACTAAAAATAGCACCAAAAATCACAAAGTGCGACTGGGGATATCTAGTCGTGCTGGACTGCGACAACATCACATGTTGAGGTCGACCATGATGGAGCATGGGCCAGCTACAAGGACCCAGGTAGGCCCATTGAACAAAGTACCTTAAATCCTGGTTGGAAAGCGTTATGTGGATCTGTGCCAAAGATCCACGACACAGCTGAGGTGATACATCGGTTCTGAGATGCAGTGAGGCTGCAGTGCGAGGTCCTATTGCATCGAAGTCGAAGATTCCATTGATGGAGCTTGCAATGCAAAGGCTGGTGTCGGAGACGCTTTGGGCAGTCAAGATGATGCGTCAATTCCGATGAGCGGTGAAGCTGCAATGTGTCGTTTCATCATTGTCATCGAGGCTGCCGCCGAACAGCAATGCGAGGAGCTGAGCGTTGCACAGAGGCAGTTCTGAAGTTGATGCATCTTTCCTAAAATGTAGGTCGCAGTGCCAATGCAATTTGTTTGTGCCAGCTACAATCCATGCACTAGCGGCAATGCATCTGTTCTGCTCGGGGTGCACTGATCCATAGAGGAGATGCGTTTGTTCTGCTTGAGGATGCTCCGCTCACCAGAGGCGATGCATCGGTTCCACTGGCAAGCACTTTAGGCCCACTTCCAAGGGTTCAAAATTGGGATGACACCACTTGGCATGGTAGACTCACAGATGGCAGAGTACAGGTGCAAAATCATGGTGGTTGTAAGTCTATTATGTCCCTGCGACTTCAGATCAGGAGGCCAGCCAACTAGCCTTTGCAGACATTCTGAATTCTGGGTTCTGGGTTCAAGAGATGCAGATGATTCAATCCTTCTCACCTAGGAAAGAGGACAGCAGGCGTCAGGTCAACATAGCAAAGCAGGAGTCCAGCAGAGTGGCAGTCTTTCAGCTGCACAGCAGTCCTTCTTCCTGGCAGAGTATTAACAGGTTCAGAAGCGTAATGAAGTGGTGGTGTCTGAGATCCAGTGCTTATCCTCAGTTGTACCTTTGAAGCCGGGGAGACTTCAAAGACATTCCTTTGAAGTGCACAGATGTGTGTCCTCCCTTCCCTGGCTCCAGACTAACTACAGGGTTTATATAGCCGTTTGAGTGGGGACAAGAGACAGCCTATTCAGGTGCAGGTGAGGCTGGGACCAGCTCCTCCCTCCCGACCTGCCCAGGATGGCCAATCAAGTCCTAAAATACTCCCATTGTGTGTGGCTGTCTATGAGGAATAGACAAAGCCCAACTGCCAACTACACTCATTCATGTGAACAGAGACAAGCTGCGCGCACCAAAAGGCTAAGTTAAGAAAATCCCAACTTTCTAAAGGTGGCATTTACAGAATTGCAATTTAAAATCCGACTTCACCATAGGTTGGGATTTTAAATTGTAATTCCAAAGGCACCAAATTTGAAGGAATTATCTCTTGCTTATAAAATGTAATAAGGCAATTCCAATGTTATCCTATGGGAGAGATGGGCCTTGCAGTGGAGAAAAATGAAATTAAGACTTTTTCACCACCCGGACATGTAAAACTGAAATGTACATGTCTTATTTTTTAAATATATTGCACCCTGCCCTCTGGGCTGTCTAGGGCCTACCCTAGGAGTGACATATGTATAAATGACAGGTTTAAAACTGTACACACAAGCTCGGCAATAGCGAACGTGAGACATGTTTAAAGGTCTATGTAAGTGGATGACACAGTCAGCGCTGGAGGCCCACTCATAGCATTAAACTTGATCAGTGCAGAAGACAGCTCCAAGCCATCCTCCACACCAGTCCTTGTGTGCCAAGGACATCTCCAGGCTGTGTTCGCACCAGTGGCAGGAAATCCCTCTGGTGTTCACACCAGAGGGATTTCCTCTTTTTGTAGCCTCAGTAGCTGGTGAAGAGCTTTCCCAGCAGCCAGAGGCATTTTTTTTCAATGTAATGGTGATTAGCCCAATGGCGCACTGACATCATTACTTTGAAAGTGAAAGTAAAATAAGCCAATCGGCTCATTTCACTTTCACTGCTTCGGTGGCTTATCTCAGCCCCCAAGCATCAAAGCACACGGGAGAGGTATCATTAGAATGGGAAGAATCTCTCCTTTCCAATGGTACTTTTGCCTAGTGGATCCCTTCTGGGGGATTTCCAGAGGAGGGTGATCCCCAAGCAGGGATCCACTCCTCTAGCCACTAGGGATTTATATTTAGTTCTGGGGAGCAGCCTCTTGGGCAAGGGTTACTCCTCATTATTGGGGCTTTATTTTAGTTGTTTTCTACTCCACTAGACCCTAGTGATTTACAAAGAATGCAAGTTGGGGAGCGGCCCCTTGGTCAAAGGTCACGCCCCATTATTGGGGCATTATCATGGATGTTTTCTGCCCACCTTTGTAAGTTGTCTGAGGCTGGGTGTATGGTGGTGTGATTGGTGTGTTAGTCCTGTTGGCATATGAGAGGGATGGGTCCTTTAATGGAGCTGTTTGCAAATGTAAGTGTTGTACTGTGTTGGGCCCAGAGCTGGCATTGTGAATGGTTTTCTGTGTCTGATGCATGAAAGGCGTGTGAATGGACTGTAAAGCAGTTGGTGCCTTGATGTGGCTTTAAAGCTCATGAGCTGTAAATCAGTGGTTCTCTAATATAAGTTTTTTGTAAAGTCACTGGTGATTAAAGCTTTTATTATGAACCATTTACTCACCTTCGTGCAAAATCCAACGAGTATGCCTCAGATTGACCAGTGGGTGGGTTTGTGATAATGTTTTGGTGTGTTTATGATTTTTGACTACCAGTGCACACTCTCTGTAGTGAACACCTTCTGCCCTCACATCTTTCTTGAAACTGTTCACTATGTGTGTGCTATGTTTTGTATGAATCCCACAAAGTTTGCCTACCCAGACATTCTTGTAAATTAGATTAATTGACAAAAATATTTTTTGTTCCCATTTCTGTGTGGGAAAGATGCTAGATACGTGGGCCACCACAAATTTCCTAGTACCCAGCAATCCCCCCGATCTTGTCTCCTAATAAAAATGGTACCTCACTTGTGTGGGTGGCCAACTGCCTCCGACAGGGAAGGGCCCAAAACATATTGTGGAGATATCAAAATTATCACAAAACCACCTGGTATTGCAAGAGGGGGCATCTGTGTTTTTGGTCCCAGGCTTGGTGGCCATCTAGTGAAGCCTACCAAATCCAGACATTTCTAAAAACTAGTCACACTAGAGTCCAGGGAGGTGTGGCTTGCATGGATCCCCCAATGTTTTCTTCCCCAGAATACCCTGCAAAGACATAATGTTGAATAAAAACACTTTTTCCGTGCATTTGTGTGTGACAAACCAGAAATGTGCAGGGATCCACAAAATTCCTACCACTCAACATTCTCCCACTTTTCCTGATAAAAAGGCTACCCCACTTGTGATCCTAGACCTAGTGCCCGTGTTATGAATGGATCACAACAGGGTCAACAGTAGTCCTCATGCAAGGTCTATCATTGACCCTCATGCAGTCCATTCCTGTTGCAGACTCTTGGCCCAGGCACACAAATTAGGTAGCACTTTTATCGGGACAAGTGGAGAAATGCTGGAGGGGCGTGGCCAACCGCAAAATGGTGGCTGCGAACTAGAGCAGCTCCACTAGGATGACCCACAATCTGGTCCCATCAACCAATGGCCGCACATCTTGCGGGGAGCTGACGGGGCAAGTTCATGAATGAGCAGAGAGCAGATTTTCCCGACTAGATGCAGTGTTGGGTTAGTCAGGCAACCTGCATCTGACTGAGGGCCCCTTGGCCTATGAGACCATCAGAGGTGAGAAAAGTAGGCCTCTGGTGTACGTGGTGCCTCTGGGTAGTGGGCAACCCAAGAAGCTGGATGTCCTCCCCCCCCCCCCCCCCCAGGAAGACGTTAGCCCGCCAGTGCCCCTGCGGAAAGAGGTGGATGTTTGGTGCTCCTGCGCTGCGTGACGTTGTGGCCTCAGGGCCAACAGAACTACCAGGGGCGAGTGGAAGAAGCCCATGAAAGGTAGGAAGCGCTGGCTGGGATAATACAGGCTTGTATGCCGGCTTGGCACAAAAGATAGCAGGTGGCCTTAGAGCTATTGGTGGATGGCCTCCTGAGAAGTGCAGAGAATAGTGGGGGGAGATTTTCAAATGACAGTGTAGCAGCCCTCCACCTCACTGAAGGGACCTGTGAGACTGTATGGCGGCTCTTTTCTCCTCAGCAGGGCCTACAGCAGTGAGGGGGCACCAGAGATTGGGTGAGAGTCCGTGGGGGCAAGACTGGACTGTCAGTGAGGCCAGTTTTGTCCTGAGTCCCCACATTTTTGCACTAGCCACAGGCGATTATTGAACATGTGGCTTTTCTGAACCATAGAGAGAATTCCCCTCAGTGGGATCTCACTATTGATCTGGATTGCTGCCAGACTGTTTGTACCCTCCCCCCCCCCTTTGGGGTCAGGCAATGGCCACGCAATAGCGTGAGGAGAGAGGTCGGTCCTAGAGACTTCTCTGCAGCAGAGTATACCAATTGCCCAGGCAAATCCTATGACTGTGTAGAGACTCTATAACATGAAGGAGGGGCAAAAGAAGGAAACAAGTACCTTTTCATTGACTGTGGTTAGCCAACCCAGCCAGGCCCTTTCTCGAGGATGCTATGGGACTGCTAATTTTCTCCTTGGGAACAGGAGGCAACCTTCTGCACTCCTCAGGGGTGAGGCAGGTCCAGACCTTAGGACAGTGGAGATCCTGCTCATTCAAATGAAACTGTCAGCCACTCGCCCACCTTTAAGGCTAACTGAGGGCAAGGGCAACCCCCACATCTCAGACTGCACATGCCACCTTGATGAACAACCCCAGGGATAATCCCAAGGGTAAGGTGGGTCCACACAGGGAGGAGGTCGGTGAAATGGAAGCGTTTCCCATTCCTTTCCTGCCCCCCACCTCCTCTTCAATCCTCACAGCCTGTGAGAAGACTTTGAACAGTAGACAACGCTCATTCTCTGAATGGGGTAGCGAGGAGCAGGGAGCAGAAAGAAGCGTGGCATCTGTGGCCGTCCCTCATGTCAGGCCACAGACAGCAGATGACGTTGCTTAGCTCCATTGACACCAGAGGCACCCTGGCACCTCTGTTTTCTCCCCTTGCTGCACTATGGACAAGCACAACTGCCCTTTCTCTGCTTGAGACCAGGGGCGTAACCAGATTTGAACTTTGGGGGAATGGGAGGCAGTAGTTTAAGCCACGGTGGTGGGGCTACCACTTCACGCAATAGGAACGAAGGCATTCTCAAAGCTAGTATGAGAACAGACATTAGCAAAGCCAACAGGTTTGCCTTTAATGTGCTAACGTATGCAAACAGCATTTACACATGCCCATTTTTAATTTAAAGCAGATCTATTGGCTTTGCCCATGCTTTCTCCTGAGACATTTAGCACCGCTGGAGCTTCAGGAGTGTCCACCAGACCTACGAGCATCAGATGTCTGCAAGATGGTATCAAGCAAGTCTTGTGTCTGGTCTTAATGTCTGACACACAGAAATGAAAACACTGAAGCCTTATTGGAAAGGTGTCTTTTCTTACTAAAAGCAACATATGCCACATAATAAACAAATGCTTCTATGGAACAAGAAGATGTTTGTGGGGGGATCTCCCAATGAGCACATGAATCTGCTCCCACAGACATAGTGGTAGACTTATGTGAATCCCATGAATGATGTGGAGCATGTACTGGGATTAATAAAATTATGGGGGGTTTATATCTGGTTGTCACAAAATGAGGCTGGGTCACCAAGAGCTCAGACTGTAAGGGGATTCACAAAGCGGAGTAAGTGGAATACCCGTTCACAAATGTAAAATTAAGTGTGTGTGGATATTTATGTTGCACAGACGTAGCTGATTAGCACTAGAGCACTATACCTCATAGGAAGTGACCCCAAGTGGGGGCTTAAAACTTTGGATTACACACATTTGCACTAGCATCTCATGAAGTTAAAGTTCAGGCACGGTGAGATTAAGTGATTTGCCCAGAACTGCACAATTTTCAGCCAATCCGGATTCAAACCCAGATCTCCAGGTACCAAGTTGCTGGTGTCCAAAATGTTACATTGGAAATTAGTTCCTGTGACATCCACTGCCAGCACTGGCATCACCCGCTAACAAGTTGACATCCAGATTTCTGGTGAAGACGGGAGCAAAGGGAATTGGTAAAATGTGCTGTATAATTTGCCTTAGCATCATTGTTGTGCTGCCTGTTCACACATCAATCACTCTGCCATCTCCCATTTCACACTCCTCTCTCCTTTGCTGTCTCAGTCACATTCCCCTCTCATTTCTTTCCCCTTATTTCCCTCCATATTCCCATACACTTTTGCATTATTTTTCACTATTCTATATCTCTTTTTTCTATCTCGTTCCACAATGTATTCAATCAATCCCTTCTCTCTCAATGTCATCCTCCTTCCCATCTTCATGTCACTTCAGAGACAGGCCATGTAAGGATCGTGGACACAGAGCAGGTGAAGGGACCACTGCTTCTGCCTCAGCATATAGGACCCAGAGCCCCCCAATCCTGGGCTGCACCCACTCCCCATTTCACGAGACAATGACGAGGCAATGTGATTTGTCTTTGGGATGGGGGCCATGTTTATTCACAAACATAAACAGTTTAAACTTGACATTTTTATCACCAAGTACATAAATTCAATCAAACAGAAGAAGGTTCATTTAATTAGAATTCTTAAAAACATCTAAGTTATATTATGAAAATGCACAAATCAAACAAAGAAATACATATTAGACAATTTTTACTGACAATGGGATTTACATCAACCACATTCCTCACAATCAGGACCCGCTCTTAAACAGTCTTCCAGCACCAACATTCATCCATCCCTGGAGAACCACACTGATGACTCCCACCTGTATCCCTTGAAGGGCAGTCCCATCTCCTGGTAACCTTGTCCACGCCCCAAGGGGCTTCCCCACCAACACCAGGCAGCCCACAGGGCTTAACTGAGGCCCCTGTCTGGAGCCCCATGCCCTCCCAGCTGGTGTCTACATTACTCCTCAATATTGGTGTCGAACCCCCACCCCTCAGTAACTATCGCAGTGTCCGCTCCAGACTGTCGCAAAGCCTCAGAAAGGAGGTTTCAATGCTGCTCGTGGGCTAAATAGCCCCAACTATCGCAATGGTGGGAGCAGACATGATGTCATCAACGAAGCACCACTCTATGGAGCATTAGCCCCCACATCGTGATGCAGGAAGGTTCTAGTGCTCCCCCCACCCCACTCAGAGCATTGCGCAAAAGAAAAGAGGTCCACCCCTCAAGTGCCCTGGGCTCTAATGTCACACCCAGGTAAGTCAGGAAGCTCCCCCAGTCGCTGAATCCACAACAACCACAATCACCAATAGGCCTATACCTTACTAAAGGAGGGTCACCAATTGCAAGAGCATACACATCTCAGTGTAAGTTACACTATACACCAAACACTGCAATGGGGTAACACTCATTGCAGGATACTCTTTCTCTACAGGAGTGACGATTAGGTACACCTATATAGTTTTTGGTCCTGAAGAAATGCCACTCAATCTATCTTGATGATATAGGCATGAAACATGGCAACCTCACACTAATAGCTATTTATTGGATTACACCATTTCCATTCAGAAGCCAGGATCCTTATATCTCCAAGCTTCATTCACCTTTTTAACATTGACATAGATATTGTCTTTTGTATTAAAAAACATATTTTTAGCAATATCTGTAGTCAATTTTAGTTAACACCTTTCTCCAATCTTCCCACCATTATACTAGGATATATGACATATCCCCAGTATAACTTTGGCAAATTGAGAAGAGCTCCGGCAAAGAGTGGCATTGAGGCATCTGCTGGTCATTGCAGTGCCAGCCCAAAGAGGAGCGGGCCCAACGATGAAGCATGCCAACTTGGAGCAGGTGAGGGCATTTGCTTCTACAAGCTGATTCTCCTGGCAATCAGAAACATTTCAAACCTCTAAATTGGATGCCTGGTTAATTGATTTCAGAAAAGAATACCTTATCATTATTTTCATGTTAGAGACTAACCTGGGAGAGGTCTGCAGTACTTCTACTGAATGAGCTGGTGCCAAGTATCTCAATCCCCACAGAGATCAGCGTTTACCTTGTTGCAATAAGTACTGAAATAGCTCAACTTGGCCTGTGAATGTGCTCTCTATGTATACCAGGGAATCAGCTCTAGTTTAGTGAAAGAAGTCAACTGTCTGTAAATGAGCTCTACAATATATTTATATGACGTCCGCTCCATCTGTGCTTGGAGTCTTTTCATCTGGATTCAGCTGATCCACCTCTTTGGTCCATTGTGTGTCCATCTACTAAACAAACAGGGTGACAGGCACACAAGGGCCTTCTCTGAAGTGAACTACAAGAGGTTAGTACCCAATACTCCTTGTCAAAGGCTTAGGGAATACTGCACCTTATGTGTGTCCCTTCTGTAGTGTGCATAGACTGTTAGAGTAACTGTGTGACATGATGTTATTGTCAAGCTATCACCCTGAAGGCAATACTTCGTGACGGATTTACAAGCAGCATCAGTGCTTGGGCCATAGCTTTCCTTCCTTCCTTCTGAGATAGAACAGGAAACCAGGGATATTTTACTCTGTCTATGGGATCATTTTTTTTTCAGCCTGTCTCCACAAATAAGTAGTGCCACTGGAATTATGTAATTCTGCGCCCCCAGACTTTTTTTGGCATCATTATGGATTAGCATTTGCCACATATTACAGATTTTAGCAGAAAAAATAGTTTCCAGCTCCAATGGATCAAGAGTTACTGAAAATGCAGCAACGTGTTGATGTGCAGTGGAAGGCCTTACAGGAAGGTTGACTGGCCACCATTAGTTACTTTTTCCTGTATTTTGGGTGTTAAGCAAGCACTAGCTAAGTCAAACTTAACCCAGATGCATAAAAACAACAACATTTTGAAGACATACGATCTAAAAATTTGCCACATTACACCGCATAGTATCCCCATTCTTGCCAAATAATTTAGTCAACCCTGCCACATAATTTGGTCATCTCTTGTTGCATAATTCCAGTGCCCCTGTTCCTGCTACCAGCAGCCACCGAAACAAAGTACTGCCCATAACCCTATTTGCCAAAACCACTGTGCAGGTTCTTATGTTTTTTTATCCACTACTTCACAAGACCCCTCCGCCCTAACAGGAATGAACAATGTTTATATAGTGCTTGCTACGCTCCTCATTGGTAATAAGCGCTAAATGTAAATTCCATTGCATACCATGCAATTTGCCATTTTCTGCCCATTTCAGCCAATTCGTCATTTTCTGCAATCCCATTTAAAAATATATATTCCCTTTATTGGGTTTATGTAGTGCTTGCCACCACTCCTCATGGGTCATAAACGCTATATATATAGATGCTAGTGCATACATTGCATACGATTAGCCATTTTCTGCTAATTTCTGCCATTTTGTCCTTTTCTGCAAACCCATTAAAAAAGAAAAATAAAATCTCCCCTTTATTGCCTTTATAAAGTGATTGCTACCTTGCCTCATGGATAATAAGGGCTATATATAAATGCAATTGCTTACAAGACAATTTGTCATTTTCTGCCTTGTTCTCTTAGAAATTCAAAGGGTATCAGTCAAGCTGGGGAGGGGGCAGAGATCACCTTTTAAGTGCAGATGATGGGGTTTCACATCCCAGATCTAATTGGCAACTATTAGTTCTACTTTAAAACCACAGTGACGGATCTAGCAGTTTGCCCTGCACTGCACACACTGAGGTCTGCACCCCAGGAACTTGTGAATCACCAGTTACCTCCACCCCTTCCTCAGAAAACATTCAGTAGCGGCAGGAGTCACAAAATCTGCATTTAAAAGAAAATGAAGCGTCCTGTCTAGTGC
The DNA here is from genome assembly GCF_031143425.1 of Pleurodeles waltl. Taxonomy (NCBI): domain Eukaryota; kingdom Metazoa; phylum Chordata; class Amphibia; order Caudata; family Salamandridae; genus Pleurodeles; species Pleurodeles waltl. The sequence goes on along the minus strand of NC_090444.1, from coordinate 218,242,788 downwards.
ACTTAGCAGTTTTCTGCTTTCCCTGAGGCAAGTTCCCTTGAAGGTGTTTGCCCGGGGTGTGACCCATGACGGGTGGGGGGCTGAAGCCCTTTCAGCCCAATGGACATTGCACGCCTGCCTAGGGCAGTGTCTGAGTGACTAACCCACTGCCTGATTACAGACGATACACACCATGAAGGAATAATAGACCCAGTAAGGGCTGGCCTGGATGGGTTTTGACGGTAACCCAAAGATTGCTCTAGAAAGGCTTAGATCTTTCCTGTTACCACCCTGATTTCTTGGCTATTGGATCTATGCACGCTAACCATGGTGGGTTGGCTGTCCCCCTCTCTAAATAGCCTGGTGTGTACTATGGCCATGTCATAGGCCAAAGGACACGAAGGTCCTGAGTGACCACCTCCCGGAGCCATGGTGGCGAAGATGTTGAACATCGCATTAAGAAATGCGGCAGGGTCTGTGCCTGGCGCAGGGAACGCCGGATATCGCTGGATATCCCTACGGAGCCCACGACAGAGGCGACGCCAGCGTCTGTTCAGGCATCTCTGTCAGAGCCGGTGAGACCGCTGGATCCTGGTGAGGATCGACTTCGAAGACCGACAGCTGAGACGTCGGAGAAGTAGGAGTCATCCGAGGCGGAGGCGGAGGTGGAGGTGTTACAGTCGGACTAACGTCCCATGTCATTTGGTGTCGAGCTGACGGCGACCTCGAGCAGGAACGGTCCTTACTTGATCAGCGTAGTGAATCATGCCGGCGTCGGGAGTCTCGATGACGCCTGTGCGATTTCGACGACTTGGAAGAAAACCTACGACGATGATACCTCTCCTTCTTCGATCCTGCCAAGAATAACTTGGCCTCCCGCTCCTTGAGAGCCTTCGGATTCATGCGCTGGCATGAACCGCACGCTTCGACCTCCTGGTCAGAGCTCAGACACCACAAACCATTCTCGTGTGGGTCTGTGACCGACATTCGGCCGCCGTACTCCCTACAGGGTTTAAAACCCGACTTCCGTGGCTGAGACATTGTAACACACGAAGTGAAACAGTAGCTCCCTGGTAGCCTCGAAGAAAAAAACGTTACTCAAAGGCACGGAAAAAAGGAAACTGACGTCTGCATGTCGATGAGGACCTCTTGTTGCCTGGATGATGTCATATGGCATTGCGTGGGATTCGGACAATTGTGACGTCAACGTACAGAGCTAGAAGAACATTTCCGTCGGATGCTGGCGCATGGGGAAAATTCTTTAGTTGAGGAATCCACAGGTAGTTGTATCCATCAAAAAGCATTCCTTCAGGAAACCCCTATACCTAACAAAACCCGTGGCGGGGCCAATGCTATAGCAGCACATATTCCCGGATCACCCGCACAGCCCTCATGGGTGAGGCCCTCCAGTGCCCTTCAAGAGTACAACAGAAATAGACACCCAACAGCTATATGTCTATGTAGGAACACCTAGATGGCAAGCCCCTACTACTAGTGGGAATTATGCTCCGAATGGGCGTAACAGTCCTTCTTGGCATACCTCTCCACCATACTAACCAGATGGGCAAATATACCCTGCTTCAGAGGGGGGACTTTAACTGCATGCTGAATCTGCAGCTGGACTGATCGCATCTCCCATTACCGGCCTCCCCTGTGGTAGCCCCCGCCTACCTGTCCCAATGGCTTACACATTGGTCCCTAGTAGGTAGTTGGCATGTACTGTATCCAGACACCAGAGAATATTCTTACTATCCATGGCCTCATGAGCTACACACGAGCCCTGACCACATTCTCTGTCATCATGCCGCTCCGTTACACGTCATGAGTGAATACTACCTAGGAAAGACCCTGTCAGATTATAACCCACTCCAACTGACATGGGGGGGGTGCCTCTTCCTCCAGTGCTCTGGGGTGAGGTTTGGTCGTTATGAACCCTTCCCCCCTTTCTCAATGGAACGTGGCAACCGGCAGGTCTGCCAACTCTCCCCTCTGCTATTCGCGATGGCAATGAAACCACTCAGCATCCGATTACGGAGGGATGGCCAACATAGGCGGATCTCCTATTGTACCTCACCGATGATCGTGCAGATCTCACCTCCATTTAAGATGCAGTACAGGCATTCACCAGACACACAGGCCTTATGGTCAACTGGGATGAATCCTCTGTCTTCCCCAAACATCCTCACTTGACCCCACAGATTTGCTTGGGAGGGACCCGGCTTACCTGGCGCAGTCTTTGAGTCCAATACTTAGGAATTTGCGACTGACCTCCTCACTGGCAATCTGAGGCCCGCACTAAGAGCACTGAAGTCCCTGCTAAAATCTTGGAATCAGTTACCACTAGCTACTACCGGGAAGATTGCTTTACCAAAGATGGTGATCTTACCCTGCGTTCTATGTTATTTTTCCAACCTAACCAGGATACCTCTTTGCATCTTAATCCGCAAACTCGATTCATTGTTAATAGAACTTATCTGGGGTAGGGGCCACTTCTGGATAGCTCTGAGAAAGTTGAAGTTGCCTACCGGAGGAGGCGGCTTAGGCGCGCCTTAATTTGAAGGCTACTTCCTGGCAGCACAATTGCAGTGGGCTGCCAGATGGTTGGCAAACTGCAATTTGGAGGAAACATACCATGACTCAACATCTAACAGCTGCCACTGTTCATAGTTTCCTACACCTACTGATCTTGCCAGACTCCCCACTCTCTACAAATGCAGGTTGCCCGCAAATGTCTAGTCAGAACGTGATTTCTTACACAACACTCCACCAATATGCTCTGGGACTCCCATTGCTAGGCCTCCCATGCTACCCAGGAACATACTCCGCCTCAGACCTGCGCAGTTGGCATGATCCGTTCCAGACCACAGCCAATTACCTTTTCTCAGACAGCCATCTCCTCTCATTTAAGCAACTTCAAGCGAACTATGACTTCCCACCTGAACAATTCCTTATTTACTGCCAACTACATAACACTGGTCAATCCCTATGGTCTACAAGGGATGAGGAACATCCTACACATGCTGTCCTTCAGGTACTTCTCACCATGGGAGAGGGGCGGCACTTGATCACAAGGCTTTAGAAGGCACTTCAGGACCATACAGGGATCTGACTAGGGTCCTTGGGCGCTAAGTGGGAAGAAGACATTGGGAGGGCATTGAATGACACTGAATGGGACCTGGCTTTTCATCAAACAGTCTTGAAAAATGCCAGATTTAAAAATAGACAATTCCTTATCCTTCACCATGCTTATTTGACCCTTGCACAGCTCAACCCCTAGTTCCTCAATGCAGACATGCGATGTCCTGTCAGTCTGGGGATACGGACCTTCATTACATGCTGTGGTCTTGTCCCCACTCTCAACCGTTTCTGGAAATATCTACATGGTAGGTCTGTCATCTCTGCATTTTTCAAAGGCAAGAAGAAACACTCAGTTTACACACACTACGCAGGGCTGGCCCTTTTACTTGCCAAAAGGACACACACTACAATGGAAAGCCCCAACCACTCCATTGTTAGCGGCATGGCAGGGTGCTGTACATAAATGGGCAACAGTAGAAGGGACTGCCCTCCTCTTTAGGGAAGCACAACACCTTTGCAAATACCAAGTTTCCCAAGAGTGGGACACATTTCAGACAATTCATACACCTCATGTCCCCAGATTATCTTCCCCCATGAGCTTGACTGCACTACGAACCCGCCTTGGGAACCACCAATGCCCATTCTCCCAACTGTCCCTTCTCATCCATGGCCCTCCTCTTCCTCCCCTCCTTCACTGCTGAAAACTGGGCAAAGCCCATCTCACTGCTCTGCTTACCCAGTGATTCTTATAACCATTCTTCCCACCTTAGCCCGATTTAGCCTGCCTCCATGCCTCCTCTCTCTCCCTTAAATCTGAGTGCGGAGTTTACCCCTGAAGATACATTAGTTTTCCTTGTAGTTGTATATTTTGACTTGTAACACATCGTAATATGGCTTGTATACCCTATGTTTTCACTTCTAGGCACAGGGATGGAGAAACCATGCACAAGCTGCTATTTTTCACAAGCCAATACTGTGTCTATCTTTACCAATAAACTCTAATAAAACTTTATATTAAAAAAAAATATATATATATAAATATATACACACACACACACACACACATATACATACACACACACACACTTTGAGAAATGCCTTCTAATTCACATGCTAGTATGGGCAGCCACACATTCGGAGATGTGCAAATAGCCACTGCTTCTAAACTCCATATCTTGTGCCCATGTCAGAAATACATAGGTTTCCTTGATACCTATTTTTCATTCTTTATATTTTACCATATGAATTGCTTTATACCCGGTACACAATGAAAAACCATTGCAAATTACAGCTCAGTTTTAATCTCTGGGTACCTTGAGTTATTTGAAAGCACACAAACACAAACACATATATATATATATATTTTTTTTTCCTCCACACAACCAGAAGTCTAGCAGATGTAATGGTATACTGCTTTTGTAAATGAGCCATCATGATGGAAAGTTACAAATGAAAAGGTTGTCAAAAATGGCAGTTTTTTCATACCATTTTCCCCTAGTTTCTTTAGGACAATTTTTAAAGATGTCCCCTTACTGAATTTAGAATGTTGTCTAGTTTTCAGAAATGTATAGCTTTGCAGGATTCACCATGGGTTTCATATCCGTTTCCAATATAAACTGGAAGGAGCTTGAAAGCACAACAGATAGGAAAAATTGACTCACAGTAAAATGCCAAAACTGTGTTAAAAAAACTGGTTTTCTAAATCAAGGGTGTCTGTTCCAGTAAGCTTGAAGATGGGGATTCTAGCACCACAAACCTTTGTTGATGCTATTTGCAAGAAAAGAAACTGTTTCTTCTGCAGCACTTTTTCCCCAAAAACTAAATTTAGCTACATTTTGACTAATTTCTCAGCATCCTCCAGGGGACCCCGCAAACCCTGGGTACCTTTAGAGTCCCCAGGATGTTAGAAAACAGACACAAAGTTGTGGTAGATAGCTTATTTGGACAAAAAGTTATGGAGGCCTAAGTGTGAACTACCCCACATAGCCAAAAAATGACCTAGCAGGAGAACGATTAATTTGCAGGCACTGGGAACATGTAGTGTGCTTTACTAGCGACATATAAGTAAATTAAATATCTCAATTGAGGATAAGTCAATACTACCATGTTTAAAGAAGATAGCACAATCACTTTAGCACTGGTTAGCAGTGGTAAAGTGCACAGAGTCCTAACAGCAGCAAAAACAAAGTCCGAAAAATGGAGGAGGAAGGCAAAAAGTTGGGGGTGGCGGGGAGCGAAGATGAATGGTCTAACTAGGATGATCACACAGAGCTTTGAATGTCTGGCCCTGAGCAAACGCTGGGTGCGTTGGGGGAGAGGGTGGGGTAATGTGGGGATCAAATGCAGCCACCAGCATGCACTGGTAGAGCTTCGCTGCTCTGACACTGCAAGGCCGCTACGGGGGATGGATTTGGAAACATTTTGTTCATTTTTGGAGTTACTTCGTAAATTGGCATTGAGCTTATATTTTAGCCAAAGGGAATAGATACCCTAATCTTGGGCAGCAATTTGCTCAGAACAAAAAAAAAAAAAAAAAAAAAACATTTTGGCTAAAAGAGATGATCATTTGAAAGGAGAGTAGAGCGGAGGTCATGTAAGTGTATAGAAAAGTGAAGCCAAGGATAGAGTCATCTTCGGTCATAGTGTCCTGTTTCTAAGGGGATGGGTAGTTTGGGGGGGGGGGGGGTGAGGTTCTGGCATATCTTGTAGTTCCAGCTGTTTAATTTGAAATGTACAGCATCTTATTTAGATTAGGCTTGTCTGTACTTTTATATTAATGGAGCTATAGATTGCTATATACCCATAATTTTAGTAACATAAGAACAAATTGTTACAGTCAGTGCATAGCGATCTTTATGCAAAGTGTTTCAACAATTAGCACATTTCGTATTTCATTCTATGTTCATGTAGTATGATGAAATCTTTTGTTGGCTCAGGCATGTATGTAACAAATAATAAACAAACCTGGTTATTCATATGGAATTGCTATACCTCTTCAAAACTATCTGCCCCCACATCACCTTTCTTATGACCAAACTGATATTCATTTACACTAGCTGTAATTACTGCTTCCTATTAGCAGTAGATACCGCTTCTTCCTATCCAAGAAACTCCCCCAATAAGAACATGTTTATATCACGCTACGATATCGCTCGAAGTATAACTTATAGCAACATTCCTCCACGTTAACGATATGCTTGGTTCAGGCTTCGGAGTAACAGCACGCCCCTTTAAATAAATTACCCCCGCCTAGGTCTTCTAGCATTTTTGCGGCAGTCTGAAGTGTTTTCTATTTTTTTTTTTTTTTAATGAATGTTTCTTCCTTCAGACAGTTTGCCTCCCTCAAACTGTTTTTTATTTAGAGATATATACATGTATAAATGTTGTAACGTTTTGCAGCAATGCATGTAAGGCTTGCGTGTTTCAATGGCAGGCAGCTCAAAAGACTTCTGGCAGCCATGCAAAACATGAAGAGGGCGCTTAGCGATATCAGTCAAACATTCACACTATCACTCAGTCACACTCACCGCACCCCTCCCCTTTCTCTGTCGCGCACACATGGCCAGTGTCTTGGACAGTCAACTCCCTTTCGTTACAGTATGATTAATGATTCGGGAATGTTTTAAAGGCAAAACAACAGAACTGGCTAAAGATGACATTTGGCTAACTGGCAGCTTTACATGTTCTGATTATGTTTCTTTCATACATGGAAAGAGGTAGGGTGATGCTTTTACAACGCCAACATGCATGTGATTCAAACACCTTCCACAGGCACCAGTCACTCATCCCGTGTAGTCACTGCATGCATGGTGACAGCATGTGGCATGCTGTGGACAGTGGCCTGTGGGCGGAGGATTCTTATTCACATGTATCTTTGCCAGACAGCGACAGGACATGTACAGGGTTTCGGTCACTGAGACACAGTTTGGCACACATCATTATCATTTAGCCATTTCTGTGTTTTTCTGTGATTTTCTGTGATTTTTAGCTCTTTCCTGCTTGCTTTGCGCTCACCCTTCCTGCCCGTTTTCGGCTCTTGAGCCGCTCGTTCCCACCGCTGTGTCCCTGCGGTCCCGCACCCCTCGCACCCACATTTGCCCTCAGCTCCCACCTCCCAGCTGCTCCTCACTCCCACCTCTCCTTCTTAATGACGGCCACACGCAGCGGACGCACCAGAGGCAAGCCCGTCCATGCCTGGACCGTGCCCAGCGCCAGCCCCCCACACCAGTAGACGCTGCTACAGGGCCATCGAACTCCACGCCCTCAACCCAGGCCGTTCCACCGCCTGCGTCCAAGCCACCCCGAGGGACACCCATGGACCCTTCTCCTGTCGGATGTGCAGCATCACATGCCCCCAAGCCACTAAGCACCACAGCAGCTCCACACACAACCACCTCAGCTGCATCCTCCTCAACACCCGCTCCTTCCACAAGCACGCCGCCGAACTCTGGGACCTACTCACCTCAACCTCCCCAGACATCGTCACCTCATCGAAACCTGGATGAACCCCTCCTCGGAACCAGACATCACCATAGCCATCCCTTCTGACTACGATTACCCGCAGAGACAGCACCAACAAACCGGTAGGAGGAATAGCCATAGTCCACAGGAGCATCATCAGGATCTCAACAAACACCAATGACACCATCGATGCCGCTGATTCACGTCAACGCTAACACCACTCTCAGAGGAACCCTTGACTACAGACCCCCCAGGCCCACGACCACAGTTCTGCGATGCCATCGTCGACACAATCAGCTCCCAGGCCCTCGCCACTACAGACTACATGCTCCTCGGCGACCTGAATTTTCACATAGAGAACGCCAACGACAGCAACTCCTCCGCCTTGATCGACAACCTCGGTCTCAAACAACTCGTCACAACGCCCACCCACTCAGCCGGCCGCACGCTCGACCCCTTCTTCTCCGCCAGCAGCCACATCACCTTCACCCATACCACCGAACTCCATTGGACCGACCACCGCTGTGTCCACTTCACCTTCCAGTAACCCACTGCTCACCACCAACCGCAACAGATCCCTCGCCGCAGCTGGAACAAGATCTCAGAAGACCAGCTGATCTCCACCCTCACCCGTGCCCCACCACCCAGCAACCCCAACACTGCTGCCCTCAACCTCAAACAGTGGTTAGACGACTGCGCCAACACCCTCGCCCCACTCAGGAAACCATCCAACAACCGCACCAGCACAAAACCACTCTGGTTCACCACCGCCCTTCAGGTCTCCAAGCGGGAGTGCCGGAAAATTGGGAAGATGTGGCACCACGAACAAACAGAGCAACCACACTGCCCTCAAGACAGCCATCCGCAAGCATCACCAGCTCATCCAGACTACCAAAAGATCTTTCTACAAAGACCGCATCAACAACAACGCTCACAACAGCAAAGAGAGCTTCAGCATCAAAGAACTTGCCAACCCAAAGTCCTGCTCCGTCGACCCCCCCCTCCACCTTGCAAGACCTCTGCGACTCTCTCACCACCTTTTTTCACCGCAAGATCACGGATGTCCACAGCAGCACCGCCTCCTCGATCCCCACGACCACCACTAACCCCAACGCACCCAACTACACCAACCTCCTGGACCCAAACCAACAACGAGGACACCACCAAGACCATGAGCACCGTCCACTCCGGATCACCCTCCGACCCCTGCCCCCACCATGTCTTCAACAAAGCCAGCAAAATCAGTACCCCCCCAACTCCATGCTATCATCAACAGCTCCTTCAAGACCGGAGTGCTGGAAACACGCCGAAGTCAACACCCTGCTCAAAAAACCCAAGGCAGACCCCGAAGACCTCAAGAACTACCGGCCTATCTCCCTCCTTCCCTTCCCAGCAAAGGTCATCGAGAAGATAGTCAACAGCCAACTAACCCACTTCCTGGAGGACAACAGCACGCTAGACATCTCCCAATCCGGCTTCTGTAAGAACCACGGCACCGAATCGCCGCAACCGATGACATCAGGATCATACTCGACAAAGGTGAAACCACTGCCCTCATCCTCCTGGACTTCTCAGCAGCCTTCGACACCGTCTGTCACCACACCCTCCGCACACGCCTCTACGACGCCGGGATCTGCCAAAGGGCCCTGGACCGGTTCACATCCTTCCTCTCCGGTAGAACTCAGAGTCCGCCTCCCTCCGTTCCTGTCTAAAGCCACCAATACCATCTGCAGCATCCCCCAAGGATCCTCTCTCAGCGCAACCCTTTTTAACATCTACATGGCGCCGCTCGCCAACATCATCCGATCTCACGGTCTCAACATAGTCTCCTACGCAGATGACACCCAGCTGATCCTCTCACTCACCAAGGACCCCGCCACCGCTAAAATCAATCTCCACAACGGACTGCATGCCATCGCCAACTGAATAGAGAGGAGCCATCTCAAACTGAACTTGGACAAGACTGAGATCCTCAGCTCTAAGCGCTCCGCATGGGACGACTCCTGGTGGCCAGCCACCCTAAGAACCGCTTTATCAAAGAGTTTGTCCTAGCTTGGGGACTGGGACACCCTAGTGGAATTGAAACGCTCCCAAGTTAAGACTATACTACACGGAGCTGTTCTCACAGAATACCTCCGCAGTAACTCTGCACCAAACGGACTACTTGTCACCAATGAGCCTCGCATATTCCTAGACGACCTTGAGTTTCGTAAAGATTGGTCGCTTATAGCATGGAAATGCACACTAGATTGGCTGATTTTAATTATAAAAACAGCGACTAGGTTATCTGAAACCCTACTGATCCAGATAAAAACTAGTGAAAATAACCTGAAGTCAGGTGTGAGCATTCTCTCCTTCAAAAAGAAACTGGAGGAGGTAAACAAAAACATGAATGAATATAAAGAATACCTAACTCAGCAAAAAATAGCCAAATTTCAAAAAGACCTAAACCGCTTTTCCCTAGAAAGGATATACCCCTACACCAAACCTGACTATGTAGCAAAGAATTCCACCAACACATCTGACACTTCCTCTGGGAGTAACATCAGCTCAGATAGTGACAGTAACTCATCAGGTAATACACAACGCCGCGGGCAACGTCGAGGGGGATGGAACTATCCACCCGTACCTCCCCCATACCCGCCATACTTTAATCAACAATGGGTTGGCCCAACCAGTATGGCCCCCCCCTTCACAATACCAAGCACCCTACCTGCAGCACCCTGCCCAATGGTCCTTCTCCGAACCCCCACCCCCTTTTTTAGACAGAGGTCACGGGAGGGACAGAGGGAGGAGAAAAGAGGTACAGTGGCGCCCAAGAGAGGATGCTTTGGAAAATCCAATAGACAGGGAGGCCGTCCCAGGGACAAGCAAGACAAAGTGAAACTGGGTCCGGAGAATACAGTCATCATCATTAACTTAAGCAACCGGATTCTTAGCCAAACCGAAACCCAAGCATTAAATAAAGATCTGAATTTCGTGCCCACCCCAAAAGTTGATTTATTCAGAACCAGAACTGAACTAGCGGGTTGGTTTCGTAAGATCCGCCTAAAAACCTTTTTCCTCTGGAAGGACTATGATACTCCCACACAGAACACAGGACTACGTCCTAAGTCCACCTTCTGTCCCCCAGCAGGGCAAATGCCCCCTGAGGTACTGGCTTTCGAGAAATCAGTATCCCTTAAGATCAATGGGCTTACTGAAGCACCCAACAAAATATTCCACAATTGAGCAGAATCGAAATAGAGTCACTGAAGGGCCTTACAGCCGATCCAAATATCATTATCAAACCAGCAGATAAGGGCAGGGCTACAGTGATTCTTCCACAAAAAATGTATAGAGACAAGTGTGAGCGACTACTAGGGAATACCAGACACTATAAACGTTTGGCACGTGATCCTACAACTGATGTCCAAGAAGAAATCGCTTTCCTAGTATCAAAAGGGAAAGAAAACAACTGGATCACAGATCATGAGGCATCGTTCCTGATACAGACCAACCCAAAAATCCCGTACTTTTATATTTTACCGAAAGTACATAAAGAGAAGATTCCTCCCCCCGGAAGACCCATAGTTTCCGGTTTAGGCTCAGCACTAGAGCCCCTGTCAAAATTCGTGGATTTCTTCCTACAACCGTTAGTTAAAAGAATCCCGACCTATCTTAAGGACACCACCCATGTCCTCCTTTTACTGGAATCTATAGCCTTTGACAAATCCAAGGAGCTCCTGATTACCCTCGACGTGGAATCACTATACACAAACATCCCGCAAGAGGCCACCCTGGAAGTGATAAGCAACCTGCTGGAAATACATATGGGTGAATCCCAAACCCCCCCTGGTTTTATACTAGACTTAGCACACCTCGCTCTCACCAGAAACTACTTTAAATTTGAAGATAGCTTCTTTTTGCAGACACACGGCACATCGATTGGTAGCACATTCGCCCCTAGTCTAGCATGTCTATACGTTGACCACTTCGAAAGACAGACGGTCCTGAATGAGGATAACCCCTACCGTGACCAGATTAAACTCTGGAAGTGATACATCGATGATGTACTGCTAATATGGACCGGTAGTAAGGAAGAGGCCCAGGCGTTCGCTGTTTGGCTTAACGGAGCCAACCCTTTTCTAACCTTCACAATGAACATAGGTGACAACAAGTTACCTTTCCTCGACCTACTCATCTATGAACATGACGGCGGGTTAGCCACAGAAGTGTATTATAAACCAACTGACTGCAACAATTTGTTACAATATCAGAGCTTCCATCCTCGAGCTCTAAGAGATAACCTTCCAGTCGGGCAGTTCCTACGGTTAAGACGAAACTGCTCATCTGTGATCGATTACCGCAAACATGCAGACTAACTACTAAGCTACACACCAAGGATTATCCCCCATGTCTGGTCAGCAGGGCACTAAAAAGAGCACGCAACAATAATAGGGACCAGCTGCTACAGCCCCGTGCACCGAAGCCAAGTTTGGACAACATCGTTTGTGTGACCACATTACATCCCTTATCCAATGAAATCCAAAAGATCATAAGAGATAATTGGAAAATCCTGACATCAGGTGGCTTACCCTTTGAACCACCACTACACGCGTATAAGAGAGCAAATAATATACGCAACATGGTGGTCCACACTAGACCAAAGGAGAAGCGACGTCCTGCACAAACTACACTTTGGCAAATGGCCCCCCCTGCAGGTCATCATCCATGCGGCAACTGCAGTGTTTGCCCCTTTACCCAAAAATCCACCACCATCAATCTTGACCTTAAAACCCCATGGGTGCAAAAATCACTTACGAATTGTAACAGCAAAAACGTAGTCTATTTAATCAAATGCCCTTGCCTACTCAAATATGTGGGGATGACCACGAGAAAGGTTAGCATCAGAATCTGTGAGCACAGGAGCACGATTAGGTGCAAGCGAGACGCAACAAAACTCACTAGCCACTTCCTACAAAAAAAATCACTCCCCAGATGACATGTTATGGACGGTCCTGGAACATTTTTCTCCTTCGACCCCTAACGTGTCTGAAAAACTATTTAGGGCTGAGCAACGCTGGATTTGGAGGTTGCACACCGACACGGTTGGATTAAATGACGAGATACCTTGGTTCTCTCTTCAACCCTAGAACCCCCCTCCTTTTCCCCCCCTTCCTCTTCCGTTCTTCCCCTTTTCCTATATGTTTTTGCTCCTCCCACTCCCTTTACCACTGTCTGTCTAACATTGGTTTCTCCTCCTTTTTCTGTCATGGTCGAGCCTTCCCAGCCCCTTCTCCCCCCCTCTCCAGCCTCCTAACTCTTCTATCTCCTTGTGTGCATTTTTTGTCCCCCCTGTTTTTTCCCTCCACCCCCTATATACACCCTTTCTCTCTCCATTCCCCCCCTCTCCATCTTCCTCCTTTACCCACCCCTCCCTCCCACCTGCCCCACCTCCCTTCCCCCCTTCCCTTTTTTTCCCCCTCCCTTGGTTTTCCTCTTTTCCTCCCTTCCCTTTTTCCCCCTCCCTTGGTTTTCCTCTTTCCCTCTCTTCCCTTTTTTTCCCCTCCCTTGGTTTTCCTCTTTCCCTCTCTTCCTCTCCCTTATGCCCCCCTTTTTCTCTTTTTTTCTGTGCCTTCCCCCCCCCCCTTCCCCCCTTTTTCCTTTCCCCCCCCTCCCTCCCCCTTCTGGTTTCTTCATTTACAGGAAGCCTGCTGTGCCGCCGGGAAACTACGTTTCCCAACGACACACACCGCAAGGCAGCCGACAGTGCTGCCGGGAAACCACGTTTCCCGGCAGCACTCGCGGGACAAGCGTCACCGCCATGCACAAGGGGTCTCCTTGAGTCTTGGCCGCCCAACGCGGCGGCCAAGCCGAGACCCGCTGGACCATAACGCTGGGGCAGCGTCTCTTCATGGCGCTCGCCCAACGCTCTTTGCTACTTCCGGCCCCCGGCATTACCGGGCTTTGGCCGATCCACTTCGGGCCGATAACTTCATACGAAGGGAGCTCGCAGCACTTCCGGTTCCACCCACCCCGGGCCGCGGGGTTGATTATCAGCAGCTGCATCCTATCCTAATTAACATCCTAATTAAGTCCACTATATCTACCACTCGCAACCAGGCCACTTCATTCAAGCGGTCCTGAAGGAGACGTCGGTATAGGCGCACAGAGAGCGCCCACCTTTGATGCAGTGAGTCAGCCAACGTTGGATTCAAGGATAAGAGACCTCTGCTCTCCCTTTTTTGCTCTCTATTTTTCTCTTTCTTTTCTTTATCTTTCTTTTTCTTTCTTATTCCTTTTCTTCCTTCTCTCCCTTTTCTCCGCCCCCCCCCTTTTTTCCCCTCTTTCCCATTTTTCCCACTACTTCCCCCACTATCTTGACTTATCTTCACCTGCTTTTCTGATTTCTGTGTTTTTTTTACCCCCCCTTTTTCCTCTTGTTTTCTACCTTTCCTCCCTCCAGCATGTTTTCTCCCGCTTATTTCCCTCCAGTTCCATTCCACTCACTTGAGTTCCCCCTTTTCTCCTCCTCTGTATTTCTCCAACTACTTTCATTGTTATTCTTCCCTTCTGCCTTTTCCCTCGAACCCTAGAGTCTGACTATAAGGGGACACTCCCTCTCCAGGATACCAGAGGCCACTAGCCTCAAGTGTTAGGGTAAGAAATTGTCTTCCCTTACCTATTGTGCGCCTTGCATAGCTAGCATTGATGCAACTGTGATTTATAATTTGCAAGCAGTACTCCTGCGGCCTGCATGAATATTGTCACGTGTGTAGTGGTTTGCTGTGTTTTATCTTTTCACTATCTACTTTTGGTCTGTTTTTATCCCATTTACCATAGGTCCTCCCCAGGTAATCCCTTGGTTAAGGTAGGCCCTTCCCCTTTTCTAATGTGATTACTTCTGCAGCGCTTAAGCATATGCAACAGGGATCCAACGCCCTGATGAATGCCCAGAGACCCTCCATAGCTCAATAACAAGGGCAGAAACATGTCGGCTACTCCTTTTAGATAGGTGACCTTGTGAGTCATTGTTCTCACACCGGTTCCCCATTCCTTTTTAATCACACCACACAGAACCCTCTATTAAACCTACCCGGGTATCTGAGTACGTGTTTTTATTTCCCTAGCATAGCTGGATCACTTTTTCCAGAAATTAAATTAATTTACGCACTCCCTCCTGTTCCTTTAACAGAGAGGTTAAGTCCGCCCAGGTGGCACTGTCCTACCTGGGTGGGGCTAGGTGGTCATATGATGAAGCATGACACTATATAGTGTGTGAGACCACCTAGTCCGTAAAGGAAATCCCCCCCCTCAGACCATACACCACTTCACAGCTCACCCACTTTTCACCTCTAGTCGAGGTATACGAGTGGTCTAGTGTCACAATTGGTACACTTTTGACCTACTTACGTTACAAGAACCCCAGTACTCTCATTTGTGATTTAGTACCCTAAGAACCGCACCAACTCCCACAACCCGCACACGCAACCTTGGTTTCATCCCAGACTCATCGCTCACCATGACCCAGCAAGTCAACGCCGTCTCATCTTCCTGTTTCAACACCCTCTGCATGCTTTGCAAGACCTTCAGATAGATCCCCATCAAAACCAGAAGAACGGTCACCCACGCCCTCGTCAGCAATAGACTGGACTACGGCAACGCACTCTGCGTGGGAACGACGGGCAAGCTCCAGAGAAAACTTCAACTTATTCGGAACGTCTCCGCACGCCTCATCCTCAACATCCCACGCCACAAACACAGCTCAGCCCACCTCAGAGACCTACACTGGCAACAAGACAATCACCTTCAAACTCCTCATCCACGCCCACAAAGCTCTCCACGACACAGGCCCTGCCTACCTCAACGAGAGTCTCAGCTCCCTCCACCAACCTCGCCCTCGTCCCCCGCATCCATCGTACCACAGCTGGAGGCAGATCCTGCTCTCACCTCGTCGCCAAAACCTGGAACTCCTTCCCTGTCGACCTACGACTGACCCAGGACCTCCTGACCTTCAGGAAACGACTCAAGACCTGGCTATTCAAGCAGTAGCAACCCTCCTCTTTCCCAACCTCCTCCCCAGCACCTTGAGACCTTAACACGTGAGTAGCACGCGGAACATGTATGTGATTGATTGATTGATTGAACTCAGCTTGGATATACTGATGTTGCAGACCAATGCAAACCGAATGCTAAAAAGATATCTGGCCATACACTCACTTTTAGATACTTATGATTTAATTGTTACTAGTATTCAAAGGAAACACTTTCTATTAGACTTCCAATGCTTAAGACACCTTATAAGGTGATAGGACGCCCCAGTTGAGGCAGCTGAGTGATTTACTAAACTTAAAACAAGTTTATATAAGTCAAGATTTAGCGAAACAATTTTCCTTGTGAAGAATGGAACGCTTTTTCCATTTGTACAATAACAATGCAGCCCCTGGTCCCCTTCAGCTTGTGGAGTTTTATCGCCTTCAGTGTGAATGGGTCCTTTTACATGTTAGGCGGCCGTAATATTTTCAATTAATCGAGAGTAAATGATGTTCTTCTGAGATGGGGGGGTGGGGTGGTTTGAGGACTGCACCAAATTGCACATCTACAATGGTAGACCTGTCCATTACCCCTAAATCAGACCCTCTGTCCCACCAAAACAAAAAAGAACCAAATAAAGCATATATATATATACACACAAATATATATATATATATATATATATATACACACACACACACACACACACACACACACACACACATATACACACGGCATACAAGCTAATGTGCACTTGTAACCAGTAGCAACAGGGCTTAAAAAGGTGAATGGATGGCACAATCTGACAGTTTTCAAAGAGTTTGGTCAAAGTGACACGCTGTATGATAGTGCTGATATGAGCATGGTGATAACCAACTATCGCATGTTTGCGATGTGCTGGATGTGTATGCAGTGTTCGGTCTAAATTGCCTTTGTTGTGGAAGGAGCTACAGATGTGATGTGCTGTTGGAAGCTTCTGTGTTAGTCGCCTGAGCAGCGGTCTGGAGTGTCCGGGTCACGCCGTGAATTCCCAAGTAACCAAAGTGCGGGATGAAATCCTAACTGTATTTTGAGCTAGGAGGAATTTCATAATTTAGCTAAATTAGGATTTTAAAAGCAAGTACGGAAGGACTGAATACATGACAGGAGTACCTTCTGGCAACTGATATAAAATGACTCTAATGAACAGGTTACACAGCTGGTAAGGCTCTTTCTGGGGATACTCTATCTGCAGATTCCTCCCTTTATATGCCTCAGGCACCAGGCTGGATCTGGAAACCTTCCTTCAGCAGTGCTCCCACATGCCAGTATGTGGTGCTGTGCAAGCTCCATGATGGCTCCTTATCGCCCCAGAAATGACAGCACAGCCACATATAAAACCACCCTTGAATGAAGACTTCAGTTTCTTAGTTTTTCCCTTGCTGTGCCCTTAGATGCAAACATTACAAACGCTGATTTCAGTGAAATATATTAAGTTGGTTCAGAGTACAACATCGGTATCCATACCAGATCTGCTTCTGGTGCAGGTGGTGTTGGTACTGGTGTGGATGAGGCAATATCTGTGCCACAGTCAGTACGAGCTTGTAGCAAGTCCAAAGGGGTTAGACAGTACAGAGGATGGTCCACCAGTGGTAACGAGACTGCTGCGGTTCCTTGGGGCGAGAAGGTGCAGATTGCTTTTGGGTGCATAAGGGGACATTTATCACACACAAAGTTGCACCCTGAGCCCAGACACAAGAGACGCATTTGTGAGGGTCTGTGTCTGACATCTGTTTTCTGCAGTCACAGTATGCTTTGAAAGCAGTCATTTTGGGTGGGGCATTGTTGCCTAGCACACCGATATTCGTAGAGGTCATTGGCAGACTGACAAAATTGGGAGCGGGGCTCCTGAACCGCTTCAGAAGGAGTGGAAAGAAAGCTATGGACATCAGCACACAGGCTTGGTGCTTATAAGCGGCTTCACTTCATCACTTCTTGGGCAGGACAGTGCAAACGCCGAGTCACATGGCACCACCTAGAGGTGGCAGGACCACTGATGAAAAGTTTCCATATGAAGGTTACCACGTGGGGACCATTTTAAGGTGAGGGATCTGTGATTAGAAGTATCCATCAGAATGGAACTCATTTACGTGGTCAGCAAATATCCTGAAAGTGTGGCAAGGATCCAGCCCACCTGGACTGGAAACCACTGAAGTAAATCTCAGCATGGAATTTGTAATTTTGTGAAAATATTTGCTTTGAATGCATCAAATGCACGCACCTAAATCGGCTCATTGGTTTACCCCATCCATTCATTTTACAATGCAAAACAAACGTCTATCAGAATGCCAGGTTACACACCTGTCAGGAGACAGGAGCAGTGTGTGCTGAAATGCATACAAACCCGCCGCTCTCTGCAGAAGTCACCCAACCATTGCCACCACAGTTTACAGCATTTTTCTAGCAGGAATCAATACAGGACGGGCAGTTTAAGGAGATTTGGCGGAGTCTTCACACAGCCTTTCACTGACAGTACGTAAGAGGCAAACAACTCTAGCTAAAGGAGCCTGTTTCCAGACATCTAATCATCTGTGGTTACCACTTGCACACAATCTCTGAGCGGTCCACTTCCCTGGTGTGCAGGCAATGGGACCTATTCAGGGACTCTTAGCAGCTGCACCAGTCTAAGCAGACCACGACTGGTTCAGCAGGGATCTGTGCGCAGGACTGTGTGGGCAGGGGGTGCCTTCGAGTGGAATGAGCAGAGGCATGGCGATAATATTGGTTAGGTTATAGCAAGAGAGACATGAATGAAAGAGGCCTACAAAGTACATGGTGCAAAACAGAACATATTTGGTCATACTATCATGCATACTTTAAAGAGCTTTCTTTGAATGAAAGTTGTTTAAATAATTTAATATTTAAATGTAAAAAGGCACAAATACTAAATACGTAAATAATTAGTTTCACAGTTGCATGATATAGAACAAAACAGGTGTCATAACATGAAAAAAAAACACTGTAATGCCCTACATATTCAACAATAACATATGCACATTCGTACAGTTACTTTCGTAGTAGAAAAATTACTAACATTCTTTTTGGGGTTATTAGAACTTTGGAATGTTGCGAGCTCCATTGCAGACAATGGAGTGCCCTGGGCAACTGGCCAGTAAAAGCCAGGAGTGTTAGCATTCCAATGTTCTTTGTTCACAGCAGCAGCTGTGAACAAAGCCTCACAGAGCCTGAGGGGATTTTAATCCCCTCGGGCGTCGTGAGGATTTTTTTTTTTAACTTGATAGAATATTCTGCCCTCTAGTGGCAGAATGTTCTAATAGCCTTATAACCCACTGTAGCGGGCTATACCGGCCACTAAAGGCCCTCTCCCTTGTTAAAGCACGGGAGCAGGCCTTTAATGGCCAGTAGAGCCCGCTACGGCGGGTTCTAAGGCTATATTGAAAGTTTCAGCTGCGCATCTGGAGTTGAGGCTACGCCAAACACCTAGTTATTCACATAAATTGGCTGATTCAATATTCATGTTGCCAGACCACACCGGCTTGCACAAAGAACCGCTCATCATATTCCATTGACCGTTAGCACATCCATCCATCTAGTTCAGTTTTCTGAAATGAAGTTGGAGTAGGACTTGAATTATAAAAAAAACATTTTTAAAAAGCCATTCTAACGACGACCAATTACATTCGCTAATGTAGTATTGAGGTGTGTGGCATTTACCACAAGTTGCACTAGTCACATTCAAAGCAGACAACACATTGCAGCAGGAGGACCGAGCTTAGACCTACATTAAAAAAATAAAAAATAAAAATCCAGTAAATATACATATGCACGTTATGTATTAACGCATCCCCAGGATTTGTTTGCTTTTCAGCTGATAGTTTTTCTCCATTTCACACAAGGCTTTTGCTCGTGCATTTGCTTCACGGAGACGTTTTTTCAGCTCTGCACTTTTTTCTTTACTGAGAGGATATTTCCCAGAGTTGCTGTTTTCTTTACTTTCATCGACAAAGTGAACTTTCTTTTTCCTACTGGAAGAGGAACTGGCCACAGAATCATCATCTAAAAATAAGAAAAGGCAAGTATTAAAGGTGTATTATGAAAAAAAACGGATACATTGTTTACGGACTGTCCTGTGGATCAGAGTTTACGCAAAGGCATACATACAATCTCAAACAACACCAGCTAACAACCTCCTAATGCACTCAATACCTGACCCAACCAACCAAAAGCCTCAAGACACAGAGCATGTAAACATCCTAATGAAGGCAGGTGGACAAAGGGCATGCAAAGCAAACCAGCATTGTCACAGCATTTAGCTATCGCCTTTTGGACCTTATAAGTGTTTAGACATGCAGCATACTATCCAGAACTCAGCAGCTAATTTTTCCATTTGTTTTTCTAGGTGCGTTAGTGGGGTCTTGTTTTAGGCATTGAATGGCCAACTTCGAACTTGCATTGCCACAAACTGCAGATTAAGCTAAAGATTTCATACTGATGTAGAAAAACACCTACCATGTGATGGATGCGGATAAACATGAGACATGAAACACGAAATATGGATAGTGAGAGGGTCACACATCCATGTAGATAGCAAGGAAAGGCACCGATATACAAGCCAAGTGCCTTGAAGCCTGCTTGTTACACAATGGCAGCACAGCAAAGCAGGCCCTAACCTTATGTGACAGTCAGATGTGGGTGGGTAAGATAAAAGTTGCAGAAAAGCAGAAGGGCCAGAATGTATTCTGAAAAGAAAGACACAATTCGTAATGATGCATGTTAGTGTTTTCATTGAGTTACTGTGTGTGTTGGTACAAATACTTTACGCCCAGCACTCTGAGGTTAAGCCTACTGCTCTGCCAAGCTACCAAGGGGGTAAGCAGGGGTTAGCTGAGGGTGATTCTCTTTTATCCTAACTAGAGTGAGGGTCCTTGCTTGAACAGGGGGTAACCTGACTGTCAACCAAAGACCCCATTTCTAACATTGGTGGCAGCGGTGGGATTTGGACTTGTATTTGTACTTGACATACAGTAATTAAGTGTACACTACTGTTTTGATCTCAGACCACTACGTGACCACATACTACTAGTCTTGTGATTTTTGTTTTTTCTACTTGGACTGGTTTTCTCTGCATTCAGTTTCTTTTTTTTTCGCTGATCCCGTGATTGACTTTTCTGGAACTTCATTTGAGAACTTGCTTTTCTGTTTTTGGAACTGTGCATATTTTTTTAACCTCTCATCATGTCTCAGTCTGGAGATGCCCTAGCTGAAGCTGCTTTTGACTTGGAGAAATTGGAGAGCTACAAAGTGGCTCAGTTGAAGCAGTTTTGTAGTAATGTTGGCTGTCCCATTAAGAGCTCATCCAAGAAGGATGAGCTGCAAAAGGCGCTGAGGGCCTGGGTGACAGCCAAAGCAGCTGAGGGGCACACAGATGAGGAGCCAGAGGGGGAAGAGGAGTTGCAAGTCACTCACACTGATGTAGTGGGTGGGCCTGCTATGTCTCAGGGGAGAATCTCCAGGGCAGGTAGCAGTGTGTCCTCCAAGAGTCTGACACCTGGAGAGTTACAGGACAGACAGGCAGAGAGGGAGTACCAGTTGGAGCTGAAAAAGCTCAGTCTAGAGGTGGAACAGAGAAAGCTGGCCCTTGAGGAAAGGAAGATAAACATGGCTCATGAGCTCAGTTTAAAAGAGATTGATCAGAGGAGTCAGTCCAGTAGGGATGGTGGCAGCAATTCTACAGTGCAGCCTGAGAGAAGGGTACACATCCCAAAAGACCTTGTGAGGGATTATAAGAGGGAGGATGATATCTACTTGTGGTTCAAGGGTTATGAGTCAGCTCTCCACATGAACCTGGTCCCTGAAGCTCATTGGGGGGCAGCCCTGTGGAAGCATTTTGAGGCAGAGGGGAGGGACACACTGACGGCCTTAGGGGATGCTCAGAGTCTCACCTACCCTGCCATGAAGGAGGCCTTACTTACCAGGTATGGTCTCACCCCTGAGCAGTACAAGGAGAAGTTTAGATCCTACAAGAGAAAGGAATCCCAAACATGGTTGGAATGTGTTGATTCTTGTTGCAGGTCACTGGATGGTTGGGTGAAGGGCAGTAAGGTAAACACGTATGAGGGGCTTTACAATTTAATTGCTTGGGAGCACTTGTACAGTTTATGTTTTCCAGAGCTGCGCCAGCACCTCATTGACAGCAAGCTGACTGACCCCAGGAAGCTTGCACAGGAAGCGGACCGCTGGGAGAGCACCAGGGTCCAGAAGAGGTATGGGGGAGACCACGCCAAGGGTGGGCAGGGTCCCTCTCAGAAGAAAGGGGGGGGGTAAGGGCAAACAGGATGAGTTCTCTAAAGGGCCCCAAACTGATTCCCAGGGTAAGGATTCCCAACCCCCCAGTGAAAAGAAGCCATGGTTCTCCAAAGGGAAGCCAATGGCAGGTGGTCCCCTACGTAAGTGCTATTCATGTGACCAGGTGGGTCATGTGAGGGGGGACCCCAAATGCCCCAAAAGTACACCGGCACCCACTGGTGCACCGTCCCAGGGTTTGGCCAGTGTAGCGCTTGGGGAGGAGTTGGTTCCAGGTGGGTGGGAGCCAGCAGAAATGACCCTTGTCTCACTAGGGGACAGTGATATGGTCCAGAGAAATTTAGTGCCTGATAACACTAAGAAGTACAGGCAATGGGTGACCATCAATGGACAGAGGGTGGAGGCTCTGAGAGACACAGGAGCCAGTGTGACTACAGTGAGGAGTCACCTGGTGTCTGAAGAGCAGATTGATCCCTGGGTACTTCACCAAGTAGTTGCAGTAGACAATTCTGAGCGCCTCTGCAGAGTGGCGCAGGTTCCCTTTGAATGGGGGGGGGTCTCAGGTTCCTGGAAAGTAGCTGTGAGTCCAACCATGCCTGTTGATTGTTTGCTAGGCAACGACCTGGAAGATTCCCCTTGGAAGGAGGTGGAACACAGGTCTCACTTGGAGATGTTGGGTCTGCCTGGGTGGGTATGCGTATCCACCCGGTCTATGGCAGCCAATCAGGGTAGTCAAGAGCCCCTGGAGCCTGAAACAGTGGCCCAGGGGACCGCCAAGAAGAGGAAAGGCAGGAGGCGCGGGAAACCCGCCCCAGAAGTTCCCACGGTCCGGGAGGAGGCAGTGCCTGAGGGTGATGCCCCGGAACCTACAGGGGAACAGGTGGCTGAACTGGGGGAGGTCCCTGAGCTGTCGCAGTGGCAGCAGGAAGGGGGACCCACCAGGGAAGTATTCTGCACAGCGCAGAAGGAGTGCCCTACTCTTGAGGGACTGCGGCAGCAGGCTGCAGCCCAGGCGGCTGGCGGGGCGCCAGGTACTCACCTGATTTATTGGGAGGATGGCCTCCTGTATAGTGAGCCTAAGGTTCCTGAGCCGGGGTCAGCTCGTATGCTGGTGGTACCCCAGGGCTTCAGGACCTTCCTACTGGGTTTGGCTCATGATGTGCCTTTGGCAGGACATCTAGGGCAGGACAAGACCTATAAGAGGCTTGTCTCCCACTTTTACTGGCACTTGATGAACAAGCAGTCAGCTGCTTATTGTAGATCTTGTCAGACTTGTCAGGCAAGTGGCAAGAGTGGGGGGAAATGCAAAGCTCCCCTCCAACCTTTACCGGTAGTCAGTACTCCCTTTGAAAGGGTAGGAATTGACATTGTGGGGCCTCTGGATCCCAAGACAGCCATGGGCAACAGGTTCATCCTGGTCTTGGTGGACCATGCCACACGGTACCCAGAAGCTATTCCTCCAAGGACGGTCACCGCCCCCGTGGTGGGACATGCCTTGATGGGGGTTTTTACCCGCATGGGGTTCCCCAAGGAGGTAGTATCTGATAGGGGTACAAACTTCATATCCACTTATATGAAGTCTCTGTGGAAGGTGTGTGGGGTAACCTACAAGTTCACCACCCCTTACCACCCCCAAAGTAATGGTCTGGTTGAGAGATTCAACCGCACCTTGAAAGGCATGATTCAGGGCCTGTCAGAGCCCTTGAGGCGTAAGTGGGACGTCCTCTTGCCATGCCTTCTGTTCGCTTACAGGGAGGTGCCTCAAAAGGGACTTGGCTTTAGCCCCTTTGAGCTCATCTATGGCCACCCTGTGAGGGGACCGCTCAGTCTGGTGAAGGAGGCTTTGGAGAAAGCTCCTAGTAAACCACCCCAGGATGTATTTAGCTACATGCTGGCACTAAGAAACCAGACTGCCCGCTTCAGGAGTCTCGCTCAGGAGAACCTGGAAGCAAGCCAGGAGGACATGAAACGGTGGTACGACCAGAATGCCACTCTGGTTGAGTTTCAGCCTGGACAAAAAGTGTGGGTCATGGCACCAGTGGAGCCTAGGGCTCTCCAAGATAAGTGGACTGGGCCTTTTGAGGTGGTGGAAAGAAAGAGCGAGGTCACCTATCTGGTAGACTTGCAATCCCCCAGGAACCCCTTGAGGGTCCTACATGTCAACCGCCTCAAACCACACTTTGAGCGAACTGAGCTATCCATGCTCCTAGCGACAGATGACGGGGTGGAGGAAGAGAGTGAGCCTCTTCCTGACCTCCTGTCTGCAGGAGAGAAAGATGGGTCTGTGGAGGGAGTGATCCTCTCCCCCTCCCTGACTGAGGAACAGCAGAGGGACTGTCGCCACGTGCTGGGACAGTTCGCCTCACTGTTTTCCCTGATCCCAGGAGTCACACACCTGTGCACACATGATGTGGACACTGGGGACAGTACACCTGTTAAACATAAGGTTTACAGGGTGACTGACAGGGTGAGGGCTTGCATTAAGGAGGAAGTCTCCAAAATGTTAGCCCTAAGGGTTATTGAGCACTCCAGCAGTCCTTGGGCCAGCCCAGTGGTCTTGGTCCCAAAGGCTACTGCTCCTGGTGCCACTCCAGAACTTAGGTTCTGTGTGGACTACCGGGGTCTCAATGCGGTCAGCAAGACTGACGCACACCCCATCCCCCGAGCTGATGAGCTCATTGATCGGTTAGGAGCTGCCAAGTACCTCAGTACGTTTGATTTAACATCTGGGTACTGGCAGATTGCCTTAACTGAAGGGGCAAAGGAGAGGTCAGCATTCTCTACCCCCGATGGGCACTTCCACTTCAATGTGATGCCCTTTGGGATGAAGAATGCCCCTGCCACCTTTCAGAGGTTGGTCAACCAGGTGTTGGCAGGACTGGATGAGTTCAGTGCCGCCTACCTGGATGACATTGCTGTGTTTAGTTCCACATGGGAGGAACACCTGCAACACCTCTGGAGAGTGTTAGAGGCCCTGCAGAAGGCAGGCCTCACTATTAAGGCGAGCAAGTGCCAAATAGGGCAGGGTTCTGTTGTGTACTTAGGACACCAGGTGGGGAGTGGCCAGGTGGCACCCCTACAGCCTAAGATTGACACGATTCTGGCTTGGGAGCCTCCCAAGACCCAGACTGAAGTGAGAGCCTTTTTAGGTCTCACAGGATACTATCGGAGGTTCGTTAAGGGATATGGTACCATTGCTACCCCCTTAACTGAGTTGACTTCTAAGAAGCAACCCAAGAAAGTGATCTGGACAGAGGCTTGCCAGAACGCTTTTGATGCCCTGAAGGCTGCCATGTGCACAGCACCTGTGCTGAAGGCACCTGACTACTCCACGGAGTTTGTTGTACAGACAGACGCCTCAGAGCATGGTATTGGAGCAGTACTCTCACAGCTGAATGAAGAGGGCCTAGATCAACCCGTAGCCTTCATTAGCAGGAGGTTACTACCCAGGGAACGTAGGTGGAGTGCCATAGAACGTGAAGCGTTTGCTGTGGTCTGGGCACTGAAGAAGCTAAGACCCTACTTGTTTGGGACTCACTTCCGAGTTCAGACCGACCACAGACCCCTCAGATGGTTAATGCAGATGAGGGGTGAGAACCCAAAACTGTTGAGGTGGTCCATTTCCCTACAGGGGATGACTTTACGGTGGAACATCGACCCGGTACAGAGCACGCCAATGCTGATGGTCTGTCCAGGTTCTTCCGCCTTAGTGATGAGAACTCCCATGAGGTTGGGTAGTTGCTCCCCACTTTTAGCTGGGGGGGACACGTGTTAGACTTTTCATCCTTGGCGTGGTCTCCCTTAACTTTTTGCCTCTGTTCCCCAGGTTGTTGATGTGTGCTGGACTCTGATTTTGCTGTTTTTGTTACTCTGGGCACTTTACCACTGCTAACCAGTGCTAAAGTGCAAGTGCTCCTGTTTAAATTGTATGTAAGTGGTTCATCCATGATTGGCATATTTGAATTACTAGTAAGTCCCTAGTAATGTGCACTAGAGGTGCCAGGGCCTGTAAATCAAATGCTACTAGTGGGCCTGCAGCACTGGTTGTGCCACCCACATAAGTAGCTCTGTAATCATGTCTCAGACCTGCCCCTGCAGTGTCTGTATGTGTATTTTTACACTGTAAATTCGACTTGGCAAGTGTACCCACTTGCCAGGCCTAAACCTTCCCTTTCCTTACATGTAAGGCACCCCTAAGGTAGGCCCTAGGTAGCCCCAAGGGCAGGGTGCAGTGTATGGATAAGGTAGGACATATAGTAATGTGGTTTATATGTCCTGACAGTGAAATACTGCCAATTTCGTTTTCACTGTTGCAAGGTCTGTCTCTCTCTCATAGGATAATATGGGGGCTACCTTTAAATATGATTAAAGTGTAGATTCCCCTAGAGAGTAGATGGACATGTGGAGTTTGGGACCCCTGAACTCACAATTTAAAAATACATCTTTTAGTAAAGTTGATTTTGAGATTGTGCGTTTGGAAATGCCACTTTTAGAAAGTGAGCATTTTCTTGCTTAAACCATTCTGTGACTCTGACTGGTTTGTGGATTCCCTGTCTGGGTCAGTTTGACAGTTGGGTTGTTTTTCACCTCACACCAGACAGTGACACAAAGGGAGCTGGGGTGTGATCTGCATTTCCTGATTAGCCATCTCTGCTAGGAGGGAGGGGTGGAGTGGTCACTCTCATCTGAAAGGACTGTGCCTGCCTCTGACAATGCTGTCTCCAGCCCCCTGGTGTGTGTCTGAGGCCTTGCCTGGGCAAGGCCGGATTTCACAAGAAGGTGTG
The DNA here is from genome assembly GCF_031143425.1 of Pleurodeles waltl. Classification (NCBI taxonomy): domain Eukaryota; kingdom Metazoa; phylum Chordata; class Amphibia; order Caudata; family Salamandridae; genus Pleurodeles; species Pleurodeles waltl. The sequence continues at coordinate 218,216,167 of NC_090444.1, read as the reverse complement.
AGTCCCCTTTGAAGAAAGGTGACTTCAAAGACTAAAATGGGTATAAGAAGGGCACCCAAACTTACAAACTTTAGAAACACTTCTGGAATCAAGGGGAACCGCTGCCTGGAGAAGAGCTGATAGCTGAGGAAAACGTGCTGCCCTGCCTGTGACTGTGCTTTGTGGAGCTTTCCTGCAGTGCTGCTTCTGCCAGAGTAAGAGGGCAAAGACTGGACTTTGTGTGCCTTCCATCTTGAAGAAGAAATCTCCAAGGGCTTGATGTAGAGCTTGCCTCCTGTTGTTGAAGTCTCAGGGATAGCAAAGACTTCTTCCTGCCAGCACCTGGAGTCTCTGGAGAGACCCCTACTCTGCTCTGTGGTGCCCTTCCAGTTCCTGGGACCCTGAAAGGAGAGGCTGGCAGCCTAAGGACAAAAATACACGCACCGAGCGCCGTGCGGAGAAAAGATCGACGCGAATCCGATCGCGGCTGAGAAAACGACGCGACGCCGGCTCCGCAGCTGAGAAACGACGCCGCAGGAAACGCGACCGGAGAATCGACGCCCGGAGCAGGAGAAACGACGCGCAGCATCGCTGACGAAGGCTGAGAGATCGCAACCTGCGCCGCGGGACTTTCGGACCGTCGCGTGGCTGGCTTTTTCGACGCGCATCGCCGTGCCGAGTTGTTTTCGACGCATATAACCGTGCAGGGTTATTTTCGACGCACACCGCCCGTGCGGGGTTATTTTTGACGCAAACCAGGTACATTTACACGCTAGCAGCGCTAGTGTGTTGTTACAACTACCTAAAGACTCTTTTTATTTTAAACCTTTAAAAAATCATAACTTGACTTGTGTATGTTGGATTTTTGTCGTTCTGGTCTTGTTTTGTCTAGATAAATATTTCCTATTTTTCTAAACTGGTGTTGTGTCATTTTGTAGTGTTTTCATTGAGTTACTGTGTGTGTTGGTACAAATACTTTACGCCCAGCACTCTGAGGTTAAGCCTACTGCTCTGCCAAGCTACCAAGGGGGTAAGCAGGGGTTAGCTGAGGGTGATTCTCTTTTATCCTAACTAGAGTGAGGGTCCTTGCTTGAACAGGGGGTAACCTGACTGTCAACCAAAGACCCCATTTCTAACAATGCACTTGTAAGCTTTTGTCCTCAGCAACATAAGTAATAGTCTGTTGTCATACAAGTGACATAGGCAACCTTCCAACACGGGTTCTCTCACTTTACATTTACTTTTATAATGTAAAGCTGTGTAAAGTGAACAGATGTGTATATATATATCTACCAGCAAAATGGCCCTCATTGTGGCGCGCATTCTTAGCTGGTGCACACGGAAGGGATGGACCTGCCCTTATTTAATTTCCAAACAAGACAATTGCGAAGAATTGTAAATCCGTAAAACTCCAGGAGAGTTAATCCTTTTTATTCATTATTAATGTAGTACAACACCAAATCCACCACCAACACATTTCAACCAACAGGTCTTGCTCACAGCTTGTGAGGAAAAAGAAGGAAGACTCGAACATAAGAATCGTGATGACATTAAGTAAAGAAAATCATCTAATTCTAAATATCCTTAACAAATATTGGGATATTATAAAGAAAGATCCAGATGTGGGCAAACTACTTGGAGCAAGACCAACGATTACATACAAAAAGGTTCCGTCATTACAAGACCTTCTGGTAAGGAGTCATTTTCAAATTAACAAACCGCTGAATTGGCCAGAGGCTCAAGGTACTGACTTCACATGCTGTGGAAAATGCAAAGCATGCTGTATAGGAATCAACACAAAAGAATATAGAGACTCTAGCGGGAAGAAAATGGTGATTAAAAAGAGGATCACATGCAACACTACCTATGTAGTATATATAATAGAGCGCTTTTGTGGATTAGGGTATGTTGGCAGCACAATTTGTCCTTTGAAGAAACGAATATTGGAGCACATTAGGGCTGCACAAAATAAAGATTTGAATTATGCCATGTCAAAATACTTATCCACACATGAAGGAAAAGATTGGACAAATATGAGCTTTTTTGGTATTGCCAGCATTGATAAAAATGAAAGAGGAAGAGACCGTAAATTGAAATTAAGACACTTAGAATCGCGGTTAATTATAAAGCTATGGACTAAGACCCCGAAGGCTTTAAATGGGGGATGAAGAACTTTACAGTCATTTATAAACACTATAAGAAAAAATCTGTTTATTATAAATAGGTGAATAAAGTAAATTGGCGTCTATAGCATAAAAGGACTGAAAAGAATATAGGAAATATGTATTAAAAAGTTCAGTACACATAGTAGTAAATAGTGATAAAAGAAAGGAGAAAAAAAATAAAAAAATCAGCTAAATAGTACCCACTAGTATCTTCATCATTACGATGGATATAACATGTTGTAATTTAGCTGAAGGAGAAATGAACAATATCTTTAAATTAGTGAGCTTAGATGCATGAGAGCGGTATGATTACTGATGAAGCAAGGTATATAATGTATAGAGATAAGAAACAAGGATAATGTGTTTATATAGCTCAAAAAGAACTTTGTACCCTTACCTTTAAAGAAGGATTGCTAGCCTTGTTTCCATGTAGAGTATGCATGAAAAGATTTAAATAATTGAAGTGGCTTTAATATTGTTTTACTACGTTTCCCACAATGCATTGTTACAGATGCGTTTGTGATAGTATAAAAGCGAGGTGTGTGTATATATATATATATATATATATATATATATATATATATATATATATATATATATATATATATATATAACTCCTTGCTATTTAATGCAAGACAGTTTATTTTTGCTTAAGTGCCAGAGACACAAAAGTTACAGCAAATGCAACTGGTTATGTACATGAAATAATATGGGAGGTTACCAACTCTGGTACAGTCTATATGTGAAGTTTTAGAGCTGGTGATTCGGGGCAGTTAATACCATGTTTATAAGCGCCAAAACACATTTGCAAGTGTAAGCAGCGATACAGATATGTACAGCGAGGAACCGGCTTTCAAAACAGATATGAGCGCATGACATTTGATCTCCATGGTTAAGAGCCTACAGGGGAAACAAAATAAACAATCATTTGGCCTTTAGAGCCATCTGATTCAAGCGTTTTGTACGCTGAATAACAGTAAATTAGCTGTAAGTAGTAGGGAGATGGTTAAATAGTTTTTGGGGTGCCTAAAAAGATAATTAATTTAAAAGAAAAGGCCTCAACACTATTTAACGCACTATACAAACATTGTCATGTTGCAAATTTTAAATAAAAAAATCATTTGTAGCGCTCCTCATATAGGTAAAAGGTACTGAATAGTTATCATTCGGGTGGATACTTTTTTTAATAGCAAAAGAACAGTATTTTATGACATAATATTTATATATTTTTTTTAGAACATTTCTTCGCCTTTTGGGGGCTCAGCATTAGCTCCTGGTCACAGTCATGTAGTGTGCATATTTGTTCGCACCGCCATATAACGTTGCCCTTCATCTGAAGCAGCTTCACTGGCATGAAGTGAAGAGACACGTGCTGAACGGGGGCGGACTAGACGTCTGACTACGTGCCTCAGAATGTGACGTCACGTTGGAACTGCCCAAGCAATGAATGGGAAAGAGGCGCAAAGAAGCTGCTGACATGAATTGCAGCTATAATAGAAGAGTAATTCCAAGCAATATTTTAAAACTGTAACTCTGAAATTTTAAATCCAAAAGGCATAAAACGCTCAAAGGAATAAAGTAAATTAATTTATTACATGAATAAAATAAATGTACACGGGTATTGAGGAAAGCGTTGTATATACTGCCACCCAGTGGCTTGCAAAAACAAAGTATTACTAGTAATAGCAAAGTGCACGATAAATGTTTGAGATGAGAAAATGTGCACATAAAATCAGAGAAAGCGTGGATGGAGAAGCGTGCACCGCGTTAAGGTTAAAAGCAAAACACGACCTCTGATGGGATTAACAAAACAGCGCGTCGATTGTGAAGCGGGCGCCGCGTTGAAGACGAAAACGAAACACGACCACTGCTGAGATGACTAAATGCGTACTAAAACCAGATAAAGTGAGGCGTGCGCCGCGTTAAGGATCAAAACAGATCACGACCACTGATGGGCAGTCTTTGCCCCAATTAAAAAAATAATAATAATAATAATAAATAGTTCCTCAGACAGACAGTAAAACTAGCTGAGTGGAGGAGTACACGTGCTGCGGCTACGCTGCATGGGAGTTGAGAATTGCCAAAAAGGTGAGAGAAAGACACGTTTAACCACTTACAAGCAAGTTAATTTTAAGGACAATGACACGTACAAGTGAGAACCCGGGGGGTTGGGGGGCACAACTACACAACAGGTCGCTAAGCGACAGCGCAAGCGCTGTATAGGCTCGACCTAGAAAAGGGCAGACATTTGAAGACTGCATCCGGAATGACCAAAAGGATAAAGGGAGCAAGGTGCAGTGACCTGCACGTATTTATTTTCGTCTCGCATTTTACTCTCCCGAGTACAATCATTCAACCAATGCCTTTCTTCAGGTGTATATTACTCACAAAGTTTAATTTGCATAAGTAATGTAAAAGAATATCGTGATTTCAAGTGTGCACCCTGCACCGGGGCATAAACCTGTGGGCAGGGAGGTGGGTGGCTTGTAGTAAATAGGTGGCAATCAGTACCATTTAGATTTTTGATCGGAACTAGGGTATCTCTTCCACTGAAGTGGTTTGTGGGAATTGAAATCTTTGGAGATATGTTAAATTAATATCCTAGTTCTCTAGTACGAAAATGTATTAACAAGGTAAGAGGAGGGGTGTGAAAGAATACATGTCAATTTAGTGTATAGTTGACCTCTTTGGGGTCTTTCGCTAGCCAGGAAGAGATCACCACTGACTTTCAATAACCCCTGGACAACGGAGCCCAGAGAGGGCTGGAGTACACCCACTTAAAGACACCAGCTTCGGAACAGTTGTGTGAAGACGCCATGTTACTAGAAGAGTGTGGCTCCAGGCCAGTGTGTAGGCCGTGGGACCCATTTCTAGAAGGAAGCATCGCTTCTCACTCATCTTGTTGGCACCTGCTCAAGTATTGTAGCGCGTGTCAGCGACCTCAGAAGTTCAGGTTTCAAGCAGGAACTTTCGTGTGCATATGAAATTGACTCTTGGTGGTTTTTGTACAGTTACATGAATTTAGCGAGGGAGAAGTTTTGGAATAGTCTCCCTTTTCTGGCATATTTTGTAATATTTATTTGAACTTATTCAGGTGTTCCTCTCCAAATAGTTTTCTGGGCACATTATTTCCCACAAACGTATTGGATATTGCTCTGTGAAGTTAAGAGTGTGACTGCGCGATTTCTAAATATGCTGACGAACTATGAAGTATATCAAATTTCAGAAATATTGAGACTAACAAGACAGAATATAACAATTAAATGGGCTTAGAAATGTGCGTGTATAAATGAACTATATTAAATGTCAAAGAACACACGATGAATTCTTGCTTCAGGGAGCAGACACCCTAAAGTGACTGTGATAGGAGGTGGGGGAACATCTTGTAGGAGACAATTCTGCGTATTAAATTAGACCCTAAACACTATATTTCTTTATTCAGGCATGTCGCAGACAGCACCAGACCAGATGTTGATTTTTCTCTTCCCTCTGTCTTTTCCCCCATTTTATTCTCAGGAAGGAAGGGGATTCAATACAATTTCCCCTCGGAGTTTTCAGGGTCACGCATCCATCTCCGCAGAATGACAACTGCCTGTGACCAAAACTGTCGGAAGCATTTCACACATCTTTCCCTTTCGATACCAGCGCGTAACCTCACGTGTGATCATCAGAAGAGCTGCCAGGGCTGGGTAACAAAGCGAAAACCCCGACCTAACAAGGCCTCCAACCTTCCATCCCCAACTGGCTCCCTGCCACTGAGGCAGGGCAAGATTACACGGGAGGGTGGAAATATAAAGACTTCACATGAACCAACACGTGAAGTGGTCTTATTCTAACAGGCGTGGGTACTACACGAATTCCATGGGCACCACGGTTCAATACCATGAGAATCCCAGAGCTTTCTACTCCTATCTGTACAACAATGGTCTGTAATTCTCTCAGCATAAATATAACTCAGTTTACCAAAACAGGCTACCCCAAATAAGCTTCACAACTGGGACGCATACCTTTGTCATTGTTGGACAATTTTAACTTGCTGTTCCGGTTCAATACCTCTTCGGCCCTGTTGCAAATAAATAAATAAAAAGCACAGTTAAGATGTATATTGGGACACAATTTGTTGCTTTTAACGTTAACAAAAGGGAAGCTTGGTCACTGTAGTAAATACTGGTTGTCCCTTTTACTGCAGACTCTGTGCCCCAAAAACGGTGATCCAGAACATTATTTTCAGAACTAAACATTTAAACAGCAAAATCCTGTACACATGCATGGCTAAGAACGTCATTCCTTTGTGCATCTGCCAACTTCAATGATGTCACTCATTTTTCTTCATGCCAAAGCCACACGCTGCCTGGGGCAGTGCTTCCCAAACGTTTTAGACTCACGACCCAGTTTTCAGAATGGCAAACTTTTACGGCCCATCTAGCTTTAATAGACACGAGCCAAGCGATGTTTTGATGTGATAAAGGCAGCGCATTGTCACTTACAGGCACCACAAATTTGCATTGAAATGGGCACTACATTTGCACAAACTTAAAGTATTACTGATAAAACTACACTGCACACAAATGACAGCGTGGAAATCGGGTTCCATTTAATATTTTATCATTTGTGAATCACCAAGTAAAGTACCTTGATCTGTTTCGAGCCTATTAAAATCTTTATTTCCGACACTTAAGATTTTATAAAAAAAATGCGCTTCATTTTTGCTTTCCTAACTAATGAACGCATACAGGTATTTACATATTGTGTGTTATAAAATCCGACATCCTACTGCCTTTCCTTTCACATTTGTTGTACTCAGCAGTGACATCTTCTTTGCTCCCTCTGGAAAGCGTCTTATCCACTGGTGCGGTGAGAAAAAAGTAGGTCACTCCTCTTCTACATGCTACAGTGGCTGCTAGGTGGGTCTTTAGTGAGGGGTAAGAGACATCTATCTAATAGGCGAGTAAGGTATCTAATCACTGTGGCATCCTGTCACCAACTATTTTGGTCCCCCTTTTTGCTGCATCAGTGTAAGTTTGTTTCATTTGCTGCTGTAACATTTCCTTCTTGTTGGTCGCCCCACTTTTTTATAAAGTTCCACTGATATTGGCGGTAAGTCCAGGTGGCCAAACTACGCTTTCAGAAGCTATGCTGCCAGATTGAGGGTTGGTGGGTCGGGGGACATACCTCTGGAAGATGTTTAGTAGTACTTATTGTTTTAACTCCCTTTGTGTGCCGTTTGCAAGTATGCGTAGCTTGTCCGCTTCTGTGTTTAGCTAATTTTGACAGGGTGTGTGACTTTGTACCCCCTGTTTTAGAGGTACAACATTGTCATGTCAATTTGGATTAGTACTATCCATCCCTTCAGGTGCTTCAGTCTGGAAGGCTTTCAGTGCTAGAAATACTATCTTTAGTTCCAACACATTTATGTGCTGTACCGCTTCTTGGAGACTCCACAAATTCCCTGAAGTTTAGGTTGAGAATGTGAGCTCCCCATCCAGTCTGGGATGCATCAGTCATTCAATAAGTTGGTGGCTTGAATGATTTTCCCATTGTGATGTTGTCTGGGTTCCAACACTGTATTTTCCTTATAACTTTGTCTGTAGCAACCACCATATCATCCTAATTCCCTGTAGCGTGTGACTGCTGTCGCTGCAGCCGCTCATGTAGTGGTTTCATTTGTAGACTTGCATTTTTAGGTTAGAGGAGTGCGTGAGGCCATCATGCCCTTCATTTTCCTCACCGTCAGATGTGGACTCTTCTGGTAGAGGTGGTCCTGGTCTAGAATGGCCTGGACCCTCTTATACACTGGGGAGGACTGTGCCGTTTGTAAATTGAGAATTACACCCAGAAAATGTCATCATCTTCTGTGGTGTATTTGATGATTTCTCGTATTTGATGGAAAACCCAAGGTTTTGTAATGTTTTTACGACTTTATAGATGCTGTCCCTGCGTTGTTTGAACATGCTTGCTCTTACAAACCAGTCGTCCAGATATGGGTATACGTGTATTCCCTTTCGTCCGAGGTGTACTGCCACTCCGGCTATACATTATGCAAATAGTCTGGTTACTTTTTTCCAAATGGTAACACCTTGAATTGGTTGTGTGTCTTGTCCACTACGAATCTGAAGAATATTATGTGCAATCTGTTAGTTGGTATGTGCAGGTAAGCACCCCCGAGATCAACAGTTGCCAAGTAGTCCCCTTGTCAGTCAAATAAGCTTTATTCGGCTAACCAAAAGCCATGAAACCACTAAATAAACAGTTCACACATAAAAGCTTCATACTTATAAAAGACTGAAAAAAATAACGGTCCTTGGAAAAATCAACAGCCCAAAGTATAATTTTTTTTTAATAATAATAGATTGCAGTATCCCGTATCCGTTTCTAATTCTCAATGCACAATGAACATTTGTCATTGCAACACAAAGATGTAGATTACCCAGTTTTTGAAGTATAATAAACGCTTCTACATATGATCCAATCTTTGACAGACGTAAACTCGGAATTAAAAAACACTTCCGGGAGTAAGAATATAAATGACAGAAAAAAGGGGGAAGTGCAGAGTGCTTTGCTTGAAGGAGTTATGATAGAGGCAGCTTGGCAAAGTTGTACTCCAGACAATATCCCTGGAAAAAGCCACTAGTAAATGTATTGAGTGAAATCGGAACCCTGTAAAATAAAACCTATAATTCATGTTAAAAGTTGATGTCAAGTAGAGCTCGCAGCCCAATGATGTTTTAATGAAATTGCAGTTGGCGCTACCACAGAGTTTATAAAAATTTGCCTGGTGAGGACTACCCTTGCCTTTCCCAAAATACCGCTTTCACCTGAAGCATAACACTTTGCGTCAAGTTACTCAGATTAGAAAAAAGCTCTGGGATGCCTGCGTCTATAAAACCCTCTTTAATATAATTAATCCAAGGGATCACCAAAGCATAATCCTGGGAGAGATAGTCCTCCAACACCTCTTTTGAAAATCCAAATTAACAGGGGTTCCAGCTCAAAGTTATCCTCCATAGGCAGCAGACCCACCTCAAGGTGACACAAATGAGGGAGTGGATTGGGGGACAACCAGGAGTCTTCGTGAAAAATGTATCCTCGATCCCTGCAGTGGAGTCGCACCCTTATGCCCCAAACATCTACTCCATACGTTTGCTACAGCAATACATTTACTTTTATAGATATTGATCATTTCACGCACCGGCTAACCGGTGCGCAAAAGTGAAAATCGTCTCCATAGCTCCGACATTGAATCACCCTTGTCTGTAAAACGGCTCTGCCAATTTAAATTGTGATCCAAAGTAATGCTGAGATAATTATAAGTCCTGACCCTACAGATCTGAGCCACTCAATTGAAATACTCAATTTTTAGTGGGTTTTTTGTTCCAGTGCTCATAGTAAAAGATTTGCTGATATTAGTTTTAAGGTGTAATTACTCCTCTGCCACCCCTTTCCCAATAAACTGTAAAAACATCTAAACACACACACACACACACACACACACACACACACACACACACACACACACACACACACACACACACGTTTGACTCACCTTCCTTAAAGAAGATTTCATTACAGTGGAAAGTTCACCCTCAGTTCTATATCTGACCCAAATCAAACAATATCAGTAAGAGTCCAGCTATGGTCTGGCCAATGCCCATCCTCGCCAAATTGCCATTTTGTCCATATCAAAGTCAGAGGAGCGGTTCATAAACGCTACGTGAAAGGAATCCCTCCTTGCCTTGACATACTTGCCAAGGACCCGCTGAAGATTCAGGCGTTGCTCAACTTTGCCCACCCAGGGGTGGGACCCATACTGAACTCTTATAAGAGAGAGAGTTTCTTCCAACTAATCCTCAAGTTTAGCTGCTATATATCTATTCTGCCTAATATTTTTAACAAAACTAAAAAGGAGGTAAACTGGGTGGTAGCAGCATGGCAAGCGGCTGTCCCCTTCCTTAAATATGGGGACAACTACATTTCCTTCCAGGATGGAATAAGTTCCCCTTTCATAGAAGCTTTAAAAACATTGGTTAAAATTGGAGTCCAAAACCCAATAATAGCTTTAAAAAAAAAAAAGATCCAAAGAGACTATCAGATCCAGGTTGCTTTTCCTGCAGGCCTCTGGTAAGAGCGGCAATTACATCCTTGACTACAACAGAATCACACAGGGTAGAGCACAACTTCGAGTTACTATGGGCTGCCTCTTCACTGACTCGATTAGTCTCTCTATTGCCTGGGTTAAAATTACTGTTGTAATGATCCATCCAAGCTTCCACTGGAATAACAGTTTTGAGGGATTCTCATAACCCTAAAAAAGGGAAAAATTGACAACTTTCCAAAACGCATTGGAGTCCTTTAAGTTAGAAGCTCTTTTCAGCTCCTACCCAGCTTCCACCCTAAGCTCAGATTTCCTCTAGTACTCAGTATATCATCTCTGGGGCGCAGTGTAGTGGAGAGGGCCATTTTCAACTTCTTGTGGGCACATGCACAGGCATGATTAAATCAATTTATAGGTGACCGCTCTTTTGGGGATTTGTTCAGGTTCAGCCCCTTGTCCACAGTTGTACATACAGTTCTAAAAGCATTTGAGATTTTCTCTGAGGTAAGTACTGAAATAGCTTCCCTAGTCTCCCTCGCAAGCTTGTATGTGAAAGCCTCCCTATCCACTTTATATGGATGCCCTTATTACACCAGGGAGACCGTGCCACATTCTCCTGTTGCCGCTTATCCCCCGTCAATTGAAGGTCAAAGACTAAAGGCAAGGGGATTGTGATCGCTTATATAGGAGACAACTATGTTGTAGTCTAGTATTAGTATAGCTAAATCCATTCTGAACATGGGGAAGAAGATCCCAATACCTTGTATACTTTGGCAAATACCAAAGATCTGGTAATCATCAACCTGTTCAAGGCCTCTCAAAAAGGGGTGTGCTGGAAATGTATATAATCGCCCCCGCTCTTTCCCACACAACCTCGTGGTAAAATCCTCAGCCAGGCTACAAGTGTCCTCCCTATTGTAACTGTCCAAAAAGTTCACTAAATCATTCACCATGGCAATTAAAGTGGTCACACGTGAATCGAAAGCATTAGTATACAAGTTGGCCAAAATCATATCAAAACAATATGGAAGTTGCAATAATACCATCTGGTAACTGGGCCGAAAACAAATTGTTTTCATAGAGAGGCATATTAATTTTACAGAGCACAAAATGACTACACCCTACCCACCTTAGCTCTACCCACACGAGGTGGAACAACAGCAATGCATATAGTACAAAAAACATCTATGTTAAAATCTTCAAGCACCCAAATCTCTTGTAATAGAACAATGTCTGCATTATTGATAAATAAGCCAGTCTGGATTTGAAAATTTAGTGTGAACACCAGCAATATTCCAAGACAATTCTCAGCCCTCTCCTCTCCACCCTCCTCTTTCCCATACTTGCATCAGAACGATCAAGAGCCATTGAAACACCCCTCTCAGAGCCCTTCCTGCCCAAGCTGGACCAGGGACTCTGGGTCCTCAAACCCCATTATAACATGGCTATTGCAGCTCTACTTCTGAACTCAAGTTGGAACACAGTCAGTCCAGATCATCTAGAGATGCAAGAGCTTCAAAAGAGTTCCGAACCTCTGTGTTATAGGATGGTATCTTTGCCCTCCGTTGGGGCTCATTCCCTTTCCCCAGGTAGCACCTCCGGCCTACAAAAATAACCTTAAGGTAAAGCCTGAATAGAGGCGGGTGCTAGATGCAGATTGTGACCTGCACAGGGTGGTAGCAGTGCACAGACTTGAGGGAGGTGTTTGCAATTGTGTTGGCCTCTCGTAGTACATTATTTTCCCCCTTTCTGAACTCTACTGGTAGGTGTTTCATGTGCTCTTATATCTTATCCCACTGCTGATGTGCGTCTCCATCGCTCAGAGTAGTTTTTTGTATTTTTTATTTTTTTTTAATAGAAATATTTTTATTGGCATTTTAGTCAACTACAACACGTCCAACTGAGCCAGAAAATAGCATTAGCAATGGAGTGAATATCGGTTACTTCTTCTGATCTTAGCTATACAACAGTGTATGTTGGGACATGCATGGAGTCTCTTGCCTTCAGGGAGGCCATTTCTTGGGATCCAGTTCGTTCGCAGTCTTATTCACCATTTGGGTCGTGTCCCACTACACCTCTGCCCCCTCTGAGTTATCATAGAATTCACTCCACGCTCCCCAGATCTTAAATAATTTCCTTGGGCACCCTCTGACTTTATACGTTACTTTTACACCATCATGTAAAGGTGCATCCCTGTCTTCCTTTCCCTCATTGTGGGTATCTCTGGTGCCCCCGGTGGTTTGCCACGTACCTCTTGGCTGCAGCCAGCCCCAGGTTGCTAAAAAGGAGCTTGGATTGCGGTAGATCTATATCTGTAGGGATTCCCAGATGCACATGTTTAGGGTCTGCCAAAATCTTCACCCCAAGTATCTTCCACAGTTCCCCCAGGATTTTAGATCTGGATACAGAGACAGTCCCAAAGGGGGTGGAAATATGTTCCCCTATGTGTCTCGCACCTCAGTCTTCCCACATCTGTGAAGTCGTGTCGTATCATAATAAACCCAAATTGTATAAGTCGTAGGTGGGTTTCAATTGCCACTTCACATGGGTGCATTAGGGCTTCTTCCCAATCAGTGTCATCCATAACCCCTAATTCCAGTTCCCATTTCTCTTAGGCCTCCCAACCTGTCTTGCATGTTATTATTAATTTTTTTGTACATCCATGGAATTGCTTTCTGTTCCAGTTGTCCCAGCAATAATCTCCCTTCCAAAGGGGCATAAACGGGGAGGTCAATCAAATATAGTTTCTCTGCTTGCCAGGCATGTACGAGATGCAAGAATTTGTAATGTGTTGGGGTCATCTGTTTGTAGAGCGTCAAATGTCTTGAGTCCCCCTTCCTCAACCTGGTCTCCCAACCTGGAGATCCCGATCTTGTCCCAGGTCACAAAGTCCTGTAGCTTCCCAATCTGTCAGTCAGGAGCCTTCCCACAAGGGGGTTTCGGGTGGGAGTTTCAACATGCCAGCTTATTCCCCCCCCCCCCCCCCCCTCGTCCATGCCTCTACCACCAATTGGGTGGGCAGCAAAAGTCCCCACCCCACTAGAGGTAGTGTAGTGCTATTTTTGCCCCCAAACTCGCTTCTCTACAATCATTAATTGCTATAAGGCATGGGCACTCGCAAACATTTTCCCAGGGGCCAAAAAGTTTGGTCTGTGACATGCCTGGGGGCCACATTGATGCCAGGGCAGTGGCTGTCGGGTGGGGTGGCAGAGGGGATTGGTGGCAAGGTAGGTGTAGGAGAAGCAAATTATACACATCTAGTGGCTGAAATAAGCAATGGGAAACCAGAAAACCTGGAACTAATCCCGGCTTACACACTTTTCCAAACTGTGTGATCCTAGACAATTGTTTAGTCTCACTTTCCCTCCTTTTTCTGCCTTATCACGTTTAAGATGACCTCAAAATATATGATTCATGGTGTGCTGCACAAAACCTGCTTCTATGTTTGATTAATTCAAGTGTAATGTTGTTCATGTATGATGGGAACCCAGGCCACCGATAAAGCGCACATACCAAGTGACTTGTCTCTTTAATTTACTATTGGTGATGTTCTCAGGGTAAGGGAAATAATGAATGTTTCCAAATTTATGTTTGAAAACTATCACTTTTAAATGGATACATCTCAATGCACTGATAAAATAAATTGTACTAAGGCGAAAAGGTTCTGCATGTTAACTAAATACACTTTTTTAATTTTGAAGAGGCTGTCTTAGTTTTACACTTGTGTTGCAAGAGGTCTTTAAAAATGAAGGCGTTTCTAAAGTTAAGTGCAGGAGTCTCTAGTTACTTCCTTTCTTTAAGACCAATTGAGCTTGAAATAAATGATTGTGCGTGTATTTCATATTTTTATTGTTAGTGCAGAGTCGAGCAAACAGCTGCCCAGTGCTCCTGTTGCTCGAAGGGCAGCATGTAAAGTTCAGAGGGGCCGCATGAGGCCCGCAGGCCGTACTTTGAGTAGCCATGCTATAAGGTGTGCCACCTAATAGTATGACCTTATGTTAGAGTAAATCCCCCCCCACCCCAACTTCTATTATAGGGGATTCACTGGAGTGTCCGTAGTGATGCCCGAGGGTGTTGTCCGTTCCAGAGCAGCCTGTGGGCTTCTCCCTCAAATCTGATGAAAATTGCCTCTGGGACCCTAATGTATGTATTTTGAAGAGTGTACAGTAGTTTCGGTAAGGCAATCATCTTATACAGTGCTGACCTGCCGAACAACGTTACTCGTAAGTTCCCCCATCTCTCCACAACCCTATGGAAGTCCGCCAAAACCGCTAGGACATTCGGGTCGAGACTTCACTCTTGATCCATTTTCACATAAACCCCCAAATACTTAAATCTCTTCTATCTGTAAGTTACTCGGTAGTTCCAGCTGTCCCAGGGTGCCTTCTGCCAGATAGAGACTTGATTTGGGTCAGTTGATCTTGTACCCAGAGTAAGTACCGAAAACATTCTAAGTATCCGGGGAAGTGAATCTCTTGGACAGGTGATATATAAAAGGACATCGTCTGCAAACAGAGATATTCTTTTGTCTTCACCCCGCCCCCGTCTTATATGGAAACCTGAAATATCTAGGTGCGAGCAGACTATGCCAGCCAGGGGCTCCAGCGTAAGGGCAAATAACAAGGGGGACAGGGGGCAACCCAGTCTCACCCCCCTCTCTATGGGAAAATCAGTGGATGTGACCCAGTTTACTCAGACCACCGCTACCAGGTTCGTATACAGTAGGGTTATCCATACCAAAATGTTTGACCCAAGCCCAAATCTCGATCATTTGTGTCCTAAATGGCCAATGAACCGTGTCAAACGCCTTCTCAGCGTCCAACGAAAGTAGTATTCTCAATCTCACTGCTTCCAGCCAGTTGCGGAGTCTGCAGAGGTTAAACCTCACTGATCTCTTGGGCATAAAGGCCCATTGATCTTGGTGAATCAGGGGAGTTATGATAGTTATTAACCGCGCACCCAATTCGGTTGAGATCTTCATCTCGATGTTAAGGATGGATACTGGGTGGTAGGGGCTACATTCTGTGGGAGGGGTTTCCCGGCCTTTGGGATCACCACTATTGTGGCCCTGCGTAGGTCCCACAGGAGGGTGCCCTGCTCTCTCGACGGATTAAATAAGTTGAGGAGATAGGGACATATATTTGTGTTTTTCTTGAGGCGTTCTATAGGAAGACCGTTGGGTCCAAGCGTTTTCCGTGGCCTCCGCTTACCTAAGGCCTCTCTGGCAAGTCCAACTTCCTTTCCAGGCATTCTCGATCTTCGGTCGACAAGTTGTGACTTAACTGCAAGTTGGTGTTATTGATACAATTTCCTGTAGAATTGTGCAAACTCCCCAGCTATTCCCTGGTCATTACTGTGGCTCTCAGCATGAGCCCAGTGAGTCTTGTACACCCAACGTGCTTCCATCTTCAAGTTCCCTAGCCAAGTTAAAAGCTTGCCTGCCCTATCTCCCACCTCATACAGACGATGCTGCTTCGCCAATGCTTGGGCTTTTGCTTCCCCATATGCTAAAACCTGGTAATCCCTACACAGGATCACGATCCTGCGTAAGGTAGAAGGATCTTCTTTCATGTCCTTTTCCTCTCCAGCTCCAACAGCTGGTACTTTAGTTTCCCTCTCTCCCTCTTCTTCATGTGTGCATTTATGTTATGCGCCCTGTCTCAGAGTACTGTTTTATAGGCTTCCCAGACAGAGACTGCACACATTACAGAATCTTTGTTCACTTTGAAGTACAATTCAGTTATAATCCTGATCTCTTGATCCTTCCTTCAGTTCCCAAACATTCAGTCTACAGCAGCCCGCACCCTTCTGCTGGGGTCTAATCCCCACCGCTAGCCACACAGGAGAATGAGCCAATAGTCCCCTGGCTAGGTATTCCATCGTATCTCTCCCACTTTACCTACCGGAGTGAGAATATAATCTAGGCGAGAAAAGACACTGTGTGCCCTTGGAGAAAAAAAAACAAAGGGAGTACTGTCAGGTGTCTGGGTGGAGACATCGCCAGAGATCTGCCAATGCCAAAGCTCCCACAAAACCTGCCAGATGGGTCTCCTGAGGGTGTTCCAGTGTGGGTCTACTTCTAGACTCATCACGTAATTAAAGCAAGCTTTAACCAACCAACCAGGTGAGGGGATGCACTTGACTAAGAAGATCTCCACTATTTTGTGAGAGGTCTGTTCTTGAAGGCAGGGCATAAACACTTGACAAGGTCACCTCCCTCCTTCCCCCACCTGCCCATGACTGCTACGTAAGTACCGTTGGGGCCTCTCCAGATTTTCTCATTAATACGGACGTGAAAGTCTTCCCCCATTTATTGCCACCCCTTGGGAACTGGCAGTAAATCCTGCATGCGCAAGCATGGTTTAACCATCCCCTACCCCAAAAATTGCATTGTGAGCCTTGCAAGTGGGTTTCCTGGATTAGGACTACATCTGGTTTGTGTTTCTTTATATATGTCGCTACGAGTCCCCACTTCACCTTATTACCTAGGTCGTTAACGGTTGAGGACAATACTGTATATCTAGGATTATCCCCTATTGTTTCTCTGGGCCTTGATCCTGGGTAATCCTGTGTGGTCAGCGTGTGTGTGTTCCGTTTCAATCTATTCATGTGCTTTGATCCACTCCGTGTAATACTCAACAACCCCTTGGACATAATTGAAACTCAACTCCCCCTCCAGTTCCTTTTGCAAGTATGGGTATACCAAAAACATTACAACCACTCAGAGAGGTCTGTAGTCCCAGCCCCTACCTAATTATTACCACAACTTGTAACTTAGTTCAACTTTGTTGGGGTGGTATGCCCAGGAGCACGGCCGCTCAGAGGTTGGGATAGACCAAAGGCGGTCTGGTTCAGTCCACAGAGCTGGAATCGCTGGGTAAGACATGTCTGTGCATCTGTGCCAGAGTTGTTCACTTTAATTCAGTGATCTATAATGTCTCAATCGAGCGGGGTGTAGTGTTGTCAGGTGATGGAGCCTCCTGTTCCATGGATCCTTGTTCCAAGTTGTCCATGGTCATTGCTAGTGGGTGCAAAGAATTCGGTTTTGTGTTGTGGTCTGGGGCAAAGAGGTCCCAGGACGGTGACACTGACTTGATAGTCACTTTACTTCTTTTTGTGGTGATGAGTTGTTCTCCCTCAGAGTCCTAGGATGATTAGGTGTGCCGCGTCAGCGGCTGGGATGGCTGCCACCTTATGTTCCCTTTTTGTTTTAGGAACATTTGGCCCTTCCTTTTAGACATGTTGCTACTTACAGAAGGAGTGCTTCTGCCCCGTCTGCACTCTGTCGGATCTCTGTTCCCCTGTAGAATTCTTCCGGGGGTCATTCCTAAAGCCATTCCCAGGCCTTTTCAGGAGTTTGAAAAAAAAGAGAGCCTTGCCTTGAATGAGTACCTTCAGTTCAGCCAGGATTAAGAGCATATATTGCATCTGGGAGGCACATAGTTCAGCTATTAAAGCATCAAAGGTGCATCTCTGATGCTTAACTTCGCACGTGTAGTCTGAAAAACTTTGCATCAGAGTTGTCATGTCATACCTCTAATTTTCCTGGCTTCTGAAAGGATCAAGTCTCCATCTTCTTAATTTAAGAACCGTGGTATTACTGGCCTTTGTGGGGCTACCGGTGGAGGTTTGTTACTCAATGCTTAGTGGGCCCGCTCAATAATGAAACAAGGTGAAAATCTGTCTTTGGGGGAACGTTTGTTTGAGCCAGTCCTTCAGGAAGTGCTGCATATTTGATCCTTCTACTCCTTTGGGAAAACTCACAAAGTGCAGGTTACTTCTTCATGCTCGTTCTCTGCATCTTCCATTCTCCATACCATGTCTTTGGAGACAGTGCGCATTTCAGACATTTATTTCCGGAGGCTTGATATGCCCGTTTCCGCTGCCATGGCCTTCTCTGCCACATTTCCCAGGTCTTGGCGAAGGAGAGAGACTTCGGTCTTAACCTCGCCCTGACCACCTTCTAAGACCGTTCAGGAGGATTGTATTGCCTGCATTAGTGCAACATTATCAGGCCCTGTCTGCGCAGGCTGTGGTGCAGTGTCTTCTGTAGGTGGGGTGACCACTCTAGAGTGGCTGCTGTTCTTTTTCTCTCATCATGGTGTCTTTACGGCTAGTGCATCACTAGGAAGTCGTCAAGCTGTTTCCAGGTGTAGTATTGTGCTCCAAGAGACCGTGTCTTTGACCCTCCTCCTCAGGTCAGTGTTGCCACAGTGTCACTAATAGGGCGAGAGGGTTGGTTTTTCCTCACCTCTTGTTTTTTTTCCCAGTTGGCTTGTGAAGGGCATCTGAGGTCACGGCTTCCAAGCTCTGTGGGGCACTCTTCGATTTCACTTTCTTGACCCACAGAGGAATTTGGATCCTGAAGGAACTTGTTCTTCACCTGTCGGTCTCTGGATCCAAAGCGTAGACTCATGCCTTTCTGTGTGTACCTCCTGTGGGAGAATATCTTAGTTGGGCTGCTTAGTGATGGGGCTTCCTGGTGTTCCAGTTACGACGTTGTCCCTGCCACGTTCCTTGAAGTGCAGGTGTGGAGGTCCGTGGGTGCCTCCACCAGAGGTGGTGGGCCACGTGATCCCTACTTTCCCCTTCCAGCCAACCCACTGTTCTGCTCAAGTGGTCAGCTCTTCAATTGGATTGTCTGTCCAGGGCTTTCGGTGCTTTTCCCATGGGTGAAGGACGCATGGCTGAACCCATCCTGCGCAGGTCCTTTTAAAGTCTCTGAAGGAGGCTGTTTGAGCCCTCTGGGTTCTGGCGAGATGCCACCAGTAGAACTAGATCTGAATCCTTTTATCCATGGCTATTAGTCATCCCACAGAATCAGTGCTTCTTCCACTTTCTTGCCTCCGACTCCTCTCCCCCAACCCCCCCACCCCCAACGGCGTGGCAGGCCTTTCCCTCTACCCTTCTTCCCTGAAGAGGGTCCTCTTCCACCCACTATGACACGGTGCTCACTGGTGTCGTTTCTGGGCCCTCGTTGACCAAATGTCTTTTTACTCTTGGGGCGTCACCAAGGTTTCCCTGGGGGAGAACATGTCGAGTGTCTGCTCCCCCCTCCATGCCACTGATGCGCTACAACCCCGCCAGTGCCTCTGTTCTGTAGTGTCCTGGCCAGGTAGGGCTTCCTTGAACTGGCAGCTGTCACTGTTCACAGGGCGGGCAGGCAACGGAGTGCGCACAGTACCATGTCCTCCCTAGTGGTGCAGCTGGTTCTTGGCCTATATATTGTTCCCTGGATTCCAATAATGATTCAGAGGGTGTCTTTGGGCTCTAGCAATGATAAAGTGGGGCCCGCAGAAGTCGAGAGGTTGGGAACCACTGCTCTAGAGGTAGCTGTGGATGAGAAGCCAAGGTTTATCCAGGAGACATACAAAGCTCATGCAATACCACTGTACTCATATAGCACTTACACACATATGAAAGAAAACACTCAGTTGTACAAAAATAAATGGTACTTTATTTTTGGAACACAATACCACAGAATACTAGAAGGGCAACCCTCTAATAGCAGGTAAGTAATACACTAAATATATACACTTGTAAACAGTAATAGGCATACAAAAGGTTAGAAAATAGTGCCATTAGCAATAACCAATAGTGACCATAGGGGAACCCAAACCATAACCTAAAAAAATGGAAAGGGAACACAGGACTCCCACCTAGGTAAGTGGAATGTGTAGCGGGGAGTTGGGAGCACTAGAAAACCACAAAGGTAATTAACACAGTATCCCCAAACGACCAGGAAAGCAGGAGTAAATCACTGGAATTTCCCCAAAACACCCAAAAGGAAGGAAAAGGAAAAAAAGATGACACCTAGACAAGACAGCAAGAAACTAGCTGTGGATTCCTGGAGAAGACCTGTGGAGAGAGGGGAGCAAGTCCAAAAGTGTCAGTGGAGTCCAGGAGGAGTAGGAACTTCTACCCACCCAGCTGTACTTGCAGGAGTTGATCCACGGTGAGGAAGAACAGATCAGCACTGCAGCCCTGGAGCCGGGAGAAGAGTTCCTGATGGATGCATAAGATGTCTTACGCTAGAGTGAAGACTGCAGACGGGTGTCCGTGCAGGAATTGCACCAACAAGCCTTGGAAAAGACAAATTTGTGGGTAGTGGAAAAGTGGAGCTACCGGGGGACCAGCAAGGTGCAGGAGGACTCACCCCAAGAGGGGGACTCAGAAAGGGCAGTCAGCGTCAGAGAGACCCCAGGGGCAGAGGCAATACCCACAGGACAGGGACACAGGTGTCACAGAAGGAGCCCAAGCAGCACTACAGAATGGGATCCCACGCTGCAGGAGAACCAGGCAGAGGGCTGTGCATCGCAGGAAGGAGTGCTTGGGGCTGGAGCTGCACGTCGCCTGAAGATCCCTTGGAGGAGATGCAAACAAGCTGTGGTAGCTGCAAGAGATGTGCTGCATGCGGGTACTGTCCTGCGTAGGAAGGCAAGGGCTTACCTCCACCAAATTTGGACAGCTGGCAGAGAGGAGCAAGAGGACTACTCCAGACCACCACCCGTGATGCAGGATCCAGCTCAGCTCAGGATGAGAGGGGATCCACGCAGCCAGTTGTCGATGCAGCAGGTGCCTGTGGGTGCAAAGGATTGACTCCTTCACTTCAAGGGAGATTCCTTATTCTTCTTGTACAGGCTGAAGAGTTGCTGTCTTCTGGGAATGCACAGCCAGGGAAATGTTGCAAAGATGCCAGGAGCAGTGGAAACAAAGTTGCAGAAGAGTCTTTGTGAATTGCAGTGTTGTCGGTTCCTGGAGGGTCCAGTCGCAGTTCTAGTGGCCAGGAAGTCGAAGTGGAGGTTGCAGAGGAATCCTGCTGGAGTCTTGCAAGCCGAATCCAAGGACCCCACCCAAGAGAGAGACCCTAAACAGCCCTGAAAGGGGGGATTGGTCACCTAGCCAGAGAAGCACCTATCAGGAGGGGTCTCTGACGTCACCTGCCTGGCCTGGCCACTCAAATGCTTCCAGAGTTCCCTGCCAACCTTGGTAACAAGATGGCACAACCCAGGGACCCTCTGGAGAAGCTCTGAACACCACCCATGGAGTGGTGATGGACAGAGGAGTGGTGATGGACAGAGGAGTGGTGACTCCCCTTTCCATTGTCCAGTTTCACGGCAGAGCAGGGACTGGGGGTCCCTGACCCGGTGTGAACTGGTTTATGCACAGAGGACACCAAATGTGCATTTCAAAGCATACCGGTGGTTTGGGGAGTTTACCAAAGAGAAAGGGTGTTACCTCCCTCTCCCAAAGGAAATCCTTTGTTCTGCATTCCTGGACTTGATCAGATCAAGCAGCAGGAGGGCAGAAACCTGTCTGAGGGGTGGCAGCAGCTTGGCCTGTAGGGAAAACCCTGTAAAACTGGTGTTAGCAATGCTGGGGGCCCTTTAAGGACCCCCCCAGAGTGCATGAAATCATACTTCTAATACTTGAAACAGTATTGGGGTATGATTCAGACATGTTTGATACCAAACAAGCCCAGGTTCGGAGTTACTATTATGTAGCTGGTCATAGGTGACCTATCTCCAGTACACACGTAAAATGGCATCCCTGCGCTCACAAAGTCCAGGAAAATAGGTCTGGAGTTTGTGTGGGCACCCCTGCTAGTGCTGGGGTGCCCTCACACATGGGTACCTGCACCCTGCCCTCTTGGCTGAGACGGTCTACCAGAGGGGTGACTTAGTGACCTGTAGTGAAAACGGGTGCATGCACCCGTTTCATGCAGACTGCAATGTCAGGCCTGCAGAACCCTTTGCATGGGTTCCCTATAGGTGTCAGAATAACTGCTGCAGCCCATAGGGATCCCTGGAACCCCAATGCCCTGGGTATCTAGGTACCATATACTAAGGACTTAGACAGGGGGACCAGTATGTCAATTTTGGGCAGAAAAAGTACAGTTACCAAGTTAGAAGGGAGAGAGCATAATCACTGGGGTCCTGGTTAGCAGGATCCCAGTGAACACAGTCAAACACACTGAGAACAGGCAGAAAATGGGGGTAACCATGTCAAGAAAGAGGGCACTTTCCTACACTCTTGCTTTCCATGAGAGAAGGCAATGGAGTGATGTCCACACTTCTGCCTGGCCCGGATTGTCTTGAACTCTTAGCATGCCGCACAGTGCTCCGAGCTGTTGTCTTTCCAGAGCAGGTTGCACACCTTGTGGTTATCCTTCTACACATATTTATGATGGTACTTCGATGAAAACTGAAATGGTGTGTGTCCCATACCCCTTTCACATTGGCTGACGCATAAGATCTTGCTATGCGGTGGGCTTCTAACCTTTTCAAAGTTCAGTGTTTTTGTTGTTCTCTCCTAATTCAACAGCATTCATCGTGCTTCCTGCTCTTTCCACTTTCTTCAACGAAACCCACATTTCTATAATACAGCTTCTTTTTCCTCAACGCCAAAGCTCTCTCCCGGGCTTCCAGAGCCAACAGTGGAAAAAAATAATCTCAAAACAGCAACTACATTGAAGGGTTTCCAAGATGTATGTGTAATGTCACACAAGGAGGGACATAGTACCACATGGGAAAAGACTTAAACTAGTAACATTCGCAGGAAGCTTGATTGATATATTTGTCTGCTTGCACTATATTACATCACCATAGTTCCTTTGTTAATTTCCCCACTAACTATCTTCATACCATAACTATTCTCTTACACCTGGATAACCCAGAAATCTAATCAATGTAAAATCTACAAGCTTGCAATCAGTACGACACTGAAAAACAATCAAATGTGTACACACTTTAAGTACCCACATTTGGTATCTTGTAAGAAATGTCTCTAAAAGGTATAAACTCTGAATTGCCTGGCCTGGCCAAACAACATTCTCAAAAGAACTGCTCATAAGAACAGACTGTTTAGGTTTAGCTTACTGATCAAGATCCAAAGAGATTAAGAAATTATTTGGTATAGCAAAAAATGTAAGTTACTGTACCTGATCAGCTGTTCATCAAAAAGTCTCTCCCTTACACAAAGCACACGTTCACGCTCTAAAAGAATAAACATTAGTTAAAATCAAAAAATAGCAAGTCGGCAAAAAGCATCACGTAATGTTAAGAAAGATGCACAATTATTTGCAACTTAAGTGCATTAATTCTTATGATCAAACCAAAGGCTTTACTTTCTGTGAGGGTTAAATGAATGATTGCTAATGCAGTCTCTGAGGAAAGGCCCTTTTGCAGAATCACTCCCATTTTTCTGCAAGATCTAGTGCTGGTTTGCGGACTAAATACTGTTGCTCTAATGTCCATAGCACAGTGTATGTATGACCACTTAAGTATATGTGCAATTGGCTTATATCTGATTGGCATGTAAAAACTGCAAATTCGACCTAGCTAAATCACTTTTAACAAGGCTTAAACCAGTCTATTTAATACTTATAGGTCACCACTAAGGTAGGTCCTAAATGTCCACAGGGCAGAGTGCATGGTATTTAAAAAGTAGGACTTGTGTACTTAAGTTTTACAAGTCCTGACAGTGAAAACATCTTCAAAGCCATTTTTCACTGTGGCAAGGTTGTCTTTCCCATAGAAAAGCACTGGTTTACAAGAACACTTAACATATTTATCAATTTGGGATCAGCTAAAACCATGGTTTAAAGTCTAAAAAATAATAGTAATTTAAAATCCAAAGTGGTAGAAAAAAAGTCTGATTCAACATTACTACTGTCAAAATGCACTTATTAGAAAGTTGGCAATTTTCTGCCTAAAGCTTCTAGTGGCCCTTTCCTTTCAGAGATAATCCCCAACTGCCACCTGGCAGCCTGCTAGGAAATGTGAACTACTCTCAGGAAAGGGAACAAAGGGTACTTAGCTAGGTGGTGGGATCTCCTCCTGACAGGATGGCCTGTGAGGAGCTGACCACTAACTCAGCAAGCTTCAAAGAAGCAGCCTCTGTCACAGGCAGATAGACTGGGCAGGCCTAGGTGTGAGGGCTATTATCCAATAGCCAGAGTGGCAGTGGATGGAACCCATGCTCCAGAACTAGTTCAGGGGTGGGGGTGGTGGTGGTGGGGGGGGAATAGGAACTTTTCCCTACACAAACCTTGAGGGTGCGCCCATAGCTCAGACCCAGGGAAGGAATATTATGACATTTTGGATTTGGGCAGAAAGATGCACTGTGTGATTGTACGGTGTAAAGCCCCTAGGAATTGATGCAAGAGTGGGTATGGTTGCCGGTGGGAACCTTACTCCTGTTGGTCAGACAGTCTCCCCATGTAAAGAAATGGCTCCCTGTTGCAGTTCCCCCCACTTTTTGCCTGATACTGATGCTGACTTTACTGAGAAGTGTGCTGGGACCCTGCTAACCAGGCCCCAGCACCAGTGTTCTTTCACCTAAAATGTACCGTTGTCTCCACAATTGGCACCCAGGTAAGTCCCTTGTAACTGATACCAAGGGCCCTGATGCCAGGGAAGGTCTCTAAGGGCTGCAGCATGTCTTATGCCACCCTAGGGACCCCTCACTCAGCACAGACACACTGCTTGCCAGCTTGTGGGGAGAAAATGACTAAGTCGACATGGCACTCCCCTCAGGGTGCCATGCCAACCTCACACTGCCTGTGGCATAGGTAAGTCACCCCTCTAGCAGGCCTTACAGCCCTAAGGCAGGGTGCACTATACCACAGGGGAGGGCATAGGTGCATGAGTACTATGCCCCTACAGTGTCTAAGCAAAACCTTAGACATTGTAAGTGCAGGGTAGCCATAAGAGTATATGGTCTGGGAGTCTGTCAAAAACGAACTCCACAGCTCCATAATGGCTACACTGAATACTGGGAAGTTTGGTATCAAACTCCTCAGAATAATAAACCCACATTGATGCCAGTGTTGGATTTATTAAAAAATGCAAACAGAGGGCATCTTAGAGATGCCCCCTGTATTTTACCCAATTGTTCAGTGCAGGACCGACTGGTCTGTGCCAGCCTGCTGCTTAGAGACGAGTTTCTGACCCCATGTGGTGAGAGCCTTTGTGCTCTCTGAGGACAGGAACAAAGCCTGCTCTGGGTGGAGGTGCTTCACACCTCCCCCCCTGCAGGAACTGTAACACCTAGCAGTGAGCCTCAAAGGCTCAGGCTTCATGTTACAATGCCCCAGGGCACTCCAGCTAGTGGAGATGCCCGCCCCATGGACACAGCCCCCACTTTTGGTGGCAAGTCCAGGAGAGATAATGAGAAAAACAAGGAGGAGTCACCCACCAGTCAGGACAGCCCCTAAGGTGTCCTGAGCTGAGGTGACCCCTGCCTTTAGAAATCCTCCATCTTGATTTTGGAGGATTGCCCAAATAGGAATAGGGATGTGCCCCCCTCCCCTCAGGGAGGAGGCACAAAGAGGGTGTAGCCACCCTCAAGGACAGTAGCCACTGGCTACTTCCCTCCAGACCTAAACACACCCGTAAATTCCATATTTAGGGGCTCCCCAGAACCTAGGAACTCAGATTCCTGCAACCTAAGACGAAGAGGACTGCTGAACTGAAAAACCTGCAGAGAAGACGGAGACACCAACTGCTTTGGCCCCAGCTCTCCCGGCCTGTCTCCCCCCTTCTAAAGACACTGCTCCAGCGATGCGTTCCCAGGGTCCAGCAACCTCTGAAGCCTCAGTGGACTACCCTGCATCTAGAAGGACCAAGAACTCCAGAGGACAGCGGCTCTGTTCCCCAAACACTGCGATTTTGCAACAAAGAAGCAACTTTAAACAACACGTTTCCCGTCGGAAGCGTGAGACTTTGCACTCTGCACCCGACGCCCCCGGCTGGACTTGTGGAGAACAAACACCACAGGGAGGACTCCCCGGCGACTACGAGACCATGAGTAGCCAGAGTTGACCCCCCTGAGCCCGCACAGCGACGCCTGCAGAGGGAATCCAGAGGCTCCCCCTGACCACGACGCCTGGTAAAGACACTGCATCCGCAGCCCCCAGGACCTGAAGGATCCGACCTCCAGTGCAGGAGCGACCCCCAGGTGGCCCTCTGCCTTGCCCAGGTGGTGGCTACCCCGAGGAGCCCCCCGCCTTGCCTGCATTGCTGAAGAGACCCCTTGGTCTACCATTGAATCCTATTGCGACCCCGACGCCTGTTTGCACACTGCACCCGGCTGCCCCTGTGCCGCTGAGGGTGTACCTTTTGTGTTGACTTGTGTCCCCCCCGGTGCCCTACAAAACCCCCCCAGTCTGCCCTCCGAAGACGCGGGTACTTACCTGCTGGCAGACTGGAACCGGGGCACCCCTTCTCCATTGAAGCCTATGTGTTTTGGGCACCACTTTGACCTCTGCACCTGACCAGCCCTGAGCTGCTGGTGTGGTAACTTTGGGGTTGCTCTGAACCCCCAACGGTGGGCTACCTTGGACCCAAACTTGAACCCCGTAGGTGGTTTACCTACCTGCAAAAGCTAACAAACACTTACCTCCCCCAGGAACTGTTGAACATTGCACTGTGTCTAGTTTTAAAATAGCTATATGTCATTTATGTGAAAACTGTATATGCTATTTTGCTTATTCAAAGTTCCTAATGTTCCTACATGAAATACCTTTCCTTTGAAGTATTACTTGTAAATCTTGAACCTGTGGTTCTTAAAATAAACTAAGAAAATATATTTTTCTACACAAAAACCTATTGGCCGGGAATTGTCTGAGTGTGTGTTCCTCATTTATTGCCTGTGTGTGTACAACAAATGCTTAACACTATCCTCTGATAAGCCTACTGCTCGACCACACTACCACAAAAAAGAGCATTAGAATTATCTCTTTTTGCCACTATCTTACCTCTAAGGGGAACCCTTGGACTCTGTGCATACTATTCCTTACTTTGAAATAGTGCATACAGAGTCAACTTCCTACACCCCATCCACAAGCTTGTGCCAGAAATAACAGTAGCATCCCGGTCTACCTTCTTCAGAACTCTGCTGAAACTGTGGAAAACAGAAAAAGGACTGCATCTACTGAACCAAAGAAGTGGAACTCAGAAAACTCACTAAGCCTTCTGTTTTACCTGTG
This sequence comes from Pleurodeles waltl, assembly GCF_031143425.1. NCBI lineage: Eukaryota > Metazoa > Chordata > Amphibia > Caudata > Salamandridae > Pleurodeles > Pleurodeles waltl. The sequence goes on along the minus strand of NC_090444.1, from coordinate 218,188,941 downwards.
GACCTGCTCCCACCAGAATCCAGACCAGAAGAGTGGACTTCAATGGCTAGTTGGCTAGACTCCTGTTAAGCTCCAGGAACATAAAAGCTGCAAGAAGCTTGTAACAAAGAAGAGCCAGCTGACCAATTCCAACTGAATTGGCCCTGGATCGTGCTGGTAGCTTCTGGGAGATTCAGTCCTAGCACCACATGGTACACAAAATATCTTGGAACTTTGGCATGTGTTAGAGTGTACTCTCTCCCCCTTCATGATTGCAAAAAAATGACCACTTAGAAATGTTTTTCTCAGGCATTTCCAAAAATAACCAGAGGCTACCATAGGACCACTGCCAAACTGCAGCCACCATCATCGTATTGAAGGTTGGATTTACCTTGCTGAAGCAGTTATAATACCATAACAGTTTCCAATGTGGAGGATTTCACTGGGATAAACACCGAGCAGCACCCTTCTGTCGACAACTCCTCTTTCGGATCAAGTTCACTGCCCGCCCCGCTGATGTGAAAATTCCTCTACAAAGATGACTAGGGCTTGATTTAGAGTTTGGCGAAAGGGGTTACTCCGTAACAAATGTGACGGATATCCGGTCCACCATATTGTGATTCCTTTACATCCTAAGAACATCGTAATAAGGCAGACGGGCTATCCATCACATTTGTGACAGAGTAACCCATTTGCCAAACTCTAAATAAGGCCCCAAGTCAGAAGGTAAATTTTTACTACAAATGAATTTAGTCCGTGTAGCGGACCTATGCTTTACTGCGGCTGGCCTTAACTTTGAATCCTGTCTAGTGCTACTAGATATCAGCGGTTGGCACGAGAAAACTCAAACTCCTAAAATCATGTCTCTAGTTCCCTTTATTAGATTTTTGACATTTTGGAGTTATTTAAAGATGCTTATTTTAATTAAAAAAATATATACTATTTTTCAAAACTGAAGTTGAATTTTTATTGTGTTTTTGACTTAACCGTTTTGGTACTGATACGAGCTTTACACTGGTTTCCTTTGAGTTAAGCCTGACTTCTCTGTGCAACAGTGAATCATGACTGAGCTAAGATTTGAATTTAAGTAATCTAACGGGGCCTGATACAGAATAACAATAGTATTACTTGGTGATGACTCACAACCACCTAGATCGCTATTTAATGAAGAAAGTAATCCAGCGAACAATCTACATTCATAAACATCAGTGTACAATCTTTGTTCGCACAGACAATACAGTTCCTGAATGAGTTGACAAAATTAGATAAATTAGCAAGGTCTCACCCCCTACGACCTTAAAGATAGTATGCCAAGAAAAAAAAAAAAAAGTGGCACCAGAGGACTTTCCACAGTGAGACTGAAGCAAAGTGACAAAGTGGAGCAATTAAATGTTTGCTGCCAGTCAAAAACATTGCACAACTGTACTGGGCTTTACATACCGCCATAAGTGTTTCTCAGATTGGTTACCCAGAAGATGATTGTTCCTCGTGGTACAAAGATCTTTTTATTGATTCTATTCAGTCAGAAATCTTTGAGTTAAATATGGTGCAAACACTTGATGTGTGTAAGGTTTTTTGGGCTGCCCATTAGGCAACTCAGGAATGCTGGTGTTCGGCATACATCTTGACGTACATGTGGTGCTCTTCAAATACCTGTGCCAACATGGCCTTATCCTTGCCTTGAACACAAGAGACAACTCTGTTCTATTAACTATTTTAGATCATAGAACATGAACATGACTAAGGAAGAAGCTGCAGATGTGCTTCAAGGAATTTTGGGACACCTACATTCAAACTGCTGGGAGGCTGAGGAGTACAGGGTGGATTTTGGGCATTTGTTGCACGGTGGTGTGGAATGACTCCTCTCTAATTTTGCCTGGTAATTTCAGTTCCTCATGGTCCTAAATCTCAAATGAAGTTTATCAACTTCTGTAAGATCTTACTAGATTAAGACTAGAGCTCAGCAGATTGTGGTAACAAATGTGTCAGCAAAATACTTTTCAGGAAGGGTGCAATAATACTCATCACATGAATGGAGACTGAACACTTGAGGCAAGAAATTTGTGATACTCATGATCTCCGATATTGCTATAGGAATCTGATCCCAAACACAGAAGGCAAGGTATGGATCTGCCAGGCAGTTCTACTCAACACAAACCCATCTTCCAGCACTTTGAAAATGGTAAATGATGAACATACTCTCCTATAAGTGCGGGGTATAATGTCCCATCAATATGAACAATTTGATTCAAATTTTGTATTGGTTTTTTGTAGTGGGTTTGGATCGAAGATGGGCCTGGGGAGTAGGAGGTGAATTCCACAGTAAACTCTTCTAGAGGAAGAATCCACCCCTAGAGATCCGTAGCACGATTCATTTGCATTGCAACCATTTTTCAGTAGGAATGGCATCAGTGACGTATGTCAGCCCTTGTAGAATAAGCTTGGAGGTTCAAAGAGCATGAGGAATCTTCCGTTACCAACCTCTATTTCTATTCTTTTCCCATTCATATGCAGCACTTTTACCCCTAGGTATAAAAGGGCTGTACAGAGACAAAGCAATAGATGAGATGCCTTTGTGGGCAGCGAGTGGGCAATACATATTTTGATATGTAAGAAAGAGTGGTAATGTCAGGCCCACGCATCTATTGAATATGTTTTGAAGATGATTTTCTACAAAAATACAGCCATCAGCTACATAATACTAAATTGATTTTGGCATCAGCTGATAGCCAGTTTAGTTGTCGGGTCTGTACCAATTCTAGCACTCCAATCACTGGCTGCTGTAGCATTTTATAACTTTAAATTTATGAATCACATACTGTAGGTCTATGAGAAATTACATACAGTATAAGGCTAAGCACGTTTAGCCATCATAATAACTATTACATAGAAGGCTGGTAATAAATGGGATAATGCACTAAGGGTACATTAGATTTAGAACACTATATAGCTGGGTTTTACATATTTCAACTACCCCTTTTTGCAAGACATATTTGCAATAAGTTCAGACTCCTGGCAAAAGTTACAGGAGTTTTTGTGAGGTGACATAACTAGGATTCAAACAAGTCTACAACTGATAAGGTCAGCAGTTGAGTCACTAGACCTTACTTTGACACAAAACCAGGGTAACTGCAGTCCTTAATGTGGTGCAGGTTATTGCCAACTTAAAGTTCGCTTTAGCAAAGAATGCTTTGACATGCCTAAATAAAAATACTAATGGGTACACAGAGTTACTGTCAACATCAATTCTGAAAGCAACAAGGATCATACATACATAAGAGTTTGCCATTGGGGACTGATTTTGCATGAACTTACAAATTATTACATTTGTGTGTCATATTGAAGAACTTCTGGTTGCCTTCAAGCACGATCTCGAGCTGAGATGGTTTTAAGTTTTGTTTGAATATTTAATTATCTCAGTGACAGAATGGGCTGTTTAAACCTGCAATTTTTCCTCCACAAGCAGCTACCATACAGCTGCATATATTGTACTCATCACAGTGAAAACACAAGTCTAATCTAATAAAGATAACATTCAGTGGTTTACATTACATGTTAATGACAAACTGCCGAAGTCTGAGATTTTGGACTAGATTTTGTATATGATTAACATTTGAACTTGGCATGCACTGTCCCATCACCCTTAAATGAGGCAATCAAATCTGCAACCTTGACACCACTGGCATGATACTTCTTTGTGGCAGGATGAATTTAAAAAGCATCTTGAAGCAGTTGTGGTAATATGACGAAGTAGCTATCTAATGTACAATATCACATTACCTTTGCAACGAGGATTCTTTATCTCGACTGAAAACCCATAGTTTGGCAAATGTTACCATGGTTCATAACTGGGGTCTAAAGTGAAATTCACTTTACCAGCTGGTGCCCCAGCACCCCAGAAAGAGCATATGCAAGAATTGGCATTTGCCTAAAAACGTTCCTCAGGTCCGTCACACTATCCAGGAGAGGGTTTCAGTAGTAAAGTTAACTTAACCTAAAAAATGCAATACGGAGTACATTAAAACATAAGATTCATAGAATGGAGGAATTTATTTGCACAATCCATACTTTCTAGTTGTGCTTCTCTCTCTTTAAGACTCTTCTCCCAGCTTATCAACTGCTGCTCCTTTAGTTTGATTTCAAGTTGCATAGGGTTGGAGTGTTGTGCACATGGGTCGGGTACCAGGCATTTGCAGGGCTTTTTCTCATTCTTAGTTTTCTCTTCAGCAACCCATCGTGTTAACAGTGGATTTTGCAGGAGATCATCAACAGAAGGCCTTAAATAATCCTGAAATACATAAAAAGGAAATTATCTCTTAAAAACAGCACTAAAACCTCCTTCAGGTTGAACAGTTGACATACCATTTGCATATTAGAAATTTTTTTCTGGAAGATTCTATAGCTTAAAGATTACTCACCTTATGAATATCCTTCCAGTCACCAGACAATCTGGAAACCTCTTCATCAGCAATAGTTCTGCAGCCCTGGCCAGTGGCCCTAGGTAGCTCAAGCTTCACCCACCTTGTGCATACGAGGCACTGACTGGCATGCTGATGCTAATATCTGGCACTTCTACATGCCCCAGAGAGGAACCATGAGAGCATTAGGGACAACAACAAATACAGCATGCCATATCTTGGATCTTCTAAAATGGGACCAACTCACAATTGGTGCGGAATCTATGGAATGAATAGCCACCAGAAACATTGATACCAAATGTTAACTACTTTTCTTTCTGATGGATACTTTTTACTACAGATTCCTCACCTTACGAACTCCGAAGCAATACCCAACTGGAGGTGACATTAGGATATACCTTTTGGCCAGGCTGCCAACGAGTCAGTGTTCAACATAGCTGCATATTAGTATGTGGACCATAACCCACTGCTACTGACAATGGTAGGAGGGAGAGGAAGCTTGGGTGCTGGCGCGGAAACTGAGGCCAGAGGCTTTATAAAAAAACTCTGCATTCCGGGAGACCATGGGTGAAGCCATTCAGCAATATATCTCAGATAACGAGGGAACCGATACTCTGTTACTGATCAGCAGATAGAGCGGGACGCCCTCAAAGTACTTATCAGGGTCAGATATATCTTAAAGGCTGGGTGCGGACTTGGGCATTCTCAAGGATGATCACTGACATTTAGCTGAAAGGGTTACAACATGGAGGCTGTGGGTGTTGCATACTATACTAGGAGAGATTGCAGAGGAGGAGGCACCGCGCAGAGCAGAACTACAGCGGCCAGCCAGTAGAGAGACTCAATTGGAGCTCTTGGAAGCACAAGGAATGGTAGAGCACGTAGAGCGCCTTAGGAGCTTCAACTATTATAAGAATTATAATAGTTAAGACACATGCAGAACATCATTGCACTGGCACACTACTGGTATGGCTCGCGAATCTGACTAAGAGGGGTTCAACAATCCTAGAAATTGAAACTGACACAGGGCAACAGCTCTTCACCCAAGAAGACGTGAATAGAGACTTGTAGGATTATTGTTCTACACTTTATACAAGCCTGTCCCACGCTTCTGTGGAGGATATAGAGAAGTTTTAGGGCCCTTAACCCTTCAGACATTAGCAGAGACAGAAGCAGCTGCTTTGGGTACAGACATAACTCTGCCAGAGGTCAAAGTGGCAATTAAAGCAATGGCCAGGGGTGAAACACCAGGGACTTATAGCCTGCCTATTTAATTGTATACTGTTTATACAGACTACCTCACCCCTAGACTAGCTCAACTTTTTAATGCCTCTAAAGACACGGGGACACTACTGGTGTTCACCCATAAGGCTCTGGTGGTCCCTCTGTTGAAGCCTGGGAAGCCGGCACAGGATAAACGGGCCTATAGTCCTTTACGGATATTGAACAGAAAATACAAAGTCCTTAGCAGGATCCTTGCTTCAAGAATTCTTCCCTACATAGCCACTGTTAGAAATGGGGTCTTTGGTTGGCAGTCAGGTTATTCCCCCCCCCCATCCAACCAAGGACCCTTACTCTAGTCAGAGTAAAAGAGAATCACCCTCAGCTAACCCCTGCATACCCCCTTGATAGATTGGAAAAACTTCAGAGCGCTAGGTGTAAAGTATTTGTACCAACACACACAGTAACTTAATGGAAACACTACAAAATGACAACACAAGTTTAGAAAAATAGAGAATATTTAACAAAACAAGCCCAAAATGACAAAAATCCACAATACACAACTCAAGTTATCATGTAGTTTTAAACAGACACTAACACTGTTAGCGTGGAAAGGTGCGTCAAAAATAAACCTGCATGGGCGAGTGCATGTCAAAAAAGGGCTTGCGATGCATCGATTTCACTCACGGGCGACACCTTGCGTCGTTTCTCCTTTCTTCGGGTTGGGGCGTGTCGTTTCTACTCTCTGCAGGAGAGTAATGCGTTGATCCGGTCAGCACTCTTGTCCGGGAAGGCCTTGCGTTGTTTTTACACGCCCAGCGGTGTTTGCATTGGAAATCCAGCCACATGATGATCTGAAAACCACGCAACGCAGGTTGCGATCTCACCAGCCTCCGTCAGTGATGCTGCACGCCGTTTTCCCAGCTCAGTGCTTTGATTTTTCGGTAGCATTGCAGGCGAGTGTCGATTTTAAACTGCAAAGCTGCCGGCGTGTCACTTTTTTGGCCGCAG